>NC_138435.1:3222014-3839680 GCF_016097725.1 Ips typographus
ACGATTTTGCCGTTCCAGGACAGTGTTTTTTGAGTTTATCAGTTTCTCTCAACTTTCCAGGGCTGCTACGGCCCTGTACTAAGTCGGATCAAGCTGATTTTTTTTCTGCACATTCCTCACAGTATGAGCTACCACTCCAGCAAAAATCAACAATTTAGGTCGTTTAGACTGTGAGTTATGACGATTTTGCCGTTCCAGGACAGTGTTTTTTGAGTTTATCAGTTTCCCTCAACTTTCCAGGGCTGCTACGGCCCTGTACTAAGTCGGATCAAGCTGATTTTTTTTCTGCACATTCCTCACAGTATGAGCTACCACTCCAGCAAAAATCAACAATTTAGGTCGTTTAGACTGTGAGTTATGACGATTTTGCCGTTCCAGGACAGTGTTTTTTGAGTTTATCAGTTTCCCTCAACTTTCCAGGGCTGCTACGGCCCTGTACTAAGTCGGATCAAGCTGATTTTTTTTCTGCACCTTCCCCACAGTCTGAGCTACCACTCCAGCAAAAATCAACAATTTAGGTCGTTTAGACTGTGAGTTATGACGATTTTGCCGTTCCAGGACAGTGTTTTTTGAGTTTATCAGTTTCTCTCAACTTTCCAGGGCTGCTACGGCCCTGTACTAAGTACGATCAAGCTGATTTTTTTTCTGCACCTTCCTCACAGTCTGAGCTACCACTCCAGCAAAAATCAACCATTTAGGTCGTTTAGACTGTGAGTTATGACGATTTTGCCGTTCCCGGACAGTGTTTTTTAAGTTTATCAGTTTTTCTCAACTTTCCAGGGCTGCTACGGCCCTGTACTAAGTCGGATCGAGCTGATTTTTTTTCTGCACTTTCCTCACAGTCTGAGCTACCGCTCCAGCAAAAATCAACAATTTAGGTCGTTTAGACTGTGAGTTATGACGATTTTGCCGTTCCAGGACAGTGTTTTTTGAGTTTATCAGTTTCCCTCAACTTTCCAGGGCTGCTACGGCCCTGTACTAAGTCGGATCAAGCTGATTTTTTTTCTGCACCTTCCCCACAGTCTGAGCTACCACTCCAGCAAAAATCAACAATTTAGGTCGTTTAGACTGTGAGTTATGACGATTTTGCCGTTCCCGGACAGTGTTTTTTAAGTTTATCAGTTTTTCTCAACTTTCCAGGGCTGCTACGGCCCTGTACTAAGTCGGATCGAGCTGATTTTTTTTCTGCACTTTCCTCACAGTCTGAGCTACCGCTCCAGCAAAAATCAACAATTTAGGTCGTTTAGACTGTGAGTTATGACGATTTTGCCGTTCCAGGACAGTGTTTTTTGAGTTTATCAGTTTCCCTCAACTTTCCAGGGCTGCTACGGCCCTGTACTAAGTCGGATCAAGCTGATTTTTTTTCTGCACCTTCCCCACAGTCTGAGCTACCACTCCAGCAAAAATCAACAATTTAGGTCGTTTAGACTGTGAGTTATGACGATTTTGCCGTTCCCGGACAGTGTTTTTTAAGTTTATCAGTTTTTCTCAACTTTCCAGGGCTGCTACGGCCCTGTGCTAAGTCGGATCGAGCTGATTTTTTTTCTGCACTTTCCTCACAGTCTGAGCTACCGCTCCAGCAAAAATCAACAATTTAGGTCGTTTAGACTGTGAGTTATGACGATTTTGCCGTTCCAGGACACCACTTACTTTAGGAAATCGGGCAAATTTCCCTGTCAACCTGTAAAAACTGCGTTAAAAAGCGTTTTTTTTCAGCTTTTCAGTGAATTTACGACAAATTTAGTCTACGAGCAATCAAATCCAAATATTCCCACGCCGTATCCCAGTTTGTTTACGTTGGAAGCCATTTAACACAAACAATGGAATTCAACCGTTTCTAGTAAATTAAATAATTTTTTTTTTGAAGAAAATGTCAGTTGGGTTTACATCCTAAAGCCTGCCCTGTGTCCAGAAAAAATTTCACTAAAATATCTGCAAAAACAGGGCCGTAACGAGGGAAAAACCAAATTGGTGGACTGAAACTGAAGTTTTGAGGAAAGTGAAGTTTGAAAATTATTTTCTCAAAAACTACTCAACTTAGAAACGTGATTTTTTTCTTGTAGCAAGCCTTAGGCCTGCCCTGTATACAAAAAAAATTTCACTAAAATATCTGGAAAAACAGGGCCGTAATGACTAGAAATCCAAGTTGGTGTTTCCAGGACTCAAAAACAAAAGTTCAGTCATCTTTTGATCGTACATAACTCACTTATTTGACACTTTTACGATTTTCCTGTCATTTGACAGTTTATAGAGGACACTCTGGGCTACAAATTTAGTTATGTGACGTTTCGTCGTAACTGTCAAAATAACCGAGTTACGGGCTGTCAAAGTGACGGAAAGTGAATTTTTGACACAAATTAGTGCGTTGAAGGCTTTGACGTGGAATAACTCGCTTATTTGACACTTTTTTCGATTTTCCTGTCATTTGACAGTTTATAGAGGACACTCCGCGCTACAAATTTAGTTATATGACACTTTGCCGTAACTGTCAAAATAACCGAGTTACGGGCTGTCAAAATGACGAAATGAGTGCATTGCAGGATTTGACGTGGAATAACTCACTTATTTGACACTTTTACGATTTTCCTGTCATTTGACAATTTATAGAGGACACACCGGGCTACAAATTTAGTGAAGTGACATTTTGCCGTAACTGTCAAAATAACCGAGTTACGGGCTGTCAAAATGACCGGAAAGTGAATTTTTGACACAAATTCGTGCTTTAAAAGCTTAGACGTGGAATAACTCGCTTATTTGACACTTTTAGGATTTTCCTGTCATTTGACAGTTTAAAGAGGACACTCCGGGCTACAAATTTAGTGAAGTGAGATTTTGCCGTAACTGTCAAAATAACCGAGTTACGGGCTGTCAAAATGACCGAAAGTGAATTTTTGACACAAATTCGTGCTTTAAGGGCTTTGACGTGGAATAACTCGCTTATTTGACACTTTTACGATTTTTCTGTTATTTGACAGTTTATAGAGTACTTTCCGGGCTACAAATTTAGTTATGTGACACTTTGCCGTAACTGTCAAAATAACCGAGTTACGGGCTGTCAAAATGACCGGAAAGTTAATTTTTGACACAAATTAGTGCGTTAAAGGCTTTGACGTGGAATAACTCACTTATTTGACACTTTTAGGATTTTCCTGTCATTTGACAGTTTAGAGAGGACACTCCGGGCTACAAATTTAGTAAAGTGACATTTTGTCGTAACTGTCAAAATAACCGAGTTACGGGCTGTCAAATTGACGAAAAGTGAATTTTTGACACAAATTAGTGCGTTGAAGGCTTTGACGTGGAATAACTCACTTATTTGACACTTTTAGGATTTTCCTGTCATTTGACAGTTTATAGAGAACACTCTGGGCTACAAATTTAGTAAAGTTACATTTTGCCGTAACTGTCAAAATAACCGAGTTACGGGCTGTCAAAGTGACCGAAAGTGAATTTTTGACACAAATTCGTGCTTTAAGGGCTTTGACGTGGAATAACTCGCTTATTTGACACTTTAAGGATTTTCCTGTCATGTGACAGTTTATAGAGGACACTCCGGGCTACAAATTTAGTAAAGTGACATTTTGCCGTACCTGTCAAAATAACCGAGTTACGGGCGGTCAAAAGGTAACAAGTAAGTTTGCAACGCTCTAAACACGTTTCACCCTGTAACTCCCTTGTTTGACAGCCAAAATGTTCGAAAAAATTCCCCTAAATACTACAGGGTGTACCGAGTAACCGACCCAAAAACGAAGCAAATCCGCTACAAACCCTCTTCAGGAGAATTTTTTCAATACGTCGCTGCAGATGGGCGAAAAAACCCATTTTGACCATTCCGTTTGTTCTGGCCCCATTGTGTCCCACATAACCTTACAAATCGTTGAATTTAGGGTTTCTAGGGTCGCAGAAATCGAATCTGGGCATCAAAACCACTCAGGCAGATGTTTTCACACCCTTATCCAATATTCACCCTCCCCTCACCCCCTTTGAGGGGGGGTGATGGTTTTTTAGGCCATTTTGGGGCCATTTTGATGGTTTTTTTCTGGTTTTTTTCACTGTTTCTGGTTGTTTTCAGGCTGTTTTGTGTATTTTACTAAGAAACACGAAGAAACATCTGCTCTTTCGGTTATTAAAATTTGTTTTTTTAACGTTTATGGTATAGGCCAGATGTGGGGGGAATTATTATGATTTTACCGCTTCAATTCGACCGAAACGGTCTGTTTTGTGTCGTTTTTTCGGTGTTTTCTGGCTTATTTACCCTGAAAACACTCAAATTACCCAAAAAATCACTTGGAAAATGAAAAAAAAATCAATATTTTCCCTTCCATTGATTTTCCTGAGGAAAATCATTAATGGGGAAGGAATTATTGATTTTCCTGGGCAATTTAAGGGACAAAACTGCCTTTCCAGTGAATCGATACTACTTTCCCTTCCTGGGGAAGGGGAGGGAGTTGAAAATTTCCCCCAAAGAGGGCGCTGTGCACTAAAAATTGGTTGGCTGGAAGGAAGGGGAAAAAAGGGTGGTTTTCAACCCCTTACACTAAGTTGTACAAGAAAAATTTTTGGAGAGCTTACAGGGTGGTCGAAAGAGCACTTTTCAGGCTACAAATCGGTAAAAAGAACCACCCTGTAGCTCATCAAATAACCGAGTTACAGGGTGATCAAAATTGACTAATTTTTTGACATTTACTGCCTTTGTCACTTTCGACGCCATTTTGTTTTTACTGTCAAATTTATATGGTACTGTACAAATTGGTCAAAAGAGCACTTTTCAGGTTACAAATCGGTAAAAAGAACCACCCTGTAGCTCATCAAATAACCGAGTTACAGGGTGATCAAAATTGACTAATTTTTTGGGAATTTACTGTCTGTCATTTTAGACGCCATTTTGTTTTTACTGTCAAATTTAGATGGTGCTGTACAGGGTGGTCAAAAGAGCACTTTTCAGGCTACAAATCGGTAAAAAAAAACACCCTGTAGCTCATCAAATAACCGAGTTACAGGGTGATCAAAATTTACTAATTTCATGAAATTTACTGCCTTTGTCACTTTCGACGCCATTTTGTTTTTACTGTCAAATTTAGTTGGTACTTTACAGAGTGGTCAAAAGAGCACTTTCTGGGCTACGAATCGGTAAAAAGAACCACCTTGTAGCTCATCAAATAACCGAGTTACAGGGTGATCAAAATTGACTAATTTTTTGGGAATTTACTGTCTGTCATTTTAGACGCCATTTTGTTTTTACTGTCAAATTTAGTTGGTACTGTACAGGGTGGTCAAAAGAGCACTTTTCAGGCTACAAATCGGTAAAAAAAACCACCCTGTAGCTCATTAAATAACCGAGTTACAGGGTGATCAAAATTTACTAATTTTTTGACATTTACTGCCTTTGACACTTTCGTCGCCATTTTGTTTTTACTGTCAAATTTAGTTGACACTGTACAGGGTGGTCAAAAGAGCACTTTCTAGGCTACAAATCGGTAAAAAAAACCACCCTGTAGCTCATCAAATAACCGAGTTACAGGGTGATCAAAATTGACTCATTTTTTGAAGTTTACTGCCTTTGTCACTTTCGTCGCCATTTTGTTTTTACTGTCAAATTTAGTTGGTACTGTACAGGGTGGTCAAAAGAGCACTTTTCAGGCTACAAATCGGTAAAAAAAACCACCCTGTAGCTCATCAAATAACCGAGTTACAGGGTGATCAAAATTGACTAATTTTTTGACATTTACTGCCTTTGACACTTTCGTCGCCATTTTGTTTTTACTGTCAAATTTAGTTGACACTGTACAGGGTGGTCAAAAGAGCACTTTCTAGGCTACAAATCGGTAAAAAAAACCACCCTGTAGCTCATCAAATAACCGAGTTACAGGGTGATCAAAATTGACTAATTTTTTGACATTTACTGCCTTTGACACTTTCGTCGCCATTTTGTTTTTACTGTCAAATTTAGTTGGTACTGTACAGGGTGGTCAAAAGAGCACTTTCTGGGCTACAAATCGGTAAAAAAAACCACCCTGTAGTTCATCAAATAACCGAGTTACAGGGTGATCAAAATTAACTAATTTTTTGGGAATTTACTGTCTGTCATTTTAGACGCCATTTTGTTTTTACTGTCAAATTTAGTTGGTACTATACAGGGTGGTCAAAAGAGCACTTTTCAGGCTACAAATCGGTAAAAAAAACCACCCTGTAGCTCATCAAATAACCGAGTTACAGGGTGATCAAAATTAACTAATTTTTTGGGAATTTACTGTCTGTCATTTTAGACGCCATTTTGTTTTTACTGTCAAATTTAGTTGGAACTCTACAGGGTGGTCAAAAGAGCACTTTTCAGGCTACAAATCGGTAAAAAAAACCACCCTGTAGCTTGTCAAATAACCGAGTTACAGGGTGATCAAAATTTACTCATTTCATGAAATTTACTGCCTTTGACACTTTCGTCGCCATTTTGTTTTTAGTGTCAAATTTAGCTGGTACTATACAGGGTGGTCAAAAGAGCACTTTCTGGGCTACAAATCGGTAAAAAAAACCACCCTGTAGCTCATCAAATAACCGAGTTACAGGGTGATCAAAGTTGGAAGACCAACTTTTAGGAGATTTACTGTCTTTGTCACTTTGACAGCGCTTTTCTACCTGACTGTACCTAATTTTTGAGTGTTTTTTTTAGGTTATTGGATAGGAAATTTAATGAGGATTCCAAAAATGTGCTTAAAAACGTGATTCGGTGATTCTAAGTAGGTTTTACAGGTGATTTTGTAACTTACTGTACTTTTAAACTGCGTTTCTGGAAGTTCAAATTTTGACAGCGCTTTTCTACCTAACTGTACCGAATTTTTGAGTGTTTTTTTAGGTTATTGGATAGGAAATTTAATGAGGATTCCAAAAATGTGCTTAAAAACGTGATTCGGTGATTCTAAGTAGGTTTTACAGGTGATTTTGTAACTTACTGTACTTTTAAACTGCGTTTCTGGAAGTTCAAATTTTGACAGCGCTTTTCTACCTAACTGTACCGAATTTTTGAGTGTTTTTTTAGGTTATTGGATAGGAAATTTAATGAGGATTCCAAAAATGTACTTAAAAACGTGATTAAGTGATTCTAAGTAGGTTTTACAGGCGATTTTGTCACTTACTGTATTTTAAAAGTGCGTTTCTGGAAGTTTAAGTTTTGACAGCGCTTTTCTTTCTGACTGTACTGAATTTTTTAGTGTTTTTCTATGTCATTGGATAGGAAATTTAATGAGGATTCCAAAAATGTGCTTAAAAACACGATTTGGTGATTCTAAGTAGGTTTTACAGGCGATTTTGTCCCTGACTGTCCTTGTGGGTGGTAAGTGGTTCAGACCGTTTACCGCCCCTGGGGGCGGTTCCACCGAACCGATTTAGGTCTAAATTTCTGTGAGGACTTCTCAAGGTTCAGTCTTCCACTTCCAAGAGGCCGGTTGAAAAAGTCGCAAAAAAAATTTTTTGCCACCCCTTGCCGCCCCCGGGGGCGGTTTTTGCTCCGGCCACTATAAAACCACCCCAATTTAGACAGGCACACCAAATTTCAGCTTGATCAGACCTTTGGTTCTAAAGTTATGGGCAAATCAAGCAAACTACTTTTGGTGTCCACCCTGTAACTTAAGGGAAAACCACCAAAAAACCATTTTTCCCCACTCCGTTTAGAAAAATGCCTTTTTTAGCTCACCGAGCCTAATTAATTATTTAATTCAAACTCATTTTAGCCCAAAAAGGGCAAAATTGGGGTAATCGATCACTTTTAAGGGATTATTCCTTAAGACAAGAGCTATTGAGGGCAACAAAAGGAAATTCCGAGTGTTTTCCAGTTTCTTTGGGGTTTTTCGCGGCAATTTCCACGTCTGCGACAGCTCGGGCGTTTAATTTAACCGAAAATCGAAAAAAAAATAAAAAAAATGGGTCCAAAATGCTTTTTTCTCTGCTTTCCTGTCACTTTCCACGATAAAACCGCCATTTTTAATTGACTCGTTCGGGAAAACTGGAATTTTACTGACTTTTCACATAAAATGGGGGAAACCCAACATTTTTGCACTCTTGCAATTTTTTCGTAACTCTCACCGTTTCCGAGTTATTTCCTATCAATTAGTTTGAAATTTTCTGGCAAAACAGTAGTTTGAAATTTGGACACCCTGTAACTCGGTTATTTTTGCGAGTTCAGAAAGGTTGAACCACTCAAAAAAACCGTTTTGAGCTCCTCTTTTCAGTGGTGTTGAGGAAAAAATTCTATCTAGTAACCTTCATACAGGGTGGCCCAAAGAAGGAAATTGTTAGAATTTTGTTGCCCCCCCTGTATAGTGGGAGCAAAAACTGACCTTCAAACTTACAGGGTTGGATTCACCAGTTTGTTACGAACATTTTTGCTCTCTTTCAGTTTTTTTGTAACTCTAACCGTTTTTGAGATATTTGCCAAAAACTAATCTGATGCGCTTTTAATGGGAAATTTGTACTCTCCCGCACAAAATCGCACGTAAAACCCACTTAGAGTGACCCAATCACGTTTTTAAGCACATTTTTGGAATCCCCATTAAATTTACTATCCAATGACATAAAAAAATAACCAAAAATTCGGTACAGTCAGGGAGAAAAATGGTGTCAAAGTTTAAACTGTCATGAAACCCAGTTTCAAAGTACAGTCAGTGAGAAAATCGCCAGTAAAACCCATTTAGAGAGCCCGAATCGGGTTTTTAAGCACATTTTTGGAATCCCCATTAAATTTTCTATCCAATGACATAAAAAAACACTAAAAAATTAGGTACAATCAGATAGAAAAATTGTGTCAAAGTTTAAACTGTCAGGAAACCCAGTTTTAAAGTACAGTCAGTGAGAAAAACGCACGTAAAACCCACTTAGAGTAACCTAATCACGTTTTTAAGCACATTTTTGGAATCCTCATTAAATTTCCTATCCAATGACATAAAAAAATATTAAAAAATTCGGTACAGTCAGGGAGAAAAACGGTGTCATAGTTTAAACTGTCAGGAAACCCAGTTTTAAAGTACAGTCAGTGAAAAAATCGCACGAAAAACCCACTTAGAGTGAGCAAATCATGTTTTTAAGTACATTTTTGGAATCCTCATTAAATTTCCTATCCAATGACATGGAAAAACGCTAAAAAATTCGGTACAGTCAGGGAGAAAAACGGTGTCAAATTTTAAACTGTCAAGAAACCCAGTTTCAAAGTACAGTCAGTGAGAAAATCGCACGTAAAACCCATTTAGAGTGCCCGAATCGGGTTTTTAAGCACATTTTTGGAATCCCCATTAAATTTCCTATCCAACGACATAGAAAAACACTAAAAAATTCGGTACAGTCAGGGAGAAAAACGGTGTCAAAATTTAAACTGTCAAGAAACCCAGTTTCAAAGTACAGTAAGTGAGAAAATTGCACGAAAAACCCACTTAGAGTAACCAAATCACGTTTTTAAGCACATTTTTGGAATCCTCATTAAATTTCCTATCCAACGACATAGAAAAACACTAAAAAATTCGGTACAGTTAGGGAGAAAAACGGTGTCAAAGTTTAAACTGTCAGGAAACCCAGTTTTAAAGTACAGTCAGTGAGAAAATCGCACGTAAAACCCACTTAGAGTGACCTAATCACGTTTTTAAGCACATTTTTGGAATTGTCATTAAATTTCCTATCCAATGACATAGAAAAACGCTAAAAAATTCGGTACAGTCAGGAAGAAAAACGGTGTCAAAGTTTAAACTGTCAAGAAACCCAGTTTCAAAGTACAGTAAGTGAAAAAATCGCACGTAAAACCCATTTAGAGTGACCAAATCACGTTTTTAAGCACATTTTTGGAATCCCCATTAAATTTCCTATCCAATGACATGGAAAAACGCTAAAAAATTCGGTACAGTTAGGGAGAAAAACGGTGTCAAAGTTTAAACTGTCAGGAAACCCAGTTTTAAAGTACAGTCAGTGAGAAAATCGCACGTAAAACCCACTTAGAGTGACCTAATCACGTTTTTAAGCACATTTTTGGAATTGTCATTAAATTTCCTATCCAATGACATAGAAAAATAATAAAAAATTCGGTACAGTCAGGGAGAAAAACGGTGTCAAAGTTTAAACTGTCAGGAAACCCAGTTTCAAAGTACAGTCAGTGAGAAAATCGCACGTAAAACCCATTTAGAGTGCCCGAATCGGGTTTTTAAGCACATTTTTGGAATCCCCATTAAATTTCCTATCCAACGACATAGAAAAACACTAAAAAATTCGGTACAGTCAGGGAGAAAAACGGTGTCAAAATTTAAACTGTCAAGAAACCCAGTTTCAAAGTACAGTAAGTGAGAAAATCGCACGAAAAACCCACTTAGAGTAACCAAATCACGTTTTTAAGCACATTTTTGGAATCCTCATTAAATTTCTTATCCAATGACATAAAAAACACTAAAAAATTAGGTACACTCAGATAGAAAAATTGTGTCAAAGTTTAAACTGTCAGGAAACCCAGTTTCAAAGTACAGTAAGTGAGAAAATGGCACGTAAAACCCATTTAGAGTGCCCTAATCGGGTTTTTAAGCACATTTTTGGAATCCTCATTAAATTTCCTATCCAATGACATGGAAAAACGCTAAAAAATTGGGTACAGTCAGGGAGAAAAACGGTGTCAAAGTTTAAACTGTCAGGAAACCCAGTTTCAAAGTACAATCAGTGAGAAAATCGCACGTAAAACCCACTTAGAGTGACCGAATCACGTTTTTAAGCACATTTTTGGAATCCCCATTAAATTTCCTATCCAATGACATAGAAAAACACTAAAAAATCAGTACAGTCAGAGAGAAAAACGGTGTCAAAGTTTAAACTGTCAAGAAACCCAGTTTTAAAGTACAGTCAGTGAGAAAATCGCACGTAAAACGCACTTAGAGTGACCAAATCACGTTTTTAATCACATTTTTGGAATCCCCATTAAATTTCCTATCCAATGACATAGAAAAACACTAAAAAATTCGGTACAGTCAGGGAGAAAAACGGTGTCAAAATTTAAATCCTCTCAATTACAGAAAATTTCAGTAAAAAAAAACGAGAATTGTCCAATCATTCAATATAAGCCGACAAGCCCTCCAAAATGGGCCAATTAATTAATTAAAAGTTAATTTCAGACCGATTTAGACTTAATTTACCGCCCATTTATCGGAAACCTGGTAACTGAGCAGTTTCCGGTAATTTCGCCCCTAGCAAAGAAATCATAAATTTGTTTCAGCGCCCCCTAGCGGCGTTTCGGTGAAGTTTTGATAAAGTTTTACAGCATTTTCGGAAAGCTTGTTGTTTCGGCTATCGATCACTAAAAAAGCATTTTTATCGTATCTCATCAAATAAGGGAGTTATTGAGGGTTAAAGTAAATTGGGGTTGATTTTTCTGGGGAGGGGCCAAACGAAAATTCTCACCCCATTTACTGGGAAACTGTAGCTTTTACAGTGAAAATGCATAGAAGACTAAAGTTCCAGCTGGGGGGGATCTAGCAGTCCTGAAAATTTCATTAAAATATCTGGAAGGGTTTTCGAGAAAAGTCCAGAAAACCAAACCCACCCCTTCCAGACAGTTTGCCTTGGAAAGTTTAACGCCCTCTAGCGGCGTTACTGGTCAAGCTAGAAAAACGCGCAACCCTGCTTTGGATAGGTCCTAAACTCATCAACCAATCAGATTCTATTAATTTTTGACGTATCTTGTCAAATAACCGAGTTATTTGAGGTTAAAACCGCCAACACCAACTTTTCTGGGGAGGGGCTGATGCTTTTAAAAAAAAATCAAATATCTCGCAAACGGTTAGAGTTACGGAAATTTTGTAAGAGAGCAAAAATGTTTAGAATGTCTTTCTGCACTAGACTGACTGGGTTTACGCTAGTTTTGTGGTACTGAAAACGAGGTAAACTCAGTCAATACTCCCACAATGTAATGTGGTGTCATTTTGACAGCTTGTAACTCTGTTGTTTTTCAAGTTACAGAGTGCGCTAAAAAAGCGTTGGACAGCTCTTGAAATTCCCGTTAAAACACCTAACCGCACTTTTTGCCGTAACTGTCAAAATAACCGAGTTACGGGCTGTCAAAGTGACGGAAAGTGAATTTTTGACACAAATTAGTGCGTTGAAGGCTTTGACGTGGAATAACTCGCTTATTTGACACTTTTACGATTTTTCTGTCATATGACAGTTTATAGAGAACACTCTGGGCTACAAATTTAGTAAAGTGAGATTTTGCCGTAACTGTCAAAATAACCGAGTTACAGGCTGTCAAATTAACGGAAAGTGAATTTTTGACACAAGTTAGTGCTTTGAAGGCTTTGACGTGGAATAACTCGCTTATTTGACACTTTTACGATTTTTCTGTTATTTGACAGTTTATAGAGAACACTTCGGGCTACAAATTTACTTATGTCACATTTTGCAGTAACTGTCAAAATAACCGAGTTACGGGCTGTCAAAGTGACAGGGGAATGCACTTTTGATTTCCCCCTTTTCTATTGGATTTACGATCCGAAAAAAAAAAACGAAAAATCACCGTTAACGGTTCGGAATACCAAAATGACAGAAAAACATGTCATCCCCGGGGGAACTATCAATGAAATTTCCACGAAAAGATCGGTAAAATTTTTACGATTTTCCCCTGGAGAAGTCTGGAATCAGCGTTTTATGATATAAGGTGCAATTCAAACTAAATTGCGGTGACGTCACAAACAATTTGACTAATCACTGTCTATAAGTGGATTGTCCTTTTCAAGACCTACAAAATGACGTAAATATGTCCGTACAAAAAGTGTACTGTTTTCGAGATATTTAGCTGGAAAGTTTGTGGTGTAACAAAGTTGCAAATGCTTCGCAGACAGTTTTCCTCCTGTAACTCCCTCAAATGATTTTTTAGGGAAAAATTTATTAGAAGCTTTCTTGTAGAGAGTGGAATTTTCTACAACTTTCATTCTTTACACTTTTGCTGTAACTGCTCAAATAACGGAGCTACGCTCCGTTGAAGTTACACTTTGGTGTTACAGGAAGGTTCGAGTACATCGCAGAACTGTTTTCGGCCTGTAACTCCCTTCAACGACCCTTTAGGGCAAAAACGCTTTAAATCAATCCTGTAGAGAATTGAATTCCCTACAACTTTCCTTCAGTACACTTTTGCGATAACTCCTCAAATAAGGGAGCTACGCAAAGAAAGGCGTTTACATAGAAAATGAGGTTAGGGGAAGGTTCGTTTCCCCTACCAAAGGATGATAACTCCCTTATTTGGAGGATTTAAAAAAAAGTTTCACCAGGTCAAATTCCCTTTTGGAACGCTCTTTCCAACCCCCCTTAACAGGGTTGCCAAATGTGTCAAATCTTCTCCACAAAACTCACATTCCCTATATGTGTCCCATTAGCATAGCAAGAAAAATGACCCTAACTCGGTTATTTTTGGACGCACGGTATGCTGCAACAACTCCCCATGTTGCTATTGAAGCCCCCTAACTGATGCACCAAACTGCGAAAGCGTTGTTGCCATATCTTTCTCGGGAGATTCAAAAAAGGGATATTGTCCTCATATTTTTAGGGCACAGCAACTTTAAACGACCATAACTCGGTTGTTTTTCAACTTACCGTGCACTTTAAAAGCTCAAAATGAAGCTCACAGAGCCCTCTATACAACGCATGTAACATACTAAAAGCGCCGTTGCCAGATGGGTTCGAAAAGTTGCAAAATAATGATTGTCCAAGACTTTTTTGTAGAAAAAGCAAGAGAAATAGGGATAACCAGGTGGTTTTTGGGCTTTCAGCTGGCTGCAACAGGTCTCTAGAATGCTTTTTCAAGTTTTCTGCGTAAATCCAGCAAAATCCTGGAAGCGCAGTTGCCAGATTTAGCCGAAATGTGGCTAAAATGAGGATTTTTAAGCTCATTTGGGGTAGAAACGTCCTATCTCGGTTATTTTTGGACGTACAGAATGCTGCAACAACTCCCCAGGTTGCTATTGAAGCCCCCTAACTGATGCACTAAACTGCGAAAGCGTTGTTGCCATATCTTTCTCGGGAGATTCAAAAAAGAGATATTGTCCTCATATTTTTAGGGCATAGCACTACAAATGGCCATAACTTGGTTATTTTTGGACTTTCAGAAAGTTTTAAAAACTCAAAATATTCTAAATTTCACCCTCTTTCCAATGATGTCAAGTGCAGAAAGCGCAGTTGCCAAATGTTCTCTGTAGAAGCCTTAAAACGCGGTTTCTTTATATGTTCCTTAGGCTTAGCACTACAAATGGCCATAACTCGGTTATTTTTGGACTTTTGGAGTGTTTTAAAAACTCAAAATATTCTAAATTTCACCCTCTTTCCAATGATGTCAAGCGCAAAAAGCGCAGTTGCCAAATGTTCTCTGTAGAAGCCTCAAAACGCGGTTTCTTTATATGTTCCCTTAGGATTAGCACTACAAATGGCCATAACTTGGTTATTTTTGGACTTTTGGAGTGTTTTAAAAACTCAAAATATTCTAAATTTCACCCTCTTTCCAATGATGTCAAGCGCAAAAAGCGCAGTTGCCAAATGTTCTCTGTGGAAGCCTCAAAACGCGGATTCTCTATATGTTCCTCAGACTTAGCACTACAAATGGCCATAACTTGGTTATTTTTGGACTTTCAGAGAGTTTTAAAAACTCAAAATATTCTAAATTTCACCCTCTTTCCAATGATGTCAAGCGCAAAAAGCGCAGTTGCCAAATGTTCTCTGTGGAAGCCTCAAAACGCGGTTTCTTTATATGTTCCCTTAGGATTAGCACTACAAATGGCCATAACTCGGTTATTTTTGGACTTTCAGAGAATTTTAAAAACTCAAAATATTCTAAATTTCACCCTCTTTCCAATGATGTCAAGCGCCAAAAGCGCAGTTGCCAAATGTTCTCTGTAGAAGCCTTAAAACGCGGTTTCTCTATATGTTCCTTAGGCTTAGCACTACAAATGGCCATAACTTGGTTATTTTTGGACTTTCAGAGAGTTTTAAAAACTCAAAATATTCTAAATTTCACCCTCTTTCCAATGGTGTCAAGCAAAAAAAGCGCAGTTGCCAAATGTTCTCTGTGGAAGCCTCAAAACGCGGTTTCTCTATATGTTCCTCAGGCTTAGCACTACAAATGACCATAACTTGGTTATTTTTTGACTTTTGGAGAATTTTAAAAACTCAAAATATTCTAAATTTCACCCTCTTTCCAATGATGCCAAGCGCAAAAAGCACAGTTGCCAAATGTTCTCTGTGGAAGCCTTAAAACGCGGTTTCTCTATATGTTCCTCAGGCTTAGCACTACAAATGGCCATAACTTGGTTATTTTTGGACTTTTGGAGAATTTTAAAAACTCAAAATATTCTAAATTTTACCCTCTTTCCAATGATGTCAAGTGCAGAAAGCGCAGTTGCCAAATGTTTTCTGTAGAAGCCTCAAAACGCGGTTTCTTTATATGTTCCCTTAGGATTAGCACTACAAATGGCCATAACTCGGTTATTTTTGGACTTTCAGAGAATTTTAAAAACTCAAAATATTCTAAATTTCACCCTCTTTCCAATGATGTCAAGCGCAGAAAGCGCAGTTGCCAAATGTTCTCTGTGGAAGCCTCAAAACGCGGTTTCTCTATATGTTCCCTTAGGCTTAGCACTACAAATGGCCATAACTCGGTTATTTTTGGACTTTTGGAGTGTTTTAAAAACTCAAAATATTCTAAATTTCACCCTCTTTCCAATGATGTCAAGTGCAGAAAGCACAGTTGCCAAATGTTCTCTGTGGAAGCCTTAAAACGCGGTTTCTCTATATGTTCCTCAGGCTTAGCACTACAAATGGCCATAACTTGGTTATTTTTGGACTTTCAGAGAATTTAAAAAACTCAAAATATTCTAAATTTCCCCCTCTTTCCAATGATGTCAAGCGCCAAAAGCGCAGTTGCCAAATGTTCTCTGTAGAAGCCTTAAAACGCGGTTTCTCTATATGTTCCTTAGGCTTAGCACTACAAATGGCCATAACTTGGTTATTTTTGGACTTTCAGAGAGTTTTAAAAACTCAAAATATTCTAAATTTTACCCTCTTTCCAATGATGTCAAGTGCAGAAAGCGCAGTTGCCAAATGTTCTTTGTGGAAGCCTTAAAACGCGGTTTCTTTATATGTTCCTTAGGCTTAGCACTACAAATGGCCATAACTTGGTTATTTTTGGACTTTCAGAGAATTTTAAAAACTCAAAATATTCTAAATTTTACCCTCTTTCCAATGATGTCAAGCGCAAAAAGCGCAGTTGCCAAATGTTCTCTGTGGAAGCCTTAAAACGCGGTTTCTCTATATGTTCCTCAGGCTTAGCACTACAAATGGCCATAACTTGGATATTTTTGGACTTTTGGAGAGTTTTAAAAACTCAAAATATTCTAAATTTCACCCTCTTTCCAATGATGTCAAACGCAAAAAGCGCAGTTGCCAAATGTTCTCTGTGGAAGCCTCAAAACGCGGATTCTCTATATGTTCCTTAGGCATAGCACTACAAATGGCCATAACTTGGTTATTTTTGGACTTTCAGAGTATTTTAAAAACTCAAAATATTCTAAATTTCACCCTCTTTCCAATGATGTCAAGCTCAAAAAGCGCAGTTGCCAATTTGGGGCATTTTTTTTGGTCCCAAAGGAAAATTCTGTTTTTTTTCTAGTTTGGGGCTCACTTAACGAGTTTTCCAATGTGTCAAACTTTCGGAAAAGTTAAGTTTATATTTAGATTGAGGGACGTAACCTGAAAATCCCTCGAGTCATCCGAATACCCTGGATTTTGTCCCTTAAAACAGTAAAAAATGCAATTTTTACGAACGATTTTTCCTGGAATTTTCCCGCCAAACCGCACGTCCTACAGAAAAATGTTTAATACAAAAAGTGTAGATATGGAAAAAATGTACAACTTTCGTTCTATTCACTTTTCCTCCTAACCTTCAAATTTCCGAGAAAAATACGAAAAACCTATTTTCTCAAAATTTAAATTGCAAAAACACAGTTTTAAAGTACAGGTTGTGACAAAATCGCCTGTAAAACCTACTTAGAATCACCGAATCACGTTTTTAAGCACATTTTTGGAATCCTCATTAAATTTCCTATCCAATAACCTAAAAAAACACTCAAAAATTAGGTATAGTTAGGTAGAAAAGCGCTGTCAAAATTTGATCTTCCAGAAACGCAGTTTTAAAGTACAGTAAGTTACAAAATTGACTGTAAAACGTATTTAGAATCACCGAATCACGTTTTTGAGCACATTTTTGGAATCCTTATTAAATTTCCTATTCAATAACCTAAAAAAACAGTCAAAAATTTGGTACAGTCAGGTAGAAAAGCGCTGTCAAAATGTGAACTTCTAGAAACGCAGTTTTAAAGTACAGTGAGTGAAAAAATTGCCTGTAAAACCTACTTAGAATAACCGAATCACGTTTTTAAGCACATTTTTGGAATCCTCATTAAATTTCCTATCCAATAACCTAAAAAAAAACACTCAAAAATTAGGTACAGTCAGGTAGAAAAGCGCTATCAAAATTTGAACTTCCAGAAACGCAGTTTTAAAGTACAGTAAGTTACAAAATTGACTGTAAAACGTATTTAGAATCACCGAATCACGTTTTTAAGCACATTTTTGGAATCCTCATTAAATTTCCTATCCAATAACCTAAAAAAAACACTCAAAAATTCAGTACAGTTAGGTAGAAAAGCGCTGTCAAAATTTGAACTTCTAGAAACACAGTTTTAAAGTACAGTAAGTTACAAAATTGCCTGTAAAACCTACTTATAATCACTTAATCACGTTTTTAAGCACATTTTTGGAATCCTCATTAAATTTCCTATCCGATAACCTAAAAAAAACACTTAAAAATTAGGTACAGTCAGGTAGAAAAGCGCTGTCAAAATTTGAACTGCAGAAAACAGAGTTTGAAAGTACAGTAAGTTACAAAATCGCCTGTAAAACCTACTTAGAGTGACCTAATCAAGTTTTTAAGCACATTTTTGGAATCCTCATTAAATTTCCTATCCAATAACCTAAAAAAACACTCAAAAATTCAGTACAGTCAGGTAGAAAAGCGCTGTTAAAATTTAAACTTCCAGAAACGCAGTTTTAAAGTACAGTAAGTTACAAAATTGACTGTAAAACGTATTTAGAATCACCGAATCACGTTTTTAAGCACATTTTTGGAATCCTCATTAAATTTCCTATTCAATAACCTAAAAAAACACTCAAAAATTCGGTACAGTCAGTTAGAAAAGCGCTGTCAAAATTTGAACTTCCAGAAACGCAGTTTTAAAGTACAGTAAGTTACAAAATCGCTTGTAAAACGTACTTAGAATCACCGAATCACGTTTTTAAGCACATTTTTGGAATCCTCATTAAATTTCCTATTCAATAACCTAAAAAAAACACTCAAAAATTCAGTACAGTCAGGTAGAAAAGCGCTGTCAAAATTTGAACTTCCAGAAACGCAGTTTTAAAGTACAGTAAGTTACAAAATCACCTGTAAAACCTACTTAGAATCACCGAATCACGTTTTTAAGCACATTTTTGGAATCCTCATTAAATTTCCTATCCGATAACCTAAAAAAAACACTTAAAAATTAGGTACAGTCAGGTAGAAAAGCGCTGTCAAAATTTGAACTGCAGAAAACAGAGTTTGAAAGTACAGTAAGTTACAAAATCGCCTGTAAAACCTACTTAGAGTGACCTAATCAAGTTTTTAAGCACATTTTTGGAATCCTCATTAAATTTCCTATCCAATAACCTAAAAAAACACTCAAAAATTCAGTACAGTCAGGTAGAAAAGCGCTGTTAAAATTTAAACTTCCAGAAACGCAGTTTTAAAGTACAGTAAGTTACAAAATTGACTGTAAAACGTATTTAGAATCACCGAATCACGTTTTTAAGCACATTTTTGGAATCCTCATTAAATTTCCTATCCAATAACCTAAAAAAACACTCAAAAATTCAGTACAGTCAGGTAGAAAAGCGCTGTTAAAATTTAAACTTCCAGAAACGCAGTTTTAAAGTACAGTAAGTTACAAAATTGACTGTAAAACGTATTTAGAATCACCGAATCACGTTTTTAAGCACATTTTTGGAATCCTCATTAAATTTCCTATTCAATAACCTAAAAAAACACTCAAAAATTCGGTACAGTCAGTTAGAAAAGCGCTGTCAAAATTTGAACTTCTAGAAACGCAGTTTTAAAGTACAGTGAGTGAAAAAATTGCCTGTAAAACCTACTTAGAATAACCGAATCACGTTTTTAAGCACATTTTTGGAATCCTCATTAAATTTCCTATTCAATAACCTTAAAAAAACACTCAAAAATTAGGTACAGTTAGGTAGAAAAGCGCTGTCAAAATTTGAAGCTCCAGAAAAGCAGTTTTAAAGTACAGTAAGTTACAAAATTGCCTGTAAAACCCACTTAGAGTGACCGAATCAAGTTTTTAAGCACATTTTTGGAATCCTCATTAAATTTCCTATCCAATAACCTAAAAAAAACACTCAAAAATTCAGTACAGTCAGGTAGAAAAACGCTGTCAAAATTTAAACTTCTAGAAAAACAGTTTTAAAGTACAGTAAGTTACAAAATCGCTTGTAAAACGTACTTAGAATCACCGAATCACGTTTTTAAGCACATTTTTGGAATCCTCATTAAATTTCCTATCCAATAACCTCAAAAAACACTCAAAAATATGGTACAGTCAGGTAGAAAAGCGCTGTCAAAGTGACAAAGACAGTAAGTCTGGAAAAAGTTGGTCTTCCAACTTTGATCACCCTGTAACTCGGTTATTTGACGAGCTACAGGGTGGTTTTTTTTACCGTTTAGTAGCCTAAAGAATCCTCTTTTGACCACCAGAAAAAAAAACTGACAAAAACTCGTCTAACACTCCTCCAAAAATCATAAATCTTCGGTTGGAATTGTCTGGAAACTTTCAAGTTACCTGACGTGCTGTTCCTTTGGAACAATTCTGATTTTCCACGCAGTCATCGTTCGTTAATCTGTTAGTGAAACCCACTTGACTTATTTCCGTACGTGTCTGGACTGTCGAGTGGTTTTAAATTAACATGGGAAACGTTATCGGGAAAATTCCTAAAAATGATTTTTTTTCTCAGTAGAAAAGGGAAAGTTTAGAAATTTATATCTCGAAAACTACGTGAGGTAGAGTGCTGATTTTTTGGGTGAATATAGCCAAAAGACTTGGGAATGTTGGGTAAAAATTTCATCAAAATCGCTCCAGTAATAAGGCCGTAGTGGACCAGAAACCAGGTTGGTGCCTTCAGAGCCCAAAACTGAGTTACAGCCAGAAGCAACTTTGGAAATTTATATCTCGAAAACTACGTAAGGGAGAAGAGTGATTTTTTTAGGGTATTTTGCTGAAGGCTTTGGCAATATACAGAAAAAATTTCATTAATGACACTCAAGTGACAGGGCCGTAGTGAAATCTAGAAGAAATTTGCTTTAAAATAAGGTGCAACATGGTCTTTTGACCAGAAATTCAAAATGGCGGCCTGAGACGCCATTTTGTCTGTCATTTTCTGAATCTACGTGAAATTTCCTTTAAAATGAGGTGCAACATGGTTTTTTGACAGAAAATTGAAAATGGCGGCCTGGGACGCCATTTTGTCTGTCATTTTTAGAATCTACGTGAAATTTTCTTTAAAATGAGGTGCAACATCGTTTTTCGACAGGAAATTCAAAATGGCGGCCTGGGACGCCATTTTGTCTGTCATTTTTAGAATCTACGTAAAATTTCCTTTAAAATGAGGTGCAACATCATTTTTTGACAGGAAATTTAAAATGGCGGCCTGGGACGCCATTTTGTCTGTCATTTTCTGAATTTACGTGAAATTTCCTTTAAAATGAGGTGCAACATTGTTTTTTGACAGGAAATTCGAAATGGCGGCCTGAGACGCCATTTTGTCTGTCATTTTCTGAATTTACGTGAAATTTCCTTTAAAATGAGGTGCAACATGGTTTTTTGACAGAAAATTCAAGATGGCGGCCTGGGACGCCATTTTGTCTGTCATTTTCTGAATCTACGTGAAATTTCCTTTAAAATGAGGTGCAACATGGTTTTTTGACAGAAAATTCAAAATGGCGGCTTGAGACGCCATTTTGTCTGTCATTTTTAGAATCTACGTAAAATTTCCTTTAAAATGAGGTGCAACATGGTTTTTTGACAGGAAATTCAAGATGGCGGCCTGGGACGCCATTTTGTCTGTCATTTTCTGAATTTACGTGAAATTTCCTTTAAAATGAGGTGCAACATCGTTTTTTGACAGGAAATTCAAAATGGCGGCTTGAGACGCCATTTTGTCTGTCATTTTCTGAATCTACGTGAAATTTCCTTTAAAATGAGGTGCAACATGGTTTTTTGACAGAAAATTGAAAATGGCGGCTTGAGACGCCATTTTGTCTGTCATTTTTAGAATCTCCGTAAAATTTCCTTTAAAATGAAGTGTAACATGGTTTTTTGACAGGAAATTCAAAATGGCGGCCTGGGACGCCATTTTGTTTGACATTTTCTGAATTTACGTGAAATTTCCTTTAAAATGAGGTGCAACATGGTTTTTTGACAGAAAATTCAAAATGGCGGCCTGGGACGCCATTTTGTCTGTCATTTTTAGAATCTACGTGAAATTTCCTTTAAAATGAGGTGCAACATCGTTTTTTGACAGAAAATTCAAAATGGCGTCTCACGCCGCCATTTTGTACCATTTACTGTCATTTTAATGTCAAACCGCCATTTTGGAATTTCAAATAATACCAGTTGAAGTGTTGAAAGTTGTTGTGAAGTGTCAGAAAGTGACAGTTGAAAAAAATCAAAATGGCCGTTTGACGTTTAAATGACAGACAAAATAGCCGCCATTCCGCCATCTTGATTCTTGTTTAACTGTCATTTTTTTGACATTCTAAACTTGTTTTGTCTTCCTGGTCGAAAGAGACTTACAAACGACGTAATTTTCAAATTCAAAATGGCGGTTTGACATTTAAATGACAGTAAATAATACAAAATGGCGTCCCCGGACGCCATTTTGAATTTCCTGTCAAAAAACGATAATGCACCTCATTTTAAAGGAAATTTCACGGAGATTCAGAAAATGACAGACAAAATGGCGTCCCATGCTGCCATTTTGAATTTGCTGTCAAAAAACGATGTTGCACCTCATTTTAAAGGGAATTTGACGTGGATTCTAAAAATGACAGAGAAAATGGCGTCTCAAGCCGCCATTTTGAATTTTCTGTCAAAAAACAATGTTGCACCTCGTTTTAAAGGGAATTTCACGTAGATTTAGAAAATGACAAACAAAATGGCGTCCCAGGCCGCCATTTTGAATTTTCTGTCAAAAAACGATGTTGCACCTTTTTTTAAAGGGAATTTCACGTAGATTTAGAAAATGACAAACAAAATGGCGTCCCAGGCCGCCATTTTGAATTTTCTGTCAAAAAACGATGTTGCACCTCATTTTAAAGGGAATTTCACGTAGATTTTTAAAATGACAAACAAAATGGCGTCCCAGGCCGCCATTTTGAATTTTCTGTCAAAAAACGATGTTGCACCTCATTTTAAAGGAAATTTGACGTTGACCCTAAATAACTCCCTTATTTGACAAGTTACGTCAAAATGTCATAGAAAACAAAAGATAGAGCAGATTTCAAGCTTTCCAAAAATATCCCCCCACGAGTTGATTGGTTATATCGTTTGGCCGCTAGCGGGCGTCAAAGTTCCTTCACCATAAAATCTCATATTTTGTGACACTCGTTGCTTTGACCCTAAATAACTTCCTTATTTGACAAGTTACGTCAAAATGTCATAGAAAAGAAAAGATAGAGCAGATTTCAAGCTTTCTAAAAATGTCCCCCCATGAGCTGATTGATAACACCGTTTGGCCGCTAGAGGGCGTCAAAGTTCAGCCAATCTAAATTAACAGTTTCTTACGAAAGTTTAATTAGGCTTCACCTGGGAGGAATTCGGAGAGTATGTAAATGAATAACCGCATTACCAAGGTACGTGATCCTTGTTTAATATGCGAAAAAGAGCGAAAAGTCGAGTCACGAACCCCCGAGAAGCAATAACGTTGTTGTTTGCAAAGTTTTCCTTAAAAATCCACTTTTAACACAAGAAAAAATGCGATAATCCTTAAAGAAAACTTTACCGCGGGGAGTTTTTGAATTTTTAAGCACATTTTTGGATTCCTCATTAAATTTCCTATCCAATAACTGGAAAAAACACTAAAAAATTCGGTACTTTCAGGGAGAAAAACGCTGTCAAAGTTTGATTTGCCAAAATGACGGTTTAAAGGACAGTCTTCGAGAAAATCGTCCGTAAAACCCACTTAGAGTAACCGAATTGCATTTTTAAGCACATTTTTGGAATCCTCATTAAATTTCCTATCCAATAACCAGAAAAAACACTAAAAAATTCGGTACGTCATGGAGAAAAACGCTGTCAAAGTTTGAACAGCAAAAATGACAGTTTAAAGAACAGTCTTCGAGAAAATCGTCCGTAAAACCCACTTAAAATGACCGAATCCGGCTTTTAAGGACATTTTTGGATTCCCCATTAAATTTTCTATCCAATAACCTAAAAAAACACTAAAAAAACTCGATAAGTCAGGGAGAAAAACGCTGTCAAAGTTTGAATTGCGAAAATGACGGTTTTAAAGACAGTCTGTAAGAAAATCGTCCGTAAAACCCACTTAGAAAGACCGAATCGCGTTTTGAAGCACATTTTTGGATTCCTCATTAAATTTCCTGTCCAATAACCATAAAAAACACTAAAAAATGTAGTACAGTCAGGGAGAAAAACGCTGTCAAAGTTTGAACAGCAAAAATGACAGTTTAAAGGACAGTCTCCGAGAAAATCGTCCGTAAAACCCACTAAGAGTAACCGAATCGCGTTTTTAAGCACATTTTTGGAATCCTCATTAAATTTCCTATCCAATAACCAGAAAAAACACTAAAAAATCCTGTACAGTCAGGGAGAAAAACGCTGTCAAAGTTTGAAATAAAAAAATGACGGTTTAAAAGACAGTCTTCGACAAAACCGTCCGTAAAACCCACTTAGAGTGACCGAATCGCGTTTTTAAGCACATTTTTGGAATCCTCATTAAATTTCCTATCCAATAACCAGAAAAAGCACAGAAAAATTTAATACAGTCAGGGAGAAAAACGCTGTCAAAGTTTGAATTGCAAAAATGACGGATTAAAGGACAGTCTCCGAGAAAATCGTCCGTAAAACCCACTTAGAGTAACCGAATTGCATTTTTAAGCACATTTTTGGAATCCTCATTAAATTTCCTATAAAATAACCAGAAAAAACACTAAAAAATTCGGTACAGTCAGAGAGAAAAACGCTGTCAAAGTTTGAATTGCAAAAATGACGGTTTAAATGACAGTCTCCGAGAAAACCGTCCGTAAAACCCACTTAGAGTAACCGAATCGCGTTTTTAAGCACATTTTTGGAATCCTCATTAAATTTTCCATCCAATAACCGGAAAAAACACTAAAAAATTCGGTACTGTCAGGGAGAAAAACGCTGTCAAAGTTTGAAATGAAAAAATGACGGTTTAAAAGACAGTCTTCGACAAAACCGTCCGTAAAACCCACTTAGAGTGACCGAATCGCGTTTTTAAGCACATTTTTGGAATCCTCATTAAATTTTCCATCCAATAACCGGAAAAAAACACTAAAAAATTCGGTACTGTCAGGGAGAAAAACGCTGTCAAAGTTTGAAATGAAAAAATGACGGTTTAAAAGACAGTCTTCGACAAAACCGTCCGTAAAACCCACTTAGAGTGACCGAATCACGTTTTTAAGCACATTTTTGGAATCCTCATTAAATTTCCTATCCAATAACCAGAAAAAATACTAAAAAATCCTGTACAGTCAGGGAGAAAAACGCTGTCAAAGTTTGAAATGAAAAAATGACCGTTTAAAAGACAGTCTCCGAGAAAATCGTCCGTAAAACCCACTAAGAGTAACCGAATCGCGTTTTTAAGCACATTTTTGGAATCCTCATTAAATTTCCTATCCAATAACCAGAAAAAACACTAAAAAATCCTGTACAGTCAGGGAGAAACACGCCGTCAAAGTTTGAAATGAAAAAATGACGGTTTAAAAGACAGTCTTCGACAAAACCGTCCGTAAAACCCACTTAGAGTGCCCGAATCGCGTTTTTAAGCACATTTTTGGAATCCTCATTAAATTTCCTATCCAATAACCAGAAAAAACACTAAAAAATCCTGTACAGTCAGGGAGAAAAACGCTGTCAAAGTTTGAATTGCAAAAATGACGGTTTAAAGGACAGTCTTCTACAAAACCGTCCGTAAAACCCACTTAGAGTGACCGAATCGCGTTTTTAAGCACATTTTTGGAATCCTCATTAAATTTCCTATCCAACAGTGTCAATAACGACGTGCAGAGGGCGCGCGGTATAAAGAAAAATGGCGGACAAAACGATAACCGTCCGGATAAAGCGTTTTTATTGCTGATATTACGAGTTTTCCGGGGTGAAAAACGATTCGCGTTTCCTTAAAGATCAAAATGCATCATTAATCTTGCACGATGCTATGATTCGGTCATCGTATTGATATATAAGGGGTAATAAAACACCCTTTTATATCAGAAATTGCAACTTTTCCACCACAACTTTATATAGGAAGAATTTTGGGATTTGGGGTTTTTGGGCCACTACGGCCCTGATTTCTGTCCGATTTACTTCAAAATTTTACTGCAAGTTCCTTAAACTGTCCTAAAATTACCCTAAAAAAATCAACCCTCTAGCTAGTCGCGTTTTTGAGTTAGAGACATTTAACCGTTGCAGGACAGTGTTAATCACTCCCATGATTTCAAGAGGGAGTAACTCGGTTATTTGATTAGCTATCAAAAAATTTTATATAAACAAACTTCAAGGAAATTCAATTCTCTACAAGGTTGTATAAAGGTGTTTTTGCTTTTAGGGGCTTGGTAACGGAGTTACAGGCCGAAAAGCCAAGACCAACACCAAACTTTTTTGACCCAATTTCAATCGAACATATCTCCGTTATTTTAGGAGATATTAAAAAAGCGTAAAGAATGAAAGTTGTAGGGAATTTCCCGCTCTACAAAACACCTTCTAAGGGTTTTCAGCCTTAGCCGCCCCTAAACTGAGTTATTCCCCTAAACAGGGGACGGGGCATTCTTTGCCCGATTTTTCCAGAGCATTTGTGAAACACAGACCAAATTTGACAGGAAAACTACGTAACTGTCAAAGTCCAGGCTGTCAGTGGGGGAAAAATCAATTTTTTTCACCTTAAAACTGTCATTTTGACAGTTATTTTGACAGTTACGTCACTCAGTCAAGTGGAAGTTGCAGAAAAGCAAACTGACTGTGGGTTTTTGGGCCATTACGGTCCTGATTTTGGTCCGATTGACTTCAAAATTTTACTGAAAGTTCCTTGGACTGTCAGAAATGTTCCCTGAAAAAATCAACCCTCTAGCTTGTCAGGTTTTTGAGTTAGACGCATTTTGCCGTTGCAGGACACTAAAATCAGCTTTAATCAAACTCACTGTGGGTTTTTGGGCTGTTACGGCCCTGATTTTAGTCCGATTTACTTGAAATTTGGTTTGTGGATTCCTTATACTGTCAGAAATGTTCCCTCAAAAAATCAACCCTCTAACTTGTCACGTTTTTGAGTTAGACGCATTTTGCCGTTGCAGGACAGTACAATCAACTTTAATCAAACTGACTGTGGGTTTTTGGGCTGTTACGGCCCTGATTTTAGTTCGATTGACTTCAAAATTTTACTGTAAGTTCCTTGGACTGTCAGAAACTTACCCTGAAAAAATCAACCCTCTAACTTGTCACGTTTTTGAGTTAGACGCATTTTGCCGTTGCAGGACAGTACAATCAACTTTAATCAAACTGACGTGGGTTTTTGGGCTGTTACGGCCCTGATTTTGGTCCGATTAACTTGAAATTTGGTTTGTAGGTTCCTTAAACTGTCAGAAATGTTCCCTGAAAAAATCAACCCTCTAACTTGTTAAGTTTTTGAGTTAGACGCATTTTGCCGTTGCAGGACAGTACAATCAACTTTAATCAAACTGACGTGGGTTTTTGGGCTGTTACGGCCCTGATTTCAGTCCGATTTACTTGAAATTTGGTTTGTGGGTTCCTTGGACTGTCAGAAATGTTCCCTCAAAAAATCAACCCTCTAGCTTGTCAGGTTTTTGATTTAGACGCATTTTGCCGTTGCAGGACACTACAATCAACTTTAATCTAACAGACTGTGGGTTTTTGGGCTGTTACAGCCCTGATTTTGGTCCGATTTACTTGAAATTTGGTTTGTGGGTTCCTTAAACTGTCAGAAACTTACTCTAAAAAATCAACTTTCTAACTTGTCAGGTTTTTGAGTTAGACGCATTTTGCCGTTGCAGGACAGTACAATCAGCTTTAATCAAACTGACTGTGGGTTTTTAGGCTGTTACGGCCCTGATTTCAGTCCGATTGACTTCAAAATTTTACTGAAAGTTCCTTGGACTGTCAGAAATGTTACCTCAAAAAATCAACCCTCTAGCTTGTCAGGTTTTTGAGTTAGACGCATTTTGCCGTTGCAGGACACTAGAATCAACTTTAGTCAAACTGACGTGGGTTTTTGGGCTGTTACAGCCCTGATTTTAGTCCGATTGACTTGAAATTTGGTTTGTGGGTTCCTTAAACTGTCTGAAATGTTCCCTCAAAAAATCAACCCTCTAACTTGTCACGTTTTTGAGTTAGACGCATTTGGCCGTTGCAGGACAGTACAATCAACTTTAATCAAACTGACTGTGGGTTTTTGGGCTGTTACGGCCCTGATTTCAGTCCGATTTACTTGAAATTTGGTTTGTGGATTCCTGAAACTGTCAGAAACTTACCCTGAAAAAATCAACCCTCTAACTTGTCACGTTTTTGAGTTAGACGCATTTTGCCGTTGCAGGACAGTACAATCAACTTTAATCAAACTGACGTGGGTTTTTGGGCCGTAACGGCCCTGATTTCAGTCCGATTAACTTGAAATTTGGTTTGTGGGTTCCTTAAACTGTCAGAAACTTACCCTGAAAAAATCAACCCTCTAACTTGTCACGTTTTTGAGTTAGACGCATTTTGCCGTTGCAGGACAGTACAATCAACTTTAATCAAACTGACGTGGGTTTTTGGGCCGTAACGGCCCTGATTTCAGTCCGATTAACTTGAAATTTGGTTTGTGGGTTCCTTAAACTGTCAGAAATGTTCCCTCAAAAAATCAACCCTCTAGCTTGTCACGTTTTTGAGTTAGACGCATTTTGCCGTTGCAGGACAGTACAATCAACTTTAATCAAACTGACGTGGGTTTTTGGGCTGTTACGGCCCTGATTTCAGTCCGATTTACTTGAAATTTGGTTTGTGGGTTCCTTAAACTGTCAGAAATGTTTCCTGAAAAAATCAACCCTCTCACTTGTCACGTTTTTGAGTTAGACGCATTTTGCCGTTACAGCACAGTCTCTTCCAAGGAACCAGTCAAACACTTTAGCCTGTTACGGCCCTGTTTCAAGTCCGTTCGTCCTGATTTTTTCTCCGACGATAGATTCAGGTTTAAAAAGGTGAAAAAAATGGGGAAAACTGATATTTACGTTCAAACCGCCTTCTCGAATTTCTCAGGAGTGTCAGGTGACCGAAATCGTGTTTGTTTGTCTTAATTTTAAACAAAAAACATGTAAACGCAGTTAAATCTGACGAAACGATAACAAACGTGGGAACGTTTACATTTGGTCCTGCGAGCCGATTTTTTTTTGGTTTTCTAGGGATTTTCCAGGGAAAATGGTTTAATCGAAAGTGGAAAAATCCTTATTTGAGATTTAAAATTCAAAGTACCAACTCGCTGAGTAAAGATAACGAATCAATGGACGTTATCGGGGACGATTTGCATAATCGGGAGAAATACTCGAAAATGCTGATAACGACGCGGTTTTCTCTTATTTCCGTCCATTTTTCCGAATGAGTCGAACAAGGGGAGGAATTTACCCGGAAAAGTGAAAAATTTGATTTTTTTTAATTTTGTTCCAGAAACTCGAGCTGGGTGAAAGGTACGTCAAATTTGACAGCAAATTTGGATTCGGCGACCCCAAATTAGTCGAAAATGAGTGGTCACTTCGGGGGTCTAAGTTGACTAATAACAAAGTTGTTTTTAGTTAAAGATGGCGCTGCTAGCGCTGTGAAGCTTTGTAACTCAGTTATTTGACCAACTAACCCCATCGAGTTTGTACTCCTTTTCGACTAATTTGGGGACGGGCTATCCATTCCAACTGTCAGTTTGGCGAAATTTCCTAACCTAACCGAGTTGGACCGAAAAAAATGAGTTTTAACGGTTAATTTGCTAGAAAATCGAGTTAAGTGAAATTTGATTGCGGATTTGGATTCAGCGACCCCAAATTAGTCGAAAATGAGTGGTCACTTCGGGGGTCTAGGTTGACTAATAACAAAGTTGTTTTTAGTTAAAGATGGCGCTGCTAGCGCTTTGAAGCTTTGTAACTCCGTTATTTGACCAACTAACCCCATCGAGTTTGTACTCCTTTTCGACTAATTTGGGGACGGGCTATCCATTCCAACTGTCATTTTGGCGAAATTTCTTAACCTAACCGAGTTGGACCGAAAAAATGGTGTTTTAACAATTAATTTTCTAGAAAATCGAGTTAAGTGAAATTTGATTGCGGATTTGGATTCAGCGACCCCAAATTAGTCGAAAATGAGTGGTCACTTCAGGGGTCTAGGTTGACTATAACAAAGTTGTTTCTAGTTAAAGATGGCGCTGCTAGCGCTTTGAAGCTTTGTAACTCGGTTATTTGACCAACTAACCCCCCCGAGTTTGTACTCCTTTTCGACTAATTTGGGGACGGGCTATCCATTCCAACTGTCATTTTGGCGAAATTTCCTAACCTAACCGAGTTGGACCGAAAAAATGGTGTTTTAACCGTTAATTTGCCAGAAAATCGAGTTAAGTGAAATTTGACTGCGGATTTGGATTTGGCGACCCCAAATTAGTCGAAAATGAGTGGTCACTTCGGGGGTCTAGGTTGACTAATAACAAAGTTGTTTCTAGTTAAAGATGGCGCTGCTAGCGCTTTGAAGCTTTGTAACTCCGTTATTTCTCCAACTAACCCCCCCGAGTTTGTACTCCTTTTCGACTAATTTGGGGACGGGCTTTCCATTCCAACTGTCATTTTGGCGAAATTTCCTAACCTAACCTAGTTGGACTGGAAAAAATGAGTTTTAACAGTTAATTTGCCAGAAAATCGAGTTAAGTGAAATTTGATTGCGGATTTGGATTCGGCGACCCCAAATTAGTCGAAAATGAGTGGTCACTTCGGTGGTCTAAGTTGACTAATAACAAAGTTGTTTTCAGTTAAAGATGGCGCTGCTAGCGCTTTGAAGCCTTGTAACTCTGTTATTTGACCAGCTAACCCCCCCGAGTTTGTACTCCTTTTCGACTAATTTGGGGACGGGCTATCCATTCCAACTGTCAGTTCTGCGAAATTTCCTAACCTAACCGAGTTGGACCGAAAAAATGGTGTTTTAACAATTAATTTGCTAGAAAATCGAGTTGGGTGAAATTTGGTTGCGGATTTGGATTCGGCGACCCCAAATTAGTCGAAAATGAGTGGTCACTTCGGGGGTCTAGGTTGACTAATAACAAAGTTGTTTTCAGTTAAAGATGGCGCTGCTAGCGCTTTGAAGATTTGTAACTCGGTTATTTGACCAACTAACCCCCCCGAGTTTGTACTCCTTTTCGACTAATTTGAGGACGGGCTATCCATTCCAACTGTCAGTTTGGCGAAATTTCCTAACCTTACCGAGTTGGACCGGAAAAAAATGAGTTTTAACGGTTAATTTGCCAGAAAATTGAGTTAAGTGAAATTTGATTGCGGATTTGGATTCGGCGACCCCAAATTAGTCGAAAATGAGTGGTCACTTCAGGGGTCTAGGTTGACTAATAACAAAGTTGTTTCTAGTTAAAGATGGCGCTGCTAGCGCTTTGAAGCTTTGTAACTCCGTTATTTGACCAGCTAACCCCCCCAAGTTTGTACTCCTTTTCGACTAATTTGGGGACGGGCTATCCATTCCAACTGTCATTTTGGCGAAATTTCCTAACCTAACCGAGTTGGACCGAAAAAATGGGGTTTTAACAGTTAATTTGCCAGAAAATCGAGTTACGTGAAATTTGACTGCGGATTTGGATTCGGCGACCCCAAATTAGTCGAAAATGAGTGGTCACTTCGGGGGTCTAGGTTGACTAATAACAAAGTTGTTTTCAGTTAAAGATGGCGCTGCTAGCGCTTTGAAGCCTTGTAACTCCGTTATTTGACCAGCTAACCCCCCCGAGTTTGTACTCCTTTTCGACTAATTTGGGGACGGGCTATCCATTCCAACTGTCATTTTAGCGAAATTTCCTAACCTAACCGAGCTAGACCTAAAAAAATGAGTTTTCACTGTTAATTTGCCAGAAAATCGAGTTAAGTGAAATTTGATTGCGGATTTGGATTCAGCGACCCCAAATTAGTCGAAAATGAGTGGTCACTTCAGGGGTCTAGGTTGACTAATAAAAAAGTTGTTTCTAGTTAAAGATGGCGCTGCTAGCGCTTTGAAGCTTTGTAACTCCGTTATTTGACCAGCTAACCCCCCCGAGTTTGTACTCCTTTTCGACTAATTTGGGGACGGGCTATCCATTCCAACTGTCAATTTTGCGAAATTTCCTAACCTAACCGAGTTGGACCAAAAAGATGAGTTTTAACAGTTAATTTGCCAGAAAATCGAGTTAAGTGAAATTTGATTGCGGATTTGGATTCGGCGACCCCAAATTAGTCGAAAATGAGTGGTCACTTCGGGGGTCTAGGTTGACTAATAACAAAGTTGTTTTTAGTTAAAGATGGCGCTGCTAGCGCTTTGAAGCTTTGTAACTCCGTTATTTGACCAACTAACCCCATCAAGTTTGTACTCTTTTTCGACTAATTTGGGGACGGGCTATCCATTTCAACTGTCTTTTTGGCGAAATTTCCTAACCTAACCGAGTTAGAAAGTTTTTTTCACATTTTTTCATTCTAAAGCCTCATTCTAGCTAAAAACTGACGTAAACCACCAGCATCAGGCAACTTAATAAACTAAATTAATCGTTAAAGCTGCGTAGCAAAACTTAACGTTGCAATTTGCTTTTCGCCAGCATCTTCGAGAAGACAGTTCGTTAATCAAATTCCTGCGAACGTTTTGATCAAAGCTTAAGGCAAACAGTAATTACCAACTTCCCCACTTTGCACAGCTTTTAGAGACGACGTGAGCACGTTAATTCACTTGAGAAACGTTTTAAAAACCGTTTACTACGCTGTAACTTGGTTAGTTGAGGTGATATCGCAAAACCGATTGTACCGGCGTGTTTCCTGGAAAAAATTACCATAAAATGAATTTGAGATGAGGTTTCTAGCGTTCCAAACAAAAAAGTTGGTTTTTGGGGGTCGAAACGTCGCGTTGTTTCGTAACTTTGTTACCTTTCCAGATAAGTTTATCGAGTTTGTACTCGTTTTCGACTAATTTGGGGTCGGGAAATCCATTTCCGCTGTCATTTAACCGATACCAGGCACCCAGTTCGAGAAACTGGGTTTTCTCCCTGAAATGTTTAAAAAAAATTAAAATTAAGACCTAATAGTACAGTTTGGCTTCCATGAACGTTTCCCGCATACATTAGACAACTTACGAGTATTATTCACGTTAGAGCACGTTCGTAAACTAATCCGGAAGCGTTTTTATATGGTTTTTTCGGCGGAAGTCAGGTAGAAAACTGAATAGAATCGTTTACGATGCGATTTACACGTTTAAACGCGGTTTAAGGTGTGAGTGTGGTGATTGGGGAAAGGTAGGAAATTTTTCGAAAATTTTTGCTTTATAGTGGCTAGGATTCATGCGCCACCTAACCTGAAAATTTCAAGTCGATATCTCGAACCGTTTCCGAGATATTGCCTGGAGTAACTTTGGCGCCCTCTAGCGGCCGTACCGGAAAACTTAACTTAGTCGTTCAAACGTCATTTGACAGCCCTGACTGTCAGCTACAAATTCTGTTATTATAAATTTTTTGTAAAAGTTTGAAATAACGGAGTTATTAACGATTTTGTGTGACCGTGTCTTGAACAATCTTATGGTCCTTCGAGCCGGGTTTTTGGGTTTTTTAATTTTCCCAGCCAAACCGTTCGTTTTACAGCAAAAGCTCATAAAAAGTAAAAGTTGCGTCTAGTCAAGACCTACCTAACCTGATAATTTCAACTTGATACCTCTAACCGTTTCGGAGATATTGCTTGTTCAAACTTTGGCGCCCTCTAGCGGCGTTACCTGCAAACTTAACTTGGTCGTTCGAACGTCATTTGACAGCTCTGACTGTCCGCTACAAATTCCTTTATTACACATTTTTTGTAATAGTTCGAAATAACGGAGTTATTAACGATTTTGTGTGACCGTGACCTGAACAATCTTATGGTCCTTCGAGCCGAGTTTTTGGGTTTTTTAATTTTTCCAGCCAAACCGTTCGTTTTACGGCAAAAACTCTTAGAAGGTAAAAGTTGCCTATAGTCACCGCCTACCTAACCTGAAAATTATAAACTCGATATCTCTTACCGTTTCGGAGATATTGCTTGTTAAAAGTTTGTAGCCCTCTAGCGGCCTTACCAGTAAACTTACCTTAATCGTTCAAACGCCATTTGATAGCCCTAACTATCAGTTACAAATTCTGTTCTTAGATATTTTTCGTAAAAGTTAAAAATAACGAAGTTATTGACTATTTTGTGTGACGGTGTCCTGAACAAAGTTATGGTCCTTCGAGCCGAGTTTTTGGGTTTTTTAATTTTTCCAGCCAAACCGGTCGTTTTACGGCAAAACCTCATAGAAGGTAAAAGTTATCTCGGGTGACGGCCTACCTTACCTGAAAATTTGAAAGTAATCACTCAAACCGTTTGGGAGATAGGACTGAAAGTAGCTGAGGGGGTTGGCACAAACCACCCTAAAACGGTTTTTCCCTCCGATTGGCGGCATTTAACAACCAAAAAATTTGAAAATTCTACGGAGGCTTCTTGAGACCGTTGTTCCCACGTGGGTGTCATCAAAAATTGTCCAGCTCAAAAATTTTATTTTTGCCACCCCTTTACCGCCCCCGGGGGCGGAAGGAAGTAGTGGGGTTTAATTGTCTTCCCATTCCATCCCTACAACCCAAATTTGAAAGTAATCACTCAAACCGTTTGGGAGATAGGGCTGAAAGTAGCTGAGGGGGTTGGCACAAACCACCCTAAAACGGTTTTTCCCTCCGATTGGCGGCATTTAACAACCAAAAAATTTGAAAATTTTACGGAGGGTTCTTGAGACCGTTGTTCCCACGTGGGTGTCATCAGAAATTGTCCAGCTCAAAAATTTTATTTTTGCCACCCCTTTACCGCCCCCGGGGGCGGAAGGAAGTAGTGGGGTTTAATTGTCTTCCCATTCCATCCCTACAACCCAAATTTGAAAGTAATCACTCAAACCGTTTGGGAGATAGGGCTGAAAGTAGCTGAGGGGGTTGGCACAAACCACCCTAAAACGGTTTTTCCCTCCGATTGGCGGCATTTAACAACCAAAAAATTTGAAAATTTTACTGAGGGTTCCTCAGAGCTAGGTTCCCACGTGGGGGTCAACAAAAATTTTCCAGCTCAAAAATTTAATTTTTGCCACCCCTTTACCGCCCCCGGGGGCGGAAGGAAGTAGTGAGGTTTACTTCCCACCTTCCAAATTTCGTCTCACACACCAAATTTCACTCGAATCACTCAAACCGTTTGGGAGATAGAGCAAAAAAGCCAATCAACTGATTGGTTTTAAGAACTCGGTTCTTTTCAGTTTTTTTCGTCTAATTTGGCTGATTTTTTTAGGTAAATTAATGATTTTTTACATATTTTATGACGTCAGCTTGATTGGCAATTTATTTAAAACAAAAATAATCTCGTTTGCCAGGAATTTGCACCTTCGCAACGAAAACAAAACGATTTAATTATCGTTTTGCCCTGCGAGCTTAACGTAATAAGACGCTCAACTTATCACAGTGTCAGCCTCCGTTTTCGCCGATTTAATAAGTTCCATTTAAACGACAATTTATGCGGAAATGTTTGTTTTAAGCTGAGAAAGAATTTCCGGGACAAATCCAGCCCGAATGAGCCTAAACAGGAGCTGAGGATTTGGAACCAATTGGCTGTTTGGTTTTTTTGGTCTATCTCGGAAACGGTTCGAGATATCGACTTGAATTTTTTGAGGTTATATAGGGCAAGGCTAGACGCAACTTTTACCTTCTACGAGTTTTTGCCATAAAACGAACGGTTTGGCTGGGAAAATTAAAAAACCCAAAAATCCGGCTCGAAGGACCATAACTTTGTTCAGGACATGGTTTTTCACCTACTTTCTGCTCTATCTCCCAAACGGTTTGAGTGATTTGAGTCAAATTTGGGGTGGTGGGTTAGAATGGACAGGAAAACAAAACTGACTACTTCCTTCCGCCCCCGGGGGCGGTAAAGGGGCGGCAAAAATAAATTTTAAGAGCTGGAAAATTTTTGGTGACACCCACGTGGGAACATAAGTCACGGCAACCCACAAAAAAAATTTCAACATTTTCCGACTTAAACTGCCGCCAATCGGAGCGGAAAACCATTTTGGGGTGGCAACTTCCAGGTCCTTGACCTACTTTCTGCTCTATCTTCCAAACGGTTTGAGTGATTTGAGTCAAATTTGGGGTGGAGGGTTGGAATGGGCAGGAAAACAAAACTGACTACTTCCTTCCGCCCCCGGGGGCGGTAAAGGGGCGGCAAAAATAAATTTTAGGAGCTGGAAAATTTTTGGTGACACCCACGTGGGAACATAAGTCACGGCAACCCACATAAAAAATTTCAAAATTTTCCAACCTCAACTGCCGCCAATCCAAGCGAAAAACCATTTTGGGGTGGCAAGTTCCAGGTCCTTCACCTACTTTCTGCTCTATCTTCCAAACGGTTTGACTGATTTGAGTCAAATTTGGGGTGGGGGGTTTGAATGGGCGGACAAACAAAACCCACCACTTCCTTCCGCCCCGGGGGCGGTAAAGGGGCGGCAAAAATAAATTTTAGGAGCTGGAAAATTTTTGTTGACACCCACGTGGGAACATAAGTCACGGCATCCCACACAAAAAATTTCAAAATTTTCCAACCTCAACTGCCGCCAATCGGAGAGGAAAACCATTTTGGGGTGGCAACTTCCAGGTCCTTCACCTACTTTAAGCCCTATCTCCCAAACGGTTTGAGTGATTCGAGTCAAATTTGGGGTGGAGGGTTAGAATGGGCGGACAAACAAAACTGACTACTTCCTTCCGCCCCCGGGGGCGGTAAAGAGGCGGCAAAAATAAATTTTAGGAGCTGGAAAATTTTTGTTGACACCTCCGTGGGAACATACGTCACGGCATCCCACACAAAAAATTTCAAAATTTTCCGACCAGAACTGCCGCCAATCGGAGCGGAAAACCATTTTGGGGTGGCAACTTCCAGGTCCTTGACCTACTTTCTGCTCTATCTTCCAAACGGTTTGAGTGATTTGAGTCAAATTTGGGGTGGAGGGTTGGAATGGGCAGGAAAACAAAACTGACTACTTCCTTCCGCCCCCGGGGGCGGTAAAGGGTCGGCAAAAATAAATTTTAAGAGCTGGAAAATTTTTGGTGACACCCACGTGGGAACACAAGTCAAGGTAACCCACAAAAAAAATTTCAAAATTTTCCGACCAGAACTGCCGCCAATCCAAGCGGAAAACCATTTTGGGGTGGCAACTTCCAGGTCCTTCACCTACTTTCTGCCCTATCTCCCAAACGGTTTGAGTGATTTGAGTCAAATTTGGGGTGGAGGGTTGGAATGGGCGGACAAACAAGACCCACCACTTTCTTACGCCCCCGGGGGCGGCAAAGGGGCGGCAAAACTCAAACCTTCCCTCACACCCCAGTATTTTACATGTTCTGCCCTCAGGCAGTTTCTGACAGGGTTTTGACCGAAATTTTTGCGCATACTTGTGGGGAATGAGTTGTTTGAGATGTAAACTGGTTTGGTTTGTTTCAGATAATGTCAAAACTGTGGTTGGTGGCCGTTTTCCTGTTCCTTGGCACCACTTTGGCTGGCATGTGTCCCACCAAGTGCTCCTGCTACCTGGACCAGCGCGGTCGCAAGACGGTTTTCTGCAAGGAAGGCGGTTTGGTGGGTCCCCTGAACCTAAACAACGTGAGCCTGGACACGGAAGTGATCAAAATCACCGCCCCCGACGATAACGCCAACCTGCTGACCATGTCGCCGGTGTTTCAGAGCTACCGCCACCTGGAAGAGATCCACGTGACAAAAAGTAACGTTCCCCAGTTGGGAATGCACTTTTTTTGGGGTCTAAGCAGGCTGGACGTGTTGAATTTGTCGCAAAACAACATCAGCCAACCGTTGGATCACAATTTTCGCGGTTTGGATCAGCTGAAGGAGCTCTATCTGGACGATAACCGGATACAATCGTTGCCGAGCGGCACGTTTCGCTACCTGAGAGAGCTGAAAGTGCTGTCGATTCAACGGAACCGCATCACCGATCTGGTGAACCGGATTTTCCTGGAGGTGGGCAAGTTGCGCGCGCTGAAACTGAGCGGGAACAACCTGAAAGTGCTCCATCCGGAGGTATTCCGGGACGTTGAGGTTTGTTGCGTTTTTTTGCTCTATTTTCGTTTGGGTTTGAGGGATTTTGTTTATTTTTGGAGTGGTGGGTTGGAATGGGAGGTGGAAGAAACCTTGCTACTTCCGACCGCCCCCGGGGGCGGCGGAACGACGGAAAAATCACTAATTGTAACTTTTTCCCATTTTTATGAGAGAATCGTGGGAGCAGTGCTCTCAGAAAGCTAAATGCAAAATTTCAAATTTTTCCCGCTTAAACTGCCGCGACGCGGTGCAAAAAACCATTTTTGCCTTGGGTACTTTACAGTTTTTCTGCCATATCTCCGGAACGGTTAGAGATATCCACTTGAAATTGACACCATAGATAGGTCATTACTAGACTTACAATTGACTTTCTATGAGTTTTTGCTGTAAAACTAATAGTTTGGCTGGAAAAATTAAAAAACCCAAAAACTCGGCTCGAAGGACCATAAGATTGTTCAGGACACGGTCACGGTCAATCGTGAATAACTCCGTTATTTCAAACTTTTACAAAAAATGTGTAAATAAGGAATTTGTAGCGGACTGTTAGGGCTGTCAGATGACGTTTGAACGACTAAGATAAGTTGACTAGTAACGCCGCTAGAGGGCGCCAAAGTTTGAATAAGCAATATCTCCGAAACAGTTAAAGATATCAAGTTGAAATTATCAGGTTAGGTGGGTCGTGTCTAGACGCAACTTTTACCTTTTATGAGTTTTTGCAGTAAAACGAACAGTTTGGCTGGAAAATTGAAAAACCCAAAACTCGGCTCGAAGGACCATAAGATTGTTCTGGACACGGTCACAGAAAATCGTTAATAACTCCGTTATTTCAAACTTTTACAAAAAATGTGTAATAAAGGAATTTGTAGCGGACAGTCAGAGCTGTCAAATGTCGTTTGAGCGACTAAGTTAAGTTAACCGGTAACGCCGCTAGAGGGCGCCAAAATTTGAACAAGCAATATCTCCGAAACGGTTACAGATATCAAGTTGAGGTTTGTTGATTTTTTGCTCTATTTTCGTTTGGGTTTGAGGGATTTTGTTTATTTTTGGGGTGGTGGGTTAGAATGGAGGGGGGAAGAAACCTTGCTACTTCCGACCGCCCCCGGGGGCGGCGGAGGGGCGGCAAAATTACTAATTGTAACTTTTTCCAATTTTTACTAGAGAATCGTGGGAACAGTTCTCTCAGGAAGCTAAATGCAAAATTTCAATTTTTTTCCGCTTAAACTGCCGCGACGCGGTGCAAAAAACCATTTTTGCCTTGGGTGCTTTACAGTTTTTTGGCCATATCTCCGGAACGGTTAGAGGTATCCACTTGAAATTGACACCATAGATAGGTCATTACTAGATGTACAATTGTCTTTCTATGAGTTTTTGCTGTAAAACGAACAGTTTGGCTGGAAAAATAAAAAAACCCAAAACTCGGCTCGAAGGACCATAAGATTGTTCTGGACACGGTCACACAAAATCGTTAATAACTCCGTTATTTCAAGCTTTTACAAAAAATGTGTAATAAAGGAATTTGTAGCGGACAGTCAGAGCTGTCAAATGTCGTTTGAGCGACTAAGATAACTTGACTGGTAAGGCCGCTAGAGGGCGCCAAAGTTTTAACAAGCAATATCTCCGAAATGGTTAGAGACATCAAGTTGAAATTATCAGATTAGGTAGGTCTTGTCTAGACGCAACTTTTACCTTTTATGAGTTTTTGCTGTAAAACGAACAGTTCGGCTGGAAAATTAAAAAATCCAAAACTCGGCTCGAAGGACCATAAGATTGTTCAGGTCACGGTTACACAAAATCGTTAATAACTCCGTTATTTCAAACTTTTACAAAAAATGTGTAATTAAGGAATTTGTAGGGGACAGTCAGAGCTGTCAAATGACGTTTGAACGACTAAGATAAGTGGACTGGTAACGCCGCTAGAGGGCGCCAAAATTTAAACAAGCAATATCTCCGAAACGGTTACAGATATCAAGTTGAGGTTTGTTGATTTTTTGCTCTATTTTCGTTTGGGTTTGAGAGATTTTGTTTATTTTTGGGGTGGTGGGTTGGAATGGAAGGGGGAAGAAACCTTGCTACTTCCGACCGCCCCCGGGGGCGGCGGAGGGGCGGAAAAATTACTAATTGTAACTTTTTCCAATTTTTACTAGAGAATCGTGGGAACAGTGCTCTCGGGAAGCTAAATGCAAAATTTCAAATTTTTCCCGCTTAAACTGCCGCGACGCGGTGCAAAAAACCATTTTTGCCTTGGGTACTTTAACAGTTTTTCTGCCATATCTCCGGAACGGTTAGAGATATCCACTTGAAATTGACACCATAGATAGGTCATTACTAGATGTACAATTGTCTTTCTATGAGTTTTTGCAGTAAAACGAACAGTTAGGCTGGAAAAATAAAAAAACCCAAAACTCGGCTCGAAGGACCATAAGATTGTTCAGGTCACGGTTACACAAAATCGTTAATAACTCCGTTATTTCAAACTTTGACAAAAAATGTGTAATTAAGGAATTTGTAGCGGACAGTCAGGGCTGTCAAACGACGTTTGAACGACTAAGATAAGTTGACTAGTAACGCCGCTAGAGGGCGCCAAAGTTTGAACAAGCAATATCTCCGAAACAGTTAAAGATATCAAGTTGAAATTATCAGGTTAGGTGGGTCGTGTCTAGACGAAACTTTTACCTTCTATGAGTTTTTGCTGTAAAACGAACAGTTCGGCTGGAAAATTAAAAAATCCAAAACTCGGCTCGAAGGACCATAAGATTGTTCAGGACATGGTCACAGAAAATCGTCAATAACTCCGTTATTTCAAACTTTTACAAAAAATGTGTAATTAGAAACTTGTAGCGGACAGTCAGAGCTGTCAAATGTCGTTTGAGCGACTAAGATAAGTTGACTGGTAAGGCCGCTAGAGGGCGCCAAAATTTTAACAAGCAATATCTCCGAAACGGTTAGAGATATCGACTTGAAACTTGCAGGTTGGGTACTTCCCGACTAGACCCATAAAATTCGCAATTTTTCTGCTTGCAAATTTGCTCCGGTACATTGTATCGGGCGAACTGAAATAAAACCGTAAAACCGCCGCGGTGTCGATCCGGGAATATCGTAAAATTGCCTCGTAAAACTTTGTTTAAGAACATCCTCCGTTTTGACGTTTACTGCATCGCAATTTACTCGTCGAGTTGGGTTGAAAATGGGAAAAATACGTCCGGAAAATGACTAGTTTCACTTGAAAAACGCTTAGCAAACTAGGTCAGGTCTGGTTTACGTTTTTTGACGAAAATCTTGAAGTAAATCAAGCAGATTTGGTTAATTGTGTCGCTGAGAGGTGAAAGTGAGGCTAAAAAAGCCAAATTGAGTGGAAAAATTGCAAAAAAAATGGTTTTTTTCTGTGAGGGAGCTAAAAAAAGTGGTTGTCCTCTTAGCCTGGCGGCATTTTGGGCACTAAAATTCTGAAAATTTGTGTGGAGGTCCTTGAAACTATCGTTCCCACTACACACTAGTAAAAATTTAGAAAAACCTGTTTTTGAATTTTTGCCGCCCCTTTGCCGCCCCCGGGGGTGGGTGGAGGTGGGTAGGTTTTTTTGGTCCTTCATTCTAACCCCCCACCCCAAATTTGACTTAAATCGGACAAAGCGCGAGGGAGATAGGGCAGAAACACTGTGAGGGAGGTTAAAAAAGTGGTTGTCCTCTTAGCCTGACGCCATTTTGGGCACTAAAATTCTGAAAATTTGTGTGGAGATTGCTGAAACTATCGGTCCCACATTTCTCTAGTAAAAATTTAGAAAAAGTAATTTTTTTTATTTTACCACCCCCTAACCACCCCCGGGGGTGGTTGGGGGTGGGTAGGTTTGTTCAGACCCCCATTCTAAACCACCACCCCAAATTTGACATAAATCGGACAAAGCGCGAGGGAAATAGGGCAGAAATACTGTGTGAGGGAGGTTAGAAAAAGTGGTTGTCCTCTTGGCCTGTCGCCATTTTGGGCACTAAAATTCTGAAAATTTGTGTGGAGGTTGCTGAAACTATCGGTCCCACATTTCTCTAGTGAAAATTTAGAAAAAGTAAAATTTTTTTTTTAACCACCCCTTAACCACCCCCGGGGGTGGTTGGGGGTGGGTAGGTTTGTTCAGACTTCCATTCTAACCCACCACCCAAAATTTGACTTAAATCGGACAAAGCGCGAAGGAGATAGGGCAGAAATACTGTGTGAGGGAGGTTAGAAAAAGTGGTTGTCCTCTTAGCCTGACGCCATTTTGGGCACTAAAATTCTGAAAATTTGTGTGGAGGTTGCTGAAACTATCGGTCCCACATTTCTCTAGTGAAAATTTAGAAAAAGTAAAATTTTTTATTTTACCACCCCCTAACCACCCCCGGGGGTGGTTGGGGGTGGGTAGGTTTGTTTAGACCCCCATTCTACCCCACCACCCCAAATTTGACTTAAATCGGACAAAGCGCGAGGGAGATAGGGCACGAAAACCACGAAGTGAGGCAACAAAATACCCTAAACCCTTCCCAGCTCACCTTCAACCCCCTCCGGGGGGGAGGGGGGGAGTTTTTAACGATTTTTCTGCAATTTTAACTAGTGCGCTTCTTTCAGGAACTGCGCCAGCTCGAGTGCCGCGGCTGCGCCCTCACCCACATCAACCCGCACGTCCACCAACACCTCCCAAACTTGGTTTTCCTTGACCTGGGCGACAACCAGTTAACCTCAATCCGCGAGGAAGACCTCCAGCACCTCACCAACCTCAAACAACTCAAATTGGACGGGAACCAGTTGCAGACGATACAGCACGACTTGTTCCACAGCCTCACCAGTCTGAGGAGGCTGGTTTTGGCCAGAAACTGGCTGAAAGTTGTTGGCAGTTTGCCCAACCTCACCGAGTTGGATTTGAGCTTCAACAGGCTGAGGACAGTGAGGCTGGAGGGTGTGGAGGTGCTGGATTTGAGTGGGAACCCCCTGGAAGAGGAGGGTTTGAAGAATCTGAGGTTGGAAGGTTTGAGGGAGCTGAGGCTGGCCCAGTGTGGGCTGTCCCACTTTAACTTCCCCCTGGAGGGTTTGGAGGTGTTGGACGTGAGTCGCAACCACATAACCTCCCTCCCAGCCTCACTCCCTTTCACTCTGCGACTCCTGGACCTGTCGGACAACCTCCTCAAAGGAATCGACGAGTACCACATGGAGAAGCTGGATGGAATCAAGCTTCTGCTCCTCCAAGGGAATCCGTGGTCTTGTGACCTGTGTCACGTGGTTCCTCTGCTAAACAGAATCAACCAAAGTGCCAATATCCAGGAATTGACTTGCGCAGCACCAAATACAGTGAGGGGGCAGACTTTGAGGAATCTGGACAAGTCGCAGCTGGTTTGGTGTTCCGGTTACGATTCCGACTACTTCCTGGTGACCGCCCGGGGGAATTTTGGGCTGATTGCGGCCGCCCTGTCCGTGTGTCTGCTCCTCCTCGTCCTCCTCGCTGTTTTGGTGGCGTTGTGCTACGGGAAACGTCACGCCGCCCGCTACTACACCCACGAGGAGAAGCTGGAAGAGGAGTTGAGTTTCCCTGCGAGTGAGTCGCTGTTTTGCGACGGGGAGTTGACGTTTAAGTTCCCCCTGGAAGGGAAACTGGGGGTTTCTACGGTGGAGGAGGTGAGGAGGGGGTTGCCCAACGGGACCTGAGTGCGCGGAAGTAGTCCAGTGGCTTGTACATAGCGGTTTTTGGGTGAATAAACATTTTTACTGCAGAAAAGTGGGACCGATAGTTTCAAGCACCTCCACACAAATTTTCAGAATTTTAGTGCCCAAAATGGCCACAGGCTAAGAGGACAACCACTTTTTTTACCTCCCTCACAGTGTTTCTGCCCTATCTCCCTTGCGCTTTGTCCGATTTAAGTCAAATTTGGGGTGGTGGGTTAGAATGGGGGTCTAAACAAACCTACCCACCCCCAACCACCCCCGGGGGTGGTTAGGGGGTGGTAAAAAAAAAATTTTACTTTTTCTAAATTTTTACTAGAGAAATGTGGGACCGATAGTTTCAGCAACCTCCACACAAATTTTCAGAATTTTAGTGCCCAAAATGGCCACAGGCTAAGAGGACAACCACTTTTTCTAACCTCCCTCACAGTGTTTCTGCCCTATCTCCTTAACGCTTTGTCCGATTTAAATCAAATTTGGGGTGGTGGGTTAGAATGGGGGTCCAAACAAACCTACCCACCCCCAACCACCCCCGGGGGTGGTTAGGGGGTGGTAAAAAAAAAAATTTTACTTTTTCTAAATTTTTACTAGAGAAATGTGGGACCGATAGTTTCAGCAACCTCCACACAAATTTTCAGAATTTTAGTGCCCAAAATGGCGCCAGGCTAAGAGGACAACCATTTTTTCTAACCTCCCTCACAGTGTTTCTGCCCTATCTCCCTTGCGCTTTGTCCGATTTAAGTCAAATTTAGGGTGGTGGGTTAGAATGGGGGTCTAAACAAACCTACCCACCCCCAACCACCCCCGGGGGTGGTTAGGGGGTGGTAAAAAAAAAAATTTACTTTTTCTAAATTTTTACTAGAGAAATGTGGGACCGATAGTTTCAGCAACCTCCACGCAAATTTTCAGAATTTTAGTGCCCAAAATGGCCACAGGCTAAGAGGACAACCACTTTTTTAAACCTCCCTCACAGTGTTTCTGCCCTATCTCCCTTGCGCTTTGTCCGATTTAAGTCAAATTTAGGGTGGTGGGTTAGAATGGGGGTCTAAACAAACCTACCCACCCCCAACCACCCCCGGGGGTGGTTAGGGGGTGGTAAAATAAAAAATTTTACTTTTTCTAAATTTTTACTAGAGAAATGTGGGACCGATAGTTTCAGCAACCTCCACGCAAATTTTCAGAATTTTAGTGCCCAAAATGGCCACAGGCTAAGAGGACAACCACTTTTTCTAACCTCCCTCACAGTGTTTCTGCCCTATCTCCTTAACGCTTTGTCCGATTTAAGTCAAATTTGGGGTGGTGGGTTAGAATGGGGGTCTAAACAAACCTACCCACCCCCAACCACCCCCGGGGGTGGTTAGGGGGTGGTAAAAAAAAAATTTTACTTTTTCTAAATTTTTACTAGAGAAATGTGGGACCGATAGTTTCAGCAACCTCCACACAAATTTTCAGAATTTTAGTGCCCAAAATGGCCACAGGCTAAGAGGACAACCACTTTTTCTAACCTCCCTTACAGTGTTTCTGCCCTATCTCCCTTACGCTTTGTCCGATTTAAGTCAAATTTGGGGTGGTGGGTTAGAATGGGGGTCTAAACAAACCTACCCACCCCCAACCACCCCCGGGGGTGGTTAGGGGGTGGTAAAATAAAAAAATTTACTTTTTCTAAATTTTTACTAGAGAAATGTGGGACCGATAGTTTCAGCAACCTCCACGCAAATTTTCAGAATTTTCCTGCGGAAAACACCCCCAGGTTTGGGAAAAAACTAAAAAATCCGGCTCGAAGGACCATAAGTTTAGGACGCGGTCACACAAAATCTTTAATAACTCCGTTATTTCAAAGTTTTACAAAAAAATTGTAATTAGGAAATTTGTAGGGGACAGTCAGGGCTGTTAAATGACGTTTGAGCGACCGCGGTAGGTTGCCCGGTAAGGCCGCAAGAGGGCGCCAAAGTTGCGCCAAAAAATATCTCGAAAACGGTGAGGGATATCGACTTGAAATTAACAGGTTAGGTAGGGCAAGACCAGACGCATCTTTTACTTTCTGTGAGTTTTTGCCGTTAAACCCACAATTTGGCTGGAAAAATAAAAAAAAACAAATCACCCGGTTCGAAGGACCATAAGTTCAGGACACAAAATCGTCAATAACTCCGTTATTTCAAACTTTTCCTAAAAACTTGTAATTAAGGAATTTGTAGGGGACGGTCAGGGCTGTTAAATGACGTTTGAGCGACCGCGGTAGGTTTACCGGTAAGGCCGCTAGAGGGCGTCAAAGTCAGTCCAAGACACCAAAATACATTTTTGCTCGTTACAGCCTTGGTATTGCACCGATTCGAATGAAATTTCCACTGTACATTGACAGATCGTAATCGAAACGTCATTGACTGACAGATGACGGTGTTCAAAGGTCACGTGAGCTTTTTTTTTTGATTTTCAAGGTCATGCAAGGTTTTTAAGTTTGAAGAGCAAAAATGACAGTTTCAAAGGACAGTCTGCGACAAAATCGTCCGTAAAACCCACTTAGAGTGCCCGAATCGGGTTTTTAAGCACATTTTTGGAATCCTCATTAAATTTCCTATCCAATAACCGGAAAAAACACTAAAAAATTCGTTACAGTCAGTGAGAAAAACGCTGTCAAAGTTTGAACAGCAAAAATGACAGTTTAAAGGACAGTCTCCAACAAAACCGTCCGTAAAACCCACTTAGAGTAACCAAAATGAATTTTTAAGCACATTTTTGGAATCCTCATTAAATTTCATATCCGATAACCTAAAAACGCACTAAAAAATGTAGTACAGTCAGGGAAAAAAACGCTGTCAAAGTTTGAAGTGCAAAAAAGAAAATTTAAAGAACGGTCTAGTATAAAATCGTCCGTAAAACCTACTTAGAGTGTCCGAATCGTATTTTTAAGTACATTTTTGGAATACCCATTAAATTTCCTATCCAATAACCAGAAGAAACACTAAAAAATCGAGTACAGTCTGGGAGAAAATCGCTGTCAAAGTTTGAAGTGCAAAAATGACAATTTAAAGGACAGTCTGCTACAAAATCGTCCGTAAAACCCACTTAGAGTGCTCGAATCGTATTTTTAAGTACATTTTTGGAATCCTCATTAAATTTCCTATCCAATAACCAGAAAAAACACTAAAAAATCGAGTACAGTCTGGGAGAAAATCGTTGTCAAAATTTAAAGTGCAAAAAAGAAAATTTAAAGGACAGTCTGGGATAAAATCGTCCGTAAAACCCACTTAGAGTGCCTGAATCGTATTTTTAAGTACATTTTTGGAATCCCCATTAAATTTCCTATCCAATAACCAGAAAAAACACTAAAAAATCGAGTACAGTCTGGGAGAAAAACGCTGTCAAAGTTTGAAGTGCAAAAAAGAAAATTTAAAGGACAGTCTGGTATAAAATGGTCCGTAAAACCCACTTAGAGTGCCCGAATCGCATTTTTAAGCACATTTTTGAAATCCTCATTAAATTTCCTATCCAATAACCAGAAAAAACACTAAAAAATCGGGTACAGTCTGGGAGAAAATCGCTGTCAAAGTGAGTTTTCCTCCAAAAGTTGCATTTTGGGCCGCTACGGCTCTGCTTTTCTACCGATTTGAACGAAATTTCTACTGAATCTTCCTCAACCCTCCAGAAACCTTTTTCAAGCAGTTCCAGACATTTTACGGTAAAAAAAAGTGGTTTTCTGGCATATTTTGGCTACCAAGAGTGAGATAGCAACGAAGTACTTGACAGAGTGCATTATTTAGTTTTTAAAATAAATTATTTAATAATTTTTTAATTTTTGTCGTTTAATTTTAAGTCCAAATCGTAGTTTTTAAGACTTTTTTGTCGCTTTTTTTCTCCTAACCAAAGAAAAAAATTAGAAAATATAGTAATATATTTATGTGTATGTTGATTTTTTTTGTTTTTTTTTCTCTCCCCAACCACACCCAGTACGGTCCTGATTTTTTTACCAGAACAAGTGACACTCCTAGGCAGTATACACAAAAAATTTCATTGACGTCACTCAAACGACAGGGCCGTAATCAGCCAAAATGTCGCTGAGTGACTAAAAGGCTAAAAATAGTAGCAAACACAAAGTTTGACAATTTTTCACTCCTCAACCAGAAGGAGTACGGTCCTGATTTTTTTACTGTAACCCACCAAAAGGTCTGGCAGTCTACAGAAAAAATTTCATTGACGTCACTCAAAGGACAGGGCAGTACTGACCCAAAATCCAAGTTGGTGCTTGACAAGGCCAAACTACTCGTCACTGACATGAGTGACTTTAAAAATTTTTTCCTCCCCAACCAGAAGGAGTACGGTCCTGATTTTTTTACCAGAACTAGTGACAGTTCTAGGGAGTATGCAGAAAAAATTTGGTTCATTTCACTAGAGTAACAGGGCCGTAGTGGGAGAGTGAAATTTAAAAAATCACTTTTGTGTCACTCGGTGCTTTGACTTTGAATAACTCCCTTACCTGACGTGTGACGTCAAAATGTCATAGAAGCGAAAAGATGGCTGAGATTCTGGGCTTTCCAAAAATGTATGATTTTGTAATGATTGGTTGGCCCGTTTGGTCGCTAGAGGGCGTCAAAGTTAGGCCTCGAAAATGAATGGAGTTTTAAAGGGTCAAAGTCGCCATTTTGGTGGGAGGAATAATTCAATTTTCAATTCAATTATGAATTAAAAAAAAAATAAGAAAAATAAAGGAAAAAAAAAGAAAAACAAACAAAGAAAAAAAAAACAAAAAAAAAGAAGAAAATAAAGAAAACAAAAAAAAAAGAAGAAAATAAGGAAAACAAAAGAAAAATAAAAGAAGAGAATAAGGAAAACAAAAGAAAAATAAAAGAAGAAAATAAGGAAAACAAAATAGAAAAAAAGAAGAAAATAAGGAAAACAAAAGAAAAATAAAAGAAGAGAATAAGGAAAACAAAAGAAAAATGAAAGAAGAAAATAAGGAAAACAAAAGAAAAATAAAAGAAGAGAATAAGGAAAACAAAATAGAAAAAAAGAAGAAAATAAGGAAAACAAAAGAAAAAAGAAGAAAATAAAAAAAACAAAAGAAAAATAAAAGAAGAGAATAAGGAAAACAAAATAGAAAAAAAGAAGAAAATAAGGAAAACAAAAGAAAAAAGAAGAAAATAAAAAAAACAAAAGAAAAATAAAAGAAGAAAATAAGGAAAACAAAATAGAAAAAAAGAAGAAAATAAGGAAAACAAAAGAAAAATAAAAGAGGAAAATAAGGAAAACAAAAGAAAAAAGAAGAAAATAAGGAAAACAAAAGAAAAATAAAAGAAGAGAATAAGGAAAACAAAAGAAAAATAAAAGAAAATAAAAGAAACAAAAGAAAAATAAAAGAGGAAAATAAGGAAAACAAAAGAAAAAAAAGAAGAAAATAAAAAAAACAAAACAAAAAAAAAAAAAAAAAATCTAAAATTTCGTTGAACCAACTGAGATAAATTGAAAAATTCACCCTGTACAAACCGAGTGAGCTAGAAAATTGAAATTTTCAGGATTTACGGAACAAAGTCTATTGTATTAGTGTCCCAAGTTTCGTCGTGATCGGATCATCAGGAGCGGAGCTACAGGGTGTGCAACGTACAGATGTCCTGAATCCATCAGTAACTGGGAGTAGCAGTTTTGAAAATTCATATCTCCGGAACTATTTGAGCTACAGAGGTGAGTTTTAGTGTGAATTGTTGCCTAAACTGTCAGGAATGACATATCCAAATTTGACAGTTCTAACTTGTCTCCTTCCCTAGTTTTCACAGGAATGAATTTGATGAAATGCCTCAGAAAGCACCAAAACACTAAAAATTCAATATCTCCGGAACTATCAGAGCTACAGAAGTGAATTTTAGTGTGAATTATTCCCTAAACTGTCAGGAATGACATATCCAAATTTGACAGTTCTAACCTGTCTCCTTCTCTAGTTTTCACAGGACTGAACATGAGAAAATGCCTCAGAAAGCACTAAAACACTAAAAATTCAATATCTCCGGAACTATCAGAGCTACAGAAGTGAATTTTAGTGTGAATTATTTCCTAAACTGTCAGGAATGACATATCCAAATTTGACAGTTCTAACCTGTCTCCTTCCCTAGTTTTCACGGAGCTGAACTTGATGAAACGCCTCAGAAAGCATCAAAACACTAAAAATTCAATATCTCCGGAACTATCAGAGCTACAGAAGTGAATTTTAGTGTGAATTATTCCCTAAACTGTCAGGAATGACATATCCAAATTTGACAGTTTTAACCTGTCTCCTTCCCTAGTTTTCACGGAGCTGAACTTGAGGAAATGCCTCAGAAAGCACTAAAACACAAAAAATGCAATATCTCCGGAACTATTAGAGCTACAGAAGTGAATTTTAGTGTGAATTATTCCCTAAACTGTCAGAAATGACATATCCTAAAATGACAGTTCTAACCTGTCTCCTTCCCTAGTTTTCACAGAGCTGAACTTGAGGAAATGCCTCAGAAAGCACCAAAACACTTAAAATTCAATATCTCCGGAACTATCAGAGCTACAGGGGTGAGTTTTTGTGTGAATTGTTGCTAAAACTGTCAGGAATGACATATCCTAAAATGACAGTTCTAACCTGTCTCCTTCCCTAGTTTTCACAGGACTGAACTTGAGGAAATGCCTCAGAAAGCACTAAAACACTAAAAATTCAATATCTCCGGAACTATCAGAGCTACAGAAGTGAATTTTAGTGTGAATTAATCCCTAAACTGTCAGAAATGACATATCCAAATTTGACACTTCTAACCTGTCTCCTTATCTAGTTTTCACGGAGCTGAACTTGAGGAAATGCCTCAGAAAGCACCAAAACACTAAAAATTCAATATCTCCGGAACTATCAGAGCTACAGAAGTGAATTTTAGTGTGAATTATTCCCTAAACTGTCAGAAATGACATATCCAAATTTGACAGTTCTAACCTGTCTCCTTCCCTTGTTTTCACGGAGCTGAACTTGAGGAAATGCCTCAGAAAGCACCAAAACACTAAAAAATCAATATCTCCGGAACTATCAGAGCTACAGAGGTGAGTTTTAGTGTGAACTATTCCCTAAACTGTCAGGAATGACATATCCAAATTTGACAGTTCTAACTTGTCTCCTTCCCTAGTTTTCACAGGGCTGAACTTGAGGAAATGCCTCAGAAAGCACCAAAACACTTAAAATTCAATATCTCCGGAACTATCAGAGCTACAGAAGTGAATTTTAGTGTGAATTATTCCCTAAACTGTCAGGAATGACATATCCAAATTTGACAGTTCTAACCTGTCTCCTTCCCTAGTTTTCACGGAGCTGAACTTGATGAAATGCCACAGAAAGCACCAAAACACTAAAAATTCAATATCTCCGGAACTATCAAAGCTACAGAGGTGAATTTTAGTGTGAATTATTCCCTAAACTGTCAGGAATGACATATCCAAATTTGACAGCTCTAACCTGTTTCCTTCTCTAGTTTTCACGGAGCTGAACTTGATGAAATGCCACAGAAAGCACCAAAACACTAAAAATTCAATATCTCCGGAACTATCAAAGCTACAGAGGTGAATTTTAGTGTGAATTATTCCCTAAACTGTCAGGAATGACATATCCAAATTTGACAGTTCTAACTTGTCTCCTTCCCTAGTTTTAACAGGGCTGAACTTGAGGAAATGCCTCAGAAAGCACCAAAACACTTAAAATTCAATATCTCCGAAACTATCAGAGCTACAGAAGTGAATTTTAGTGTGAATTGTTCCCTAAACTGTCAGGAATAACATATTCAATTTTGACAGTTCTAACCTGTCTCCTTCACTAGTTTTCACAGGAATGAACTTGAGAAAATGCCACAGAAAGCACCAAAACACTAAAAATTCAATATCTCCGAAACTATCAGAGCTACAGAAGTGAATTTTAGTGTGAATTAGTCCCTAAACTGTCAGGAATGACATATCCAAATTTGACAGTTCTAACCTGTCTCCTTCCCTAGTTTTCACGGAGCTGAACTTGATGAAATGCCACAGAAAGCACCAAAACACTAAAAATTCAATATCTCCGGAACTATCAAAGCTACAGAGGTGAATTTTAGTGTGAATTATTCCCTAAACTGTCAGGAATGACATATCCAAATTTGACAGTTCTAACCTGTCTCCTTCTCTAGTTTTCACAGGAATCAACTTGAGAAAATGCCTCAGAAAGCACCAAAACACTAAAAATTCAATATCTCCGGAACTATTAGAGCTACAGAGGTGAGTTTTAGTGTGAATTATTCCCTAAACTGTCAGGAATGACATATCAAAATTTGACAGTTTTAACCTGTCTCCTTCCCTAGTTTTCACGGAGCTGAACTTGAGGAAATGCCTCAGATGCACCAAAACACTAAAAATTCAATATCTCCGAAACTATCAGAGCTACAGAAGTGAATTTTAGTGTGAATTAATCCCTAAACTGTCAGGAAAGACTTATCCAAATTTGACAGTTCTAACCTTTCTCCTTCACTAGTTTTCACAGGAATGAACTTGAGAAAATGCCACAGAAAGCACCAAAACACTAAAAATTCAATATCTCCGAAACTATCAGAGCTACAGAAGTGAATTTTAGTGTGAATTAGTCCCTAAACTGTCAGGAATGACATATCCAAATTTGACAGTTCTAACCTGTCTCCTTCCCTAGTTTTCACGGAGCTGAACTTGATGAAATGCCACAGAAAGCACCAAAACACTAAAAATTCAATATCTCCGGAACTATCAAAGCTACAGAGGTGAATTTTAGTGTGAATTATTCCCTAAACTGTCAGGAATGACATATCCAAATTTGACAGTTCTAACCTGTCTCCTTCTCTAGTTTTCACAGGAATCAACTTGAGAAAATGCCTCAGAAAGCACCAAAACACTAAAAATTCAATATCTCCGGAACTATTAGAGCTACAGAGGTGAGTTTTAGTGTGAATTATTCCCTAAACTGTCAGGAATGACATATCAAAATTTGACAGTTTTAACCTGTCTCCTTCCCTAGTTTTCACGGAGCTGAACTTGAGGAAATGCCTCAGATGCACCAAAACACTAAAAATTCAATATCTCCGAAACTATCAGAGCTACAGAAGTGAATTTTAGTGTGAATTAATCCCTAAACTGTCAGGAAAGACTTATCCAAATTTGACAGTTCTAACCTTTCTCCTTCTCTAGTTTTCACAGGGATGAACTTGAGGAAATGCCTCAGAAAGCACCAAAACACTAAAAATTCAATATCTCCGGAACTATCAGAGCTACAGAAGTGAATTTTAGTGTGAATTGTTCCCTAAACTGTCAGGAATGACATATCCAAAAATGACAGTTCTAACTTGTCTCCTTCCCTAGTTTTCACGGAGCTGAACTTGATGAAACGCCTCAGAAAGCATCAAAACACTTAATATTCAATATCTCCGAAACTATCAGAGCTACAGAAGTGAGTTTTAGTGTGAATTGTTCCCTAAACTGTCAGGAATAACATATTCAAATTTGACAGTTCTAACCTGTCTCCTTCACTAGTTTTCACAGGAATGAACTTGAGAAAATGCCACAGAAAGCACCAAAACACTAAAAATTCAATATCTCCGGAACTATCAGAGCTACAGAGGTGAGTTTTTGTGTGAATTGTTGCCTAAACTGTCAGGAATGACATATCCAAGTTTGACAGTTCTAACCTGTCTCCTTCTCTAGTTTTCACGGAGCTGAACTTACCAGAAACACGTTACAAAACTCCCAGCCTACATCACTCTGTTTCGAGTCGTTTAAACTGGTTTTTCACTCGTTTTTAGTGGTTCCAAGCGTGTTTTCACCCTTTTTTACGGTTGCTCTAATTAAAAGGTCCAAAATCCAGTGAAAACACTGAAAAAGACCCATAAACACCTACCGGAAACCCTTCAAACAACGAGATAAGCATAATGGGGAAAACCCTTCAATTCTACCTTTACCTGATTCGTTTGACTGGCAATTTTCCAGACAAAAGGACCGTAGACAACGGTGATTTAGTTAAGTCCCTTATTAAAATCGAAATTAATGCATCGGAGACAATTCTGAAGCGCTTTTGTGCCCAAACTAAGCTGCTTTGGGGTGGTTTTGTCTTGTGTTAGCCCTTAATTGGGTTGTTTCTCAAACTGATTGCAAATTGAATTTTTTCCCGTTCGTTGCTGAAGTTTTTTGGGTGTTTACGGTAGAAAAATCAAAATTTTCTTTGGATTGGCTTAGGAGATATGAATTTTCAAATTTTCTGTTACCCGTAAGTGCGTTTTGGGCTCACAAGGCGGAAATTTGATTTTTGGTCTTTTTCTCAAGTTTAACTTCGTGAAAAGTAGGGAAGGAGACAGGTTAGAACTGTCAAATTTGGATATGTCATTCCTGACAGTTTTGGCAACAATTCACACTAAAATTCACTTCTGTAGCTCTGATAGTTCCGGAGATATTTAATTTTTAGTGTTTTGGTGCTTTCTGAGGCATTTTCTCATGTTCAGTCCTGTGAAAACTAGAGAAGGAGACAGGTTAGAACTGTCAAATTTGGATATGTCATTCCTGACAGTTTAGGGAATAATTCACACTAAAATTCACTTCTGTAGCTCTGATAGTTTCGGAGATATTGAATTTTTAGTGTTTTGGTGGTTTCTGAGGCATTTCCTCAAGTTCAGCTCCGTGAAAACTAGGGAAGGAGACAGGTTAGAACTGTCATTTTTGGATATGTCATTCCTGACAGTTTAGGGAATAATTCACACTAAAATTCACTTCGGTAGCTCTGATAGTTTCGGAGATATTGAATTTTTAGTGTTTTGGTGGTTTCTGAGGCATTTCCTCAAGTTCAGCTCCGTGAAAACTAGAGAAGGAGACAGGTTAGAACTGTCATTTTTGGATATGTCATTCCTGACAGTTTAGGGAATAATTCACACTAAAATTCACCTCTGTACCTCTAATAGTTCCGGAGATATTGACATTTTAGTGTTTTGGTGCTTTCTTTGGCATTTCCTCAAGTTCAGCTTCGTGAAAACTAGGTCACTACGTCCTCAAATTAACTCCGATTGACGTGATTTTTTTACTCTACGTCCATGACACCTTTACTTACCATCTGTCCAAATTTCAGCTTTATATCTAGTCTAGATAGGAAGTTATGGCAATTTGGCCGTTCGCGGACAGTGAAACCAACTCAACTCAAACAATCGCGCGGTTTTTCGGTCACTACGTCCTTAAATTAAGTCCGATTAACGTGATTTTTTTACCGTACGTTCATGACACTTTTAGTTATAACCTGTCAAAATTTCAGCTTTATACCTAGTCTGGATAGGGAATTATGACAATTTTGCCGTTCGCGGACAGTGAAACCACCTTAACTCAAAACTTGATTTGTTTTTCGGTCACTACGTCCTCAAATTATGTCCGATTGACATGATTTTTTTACTGTACGTCTATGACACCTTTACTTCCCATTTGTCCAAATTTCAGCTTTTTAAGTAGTCTGGATAGGGAGTTATGGCAATTCTGCCGTTCGCGGACAGTGAAAACAACTTAACCCAAACACTCGATTGGTTTTTCGGTCACTACGACCTCAAATTAAGTCCGATTGACGTGATTTTTTTACCGTACGTCCATGACACCTTTAGTTATGACTTGTCAAAATTTCAGCTTTTTAAGTAGTCTGGATAGGGAGTTATGGCAATTCTGCCGTTCGCGGACAGTGAAACCATCTTAACCCAAACACTCGCATGGTTTTTGGGTCACTACGTCCTCAAATTAAGTCCGATTGATGTGATTTTTTTACCGTACGTCCATGACACCTTTAGTTATGACTTGTCAAAATTTCAGCTTTATTACTAGTCTGGATAGGGAGTTATGGCAATTTTGCCGTTCGCGGACAGTGAAACCATCTTAACCCAAACACTCGATTGGTTTTTCGGTCACTACGTCCTCAAATTAAGTCCGATTGACGTGATTTTTTTACCGTACGTCCATGACACTTTTACTTACCACCTGTCCAAATTTCAGCTTTTTAAGAAGTCTGGATAGGGAGTTATGGCAATTCTGCCGTTCGCGGACAGTGAATCCATCTTAACCCAAACACTCGCATGGTTTTTCGGTCACTACGTCCTCAAATTATGTCCGATTGACATGATTTTTTTACTGTACGTCCAGGACGCCTTTACTTACCATCTGTACAAATTTCAGCTTTTTAAGTAGTCTGGATAGGGAGTTATGACAATTTTGCCGTTCGCGGACAGTGAAACCATCTTAACCCAAACACTCGATTGGTTTTTCGGTCACTACGTCCTCAAATTAAGTCCGATTGATGTGATTTTTTTACCGTACGTCCATGACACATTTACTTACCACCTGTCCAAATTTCAGCTTTTTAAGTAGTCTGGATAGGGAGTTATAGCAATTTGGCCGTTCGCGGACAGTAAATCCATCTTAACCCAAACACTCGATTGGTTTTTTAGTCACTACGTCCTCAAATTAAGTCCGATTGATGTGATTTTTTTACCGTACGTCCATGACACATTTACTTACCACCTGTCCAAATTTCAGCTTTATTACTAGTCTGGATAGGGAGTTATGGCAATTTTGCCGTTCGCGGACAGTGAATCCATCTTAACCCAAACACTCGCATGGTTTTTCGGTCACTACGTCCTCAAATTAAGTCCGATTGACGTGATTTTTTTACTGTACGTCCATGACACCTTTACTTCCCATTTGTCCAAATTTCAGCTTTTTAAGTAGTCTGGATAGGGAGTTATGGCAATTCTGCCGTTCACGGACAGTGAAACCAACTTAACCCAAACACTCGCATGGTTTTCCGGTCACTACGTCCGCAAATTAAGTCCGATTGACGTGATTTTTTTACTGTACGTCCATGACACCTTTACTTCCCATTTGTCCAAATTTCAGCTTTTTAAGTAGTCTGGATAGGGAGTTATGGCAATTCTGCCGTTCGCGGACAGTAAATCCATCTTAACCCAAACACTCACATGGTTTTTCGGTCACTACGTCCGCAAATTAAGTCCGATTGATGTGATTTTTTTACCGTACGTCCATGACACCTTTACTAACAACAATCTGTGAAAATTTCACCTTTTTAACTAGTCTGGATAGGGAGTTATGGCAATTTGGCCGTTCGCGGACAGTGAAACCAACTCAACTCAAACACTCGCATGGTTTTTCGGTCACTACGTCCTGAAATTAAATCCGATTGACGTGATTTTTTTACCGTACGTCCATGACACCTTTAGTTATGATCTGTCAAAATTTCAGCTTTTTAACTAGTCTGGATAGGGAGTTATGGCAATTTTGCCGTTCGCGGACAGCAGTTCCCAATTAGCAAAATTAAACATCTAATTAGTCAAGTTTCGTTGTCTTCCACGCCTAATTTCCGAGTGGTTTTCCATACAAATTTCCCAGTTTAGCGTATTCAACCGACGCCTTGGAAAACAAGTAAATAGATGAGGCTGTTTTGGCACTAAAACGCGATTCATCCGGACCTGAAACTTCCGAGGCCGTTATTATCCTTTCTCGTTCGATAATTAACTTTTTCGCCAACAAAATCGTCAAGAAACTCGGTAATTAGTATCAAAGTGCAAAGTTTTCCAACAGAATGTCGAGCTGCTAAATAGGCGGGGATGGAAAGAACCATTAACCTAACAAGGGTATCGATTATCTTGTCATTGGCACGCCACCGAACGTTTTCTTTTGAATAAACTCGTTTGGAAACATCTTTGACGCGATTAAAGCGGGAAAAAACGCTTTGAAAGTTGGATGGGGTGTCCGCGAACGGCCAAATGGCCATAACTCCCAAACTAGAGGGGGGATGAAGGTGATTTTTTCAGAGGGGATAGGTAGAAGTGTTGTGGACGTGCAGTAAAAAAATCAGGTCAATCCGACTGAATTCAGCGCCGTAGTGAAGGAAAAAGTGGGGTGAGAACAGTTTACATGTCCGCGAACGGCAAAAACGTTGTAACTCACATTCTAAACGCTGTAGAACGTCGATTTTTGGTATCGAGGTAGTTTAGACTGTACAGTATGTCTGGTAAAAAAATCAAGTCGACCGGATTTGTTGAACGGCCGTTACAGTGCTACAAATCCAAGAAAAACTGATAATCCTTAAAAACACTGTCCGCGAACGGCAAAAACGTCATAACTCACATTCTAAACGCTGTAGAACGTTGATTTTTGGTTTCGAGGTAGTTTAGACTGTACAGTATGACTGGTAAAAAAATCAAGTCGACCGGATTTGTTGAACGGCCGTTACAGTGCTACAAATCCGAGAAAAACTGATAATCCTTAAAAACACTGTCCGCGAACGGCAAAAAACGTCATAACTCACATTCTAAACGCTGTAGAACGTCGATTTTTGGTATCGAGGTAGTTTAGACTGTACAGTATGTCTGGTAAAAAAAATCAAGTCGACCGGATTTGTTGAACGGCCGTTACAGTGCTACAAATCCGAGAAAAACTGATAATCCTTAAAAACACTGTCCTCGAACGGCAAAAACGTCATAACTCACATTCTAAACGCTCTAGAACGGTGATTTTTGGTTTCGAGGTAGTTTAGACTGTACAGTATGTCTGGTAAAAAAATCAGGTCAATCGGACTGAATTCAGGGCCGTAGTGAAGGAAAAAGTGGGGTGAGAACAGTTTACATGTCCGCGAACGGCAAAAACGTTGTAACTCACATTCTAAACGCTGTAAAAAGTTGATTTTTGGTTTCGAGGTAGTTTAGACTGTACAGTATGTCTGGTAAAAAAATCAAGTCAATCGGACTGAATTCAGGGCCGTAGTGAAGGAAAAAGTGGGGTGAGAACAGTTTACATGTCCGCGAACGGCAAAATGGCCATAACTCACATTCTAAACGCTGTAGAACATTGATTTTTGGTTTCGAGGTAGTTTAGACTGTACAGTATGTCTGGCAAAAAAATCAAGTCGACCGGATTTGTTGAACGGCCGTTACAGTGCTACAAATCCGAGAAAAACTGATAATTCTAAAAAACATTGTCCGCGAACGGCAAAAACGTCATAACTCACATTCTAAACGCTGTAGAACGTTGATTTTTGGTTTCGAGGTAGTTTAGACTGTACAGTATGTCTGGTAAAAAAATCAAGTCGACCGGATTTGTTGAACGGCCGTTACAGTGCTACAAATCCGAGAAAAACTGATAACCCTAAAAAACACTGTCCGCGAACGGCAAAAACGTCATAACTCACATTCTAAACGCTCTAGAAAGTTAATTTTTGGTTTCGAGGTAGTTTAGACTGTACAGTATGTCTGGTAAAAAAATCAAGTCTATCGGACTGAATTCAGAGCCGTAGTGAAGGAAAAAGTGGAGTGAGAACAGTTTACATGTCCGCGAACGGCAAAATGACCGTAACTCACATTCTAAACGCTCTAGAACGGTGATTTTTGGTGTCAAGGTAGTTTAGACTGTACAGTATGTCTGGTAAAAAAATCAAGTCGATCGGATTTGTTGCACGGCCGTTACAGTGCTACAAATCCGAGAAAAACTGATAATTCTAAAAAACACTGTCCGCGAACGGCAAAAACGTCATAACTCATATTCTAAACGCTGTAGAACGTTGACTTTTGGTTTCGAGGTAGTTTAGACTGTACAGTATGTTTGGTAAAAAAATCAAGTCGAACGGACTGAATTCAGAGCCGTAGTAAAGGAAAAAGTGGAGTGAGGCCAGTTTACATGTCCGCGAACGGCAAAAACGTTGTAACTCACATTCTAAACGCTGTAGAACGTCGATTTTTGGTATCGAGGTAGTTTAGACTGTACAGTATGTCTGGTAAAAAAATCAAGTCGATCGGATTTGTTGAACGGCCGTTACAGTGCTACAAATCCGAGAAAAACTGATAACCCTAAAAAACACTGTCCGCGAACGGCAAAAACGTCATAACTCACATTCTAAACGCTCTAGAAAGTTAATTTTTGGTTTTGAGGTAGTTTAGACTGTACAGTATGTCTGGTACAAAAATCAAGTCTATCGGACTGAATTCAGGGCCGTAGTGAAGGAAAAAGTGGGGTGAGAACAGTTTACATGTCCGCGAACGGCAAAATGGCCATAACTCACATTCTAAACGCTCTAGAACGGTGATTTTTGGTTTCGAGGTAGTTTAGACTGTACAGTATGTCTGGTAAAAAAATCAAGTCTATCGGACTGAATTCAGGGCCGTAGTGAAGGAAAAAGTGGACGGAGAACAGTCTACATGTCCGCGAACGGCAAAATGGCCATAACTCACATTCTAAACGTTGTAGAACGGTGATTTTTAGTGTCAAGGTAGCTAAGACTGTACAGTATGTCTGGTAAAAAAATCAGGACAATCCGACTGAATTCAGGGCCGTAGTGCGGGAAAAAGTGGAGGGAGAACAGTTTACATGTCCGCGAACGGCAAAATGGCCATAACTCACATTCTAAACGCTCTAGAACGGTGATTTTTGGTTTCGAGGTAGTTTAGACTGTACAGTATGTCTGGCAAAAAAATCAAGTCGACCGGATTTGTTGAACGGCCGTTACAGTGCTACAAATCCGAGAAAAACTGATAATTCTAAAAAACACTGTCCGCGAACGGCAAAAACGTCATAACTCACATTCTAAACGCTCTAGAAAGTTAAATTTTGGTTTCGAGGTAGTTTAGACTGTACAGTATGTCTGGGAAAAAAATCAAGTCTATCGGACTGAATTCAGGACCGTAGTGAAGGAAAAAGTGGAGTGAAAACAGTTTACATGTCCGCGAACGGCAAAATGGCCGTAAATCACATTCTAAACGCTCTAGAAAGGTAATTTTTGGTTTCGAGGTAGTTTAGACTGTACAGTATGTCTGGTAAAAAAATCAAGTCAATCGGACTGAATTCAGGGCCGTAGTGAAGGAAAAAGTGGGGTGAGAACAGTTTACATGTCCGCGAACGGCAAAATAGCCATAACTCACATTCTAAACGCTCTATAACATTGATTTTTGGTTTCGAGGTAGTTTAGACTGTACAGTATGTCTGGCAAAAAAATCAAGTCGACCGGATTTGTTGAACGGCCGTTACAGTGCTACAAATCCGAGAAAAACTGATAATTCTAAAAAACACTGTCCGCGAACGGCAAAAACGTCATAACTCACATTCTAAACGCTCTAGAAAGTTAATTTTTGGTTTTGAGGTAGTTTAGACTGTACAGTATGTCTGGCAAAAAAATCAAGTCGACCGGATTTGTTGAACGGCCGTTACAGTGCTACAAATCCGAGAAAAACTGATAACCCTAAAAAACACTGTCCGCGAACGGCAAAAACGTCATAACTCACATTCTAAACGCTGTAGAACGTTGATTTTTGGTTTCGAGGTAGTTTAGACTGTACAGTATGTCTGGGAAAAAAATCAGGTCAATCGGACTTGTTGAACGGCCGTTACTGTGTTACAAATCCAAGAAAAACTGATAATCCTTAAAAACACTGTCCGCGAACGGAAAAAACGTCATAACTCACATTCTAAACGCTGTAGAACGTTGATTTTTGGTTTCGAGGTAGCTTAGACTGTACAGTATGTCTGGTAAAAAAATCAAGTCGACCGGATTTGTTAAACGGCCGTTACAGTGCTACAAATCCGAGAAAAACTGATAATTCTAAAAAACACTGTCCGCGAACGGCAAAAACGTCATAACTCACATTCTAAACGCTGTAGAACGTTGATTTTTGGTATCGAGGTAGTTTAGACTGTACAGTATGTCTGGCAAAAAAATCAAGTCGACCGGATTTGTTGAACGGCCGTTACAGTGCTACAAATCCGAGAAAAACTGATAATTCTAAAAAACACTGTCCGCGAACGGCAAAAACGTCATAACTCACATTCTAAACGCTGTAGAACGTTGATTTTTGGTATCGAGGTAGTTTAGACTGTACAGTATGACTGGTAAAAAAAATCAAGTCGACCGGATTTGTTGAACGGCCGTTACAGTGCTACAAATCCGAGAAAAACTGATAATCCTTAAAAACACTGTCCTCGAACGGCAAAAACGTCATAACTCACATTCTAAACGCTCTAGAACGGTGATTTTTGGTTTCGAGGTAGTTTAGACTGTACAGTATGTCTGGTAAAAAAATCAAGTCGACCGGATTTGTTGAACGGCCGTTACAGTGCTACAAATCCAAGAAAAACTGATAATCCTTAAAAACACTGTCCGCGAACGGCAAAAACGTTGTAACTCACATTCTAAACGCTGTAGAACGTTGATTTTTGGTTTCGAGGTAGTTTAGACTGTACAGTATGTCTGGTAAAAAAATCAAGTCGACCGGATTTGTTGAACGGCCGTTACAGTGCTACAAATCCGAGAAAAACTGATAACCCTAAAAAACACTGTCCGCGAACGGCAAAAACGTCATAACTCACATTCTAAACGCTCTAGACCAGTGATTTTTGGTGTCAAGGTAGCTGAGACTGTACAGTATGTCTGGTGAAAAAATCGAGTCGATCGGACTTAATGCAGGGCCGTAGTAGGCGAAAACCCCATAAACAAATTGAACAAACTTAACAAAACTGTCCCGTAACGGCAAATTTACGATAACTCACATTCTAAACCACTGAGACCGGTGATTTTTGGTGATATGGTTGCTAAGACTGTACTGTAAGTATGTACAAAAATTCAAACCGATCGAAATTACTACAGATCCGTAATCAGCTGAAACGTGGTTTTGTTTTGGAAGCCATAATGATTTAAGGGCAACATGGATTTTGATTTTTTTTTCCTCTAAAACCGCTTAATTTAAAAATGTAATTTTTGGTGTGTGGCAAGCCTTAGACCTGTCCTGTCCACAAAAAAAATTTCACTTAAATACCATGCAGGACAGGGCCGTAATGTAAAAAAAATCCTAGTTGGTGTTTGAGTAGTTTAAATTTAGTTTTAACTTTAACGCCCTCTAGCGGCGTTATTTGTCAGGTTAGAAAATCGCGCAACCCCGATTTTGAAAGGTCTTGAACTGCTCAACCAATTAGGTTCTATGAATTTTTGACGTATCTTGTCAAATAACCGAGTTACAGGAGGTTAAAACTACTGGTAACCAACTTTGTGGAAAGGAGGCAAATGCTTTTCAAAACAAGTCGAATATCTGGGAAACGGTTAGAGTTACAAAACATTTGCAAGAGAGCAAAAATGTTTAGAATGTTGTTTTGCACTGAATTACTGAGTTTCAAGTTAATCGGACTTCAATCAGGGACGTCGCAGCCCAAAAACCCTTAGTCAAGCTAGTTTTGCTGAGGTTGTATCCGGGAAGGGTAAAACAACCACAACTCCGAAACTAATCGGGTTAGAAGGTTGATTTTTGGACTGGAGGTGGACAAGAAAATGGAGAATAACCAGACAAAAAATCAACCAAATTGGACCACTCTAACCGGAATTAATTCAATAAAAGTTCGATTTGCATTGAGAGCGTCTCGTGCAGTTTGTCGCCGCCCGATCTGGGGACTTTTTTCCTCTCCCATCGACTGGGAATATAAAATAAGGTCGAATCGACGATACGAGATGCATTTCACTGAATTTGCACCGCAAGAAAAATGACTAAAATGAGGTCAATCGTTGTCGTTTTGTTCGTTTGTTACGTCGAATGCAACCTTGCAGTTTTTTGCGAATATCTCCCTTAAACGTCCCTGTAGACAAAAAATGCTTAGAAGCATTCTTGTAGAGGATTAAATTGTGTACATTTTGCTTTTTTTATATTTTTTCTAGCTCTAGAAATAACGAAGTTACAGACATTTGAAGTTCAATAAAATTTATGTTAACTGGAGTGATGAGGGTTAAGAGTTTTCAAACTTAATAAATGCAGCTTTGCAGTTTTTTGCGAATATCTCCCTTAAACGTCCCTGTAGACAAAAAATGCTTAGAAGCATTCTTGTAGAGGATAAAATTGTCCACATTTCGCTTTTTTTAGATTTTTTCTAGCTCTACAAATAACGGAGTTACAGGCAATTAAAGTTACATATTTTTTTTTCACGTAGCGCGATGAGGACTGAGAGTTTTCAAATTATTATAAATGCAACCTTGTAGATTTTTGCGAATATCTCCGTTAAACGTCCCTGTAGACAAAAAATGCTTAGAAGCATTCTTGTAGAGGATTAAATTGTCTACATTTTGCTTTTTTTATATTTTTTCTAGCTCTACAAATAACGAAGTTACAGACATTTGAAGTTAAATAAAATTTATGTTAACTGGAACGATGAGGGTTACGAGTTTTCAAACTATATAAATGCAACTTTGCAGTTTTTGACAAATATCTCCCTTAAATGTCCCTGTAGACAAAAAACGCTTAGAAGCATTCTTGTAGAGGATTAAATTGTCTACATTTTGCTTTTTTTAGATTTTTTCTAGCTCTACAAATAACGAAGTTACAGGCAATTAAAATAAAATAAAAATTTTGTTACCTGGAGCGATTAGGGTTGAGAGTTTTCAAACTTAATAAATGCAACTTTGCAGTTTTTTGCAAATATCTCCCTTAAACGTCCCTGTAGACAAAAAATGCTAAGAAGCATTCTTGTAGAGGATTAAATTGTCTACATTTTGCTTTTTTTAGATTTTTTCTAGCTCTACAAATAACAAAGTTACAGACATTTGAAGTTAAATAAAATTTATGTTAACTGGAGCGATGAGGGTTACGAGTTTTCAAACTATATAAATGCAACTTTGCAGTTTTTGACAAATATCTCCCTTAAATGTCCCTGTAGACAAAAAATGCTAAGAAGCATTCCTGTAGAGGATTAAATTGTCTACATTTTGCTATTTTTAGATTTTTTGTATCTCTACACATAACGAAGTTACAGACATTTGAAGTTCAATAAAATTTATGTTAACTGGAGTGATGAGGGTTAAGAGTTTTCAAACTTAATAAATGCAGCTTTGCAGTTTTTTGCGAATATCTACCTTAAACGCCCCTGTAGACAAAAAACGCTTAGAAGCATTCTTGTAGAGGATTAAATTGTCTACATTTTGCTTTTTTTAGATTTTTTCTAGCTCTACAAATAACGAAGTTACAGACATTTGAAGTTAAATAAAATTTATGTTAACTGGAGCGATGAGGGTTACGAGTTTTCAAACTATATAAATGCAACTTTGCAGTTTTTGACAAATATCTCCCTTAAACGTCCCTGTAGACAAAAAATGCTAAGAAGCATTCTTGTAGAGGATTAAATTGTCTACATTTTGCTTTTTTTATATTTTTTCTAGCTCTACAAATAACGAAGTTACAGACATTTGAAGTTAAATAAAATTTATGTTAACTGGAGCGATGAGGGTTACGAGTTTTCAAACTATATAAATGCAACTTTGCAGTTTTTGACAAATATCTCCCTTAAACGTCCCTGTAGACAAAAAATGCTAAGAAGCATTCTTGTAGAGGATTAAATTGTCTACATTTTGCTTTTTTTAGATTTTTTCTAGCTCTACAAATAACGAAGTTACAGGCAATTAAAATAAAATAAAAATGTTGTTACCTGGAGCGATTAGGGTTAAGAGTTTTCAAACTTTATAAATGCAACTTTGCAGTTTTTTGACAAATATCTCCCTTAAACGTCCCTGTAGACAAAAAATGCTTAGAAGCATTCTTGTAGAGGATTAAATTGTCTACATTTTGCTTTTTTTATATTTTTTCTAGCTCTACAAATAACGAAGTTACAGACATTTGAAGTTAAATAAAATTTATGTTAACTGAGGCGATGAAGGTTAAGAGTTTTCAAACTTTATAAATGCAACCTTGCAGTTTTTTGCGAATAACTCCCTTAAACGTCCCTGTAGACAAAAAATGCTTAGAAGCATTCTTGTAGAGGATTAAATTGTCTACATTTTGCTTTTTTTATATTTTTTCTAGCTCTAGAAATAACGAAGTTACAGACATTTGAAGTTAAATAAAATTTATGTTAACTGAGGCGATGAAGGTTAAGAGTTTTCAAACTTAATAAATGCAACTTTGCAGTTTTTTGCAAATATCTCCCTTAAACGTCCCCTTAGAGAAAAAATGCTTAGAAGCATTCTTGTAGAGGATTAAATTGTCTACATTTTGCTTTTTTTATATTTTTTCTAGCTCTAGAAATAACGAAGTTACAGACATTTGAAGTTAAATAAAATTTATGTTAACTGGAGCGATGAGGGTTAAGAGTTTTCAAACTTTAAAAATGCAACATTTTTTGTTTTTTGCGAATATCTCCCTTAAACGTCCCTGTAGACAAAAAATGCTAAGAAGCATTCTTGTAGAGGATAAAATTGTCTACAAGATGCTTTTTTAAAATTTTTCCTATCCTTACCAACAACAAAGTTACAGTCGATTAAACATAAAGAAGCCAAAAAACACTGTTAACGCTTCGCGAATCGCGTCAACAAAAAGCAACGAGAGAAAACAATAATGAAATGTGTCGGGGCTTTAATATCTGAGCAGATTGGCAAAGTTTCCCGATTTTTATTGGCGGGAAAACATAACTTTGTAGCGGTGCCAAAGCTTAATAGATCTTCTCGCAACAAAAGACATAAATTCTAGTTCCAAACATCCCGCAATTCGCTATCAGATTTATTTCGGGAATATTCGATGCAACTGTAGGCGGAATTAATTAAATGCGCCGTTTCTGAGCGAAAATAGGCGGTCGGATTATAGCTTTTTTGTTCTGGAATCGATTTGTGTGTCCTCGAACGGCAAAACTGTCATAACTCCCAAACTAAGTGAGTTATCGAGTTGATTTTTTTAGAGGAGGTTTGTAAAGGTGTTCTGGAAGTTCAGTAAAAAAATCAAGTCAATCAGACTAAAATCAGGGCTGTAGCAGCCCAAAAACCTGTTAGTAGTTTGAGTAAATGCGATTGTAGTGTCCGCGAACGGCAAAACTGTCATAACTCCCAAACTAAGTGAGTTATCGAGTTGATTTTTTTTAGAGGAGGTTTGTAAAGGTGTTCTGTAAGTTCAGTAAAAAAATCAAGTCAATCGGACTAAAATCAGGGCTGTAGCAGCCCAAAAACCTGTTAGTAGTTTGAGTAAAGGCGATTGTGATGTCCGCGAACGGCAAAACTGTCATAACTCCCAAACTAAGTGAGTTATCGAGTTGATTTTTTTAGAGGAGGTTTGTAAAGGTGTTCTGGAAGTTCAGTAAAAAAATCAAGTCAATCAGACCAAAATCAGGGCTGTAGCAGCCCAAAAACCTGTTAGTAGTTTGAGTAAAAGCGATTGTAGTGTCCGCGAACGGCAAAACTGTCATAACTCCCAAACTAAGTGAGTTATCGAGTTGATTTTTTTAGAGGAGGTTTGTAAAGGTGTTCTGGAATTTCAGTAAAAAAATCAAGTCAATCAGACTAAAATTAGGGCTCTACCAGCCCAAAAACCAGTTAGTAGTTTGAGTAAAAGCGATTGTAGTGTCCGCGAACGGCAAAACTGTCATAACTCCCAAACTAAGTGAGTTATCGAGTTGATTTTTTTAGAGGAAGTTTGTAAAGGTGTTCCGGAAGTTCAGTAAAAAAATCAAGTCAATCGGACTAAAATCAGGGCTGTAGCAGCCCAAAAACCTGTTAGTAGTTTGAGTAAAGGCGATTGTGATGTCCGCGAACGGCAAAACTGTCATAACTCCCAAACTAAGTGAGTTATCGAGTTGATTTTTTTAGAGGAGGTTTGTAAAGGTGTTCTGGAAGTTCAGTAAAAAAATCAAGTCAATCAGACCAAAATCAGGGCTGTAGCAGCCCAAAAACCTGTTAGTAGTTTGAGTAAAAGCGATTGTAGTGTCCGCGAACGGCAAAACTGTCATAACTCCCAAACTAAGTGAGTTATCGAGTTGATTTTTTTAGAGGAGGTTTGTAAAGGTGTTCTGGAAGTTCAGTAAAAAAATCAAGTCAATCAGACCAAAATCAGGGCTGTAGCAGCCCAAAAACCAGTTAGTAGTTTGAGTAAAGGCGATTGTAGTGTCCGCGAACGGCCAAACTGTCATAACTCCCAAACTAAGCGAGTTATCGAGTTGATTTTTTGAGAGAAGGTTTGTAAAGGTGTTCTTAAAGTTCAGTAAAAAAATCAAGTCAATCAGACTAAAATCAGGGCTGTACCAGCCCAAAAACCTGTTAGTAGTTTGAGTAAAGGCGATTGTGATGTCCGCGAACGGCAAAACTGTCATAACTCCCAAACTAAGTGAGTTATTGAGTTGATTTTTTTAGAGGAGGTTTGTAAAGGTGTTCTGGAAGTTCAGTAAAAAAATCAAGTCAATCAGACCAAAATCAGGGCTGTAGCAGCTCAAAAACCAGTTAGTAGTTTGAGTAAAAGCGATTGTCTTGTCCGCGAACGGCAAAACTGTCATAACTCCCAAACTAAGTGAGTTATCGAGCTGATTTTTTTAGAGGAGGTTTGTAAAGGTGTTCTGGAAGTTCAGTAAAAAAATCAAGTCAATCAGACTAAAATCAGGGCTGTAGCAGCCCAAAAACCTGTGAGTAGTTTGAGTAAAAGCGATTGTGATGTCCGCGAACGGCAAAACTGTCATAACTCCCAAACTAAGTGAGTTATCGAGTTGATTTTTTGAGAGGAGGTTTGTAAAGGTGTTCTGGATGTTCAGTAAAAAAATCAAGTCAATCAGACTGAAATCAGGGCTGTAGCAGCCCAAAAACCTGTTAGTAGTTTGAGTAAAAGCGATTGTGATGTCCGCGAACGGCAAAACTGTCATAACTCCCAAACTAAGTGAGTTATCGAGTTGATTTTTTTAGAGGAGGTTTGTAAAGGTGTTCTGGAAGTTCAGTAAAAAAATCAAGTCAATCGGACTGAAATCAGGGCTGTACCAGCCCAAAAACCTGTTAGTAGTTTGAGTAAAAGCGATTGTGATGTCCGCGAACGGCAAAACTGTCATAACTCCCAAACTAAGTGAGTTATCGAGTTGATTTTTTTAGAGAAGGTTTGTAAAGGTGTTCTGGAAGTTCAGTGAAAAAATCAAGTCAATCAGACCAAAATCAGGGCTGTAGCAGCCCAAAAACCTGTTAGTAGTTTGAGTAAAAGCGATTGTCTTGTCCGCGAACGGCAAAACTGTCATAACTCCCAAACTAAGTGAGTTATCGAGTTGATTTTTTTAGAGGAGGTTTGTAAAGGTGTTCTGGAAGTTCAGTAAAAAAATCAAGTCAATCAGACTAAAATCAGGGCTGTACCAGCCCAAAAACCTGTTAGTAGTTTGAGTAAAGGCGATTGTGATGTCCGCGAACAGCAAAACTGTCATAACTCCCAAACTAAGTGAGTTATCGAGTTGATTTTTTTAGAGGAGGTTTGTAAAGGTGTTCTTAAAGTTCAGTAAAAAAATCAAGTCAATCAGACTAATATCAGGGCTGTAGCAGCCCAAAAACCTGTTAGTAGTTTGAGTAAAGGCGATTGTGATGTCCGCGAACGGCAAAACTGTCATAACTCCCAAACTAAGTGAGTTATTGAGTTGATTTTTTGAGAAGAGGTTTGTAAAGGTGTTCTGGATGTTCAGTAAAAAAATCAAGTCAATCAGACTAAAATCAGGGCTGTACCAGCCCAAAAACCTGTTAGTAGTTTGAGTAAAGGCGATTGTAGTGTCCTCGAACGGCAAAATGGCCATAACTTCAGTTCCTTAAGGAGAAAATTTCTGAAAAAATTACCATTTAAGCTACTAATTCCACTGATCAATTGCCCCAACTTTCAATTTTGTCGCTACAAAACTGGATTTTTAAAAAATCTTTTTGTACCAACAAATTTTTTTTTTTTTGTGGCAAAGTTTTAACTTCATTACAGGCGATACTGATGCGCTATTATGGGGGAACAACAGTTTGATTGGACCCGAAAAGAGGGTCATTAATCACGTTTTTCTCGCCCCGAAGGGAAAATGGACTTTTTTCACTAAATTTGCCGTTCAAATCTGGCCTGGTTGATGCACCAAAACCGTTTGCTGTTTTTTGCAAATATCTCCCTTAAACGACTCTGTAGACAAAAAGTGCTTATTACCATTCTTGTAGAGAATTAAATTCCCTACATTTTGCATTTTTTAAGTTCACTCTAGCTTTTAAGATAACGGAGATACAGGTAATTAAAGTTGAAGAAAGGTTTTGTTAATTAAATCGATGAGGGCTGCGAGTTTTCAAACTTTATAAGTGCAACTTTACAGTTTTTTGCAAATATCTCCCTTAAACGACTCTGTACACAAAAAGTGCTTATCACCATTCTTGTAGAGGATAAAATTCCCTACATTTTGCATTTTTTAAGTTTACTCTAGCTTTTAAGATAACGGAGATACAGGCAATTAAAGTTGAAGAAAGGTTTTGTTAATTAAAGCGATGAGGGCTGCGAGTTTTCAAATTTTATAAATGCAACTTTGCAGTTTTTTGCGAATATCTCCCTTAAACGTCCCTGTAGACAAAAAGTGCTTATCACCATTCTTGTAGAGAATTAAATTCCCTACATTTTGCATTTTTTAAGTTCACTCTAGCTTTTAAGATAACGGAGATACAGGTAATTAAAGTACAAGAAAAGTTTTGTTAATTAAAGCGATTAGGGCTGCGAGTTTTCAAACTTTCTAAGTGCAACTTTACAGTTTTTTGCAAATATCTCCCTTAAACGTCTCTGTAGACAAAAAGTGCTTATCACCATTCTTGTAGAGGATAAAATTCCCTACATTTTGCATTTTTTAAGTTCACTCTAGCTTTTAAGATAACGGAGATACAGGCAATTAAAGTTGAAGAAAAGTTTTGCTAATTAACGCGATGAGGGTTGCGAGTTTTCAAACTTTATAAATGCAACTTTGCAGTTTTTTGCAAATATCTCCCTTAAACGACTTTGTAGACAAAAAGTGCTTATTACCATTCTTGTAGAGAATAAAATTCCCTACATTTTGCATTTTTTAAGTTTACTTTAGCTTTTAAGATCACGAAGATACAGGCAATTAAAGTTGAAGAAAGGTTTTGTTAATTAAAGCGATGAGGGCTGCGAGTTTTCAAATTTTATAAATGCAACTTTGCAGTTTTTTGCGAATATCTCCCTTAAACGTCCCTGTAGACAAAAAGTGCTTATTACCATTCTTGTAGAGAATAAAATTCCCTACATTTTCCATTTTTAAAATATTTTCTAGCTTTTTAAACAACAGAGATACAGGTAGGTAAAGTTGAACAATCAAAATCACACTTTTGAAGTAAAAATCATTTAATTTGCACTGTATTTACATGGAATTTGGTACCCAAGTACCTAAAAGTCAACGGAAAAAAAAAAACACAAAAAAAAATCAAATTCGTCCCCTGTTTCGAGCAAAATGGCCCACTTCAATGATGACCTGATAGTACAAATCGCCACCGTTACAAAACGCCAACAATTCCTGATAATCGTGCTCGTGATTGAACGGCGTTTCGACGTTTCGGCCATCATCGGGAGCTTTCCTGACCTGCGCTTTGATGATTTTCAACTTGCGGCAACGGTGCGACAGTGGAAATTGCTTGGCAAACGTCAAACTGTAGTTGTAAATGACGATTGGATTGCCGTTGCCCAGGGACACCATGCCAAACTTGACTTTGTTGGATTCGTCCGCGTTGAAAGTCCAGTGGAGCTTGAAGAGACGATCTGAAGAGGGTTAAGAGTTGTGAAAATTTACAAGTGCAACTTTGAAGTTTTTTGCAAATATCTCCCTTAAACGTCCCCGTACAGAAAAGTTGCTTAGAAGCATTCTTGTAGAGAATAAAATTGCCTACAAGAAGCTTTTTTTAAATTTTTTCTAGCTTGACAAATAACGGAGATAGAGGCAGTTGAAGTTACAGAAAAATTAAGTCAATTTTAGTGATGAGGGTTAAGAGTTTCAAAACTTTATAAATGCAACTTTGAAGTTTTTTGCAAATATCTCACTTAAACGTCCCCGGAGACAAAAATTGCTTATCAGCATTCTTGTAGAGAATAAAATTGCCTACAAGAAGCTTTTTTTAATTTTTTTCTAGCTTTACAAATAACGGAGATAGAGGCAGTTGAAGTTAGAGAATAATTGTGTTAGCTGGAGCGATGAGGGTGAAGAGTTTCAAAACTTTATAAATGCAACTTTGAGGTTTTTTGCAAATATCTCACTTAAACGTCTCCGTAGACAAAAAACGCTTAGAAGCATTCTTGTAGAGAATGAAATTGCCTACAAGAAACTTTTTTTAGTTTTTTTCTAGCTTTACAAACAACCGAGATAGAGGCAGTTAAAGTTACAGACAAATTGGGTCAATTTGAGCGATGAGGGTTAAGAGTTTCAAAACTTTATAAATGCAACTTTGCAGTTTTTTGCAAATATCTCACTTAAACGTCCCCGGAGACAAAAGTTGCTAATAGCATTCTTGTAGAGGATTAAATTCCCTACAAGAAGCTTTTTTTAAATTTTTTCTAGCTTTAGAAATAACGAAGATAGAGGCAGTTAAAGTTACAGACAAATTGGGTCAATTTGAGTGATGAGGGTTACGAGTTTCAAAACTTAATAAATGCAACTTTGCAGTTTTTTCAAAATATCTCCCTTAAACCTCCCCGTAGACAAAAATTGCTTAGAAGCATTCTTGTAGAGGATAAAATTGCCTATAAGAAGCTTTTTTTAGATTTTTTCTAGCTTTACAAACAACGGAGATAGAGGCAGTTGAAGTTAGAGAATAATTGCGTTGACTGGAGCGATGAGGGTGAAGAGTTTCAAAACTTTATAAATGCAAGTTTGTTTTTTGCAAATATCTCACTTAAACGTCCCCAGAGACAAAAAGTGCTTATTAGCATTCTTGTAGAGAATGAAATTGCCTACAAGAAGCTTTTTTTAGATTTTTTCTAGCTTTACAAACAACTGAGATAGAGGCAGTTAAAGTTACAGACAATTTGGGTCAATTTGAGTGATGAGGATTACGAGTTTCAAAACTTAATAAATGCATCTTTGCAGTTTTTTGCAAATATCTCACTTAAACGTCTCCGTAGACAAAAAACGCTTAGAAGCATTCTTGTAGAGAATGAAATTGCCTACAAGAAACTTTTTTTAGATTTTTTCTAGCTTTACAAATAACGGAGATAGAGACAGTTGAAGTTCCAGACAAATTAAGTCAATTTGAGTGATGAGGGATAAGAGTTTCAAAACTTAATAAATGCATCTTTGAAGTTTTTTGCAAATATCTCACTTAAACGTCCCCGGAGACAAAAGTTGCTTATTAGCATTCTTGTAGAGGATTAAATTCCCTACAAGAAGCTTTTTTTAAATTTTTTCTAGCTTTAGAAATAACGAAGATAGAGGCAGTTAAATTTACAGTCAAATTTTGTAAATTTGAGCGATGAGGGTTAAGAGTTTCAAAACTTAATAAATGCAACTTTGGGGTTTTTTGCAAATATCTCCCTTAAACGTCCCCGTAGACAAAAAACGCTTAGAAGCATTCTTGTAGAGAATGAAATTGCCTACAAGATCCTTTTTTTAGTTTTTTTCTAGCTTTACAAACAACGGAGATAGAGGCAGTTGAAATTAAAGAATAATTGTGTTGACTGGAGCGATGAGGGTTAAGAGTTTCAAAAGATTATAAATGCAACTTTGAAGTTTTTTTGCAAATATCTCACTTAAACGTCCCCGGAGACAAAAGTTGCTTATTAGCATTCTTGCAGAGGGTTAAATTCCCTACAAGAAGCTTTTTTTAAATTTTTTCTAGCTTTACAAATAACGGAGATAGAGGCAGTTAAACTTACAGACAAATTGGGTCAATTTGAGTGATGAGGGTTACGAGTTTCAAAACTTAATAAATGCAACTTTGCAGTTTTTTTTCAAATATCTACCTTAAAAGTCCTCGGAGACAAAAATTGCTTATTATCATTCTTGTAGAGATTGAAATTGACAAAAAACGCTTAGAAGCATTCTTGTAGAGAATGAAATTGCCTACAAGAAGCTTTTTTTAAATTTTTTCTAGCTTTACAAATAACGGAGATAGAGGCAGTTAAATTTACAGACAAATTGGGTCAATTTGAGTGATGAGGGTTACGAGTTTCAAAACTTTATAAATGCAATTTTGAAGTTTTTTGCAAATATCTCCCTTAAACGTCCCCGGAGACAAAAGTTGCTTATTAGCATTCTTGTAGAGAATGAAATTCCCTACAAGATGCTTTTTTTAGTTTTTTTCTAGCTTTACAAACAACGGAGATAGAGGCAGTTAAATTTACAGACAAATTGGGTCAATTTGAGCGATGAGGGTTAAGAGTTTCAAAACTTAATAAATGCAACTTTGGGGTTTTTTGCAAATATCTCCCTTAAACGTCCCCGTAGACAAAAAACGCTTAGAAGCATTCTTGTAGAGAATGAAATTGCCTACAAGATCCTTTTTTTAGTTTTTTTCTAGCTTTACAAACAACGGAGATAGAGGCAGTTGAAGTTAGAGAATAATTGTGTTAGCTGGAGCGATGAAGATTAAGAGTTTCAAAACTTTATAAATGCAACTTTGAGGTTTTTGGCAAATATCTCACTTAAACGTCCCCGGAGACAAAAATTGCTTATTAGTATTCTTGTAGAGAATGAAATTCCCTACAAGAAGCTTTTTTTAAATTTTTTCTAGCTTTACAAATAACGGAGATAGAGGCAGTTAAAGTTACAGACAAATTGGGTCAATTTGAGTGATGAGGGTTACGAGTTTCAAAACTTAATAAATGCATCTTTGCAGTTTTTTGCAAATATCTCACTTAAACGTCCCCGGAGACAAAAAACGCTTAGAAGCATTCTTGTAGAGAATGAAATTGCCTACAAGATGCTTTTTTTAGTTTTTTTCTTGCTTTACAAACAACGGAGATAAAGGCAGTTAAAGTTACAGACAAATTGGGTCAATTTGAGTGATGAGGGTTACGAGTTTCAAAACTTAATAAATGCAACTTTGAGGTTTTTTGCAAATATCTCACTTAAACGTCCCTGGAGACAAAAAGTGCTTATTAGTATTCTTGTAGAGAATAAAATTGCCTACAAGACGCTTTTTTTAGATTTTTTCTAGCTTTAGAAACAACGGAGATAGAGGCAGTTAAATTTAGAGAATAATTGTGTTAGCTGGAGCGATGAGGGTTACGAGTTTCAAAACTTAATAAATGCAACTTTGAAGTTTTTTGCAAATATCTCTCTTAAACGTCCCCGTAGACAAAAGTTGCTTATTATCATTCTTGTAGAGAATAAAATTGCCTACAAGAAGCTTTTTTTAGATTTTTTCTAGCTTTACAAACAACGGAGATAGAGGCAGTTAAAGTTTCAGACAAATTGGGTCAATTTGAGTGATGAGGGTTAAGAGTTCCAAAACTTAATAAATGCAACTTTGCAGTTTTGTGCAAATATCTCACTTAAACGTCCCCGGAGACAAAAAGTGCTTATTAGCATTCTTGTAGAGAATGAAATTCCCTACAAGAAGCTTTTTTAAAATTTTTTATAGCTTTACAAACAACGGAGATAGAGGCAGTTGAAGTTGTGATAGCTGGAGCGATGCGGGTTGTGGTGTTTGTACTCGTTTTTGACTAATTCGGGGATGGGGAATCCATATCAGCTGTCAGATTCCACGTACCTGTCACTCAAGTCGAGAAACGTCACTTTAGTCAAGTCAAGTTTAAAAAAAAAAAACAGTTTTTGTTTAAATAATTTTAAAAAATTTCTGAAAAGATGTACCATTGTACTATTCAGTACAATTAACAAGTACATTTAGTAGTACAACCCTGAATTTTTTCAAAAATTTTCCGTATCAAATTAGGGAGATACAGGGTGAAACGTTTAGGAGACACAACTAAGTAGCAAAAGCAGAGTGATTAAGGTTGGGAGTTGCATAACTTTTTTACGCGACCAGATACAAGAAAAACTTATAGAATATTTTTTGTAGAGGATTAAATTGCCTACAAGAAGCTTTTTTTAATTTTTTTCTAGCTTAACAAACAACGGAGATAGAGGCAGTTGAAGTTACAGACAAATTAAGTCAATTTGAGTGATGAGGGTTACGAGTTTCAAAACTTTATAAATGCAACCGTGCAGTTTTTTGCAAATATCTCCCTTAAACGTCACCGGAGACAAAAAACACTCAGAAGCATTCTTGTAGAGAATGAAATTCCCTACAAGAAGCTTTTTTTAGATTTTTTATAGCTTTACAAATAACGGAGATAGAGGCAGTTGAAGTTACAGTCAAATTTTGTAAATTTGAGCGATGAGGGTGAAGAGTTTCAAAACTTTATAAATGCAACTTTGCAGTTTTTTGCAAATATCTCACTTAAACGTCCCCGGAGATAAAAATTGACTATTAGCATTCTTGTAGAGGATTAAATTCCCTACATTTTGCATTTTTTAAGTTTACTCTAGCTTTTAAGATAACGAAGATACAGGCAATTAAAGTTGAAAAAGATTTGTGTTACTTAACGCGATTAGGGCGACGAGTCTCAAAACTTTATAAATGCAACCTTGCAGTTTTTTGCAAATATCTCCCTTAAACGTCCCCGGAGACAAAAAACCCTAAGAAGCATTCTGGTAGAGAACAAAATTGCCTACAAGAATCTTTTTTAAAAAAATTTTTATCTCGACAAACAACGGAGATAGAGGCCGTTAAACTTGAAGACAAAAAAGTGAGGCGAAACTAACCGTGTACCACAAAAACGATGCTGTAGTTGCGCTTAATGGCCTGCGCAAACCCCGCACACTTCATCACCACACTGGGACTGAAGCACACATTGGCCCAGTGCTCCTCCACTAAATGTCCCTCCACCCCCTCCATTGTCCCCTTCCAGGGACACTCGTGCTGTTTTCCCAACGGACACTTGATGGGATACATTCTACAGTACTGTTCGTGAATGATGGTCTGTGACGTAGACGCAATGTACGCGCATCCCTCCCATTTACACTGGAAACCAATCAGAGGATGGAGTTTTTCCAGAGCATGCGCTCTGGTCAAGGTTTTGCCCACCCTGCACGTGGGACAGTTGATGCAACGTTTCCAACAGTCGTAGCAAATGATGTGGCTGTTGATGCACATCATTATGGGTGGGGCACAATAATTGAAGCAGACAGGACACTCGTACTCTTTGGCGATGGTTTTCTCCAGTTTGGCCTCTTTTTCGCTCAGAGGATAGGCGACCTGGAGAGAAACGGACACTTTAGGGGTGTAGGGGATGAAATTGGCTTTATAAGGGTTTTTTTTGAACGTTTCTAGCTTTGTAAATAAGGAAGATATGGGCGGTTGAAGTTTTTGCGCTATTAACTTCACGTTTTTCAGTTTTTGGCAAATATCTTCCTTACCATACCTTCTAGACTGGAAATGCTTCTTAGCATTCTTGTAGAGAATTAAATGGGCTACAAGAAGCTTTTTTTAATTATTTTCTAGCTCTTCAAACAACCAAGATATGGGCGGTTGAAGTTCACGATGAATTTTGTTAATCGAAGCGATGAAGGTCAGGAGTTTTCAAACTTAATAATTGCAACTTTGAGGTTTTTTGCAAATATCTCCCTTAAACGTCCCCGTAGAAAAAAATTGCTTATTAGCATTCTTGTAGAGAATGAAATTGCCTACAAGAAGCTTTTTTTAATTATTTTCTAGCTCTTCAAACAACGAAGATATGGGCGGTTGAAGTTCACGATGAATTTTGTTAATTAAAGCGATGAAGGTCAGGAGTTTTCAAACTTAATAATTGCATCTTTGAGGTTTTTTGCAAATATCTCCCTTAAACGTCCCCGTAGAGAAAAATTGCTTATTAGCATTCTTGTAGAGAATGAAATGGGCTACAAAATGCTTTTTTTAATTATTTTCTAGCTCTTCAAACAACCAAGATATGGGCGGTTGAAGTTTACGATGAATTGTGTTAATTGGGAGCGATGAAGGCTAGGAGTTTTCAAACGTTATAACTTAACACCTTTGCGGTTTTTTGCAAATATCTTCCTTCAAAGTCCCCGTAGGGCAAAAATGCTTATTAGCGTTCTTGTAGAGAATTAAATTCCCTATTTAACAGTTTTTTTAGTTTTTTTTTAGGTTTAGAAACAACGGAAGTACAGAGAGTTAAATGTGAAGATACATTGAGTTTGGAGTTCTCAAACTTTATAAATGCAGCTACCCGGTTGTCATTTGACAGGTTGTAGAGGACACTGTGGACTACAATCTGTCAAAAAAATCAAGTCGATATCTGTCAAAATAACCAAGTTACGGGCTGTCAAAATGAGAGTAGCACAAATCGTGATGTTCTAATGCATTCGGGCAAATTTCGTGCAATAACTCGATTAGTTGGCTTTTATCGCAAAAATATGTTATTTGACAGGTTGTAGAGGACACTTTGAGCTACAATCTGTCAAAAAAATCAACTCGATATCTGTCAAAATAACCGAGTTATGGACTGTCAAAGTGACCGGAGTGGAAATCTGAACGCGCCAGTGCACCTCGAAGGTTTTCGTCAATTAACTCGGTTAGTTGACATTTCTCGTAAAAACATGTTATTTGACAGGTTATAGAGGACACTATGGGCTACAATTTGTCAAAAAAATCGACTCGATATCTGTCAAAATAACCGAGATGCACATCATTATGGGTGGGGCACAATAATTGAAGCAGACAGGACATTCGTACTCTTTGGCGATGGTTTTCTCCAGTTTGGCCTCTTTTTCGCTCAGAGGATAAGCGACCTGGAGAGAAACGGACACTTTAGGGTAGTAGAGAATGAAATTGGCTTTATAAGGGTTTTTTTTGCACGTTTCTAGCTTTGTAAATAAGGAAGATATGGGCGGTTGAAGTTTTTGCGCTATTAACTTCACGTTTTTCAGTTTTTGGCAAATATCTTCCTTACCATACCTTCTAGACTGAAAACGCTTCTTAGCATTCTTGTAGAGAATGAAATTGCCTACAAGAAGCTTTTTTTAATTATTTTCTAGCTCTTCAAACAACCGAGATATGGGCGGTTGAAGTTCACGATGAATTTTGTTAATTAAAGCGATGAAGGTCAGGAGTTTTCAAACTTAATAATTGCAACTTTGCGGTTTTTTGCAAATATCTCCCTTAAACGTCCCCGTAGAGAAAAATTGCTTATTACCATTCTTGTAGAGAATAAAATTTCGTACAAGAATCTTTTTTTAATTATTTTCTAGCTCTTCAAACAACCGAGATATGGGCGGTTGAAGTTCACGATGAATTTTGTTAATTAAAGCGATGAAGGTCAGGAGTTTTCAAACTTAATAATTGCATCTTTGAGGTTTTTTGCAAATATCTCCCTTAAACGTCCCCGTAGAGAAAAATTGATTATTAGCATTCTTGTAGAGAATGAAATTGCCTACAAGAAGCTTTTTTTAAATTTTTTCTAGCTCTTCAAACAACCAAGATATGGGCGGTTGAAGTTCACGATGAATTGTGTTAATCGAACCGATGAAGGTCAGGAGTTTTGAAACTTAACAATTGCAACTTTGCGTTTTTTTTGCAAATATCTCCCTTAAACGTCCCCGTAGAGAAAAATTGCTTATTACCATTCTTGTAGAGAATGAAATTGCCTGCAAGAAGCTTTTTTTTATTTTTTTCTAGCTCTTCAAACAACCGAGATATGGGCGGTTGAACTTCACGATGAATTTGGTTAATTAAAGCGATGAAGGTTAGGAGTTTTCAAACTTAATAATTGCAACTTTGCGGTTTTTTGCAAATATCTTCCATCAAAGTCCCCGTAGGGCAAAAATGCTTATTAGCGTTCTTGTAGAGAATTAAATTTTCTATTAAACAGTTTTTTTTATTTTTTTTAGGTTTAGAAACAACGGAAGTAGAGAGAGTTAAAGGTGAAGATACATTGAGTTTGGAGTTCTCAAACTTTAGAAATGCAGCTGCCCGGTTGTCATTTGACAGTTTGTAGAGGACACTGTGGACTACAATCTGTCAAAAAAATCAACTCGATATCTGTCAAAATAACCGAGTTATGGGCTGTCAAAGTGACCGGAGTGGAAATCTGAACGCGCCAGTGCACCTCGAAGGTTTTCGTCAATTAACTCGGTTAGTTGACATTTCTCGTAAAAACATGTTATTTGACAGGTTATAGAGGACACTATGGGCTACAATTTGTCAAAAAAATCGACTCGATATCTGTCAAAATAACCGAGATGCACATCATTATGGGTGGGGCACAATAATTGAAGCAGACAGGACACTCGTACTCTTTGGCGATGGTTTTCTCCAGTTTGGCCTCTTTTTCGCTCAAAGGATAAGCGACCTGGAGAGAAACGGATACATTAGGGTTGTAGGGGATGAAATTGGCTTTATAAGGGTTTTTTTTGCACGTTTCTAGCTTTGTAAATAAGGAATATATGGGCGGTTGAAGTTTTTGCGCTATTAACTTCACGTTTTTCAGTTTTTGGCAAATATCTTCCTTACCATACCTTCTAGACTGGAAATGCTTCTTAGCATTCTTGTAGAGAATTAAATGGGCTACAAGAAGCTTTTTTTAATTATTTTCTAGCTCTTCAAACAACCAAGATATGGGCGGTTGAATTTCACGATGAATTTTGTTAATTGAAGCGATGAAGGTTAGGAGTTTTCAAACTTAATAATTGCAACTTTGCGGTTTTTTTTGCAAATATCTCCCTTAAACGTCCCCGTAGAGAAAAATTGCTTATTACCATTCTTGTAGAGAATAAAATTTCCTACAAGAAGCTTTTTTTAATTATTTTCTAGCTCTTCAAACAACGAAGATATGGGCGGTTGAAGTTTACGATGAATTGTGTTAATCGAACCGATGAAGGTCAGGAGTTTTGAAACTTAATAATTGCAACTTTGCGGTTTTTTGCAAATATCTCCCTTAAACGTCCCCGTAGAGAAAAATTGCTTATTAGCATTCTTGTAGAGAATGAAATGGTCTACAAAATGCTTTTTTTAATTATTTTCTAGCTCTTCAAACAACCAAGATATGGGCGGTTAAAATTTACGATGAATTTTGTTAATCGAAGCGATGAAGGTCAGGAGTTTTGAAACTTAATAATTGCAACTTTGCGGTTTTTTGCAAATATCTCCCTTAAACGTCCCCGTAGAGAAAAATTGCTTATTAGCATTCTTGTAGAGAATGAAATGGTCTACAAAATGCTTTTTTTAATTATTTTCTAGCTCTTCAAACAACCAAGATATGGGCGGTTAAAATTTACGATGAATTTTGTTAATTGAAGCGATGAACGTCGGGAGTTTTCAAACTTAATAATTGCAACTTTGAGGTTTTTTGCAAATATCTCCCTTAAACGTCCCCGTAGAGAAAAATTGCTTATTAGCATTCTTGTAGAGAATGAAATTGCCTACAAGAAGCTTTTTTTTATTTTTTTCTAGCTCTTCAAACAACCGAGATATGGGCGGTTGAAGTTCACCATGAATTGTGTTATTAGGGAGCGATGAGGGTTAGGAGTTTTCAAACTTTATAACTACACCTTTGCGGTTTTTTGCAAATATCTTCCTTCAAAGTCCCCGTAGGGCAAAAATGCTTATTAGCGTTCTTGTAGAGAATTAAATTTCCTATTTAACAGTTTTTTTAGTTTTTTTTTAGGTTTAGAAACAACGAAAGTACAGAGAGTTAAAGGTGAAGATACATTGAGTTTGGAGTTCTCAAACTTTAGAAATGCAGCTACCCGGTTGTCATTTGACAGTTTGTAGAGGACACTGTGGACTACAATCTGTCAAAAAAATCAACTCGATATCTGTCAAAATAACCGAGTTACGGGCTGTCAAAATGAGAGTAGCACAAATCGTGATGTTCTAATGTATCCGGGCAAATTTCGTGCAATAACTCGGTTAGTTGACATTTATCGCAAAAATATGTTATTTGACAGATTGTAGAGGACACTGTGGACTACAATATGTCAAAAAAATCAACTCGATACCTGTCAACATAACCTAGTTAAGAGTTTTCAAACATCAAAATTGCAGCTTCTCGGTTTTTGACAAATATCTCCCTTAAACGTCCCCGGAGACAAAAATTGCTTATTAGCATTCTTGTAGAGGATGAGATTCCCTACAAGAATCTTTTTTTATATTTTTTCTAGCCCTATAAACAACGAAGATACAGTCAGTTAAAGTTTAAAAAAAATTGTGTTACGTGGAGCGATGAGGGTTAGGAGTTTTCAAACTTTATAAATGCAACTTTTTGGTTTTTTGCAAATATCTCCCTTAAACGTTCTTTTACACAAAAAACGCTTATTAGAATTCTTGTAGAGAATAAAATTCTCTACAAGAAGCTTTTTTTATAATTTTTGTAAGTTTATAAATAACGAAGATACGGGCAGTTGAATCCAACCTACTTGACAAAAAAATTAACGTGAAAAAAACCCAATTTTTGGGCACATCTTTATTAACCAATATCTCAAAAACGCTGAGAGATACAGGGACCGTTCCACCGCCATTTTGTAGAGTTTTTCTTGCTCTTTCCATTGGTGTATGAAAAGTTGGTTATTGAAGTCCAAATAGAGGTGTTATGGGGCTTTAAAGTGACTTATTGGATTTAAAAAAAAATATATGTTTGTTGACCTGATGATGGCTGATTGTAGAAACGTTTGCACTTACCTTTGTCGCAAAATTTCGGTTTCTCAACGTATCCATAACGTCCATTTTCTGGAAAAGGAAAATTGGTGAAATTACTTCAATTTGGTTGAACGGGTCGTAAATGTCATTTACCGCACTAGAGTGCGAAGTTTTCGCCCTGTAACTCGCTTATACGGCCTTTAAGAGAAAAAATGCTTTAAACAACTTTTGTAGAGCGTGAAATTTTCTACAAATCTTCTTATTTACACTTTTGCTCTAGCTCCTCAAATAACGGAGCTGCGCTCTGTTGAAGCTACGCTTTGAAGGTACCAAAGCACTCGAGTGTATTGCAATCAGTTTTCGGCCTCTAACTTTCTTAAACGGCCCCCTAGAGCAAAAATGCTAAGAAACTGTCTTGTAGAGCGTGAAATTCTCTACAAATCTTCTTATTTACACTTTTGCTCTAACTCCTCAAATAACGGAGCTGCGCGCTGTTGAAGTTACGCTTTGAAGGTACCAAAGCACTCGAGTGAATTGCAATCAGTTTTTGGCCTCTAACTTCCTTAAACGGCCCCCTAGAGCAAAAATGCTAAGAAACTGTCTTGTAGAGCGTGAAATTTTCTACAAATCTTCTTATTTACACTTTTGCTCTAGCTCCTCAAATAACGGAGCTGCGCTCTGTTGAAACTACGCTTTGAAGGTACCAAAGCACTCGAGTATATTGCGATCAGTTTTCGGCCTCTAACTTCCTTAAACGGCCCCTTAGAGCAAAATTGCTAAGAAACTGTCTTGTAGACCGTGAAATTCCCTACAAATGTATTTCTTACAAATTTTCTGTAGCTTTTCAAATAACCGAGTTACGCTCTGTTGAAATCGCAATTTAACACAAAATTAGGTTAGTGAGTGAAATGAGTGAGAAATCAGCGGTTTTCAAACAGTTTTTTTTACATTTTAGCTCACAGGGAACTCAAAGAGTGTCCCCAGCGGTTCTCAAACTCGATATTTGTCAAGAAAACCCCCTATTTCCACGAAAATAACTTTAAAGTGAAATAACTCGAAAACCGGTGGTTCTAAAAATGTCAAATTTTGACAGGTGACAGATACACTCTTAATTGACGTACCTGTCAAATTATAATCGCTCCAAAACGGTTTTAAACACTGAAAATCCACTAAAACAACCGTTTGTTCACCAAAACCGTTTCTATGGTAGGCCACGACCAGAATTGCCCATTTTTCATGGTAAACACCCAGAAAAACGGGTTTTTGCCCATTATTTACGCTGATAACGGTACAAACTGGTAAACAAACATGTACAGGGTGTCCCAAAAAATTTTGGACGATTTTTAGCCGGAATTTTGGCCGCTAGAGGGCGCTGAGTTGTCACTAACCTACAATTATACACGGCACACTTTGACAGCCTGTCACTTTTGACAGCTGCCACCTATCAACGTCAAATTTTCACAGTGTCTAGTACAGTCCCTGTAGAGTGTCCTGGAATTTTTTCCGAATTTTCCGTCACTCGGTTTGCCCGGTAGAGGGCGTTGAGTTTTTACTAAGCTACAATTGAAGAGGACACACTTTGACAGCCTGTCACTTTTGACAGCTTCCACCTATCAACGTCAAATTTTCACAGTGTCTAGTACAGTCCCTGTAGAGTGTCCTGGAATTTTTTCCCGAATTTTCCGTCGCTCGGTTTGGCCGGTAGGGGGCGTTGAGGGCCGCAAGTCCCCTGGACAAATTTGCCTCCAGTCACTTTGACAGCCTGTCAAATTTGACAGCCACCACCTATCAACGTCAAATTTACACACTTTCTAGTACAGTCGCTGTAGGGTGGCTGGGGAATTTTTCAGAATTTTAGTACAGCAAATAACCGCCAGAGGGCGCTTCAAACGTTAGTCAACCATAAAATTGAGTTTGGTGCCTCAAATTTGAGGTTTTTTCCCTCAAATCAAATTAAAGAAAAGTTGGGTTATGTAGTTTCGCGAACTACTCAAAAACGAAAGCTAATTTAATGTCAGGAAACTTATGATATGGGAAAGTTTTGCAGGGAAGTTACGTCTCGTATGCAAACTCCTCAAAGTTTGAGGAGGTTTTTGTTGGCGGATTTACCTGAAAAAATTATGGAGTATTCCGGATAAGACAGTTGAGGTGTGGTGAAAAAATCAGGTCCGTACTCCCTCTAGTTTGGGAAGAAAAAATTTTCAAAGTTTGTGTTGTTTGTGAGTGAAGTTTGGGCTGATAAGGTACGAGGTTGGATTTTGGCTCAGTACGTCCCTGTCACTTAACTGTCATTAATTAATTTTTTTTTGCATATTCTACAAGCTTTGATCTGTCATTCAGTAAAAAAATCAGGTCCGTACTCCCTCTAGTTTGGGAGGAAAAAAATTTTAAAGTTTGTGTTGTCTGTGAGTGAAGTTTGGGCTGATAAGGTACGAGCTTGCATTTTGGCTCAGTACGTCCCTGTCACTTAACTGTCATTAACCAAATTTTTTTTGCATATTCTACACACATGGAGCTGTCATTCAGTAAAAAAATCAGGTACGTACTCCCTCTAGTTTGGGAGGAAAAAATTTTCAAAGTTTCTGTTGTTTGTGAGTGGAGTTTGGGCTCATAAGGTACGAGCTTGCATTTTGGCTCAGTACGTCCCTGTCACTTAACTGTCATTAACGAAATTTTTTCTGCATAATCTACACACTTGGAGCTGTCATTCAGTAAAAAAATCAGGTACGTACTCCCTCTAGTTTGGGAGGAAAAAATTTCTAAAGTTTGTGTTGTCTGTGAGTGGAGTTTGGGCTCATAAGGTACGAGCTTGCATTTTGGCTCAGTACGTCCCTGTCACTTAACTGTCATTAACGAAATTTTTTCTGCATATTCTACACACATGGAGCTGTCATTCAGTAAAAAAATCAGGTCCGTACTCCCTCTAGTTTGGGAGGAAAAAAATTTTAAAGTTTGTGTTGTCTGTGAGTGAAGTTTGGGCTGATAAGGTACGAGCTTGCATTTTGGCTCAGTACGTCCCTGTCACTTAACTGTCATTAACGAAATTTAATTCCCCATCCTCGATTTAGTAGAAAACCGGTACAAACTAGATTTTCCCGAAAAAAAAAACAAAATGGCCGCTTTAGCGTCACTTTGGTCAAGTCAAGTTTTGAAAAAAAAAAACAGTTTTTGTTTATATAATTTTAAAAAATTACTGAAAAAATGTACCATTTTACCCTTAAGTACAATTAACAAGTACATTTAGTAGTACAACCCTGAATTTTTTCAAAAATTTTCCGTATCAAATTAGGGAGATACAGGGTGAAACGTTTAGGAGATACAACTAAGTAGTAAAAACAGAGTGATTAAGGTTGGGAGTTGCATAACTTTTTTACGCGACCAGATACAAGAAAAACTTATAGAATCTTTTTTGTAGAGAATTAAATTCCCTACAAGAAGCTTTTTTTAATTTTTTTCTAGCTTTACAAATAACGGAGATAAAAGCATTTGAAGTTACAGACAAATTAAGTCAATTTGAGTGATGAGGGCGAAGAGTTTCAAAACTTTATAAATGCAACTCTGAAGTTTTTTGCAAATATCTCCCTTAAACTTCTCCGGAGACAAAAATTGCTTATTAGCATTCTTGTAGAGGATTAAATTGCCTACAAGAAGCTTTTTTTAATTTTTTTCTAGCTTTACAAACAACGGAGATAGAGGCAGTTGAAGTTAGAGAATAATTGTGTTAGCTGGAGCGATGAGGGTTAAGAGTTTCAAAACTTTATAAATGCAACTTTGCAGTTTTTTGCAAATATCTCACTTAAACGACCCCGTAGAGAAAAATTGCTATTTAGCACTCTTTTAGAAGATGAAATTGCCTACAAGAAGCTTTTTTTAGATTTTTTCTAGCTTTACAAATAACGGAGATAGAGGCAGTTAAACTTAAATCAAATTTATGTTAACTCGAGCGATGAAGGTTAAGAGTTCCAAAACTTTATAAATGCAACTTTGAAGTTTTTCGCAAATATCTCCCTTAAACGTCCCCGGAGACAAAAATTGCTTAATAGCATTCTTGTAGAGGATGAAATTTCCTACAAGAAGCTTTTTTTAGATTTTTTCTATCTCTATAAACAACGGAGATAGAGGCAGTTAAAGTTACAGAAAAATTGTGTACATTTGAGCGATGAGGGTTGAGAGTGGTCAAACTTAATAAATGCAAGGTTGCAGTTTTTTGCAAATATCTCCCTTAAACTTCTCCGGAGACAAAAATTGCTTATTAGCATTCTTGTAGACAATAAAATTGCCTACAAGAAGCTTTTTTTAGATTTTTTCTAGCTTTATAAACAACGGAGATAGAGACAGTTAAAGTTAGAGAATAATTGTGTTAGCTGAAGCGATGAGGGTCAAGAGTTTCAAAACTTTATAAAAGCAATTTTGAAGTTTTTTTGCAAATATCTCCCTTAAACGTCCTTGGAGACAAAAATTGCTTATTAGCATTCTTGTAGAGAATAAAATTGCCTACAAGAAGCTTTTTTTAGATTTTTTCTAGCTTTATAAACAACGGAGATAGAGACAGTTAAAGTTAGAGAATAATTGTGTTAGCTGAAGCGATGAGGGTCAAGAGTTTCAAAACTTTATAAATGCAATTTTGAAGTTTTTTGCAAATATCTCCCTTAAACGTCCCCGGAGACAAAAAATGCTTATTAGCATTCTTGTAGAGAATAAAATTGCCTACAAGAAGCTTTTTTTAATTTTTTTCTAGCTTTACAAACAACGGAGATAGAGGCAGTTGAAGTTAGAGAATAATTGCGTTAGCTGGAGCGATGAGGGTTAAGAGTTTCAAAACTTTATAAATGCAACTTTGCAGTTTTTTGCAAATATCTCCCTTAAACGTCCCCGGAGACAAAAATAGCTTATTATCATTCTTGTAGAGAATAAAATTGCCTACAAGAGGCTTTTTTTAGATTTTTTCTAGCTCAACAAATAACAGAGATACAAGCCGCTGTAGCGGTGGAACAAGAAACTTCCCCTCTTTCCTGAAAAACCAAAGTTTTTCCTAATGGAGGGACTGAAATGTTAATGGTGCGGAAAAGCAAAGATCCTTAACGTCGAAACCGATAATAATTAATGATCGAACGAGGGCAATAAAGGCCTCTTTACGTCACTGGAAGCAGTAAACCAGCACAATAGTAAAGTAAGTCGTAAAATGCCGAAACTAGGGAAATTAATGTATCAAGGCGGAAAGTTGGGTTATGGTTGTCTTGTACGGTTTTACGAGGATTTTACACCTTTATATTGGCACTGACCTGAATGGTTCCAAATGATTCATTACAATGTTTATGTTTCCGGGGCGGTTTTTGGCTCATATCTCCCTTAAACCACTTCCTAGGGTAAAAGTGTTTATTTGCATTCTTGTAGAGAGTGAAATTGTCTATATTTCGGTTTTTTTATGTTATTTGTAGCTTAAGAAACAACGGAGATACAGGCAGTTAAAGTTGAAGATGAATTAGGATTATTAAAGCGATGAGGGTTGGGAGTTTTGAAACTTATAATTTGCGGGTTTGCGGTTTTTTGCAAATATCTTACTTAAACGTCACTTTAGAGCAAAAACGCTTATTAGCATTCTTGTAGAGGATGAAATTTCCTACATTTTGCTTTTTTTAGATTTTTTTTAGCTTTACAAACAACGAAGATACAGGCAGTTAAAGTTGAAGGTAAAATGTATTAGAGCGATGAGGGTTAGGAGTACTCAAACTATATAATTGCAGCGACGCTGTCTGGCAGTTTGTAGAGGACACTGTGGACTACAATCTGTCAAAAAAATCAACTCGATACCTGTCATAATAACCGAGTTATGGGCTGTCAAAATGACAGGAGTGGAACTTACAACCTGCCTGTGCAACCCGAAAGTTTCTGTCCAATAACTTGGTTAGTTGACAATTCTCGTAGAAATATGTTATTTGACGGTTTGTAGGGGACACTGTAAGCTACAATATGTCAAAAAAATCAACTCGATATCTGTCAAAATAACCGAGTTATGGACTGTCAAAATGAGAGTAGCACAAATGGTGACGTTCTAATGCATTCGCGTAAATTTCGTACAATAATTCGGCCAGGTGACATTTTTCGCAAAAACATGATATTTGACAGTTTGTAGAGGATACTGTGGGCTATAATCTGTCAAAAAAATCAACTCGATATCTGTCAAAATAACCGAGTTAACAGTTTTCGAATTAAAAAAATGAAGCTTCTCCGTTTTTGACAAATATCTCTTTGAAACGTCCTGGTAGAGCAAAAATGCTTATTAGCATTCTTGTAGAGGATAAAATTTCCAATAAGATGCTTTTTTTAGAATTTTTGTAGCTTTTCAAATAACGAAGATACAGCAAGTTAAAGTTGAAGAAGAATTATGTAAAGAAGAGCGATAGGGGTAAGGAGTTTCAAAAATATTTAAATTGCAATTTTTTGGTTTTTGGCAAGTATCTCCCTTAAACGTCATTTTAGAGAAAAAATGATTATTAGCACATTTATAGAGCGTAAAATTTCCTACATTTCAGTTTTTTTAAAATTTTTGTAGCTTTTCAAATAACGAAGATACAGCAAGTTAAAGTTGAAGAAGAATTATGTAAAGAAGAGCGATGAGGGTTAGGAGTTTCAAAAATATTTAAATTGCAATTTCTCGGTTTTTCGCAAATATCTCCCTTAAAGGTCGTTTGAGAGAAAAAATGATTATTAGCACATTTATAGAGCGGAAAATTTCCTACATTTTAATTTTTTTTAGAAATTTTTTAGCTTTTCAAATAACGAAGATACAGCAAGTTAAAATTGAAGAAGGATTATGTAAAGAAGAGCGATGAGGGTAAGGAGTTTCAAAAATACTTAAATTGCAATTTTTTGGTTTTTGGCAAATAACTCCAGTAAACGTCGTTTTAGAGAAAAAATGATTATTAGCACATTTAAAGAGCGTAAAATTTCCTACATTTCAGTTTTTTTAGAATTCTTGTAGCTTTTCAAATAACGAAGATACAGCAAGTTAAAGATGAAAAAGAATTATGTAAAGAAGAGCGATGAGGGTAAGGAGTTTTAAAAATACTTAAATTGCAATTTTTTGGTTTTTGGCAAATATTTCCCTTAAACGTCGTTTCAGAGAAAAAATGATTATTAGCACATTTAAAGAGCGTAAAATTTCCTACATTTCAGTTTTTTTAGAATTCTTGTAGCTTTTCAAATAACGAAGATATAGCAAGTTAAAGTTGAAGAAGAATTTTGTAAAGAGCGATGAGGGTTAGGAGTTTCAAAACTATTTAAATTCCAATTTTTCGGTTTTTGGCAAATATTTCCCTTAAACGACGTTTTAGAGAAAAAATCATTATCATCAATTTTGTAGAGCGTAAAATTTCCTACATTCACGTTTTTTTAAAAATTTTGTAGTTTTTCAAATAACGAAGATATAGCAAGTTAAAGTTGAAGAAGAATTTTGTAAAGAGCGATGAGGGTTAGGAGTTTCAAAACTATTTAAATTGCAATTTTTCGGTTTTTGGAAAATATCTCCCTTAAACGTCCCTGTAGAGCAAAAACGCTTATTTCCACTCAGGTAGAGAATGAAATTCCCTACATTTCCCATTTTTTAAATTCACTCTAACTCCACTCTGAACGGAGATACGAGCGGTTGAACTGCACGCAATACAAACCTCATACAACCACCAAACAAATGGGCCAATTTTACTTCACCCTCGACATAATCTGGTTGTAAGGACGTCCTAAACGATAATAAACTATTCGCCGTAAATCTCAACGAAACAGAACAAAAAATGGGGGCGAAAATGCCTTTTTAAGGGTTGTAGGGACCGTTAATTGCCCTTAAAAGTACCAAGTAAAGTAAAACTTCCCCAATATCAAGCCAGATGTGATAAATGTACGTGACATCGTAAACGAGAAGCGGAAATATATTTTATTCCAAAGACGATCGACCTTATAAGCACATCTGTCTGAACGATAAACGATTTTTCATAAATCACGTCACGTATCGAAACAAACCTTTGAAAAGATTGTTTTCTACAGTAAACTGGTCCGTCAATCCAGGGCAGTGTTCAAAAAAAATTTCGTTATCGTAGCTCAAATTACAGGAGCGTAATGAGGAAAAGTACGTGATTTTATGGTGAAGGAATTTTGACGCCCTCTAGCGGCCAAACGGTATAACCAATCAACTCATGTTATGGCATTTTTGGAAAGCCTGAAATCTGCTCAATCTTTTGTTTTCTATGACATTTTGACGTCACTTGTCAAATAAGGGAGTAAATTAGGGTCAAAGCAACAAACGTCAAAAAATATGTGATTTTGTGGTAAAGGAACTTTGACGCCCTCTAGCGGCCAAACGGTATAACCAATCAACTCATGGAGGGATATTTTTGGAAAGCCTGAAATCTGCTCAATCTTTTGTTTTCTATGACATTTTGACGTCACTTGTCAAATAAGGGAGTAAATTAGGGTCAAAGCAACGTGTGTCAAAAAATATGTGATTTTATGGTAAAGGAACTTTGACGCCCTCTAGCGGCCAAACGGTATAACCAATCAACTCATGGGGGGATATTTTTGGAAAGCTTGAAATCTGCTCTATCTTTTATTTTCTATGACATTTTACTGTCACTTGTCAAATAAGGCAGTAAATTAGGGTCAAAGCATCAAACGTCAAAAAATATGTCATTTTACGGTAAAGGAATTTTGACGCCCTCTAGCGGCCAAACGATATAACCAATCAACTTGTGGGGGGATATTTTTGGAAAGCTTGCAATCTGCTCTATCTTTCGTTTTCTATGACATTTTGACGTCACTCGTCAAATAAGGGAGTAATTTAGGGTCAAAGCAACGAACGTCAAAAAATATGTGATTTTATGGTAAAGGAATTTTGACGCCCTCTAGCGGCCAAACGATATAACCAATCAACTCGTGGGGGGATATTTTTGGAAAGCTTGCAATCTGCTCTATCTTTTGTTTTCTATGACATTTTACTGTCACTTGTCAAATAAGGGAGAAATTTAAGGTCAAAGCAACAAACTTCAAAAAATATGTAATTTTATGGTAAAGGAACTTTGCCGCCCTCTAGCGGCCAAACGGTGTAACCAATCAACTCGTGGGGGGATATTTTTGGAAAGCTTGCAATCTGCTCTATCTTTTGTTTTCTATGACATTTTGACGTCACTTGTCAAATAAGGGAGTAAATTAGGGTCAAAGCAACAAACGTCAAAAAATATGTGATTTTATGGTAAAGGAACTTTGACGCCCTCTAGCGGCCAAACGGTATAACCAATCAACTCATGGGGGGATATTTTTGGAAAGCTTGCAATCTGCTCTATCTTTTGTTTTCTATGACATTTTACTGTCACTTGTCAAATAAGGGAGTAAATTAGGGTCAAAGCAACAAACGTCAAAAAATATGTGATTTTATGGTAAAGGAACTTTGACGCCCTCTAGCGGCCAAACGATATAACCAATCAACTCGTGGGGGGATATTTTTGGAAAGCTTGCAATCTGCTCTATCTTTTGTTTTCTATGACATTTTACTGTCACTTGTCAAATAAGGGAGTAAATTAGGGTCAAAGCAACAAACGTCAAAAAATATGTGATTTTATGGTAAAGGAACTTTGACGCCCTCTAGCGGCCAAACGGTATAACCAATCAACTCATGGGGGGATATTTTTGGAAAGCTTGCAATCTGCTCTATCTTTTATTTTCTATGACATTTTACTGTCACTTGTCAAATAAGGCAGTAAATTAGGGTCAAAGCAACAAACGTCAAAAAATATGTCATTTTACGGTAAAGGAATTTTGACGCCCTCTAGCGGCCAAACGATATAACCAATCAACTCGTGGGGGGATATTTTTGGAAAGCTTGAAATCTGCTCTATCTTTTGTTTTCTATGACATTTTACTGTCTCTTGTCAAATAAGGAAGTAATTTATGGTCAAAGCAACGAATGTCAAAAAATATGTCATTTTACGGTAAAGGAATTTTGACGCCCTCTAGCGGCCAAACGATATAACCAATCAACTTGTGGGGGGATATTTTTGGAAAGCTTGCAATCTGCTCTATCTTTTGTTTTCTATGACATTTTGACGTCACTCGTCAAATAAGTGAGTAAATTAGGATCAAAGCAACGTGTGTCAAAAAATATGTGATTTTATGGTAAAGGAACTTTGACGCCCTCTAGCGGCCAAACGGTATAACCAATCAACTCATGTGGGGATATTTTTGGAAAGCTTGCAATCTGCTCAATCTTTTGTTTTCTATGACATTTTGACGTCACTTGTCAAATAAGGGAGTAAATTAGGGTCAAAGCAACAAACGTCAAAAAATATGTGATTTTATGGTAAAGGAACTTTGACGCCCTCTAGCGGCCAAACGGTATAACCAATCAACTCATGGGGGGATATTTTTGGAAAGCTTGCAATCTGCTCTATCTTTTGTTTTCTATGACATTTTGACGTCACTTGTCAAATAAGGGAGTAAATTAAGGTCAAAGAAACGAACGTCAAAAAATATGTCATTTTACGGTAAAGGAACTTTGACGCCCTCTAGCGGCCAAACGATATAACCAATCAACTTGTGGGGGGATATTTTTGGAAAGCTTGCAATCTGCTCTATCTTTTGTTTTCTATGACATTTTGACGTCACTCGTCAAATAAGTGAGTAAATTAGGATCAAAGCAACGTGTGTCAAAAAATATGTGATTTTATGGTAAAGGAAATTTGACGCCCTCTAGCGGCCAAACGGTATAACCAATCAACTCATGTTATGGCATTTTTGGAAAGCTTGCAATCTGCTCTATCTTTTGTTTTCTATGACATTTTACTGTCACTTGTCAAATAAGGGAGTAATTTAGGGTCAAATCAACAAACGTCAAAAAATATGTGATTTTATGGTAAAGGAAATTTGACGCCCTCTAGCGGCCAAACGGTATAACCAATCAACTCGTGGAGGGATATTTTTGGAAAGCTTGCAATCTGCTCTATCTTTTGTTTTCTATGACATTTTACTGTCACTTGTCAAATAGGGGAGAAATTTAAGGTCAAAGCAACAAACGTCAAAAAATATGTGATTTTATGGTAAAGCAACTTTGACGCCCTCTAGCGGCCAAACGGTATAACCAATCAACTCGTGGGGGGATATTTTTGGAAAGCTTGAAATCTGCTCTATCTTTTGTTTTCTATGACATTTTGACGTCACTTGTCAAATAAGGGAGTAAATTAGGGTCAAAGCAAAACCTTATCAGTGTAAGTGGCCATTTCAGACTGATGAAGAAAACGAGTTTTCTAACTCTATTAATTAAATTTTTTTCGTGTTTTTTTCTGTGAATTGGGTTATTTAAGTGGGAAAAGACGTAAAAAAGCATTAAAACATTAACAAACAAAGACACAAAAATGTAAAAATCAAAAAATTCTATTAAAAGCATTGTGTTGCACCTTTTGTGGTTTCCTATCCACTTTTCCGCTTCCAATTGGTATTCAACGGTGAACAGCAATAAAAATGACAATGTAAAAGTTTCCATCGGGAAAGCTTTAGTTGGGAAAAATTGAAAAATAAATCGCACAAGCGTGAATGAAATAACGATACAATTTAATAGAGTTTTGCTATTTTCCTGCATTAATTCAGACAAAAACCAGTTGAATTACACCAAATTGGTGGTTTTTCCACTTAAACTAACCTAAAATAGTCCGAAAGTGGGCCAGAAATATGTTTGAAACTGTTTAAATGGGATTAGAAAACTCCCTTCCTTCATCAATGTGAACCTCTTTGGTTAAGGGAGTTTTTGAAAATTCGTATCTCCCAAACCAGGCAAGGAATTTTTTTGAATTTTTTACTGGTGGTAGCCAAAGGTGTGGGGTGTGTCCAGAAAAAATTTCATTCAAATCGGACAAAGAACAGGGCCGTCATAGACTAAAGTGTACCTAAGTAACCCGAGGGCCCAAACAATGTTGTTGCAACGGAACTTGATTTAACCTCAAAAATTCAGTTTGACAGTTACAAACTCAAATCAAAAAGGGCCTATCTGGGGTAACTCGATGCGCTCTACATTTTTGGTCTCTTGTCAATTTTTTGTAGGAGGTCACGTGACTGAGTTATCCGTTATTGAATGCTTCCTCCCCAGGCCTCAAATCTGGTTGGCTCCGTGGCCAGTCCGGACGCAGGCGCTTTTCACCGGGATTCCAGGCTGGACAGTAGCTCCTCCGAGTGCGTCCCAACTCAGTTCAAACGGAACGTCAAATTTTTGCCTGTCACTCAAATGACAGGCTGTCAAATTTCAACCTTCTCAAATTAGATTCAAAGTAGAGCATTTTGGTCACTTTGACAGCCCGTAACTCGGTTATTTTGACAGCTACGTCAAAATGTCACATAACCGAATTTGTAGCCCGGAGCCTTTTCTATAAACTGTCAGATAACAGGTAAATCGCTAAAGCGTCAAATAAGTGAGTTATTGCACATGAAACCATTCAACGCACTAGACTGTGTCAACAAAATGCATTCCCGTCACTTTGACAGCCCGTAACTCGGTTATTTTGACAGTTACGGCAAAATGTCACATAAACAAATTTGTAGCCCGGAGCCTTCTCTATAAACTGTCAAATGACAGGTAAACCGCTAAAGTGTCAAATAAGCGAGTTATGGCACGTGAAACGTTTCAACGCACTGGAGTGTGTCAAAAATGACAATTCTGACATTTTAAAAGTAAATACGTCATTTTGACGTACATAAAATGGGTAAAATAAGTGTAAATAATAAATAAGTGTGTTTTTGACAACTTCAAGACACGGCAAATAAATCATGATTTTTTTTGACAGTTTTGACATTTTTAACGTCAATTTTGACAACTGTTTGACAGGTGGAACAGTTTTAAATATTGCTTGACTGTTTCGCGACAGTTTTGACACTTTGAACGTCACTTTTGACGTTTTTCAACCAAATGTGTCATTTTGACGTTTGCGAGACAGGTAGAATTCTGTCAAATGACAGTTTGACAACCAAACTTCAAAAATTCGAGTTTATACGCGTTTTCGGCTAATTCGAGGTCGGGGAATTCAGAAAAAACGTCAAAACAGCTCGAAAACCATTCCCTCAACGTTAAATCGCCTAAAAGCGGGTTTTTACTTGTCAATTTGACGTTTGCGAGGTTAGGGTGGCCGGGAGGCGCTTAATTTCAGTTGCATTGAATTCCCCATCCTTGAATTACCCGAAAATGAGTCCAAATTCGATTTTTTGACATTTCGAGCTGTCATTTCCTGTCAAATGACAGCCATGTCAATCGAATGTCAAAAAGTCGAGTTTATACTCGTTTCCCAGTAAATCGAGGATGGGGAATTCGATGCAACTAAAATTTTTTGGGAATTTTGCCCAATAAACTAGGTACGAGACTTTAAAATTTGTTGTAAATGGAGATTAAGACACTTTGTTTTCGCTGAAACTTTCAAGTGGAAATATCTCCGTTGTGAGGCCCTTTAGGGCAAAATACCATTCTTAAGTTTTGGTAGGAAATCAAATTCTCTACAACTTTCATTCTTTAGTATTTTTCCAAATTTTGCGAAATAACCAAAATACGAGAGGTTAAAGTTGCGTAAATGAACATTAAGACACTTTGCCTCCCCCTAAACTTTCTAGTTTAAATATCTCCGTTCTGATGCTTTTTAGGGAAAAATACCATTTTTAAGTTTTGGTAGGAAATTAAATTCTCTACAACTTTCATTATTTAGTATTTTTCCAAATTTTGCCAAATAACCGAAATACGGAAGGTTAAATTTGTGTAAATGAACCTTTAGACACTTTGTCTTCCGTTAAACATTCTTGCAAAAATATCTAGTTTCTGAGGCTTTTTAGGGAAAAATACCATTCCTAAGTTTTGGAAGGAAATTAAATTCTCTACAACTTTTATTCTTTAGTATTTCTCCAAATTTTGCCAAATAACCAAAATACGAGAGGTTAAAGTTGCGTAAATGAACATTTAGACACTTTGCCTCCCCCTAAACTTTCTAGTTTAAATAGCTCCGTTCTGATGCTTTTTAGGGAAAAATACCATTCTTAAGTTTTGGTAGGAAATTAAATTCTCTACAACTTTTATTCTTTAGTATTTTTTCAAATTTTGCCAAATAACCGAAATACGAGAGGTTAAAGTTGCGTAAATGAACATTCAGACACTTTGTCTTCCCTTAAACTTTCTAGTGAAAATATCTCCCTTCTGAGGCTTTTCAGGGAAAAATACCATTCTTAAGTTTTGGTAGGAAATTAAATTCTCTACAACCTTTATTCTTTAGAGTTTTTCCAAATTTTGCCAAATAACCGAAATACGGAAGGTTAAATTTGTGTAAATGAACCTTTAGACATTCTGTCTTCCCTTAAATTTTCTAGTGGAAATATCTCCGTTCTGAGGCCTTTTAGGACAAAATATCATTCTTAAGTTTTGATAAGAAATTAAATTCTCTACAACATTTGTTCTTTAGTATTTTTCCAAATTTTGCCAAATAACCGAAATACGGAAGGTTAAACTTATGTAAATAAACATTAAGACAATTTGTCTTCCCTTAAACTTTCTAGTGGAAATATCTCGTTTCTGAGAATTTTTAGGGCAAAATATCATTCTTATGTTTTGGTAGGAAATTAAATTCTTTACAACTTTTGTTCTTTAGCATTTTTCCAAATTTTGCCAAATAACCGAAATACGAGAGGTTAAAGTTGCGTAAATGAACATTTAGACACTTTGCCTCTCCCTAAACTTTCTAGTTTAAATATCTCCGTTGTGATGCTTTTTAGGGAAAAATACCATTCTTAAGTTTTGGTAGAAAATTAAATTCTCTACAACTTTCATTCTTTAGTATTTTTCCAAATTTTGCCAAATAACTTGGTTACAGGAGATTAAATTTGTGTAAATGAACCTTAATATACACTTTGTCTTCCCTTAAACTTTCTAGTGGAAATATCTCGTTTCTGAGGCCCTTTAGGGCAAAATACCATTCTAACATTTTGGTAGGAAATCAAATTCTCTACAACTTCTATTCTTTAGTATTTTTCCAAATTTTGCCAAATAACCGAAATACGGAAGGTTAAATTTGTGTAAATGAACCTTAAGACACTTTGTCTTCCGTTAAACTTTCTAGCAAAAATATCTAGTTTCTGAGGGCTTTTAGGGAAAAATACCATTCTTAAGTTTTGGTAGAAAATTAAATTCTCTACAACTTTCATTCTTTAGTATTTTTCCAAATTTTGCCAAATAACTTGGTTACAGGAGATTAAATTTGTGTAAATGAACCTTAATATACACTTTGTCTTCCCTTAAACTTTCTAGTGGAAATATCTCATTTCTGAGGCCCTTTAGGGCAAAGTACCATTCTTATGTTTTGGTACAAAATTAAATTCTCTACAACTTTTATTCTTTAGTATTTTTCCAAATTTTGCGAAATAACCGAAATACGGAAGGTTAAATTTGTGTAGATGAACCTTAAGACACTTTGTCTTCCCCTGAACTTTCTAGTGGAAATATATCGTTTCTGATGCTTTTTATGACAAAATACCATTCTTAAGTTTTGGTAGAAAATTAAATTCTCTACAACTTTTATTCTTTAGTATTTTTCCAAATTTTGCCAAATAACCGAAATACGGAAGATTAAACTTGTGTAAATGAATTTTCAGACACTTTGCCTCCTCCTTCAGGTGATGAAGTTACAGCCGAAAACCACTTTTGACACAAATTTGACTGCTTAAAGACAGTAAGAAGCTGTCCACGAGAATTTTGACAACCAAAAGACACCTAAAAGCCGTCTAGTGGTAGTTTGACAACTTAAAAACAACAAACAAAACCCCAAACAGCAATTTTGACTAATAAAAGACAGAAAGGAGCCTTTTAAGTTTTATTTGACTACTTAAAGGCAGAAAGAAGCTTTCCAAGACTATTTTGACAACCAAACGGCATCTAGAAACGTTCCATTTGTAGTTTGACTGTTTGAAGACAGTAATAAGCTTATTACGACTATTTTGACAACCAAAAAGTAATTTTGAAGCGTTCCAGTTGTAGTTTGACAACATAGAGACAATAAATAGACGTCCAAACACGATTTTTGACTATTCTAAGACAGAGAGAAGCCTTCTAGTGCCAATTTGACTACTGGAAGACAGTAAGAAGCCTCCTGTCTTTAATAAATGTCTTTCTAGCAGTAATTTGACAATTTCAAGACAGAATGAATGAGAAATTGAAACATTTTTCAAAAATTCAGTTTATTTTTGAGAATTTTCAAATTTGGGGCAATTAGTCAGTGGCCTTAGTAGCTTCTAACCTCAAATTTTCAGAAATTTCCTCCTTAAAATAACCGAGTTACAGGGCAAAATCAATATGGCGACTTACATGAGTTGGACACACGTTGCTTTGACTTTAAATTACTCCCTTATTTGACAAGTTACGTCAAAATGTCATAGAAAACAAAAGATAGAGCAGATTTCAAGCTTTCCAAAAATATCCCCCCACGAGTTGATTGATGACACCGTTTGGCCGCTAGAGCACGTCAAAGTTCCTTCACCATAAAATCACATATTTTGTGACACTCGTTGCTTTGATCCTAATTTACTCCCTTATTTGACAAGTGACAGTAAAATGTCATAGAAAACAAAAGATAGAGCAGATTTCAGGCTTTCCAAAAATATCCCCCCACGAGTTGATCGGTTATATCGTTTGGCCGCTAGAGGGCGTCAAACTTATTTCACCCTAAAATCACATATTTTCGGACACACCTCGCTTTGACCCCAAATTACTCCCTTATATGACAAGTTACGTCAAAATGTCATAGAAAACAAAAGATAGAGCAGATTTCAAGCTTTCTAAAAATGTCCCCTCATGAGCTGATTGATAACCCCGTTTGGCCGCTAGAGGGCGTCAAAGTTCCTTTACCATAATATCACATATTATATTGTAAATATTTGTTAGTCAGATTTCATGTCTCTTAATCCGGCTGAGTTCCTGGCAAAGAAATTTGACACAATTAACACAAAATGTTAAATTTTAGATCTAACTCTGTTAGTTTTTGAGATATCAAAAAACCGACTGCACCAGCGTCTTTTCCGGGAAATTTTAACATAAAATGACACCGAGATGACAACTGTAACTTGACAAATAAAAAAGTTGTATTTTTTGACAGTTCGAGGCCGCCATTTTGAATTTTCTGTCAAAATATCGACATGCACCTCATTTTAAAGAATATTTCACGTAGTTTCAAGAAATGACAGACAAAATGGCGTCCGAGGCCGCCATTTTGAATTTTCTGTCAAAATATTGACATGCACCTCATTTTAAAGGAAATTTCACGTAGTTTCTAGAAATGACAGACAAAATGGCGTCCGAGGCCGCCATTTTGAATTTCCTGTCAAAATATTGACATGCACCTCATTTTAAAGAATATTTCACGTAGTTTCTAGAAATGACAGACAAAATGACGTCCGAGGCCGCCATTTTGAATTTCCTGTCAAAATATTGACATGCACCTCATTTTAAAGGAAATTTCACGTAGTTTCAAGAAATGACAGACAAAATGACGTCCGAGGCAGCCATTTTGAATTTTCTGTCAAAATATTGACATGCACCTCATTTTAAAGGAAATTTCACGTAGTTTCAAGAAATGACAGACAAAATGACGTCCGAGGCCGCCATTTTGAATTTTCTGTCAAATTATTGACTTGCGCACCTCATTTTAAAGGAAATTTCACGTAGTTTCAAGAAATGACAGACAAAATGACGTCCGAGGCCGCCATTTTGAATTTTCTGTCAAAATATTGACATGCACCTCATTTTAAAGGAAATTTCACGTAGTTTCAAGAAATGACAGACAAAATGACGTCCGAGGCCGCCATTTTGAATTTTCTGTCAAATTATTGACTTGCGCACCTCATTTTAAAGGAAATTTCACGTAGTTTCAAGAAATGACAGACAAAATGACGTCCGAGGCCGCCATTTTGAATTTTCTGTCAAAATATTGACATGCACCTCATTTTAAAGGAAATTTCACGTAGTTTCAAGAAATGACAGACAAAATGACGTCCGAGGCCGCCATTTTGAATTTTCTGTCAAAATATTGACATGCACCTCATTTTAAAGGAAATTTCACGTAGTTTCAAGAAATGACAGACAAAATGACGTCCGAGGCCGCCATTTTGAATTTTCTGTCAAATTATTGACATGCACCTCATTTTAAAGGAAATTTCACGTAGTTTCTAGAAATGACAGACAAAATGACGTCCGAGGCAGCCATTTTGAATTTTCTGTCAAAATATTGACATGCACCTCATTTTAAAGGTAATTTCACGTAGTTTCTAGAAATGACAGACAAAATGGCGTCCGAGGCCGCCATTTTGAATTTCCTGTCAAAATATTGACATGCACCTCATTTTAAAGAATATTTCACGTAGTTTCTAGAAATGACAGACAAAATGACGTCCGAGGCCGCCATTTTGAATTTCCTGTCAAAATATTGACATGCACCTCATTTTAAAGGAAATTTCACGTAGTTTCAAGAAATGACAGACAAAATGACGTCCGAGGCAGCCATTTTGAATTTTCTGTCAAAATATTGACATGCACCTCATTTTAAAGGAAATTTCACGTAGTTTCAAGAAATGACAGACAAAATGACGTCCGAGGCCGCCATTTTGAATTTTCTGTCAAATTATTGACTTGCGCACCTCATTTTAAAGGAAATTTCACGTAGTTTCAAGAAATGACAGACAAAATGACGTCCGAGGCCGCCATTTTGAATTTTCTGTCAAAATATTGACATGCACCTCATTTTAAAGGAAATTTCACGTAGTTTCAAGAAATGACAGACAAAATGACGTCCGAGGCCGCCATTTTGAATTTTCTGTCAAATTATTGACTTGCGCACCTCATTTTAAAGGAAATTTCACGTAGTTTCAAGAAATGACAGACAAAATGACGTCCGAGGCCGCCATTTTGAATTTTCTGTCAAAATATTGACATGCACCTCATTTTAAAGGAAATTTCACGTAGTTTCAAGAAATGACAGACAAAATGACGTCCGAGGCCGCCATTTTGAATTTTCTGTCAAATTATTGACTTGCGCACCTCATTTTAAAGGAAATTTCACGTAGTTTCAAGAAATGACAGACAAAATGACGTCCGAGGCCGCCATTTTGAATTTTCTGTCAAAATATTGACATGCACCTCATTTTAAAGGAAATTTCACGTAGTTTCAAGAAATGACAGACAAAATGACGTCCGAGGCCGCCATTTTGAATTTTCTGTCAAATTATTGACTTGCGCACCTCATTTTAAAGGAAATTTCACGTAGTTTCAAGAAATGACAGACAAAATGACGTCCGAGGCCGCCATTTTGAATTTTCTGTCAAAATATTGACATGCACCTCATTTTAAAGGAAATTTCACGTAGTTTCAAGAAATGACAGACAAAATGACGTCCGAGGCCGCCATTTTGAATTTTCTGTCAAATTATTGACTTGCGCACCTCATTTTAAAGGAAATTTCACGTAGTTTCAAGAAATGACAGACAAAATGACGTCCGAGGCCGCCATTTTGAATTTTCTGTCAAAATATTGACATGCACCTCATTTTAAAGGAAATTTCACGTAGTTTCAAGAAATGACAGACAAAATGACGTCCGAGGCCGCCATTTTGAATTTTCTGTCAAAATATTGACATGCACCTCATTTTAAAGGAAATTTCACGTAGTTTCAAGAAATGACAGACAAAATGACGTCCGAGGCCGCCATTTTGAATTTTCTGTCAAATTATTGACTTGCGCACCTCATTTTAAAGGAAATTTCACGTAGTTTCAAGAAATGACAGACAAAATGACGTCCGAGGCCGCCATTTTGAATTTTCTGTCAAATTATTGACTTGCGCACCTCATTTTAAAGGAAATTTCACGTAGTTTCAAGAAATGACAGACAAAATGACGTCCGAGGCCGCCATTTTGAATTTTCTGTCAAAATATTGACATGCACCTCATTTTAAAGGAAATTTCACGTAGTTTCTAGAAATGACAGACAAAATGGCGTCCGAGGCCGCCATTTTGAATTTCCTGTCAAAATATTGACATGCACCTCATTTTAAAGAATATTTCACGTAGTTTCTAGAAATGACAGACAAAATGACGTCCGAGGCCGCCATTTTGAATTTTCTGTCAAAATATTGACATGCACCTCATTTTAAAGGAAATTTCACGTAGTTTCAAGAAATGACAGACAAAATGACGTCCGAGGCCGCCATTTTGAATTTTCTGTCAAATTATTGACTTGCGCACCTCATTTTAAAGGAAATTTCACGTAGTTTCAAGAAATGACAGACAAAATGACGTCCGAGGCCGCCATTTTGAATTTTCTGTCAAAATATTGACATGCACCTCATTTTAAAGGAAATTTCACGTAGTTTCAAGAAATGACAGACAAAATGACGTCCGAGGCCGCCATTTTGAATTTTCTGTCAAATTATTGACTTGCGCACCTCATTTTAAAGGAAATTTCACGTAGTTTCAAGAAATGACAGACAAAATGACGTCCGAGGCCGCCATTTTGAATTTTCTGTCAAAATATTGACATGCACCTCATTTTAAAGGAAATTTCACGTAGTTTCAAGAAATGACAGACAAAATGACGTCCGAGGCCGCCATTTTGAATTTTCTGTCAAATTATTGACTTGCGCACCTCATTTTAAAGGAAATTTCACGTAGTTTCAAGAAATGACAGACAAAATGACGTCCGAGGCCGCCATTTTGAATTTTCTGTCAAAATATTGACATGCACCTCATTTTAAAGGAAATTTCACGTAGTTTCAAGAAATGACAGACAAAATGACGTCCGAGGCCGCCATTTTGAATTTTCTGTCAAAATATTGACATGCACCTCATTTTAAAGGAAATTTCACGTAGTTTCAAGAAATGACAGACAAAATGACGTCCGAGGCCGCCATTTTGAATTTTCTGTCAAAATATTGACATGCACCTCATTTTAAAGGAAATTTCACGTAGTTTCTAGAAATGACAGACAAAATGACGTCCGAGGCAGCCATTTTGAATTTTCTGTCAAAATATTGACATGCACCTCATTTTAAAGGAAATTTCACGTAGTTTCTAGAAATGACAGACAAAATGGCGTCCGAGGCCGCCATTTTGAATTTCCTGTCAAAATATTGACATGCACCTCATTTTAAAGAATATTTCACGTAGTTTCTAGAAATGACAGACAAAATGACGTCCGAGGCCGCCATTTTGAATTTCCTGTCAAAATATTGACATGCACCTCATTTTAAAGGAAATTTCACGTAGTTTCAAGAAATGACAGACAAAATGACGTCCGAGGCAGCCATTTTGAATTTTCTGTCAAAATATTGACATGCACCTCATTTTATAGGAAATTTCACGTAGTTTCAAGAAATGACAGACAAAATGACGTCCGAGGCCGCCATTTTGAATTTTCTGTCAAATTATTGACTTGCGCACCTCATTTTAAAGGAAATTTCACGTAGTTTCAAGAAATGACAGACAAAATGACGTCCGAGGCCGCCATTTTGAATTTTCTGTCAAAATATTGACATGCACCTCATTTTAAAGGAAATTTCACGTAGTTTCAAGAAATGACAGACAAAATGACGTCCGAGGCCGCCATTTTGAATTTTCTGTCAAATTATTGACTTGCGCACCTCATTTTAAAGGAAATTTCACGTAGTTTCAAGAAATGACAGACAAAATGACGTCCGAGGCCGCCATTTTGAATTTTCTGTCAAAATATTGACATGCACCTCATTTTAAAGGAAATTTCACGTAGTTTCAAGAAATGACAGACAAAATGACGTCCGAGGCCGCCATTTTGAATTTTCTGTCAAATTATTGACTTGCGCACCTCATTTTAAAGGAAATTTCACGTAGTTTCAAGAAATGACAGACAAAATGACGTCCGAGGCCGCCATTTTGAATTTTCTGTCAAAATATTGACATGCACCTCATTTTAAAGGAAATTTCACGTACTTTCAAGAAATGACAGACAAAATGGCGTCCGAGGCCGCCATTTTGAATTTTCTGTCAAAATATTGACATGCACCTCATTTTAAAGGAAATATCACGTAGTTTCAAGAAATGACAGACAAAATGGCGTCCGAAGCCGCCATTTTGAATTTTCTGTCAAAATATTGACATGCACCTCATTTTAAAGGAAATTTCACGTAGTTTCTAGAAATGACAGACAAAATGGCGTCCGAGGCCGCCATTTTGAATTTTCTGTCAAATTATTGACTTGCGCACCTCATTTTAAAGGAAATTTCACGTAGTTTCTAGAAATGACAGACAAAATGGCGTCCGAGGCCGCCATTTTGAATTTCCTGTCAAAATATTGACATGCACCTCATTTTAAAGGAAATTTCACGTAGTTTCTAGAAATGACAGACAAAATGGCGTCCGATGCCGCCATTTTGAATTTTCTGTCAAAATATTGACTTGCACCTCATTTTAAAGGAAATTTCACGTAGTTTCAAGAAATGACAGACAAAATGGCGTCCGAGGCCGCCATTTTGAATTTCCTGTCAAAATATTGACATGCACCTCATTTTAAAGGAAATTTCACGTACTTTCAAGAAATGACAGACAAAATGGCGTCCGAGGCCGCCATTTTGAATTTTCTGTCAAAATATTGACATGCACCTCATTTTAAAGGAAATATCACGTAGTTTCAAGAAATGACAGACAAAATGGCGTCCGAGGCCGCCATTTTGAATTTTCTGTCAAAATATTGACATGCACCTCATTTTAAAGAAAATTTCACGTAGTTTCAAGAAATGACAGACAAAATGGCGTCCGAGGCCGCCATTTTGAATTTTCTGTCAAAATATTGACATGCACCTCATTTTAAAGGAAATATCACGTAGTTTCAAGAAATGACAGACAAAATGGCGTACGAGGCCGCCATTTTGAATTTTCTGTCAAAATATTGACATGCACCTCATTTTAAAGGAAATTTCACGTAGTTTCAAGAAATGACAGACAAAATGGCGTCCGACGCCGCCATTTTGAATTTTCTGTCAAAATATTGACATGCACCTCATTTTAAAGGAAATTTCACGTAGTTTCAAGAAATGACAGACAAAATGGCGTCCGAGGCCGCCATTTTGAATTTTCTGTCAAAATATTGACATGCACCTCATTTTAAAGAATATTTCACGTAGTTTCTAGAAATGACAGACAAAATGGCGTCCGAGGCCGCCATTTTGAATTTCCTGTCAAAATATTGACATGCACCTCATTTTAAAGGAAATTTCACGTAGTTTCAAGAAATGACAGACAAAATGGCGTCCGAGGCCGCCATTTTGAATTTTCTGTCAAAATATTGACATGCACCTCATTTTAAAGAATATTTCACGTAGTTTCTAGAAATGACAGACAAAATGGCGTCCGAGGCCGCCATTTTGAATTTCCTGTCAAAATATTGACATGCACCTCATTTTAAAGGAAATTTCACGTAGTTTCAAGAAATGACAGACAAAATGGCGTCCGAGGCCGCCATTTTGAATTTTCTGTCAAAATATTGACATGCACCTCATTTTAAAGGAAATTTCACGTAGTTTCAAGAAATGACAGACAAAATGGCGTCCGAGGCCGCCATTTTGAATTTTCTGTCAAAATATTGACATGCACCTCATTTTAAAGAATATTTCACGTAGTTTCTAGAAATGACAGACAAAATGGCGTCCGAGGCCGCCATTTTGAATTTCCTGTCAAAATATTGACATGCACCTCATTTTAAAGGAAATTTCACGTAGTTTCAAGAAATGACAGACAAAATGGCGTCCGAGGCCGCCATTTTGAATTTTCTGTCAAAATATTGACATGCACCTCATTTTAAAGGAAATTTCACGTAGTTTCAAGAAATGACAGACAAAATGGCGTCCGAGGCCGCCATTTTGAATTTTCTGTCAAAATATTGACATGCACCTCATTTTAAAGGAAATTTCACGTAGTTTCAAGAAATGACAGACAAAATGGCGTCCGAGGCCGCCATTTTGAATTTTCTGTCAAAATATTGACATGCACCTCATTTTAAAGAATATTTCACGTAGTTTCTAGAAATGACAGACAAAATGGCGTCCGAGGCCGCCATTTTGAATTTCCTGTCAAAATATTGACATGCACCTCATTTTAAAGGAAATTTCACGTAGTTTCTAGAAATGACAGACAAAATGGCGTCCGAGGCCGCCATTTTGAATTTCCTGTCAAAATATTGACATGCACCTCATTTTAAAGGAAATTTCACGTAGTTTCAAGAAATGACAGACAAAATGGCGTCCGAGGCCGCCATTTTGAATTTTCTGTCAAAATATTGACATGCACCTCATTTTAAAGAATATTTCACGTAGTTTCTAGAAATGACAGACAAAATGGCGTCCGAGGCCGCCATTTTGAATTTCCTGTCAAAATATTGACATGCACCTCATTTTAAAGGAAATTTCACGTAGTTTCAAGAAATGACAGACAAAATGGCGTCCGAGGCCGCCATTTTGAATTTTCTGTCAAAATATTGACATGCACCTCATTTTAAAGAATATTTCACGTAGTTTCTAGAAATGACAGACAAAATGGCGTCCGAGGCCGCCATTTTGAATTTCCTGTCAAAATATTGACATGCACCTCATTTTAAAGGAAATTTCACGTAGTTTCAAGAAATGACAGACAAAATGGCGTCCGAGGCCGCCATTTTGAATTTTCTGTCAAAATATTGACATGCACCTCATTTTAAAGGAAATTTCACGTAGTTTCAAGAAATGACAGACAAAATGGCGTCCGAGGCCGCCATTTTGAATTTTCTGTCAAAATATTGACATGCACCTCATTTTAAAGGAAATTTCACGTAGTTTCAAGAAATGACAGACAAAATGACGTCCGAGGCCGCCATTTTGAATTTCCTGTCAAAATATTGACATGCACCTCATTTTAAAGGAAATTTCACGTAGTTTCAAGAAATGACAGACAAAATGGCGTCCGAGGCCGCCATTTTGAATTTTCTGTCAAAATATTGACATGCACCTCATTTTAAAGAATATTTCACGTAGTTTCTAGAAATGACAGACAAAATGGCGTCCGAGGCCGCCATTTTGAATTTCCTGTCAAAATATTGACATGCACCTCATTTTAAAGGAAATTTCACGTAGTTTCAAGAAATGACAGACAAAATGGCGTCCGAGGCCGCCATTTTGAATTTCCTGTCAAAATATTGACATGCACCTCATTTTAAAGAATATTTCACGTAGTTTCTAGAAATGACAGACAAAATGGCGTCCGAGGCCGCCATTTTGAATTTTCTGTCAAATTATTGACTTGCACCTCATTTTAAAGGAAATTTCACGTAGTTTCAAGAAATGACAGACAAAATGGCGTCCGAGGCCGCCATTTTGAATTTTCTGTCAAAATATTGACATGCACCTCATTTTAAAGAATATTTCACGTAGTTTCTAGAAATGACAGACAAAATGGCGTCCGAGGCCGCCATTTTGAATTTCCTGTCAAAATATTGACATGCACCTCATTTTAAAGGAAATTTCACGTAGTTTCAAGAAATGACAGACAAAATGGCGTCCGAGGCCGCCATTTTGAATTTTCTGTCAAAATATTGACATGCACCTCATTTTAAAGGAAATTTCACGTAGTTTCAAGAAATGACAGACAAAATGGCGTCCGAGGCCGCCATTTTGAATTTTCTGTCAAAATATTGACATGCACCTCATTTTAAAGAATATTTCACGTAGTTTCTAGAAATGACAGACAAAATGGCGTCCGAGGCCGCCATTTTGAATTTCCTGTCAAAATATTGACATGCACCTCATTTTAAAGGAAATTTCACGTAGTTTCAAGAAATGACAGACAAAATGGCGTCCGAGGCCGCCATTTTGAATTTTCTGTCAAAATATTGACATGCACCTCATTTTAAAGAATATTTCACGTAGTTTCTAGAAATGACAGACAAAATGGCGTCCGAGGCCGCCATTTTGAATTTCCTGTCAAAATATTGACATGCACCTCATTTTAAAGGAAATTTCACGTAGTTTCAAGAAATGACAGACAAAATGGCGTCCGAGGCCGCCATTTTGAATTTTCTGTCAAAATATTGACATGCACCTCATTTTAAAGAATATTTCACGTAGTTTCTAGAAATGACAGACAAAATGGCGTCCGAGGCCGCCATTTTGAATTTCCTGTCAAAATATTGACATGCACCTCATTTTAAAGGAAATTTCACGTAGTTTCAAGAAATGACAGACAAAATGGCGTCCGAGGCCGCCATTTTGAATTTTCTGTCAAAATACTGACATGCACCTCATTTTAAAGGAAATTTCACGTAGTTTCTAGAAATGACAGACAAAATGGCGTCCGAGGCCGCCATTTTGAATTTCCTGTCAAAATATTGACATGCACCTCATTTTAAAGGAAATTTCACGTAGTTTCTAGAAATGACAGACAAAATGGCGTCCGAGGCCGCCATTTTGAATTTTCTGTCAAAATACTGACATGCACCTCATTTTAAAGGAAATTTCACGTAGTTTCAAGAAATGACAGACGGCGACATGACAAAGCGAGGTTTTTTCAAATTTTGTTTTTTCTCTTTAGGGAAAAATATCATTCTAAAGTTTTGTTAGGAAATTAAATTCTCTACAACTTTTGTTCTTAAGTGTTTTTGCAAATTTTGCCAAATAACCGAAATACGGAAGGTTAAATTAGTGTAAATGAACCTTAAGACACTTTTGTCTTCCCTTAAACTTTCTATCGAAAATATCTCATTTCCGGGGCTTTTTTAGGAAAAATACCATTCTTAAGTTTTGGTAGAAAATTAAATTCTCTACAACTTTTATTCTTTAGTATTTTTCCAAATTTTTCGAAATAACCGAAATACGGAAGGTTAAATTTGTGTAAATGAACATTCAGACACTTTGCCTTCCCCTGAACTTTCTAGTGGAAATATCTCGTTTTTGAGGCTTTTTCGGGCAAAATACCATTCTTATGTTTTGGTGGAAAATTAAATTCTCTACAACTTTTATTCTTTAGTATTTTTCCAAATTTTGCCAAATAACCAAAATACGAGAGGTTAAAATTGCGTAAATGAACATTAAGACACTTTGCCTCCCCCTAAACTTTCTAGTTTAAATATCTCCGTTCTGATGCTTTTTATTGAAAAATACCATTCTTAAGTTTTGATAGCAAATTAAATTCTCTACAACTTTCATTCTGTAGTATTTCTCCAAATATCAAATTTAAGGGCAAAAACGTCAACCGAAATTCCCTAAAACGCATTTTCCTCCCCTTTGAATTGCTGATTCGGGCGCTTTAAGGGACCGTATATCATTTTCTGTAACGTAATTTGGCCGTGGCCGTAAAATATTCCGAAAATGTTTACCATCGCTTATACCATGATGGATTAGTCGCGTTTGTAATGTATTTATGCGACGCGTATACCTTGAAATGTCTCCTGATTAGTCCGGGGGCAGAAACTACGTTTTTGTCCCGTACGGCCCTGTAGTGTAACCGATTTTGATGAAATTTTTTTTGAGTGTGGCCAAGGCCCTTAGGTACCCACAAACCAAAAATGACTTTCCTAACCCAAGTAGTTTTTGAGATAGAAAATTCCAAATTTCTGTTTTGCAGTTACAGCAGTTTGGGCTCACTAGACATGAAGTGGTATTTTGTTCCAGTACGGCCCTGTCCTGTAGCGCATTTTGATGAAATTTTTTCTGAGTATGGCCAAGGCCCTTAGGTACCCACAAACCAAAAATGACTTTCCTAACCCAAGTAGTTTTTGAGATAGAAAATTCCAAATTTCTGTTTTGCAGTTACAGCAGTTTGGGCTCACTAGACATGAAGTGGTATTTTGTTCCAGTACGGCCCTGTCCTGCAGCGCATTTTGATGAAACTTTTTCTGAGTGTGGCCAAGGCCCTTAGGTACCCACAAACCAAAAATTAACTTTTTATCTAAAGTACTTTTTGAGATAAAAATTCTTAAATTTGCGACTTTCAGTGAGTTGAATTTGGGCTCACTAGACATGAAGTGGTATTCTGTTCCAGTACGGCCCTGTCCTGCAGCGCATTTTGATGAATTTTTTTCTGAGTGTGGCCAAGGCCCTTAGCTACCCACAAACCAAAAATGACTTTCCTAACCCAAGTAGTTTTTGAGATAAAAAATTCCAAATTTCTGTTTCGCAGTTACAGGAGTTTGGGCTCACTAGACATGAAGTGGTATTTTGTTCCAGTACGGCCCTGTCCTGCTGCGCATTTTGATGAATTTTTTTCTGAGTATGGCCAGGGCCCTTAGCTACCCACAAACCAAAAATGACTTTCCTAACCTTAATACTTTTTGAGATAAAAATTTCCAAATTTCTGTTTTGCAGTTACAGCAGTTTGGGCTCACTAGACATGAAGTGGTGTTTTGTTCCAGTACGGCACTGTCCTGCAGCGCATTTTGATGAAATTTTTTCTGAGTGTGGCCAAGGCCCTTAGCTACCCACAAACCAAAAATGACTTTCCTAACCCAAGTAGTTTTTGAGATAGAAAATTCCAAATTTCTGTTTTGCTGTTACAGGAGTTTGGGCTCACTAGACATGAAGTGGTGTTTAGTTCCAGTACGGCCCTGTCCTGCAGCGCATTTTGATGAATTTTTTTCTGAGTGTGGCCAAGGCCCTTAGGTACCCACAAACCAAAAATGACTTTCCTATCCAAAGTACTTTTTGAGATAAAAAATTCCAAATTTGTGTTTGGTACTTACAGGAGTTTGGGCTCACTAGACATGAAGTGGTATTTTGTTCCAGTACGGCCCTGTCCTGCAGCGCATTTTGATGAAATTTTTTCTGAGTGTGGCCAAGGCCCTTAGCTACCCACAAACCAAAAATGACTTTCCTAACCAAAGTAGTTTTTGAGATAGAAAATTCCAAATTTCTGTTTTGCAGTTAAAGCAATTTGGGCTCACTAGACATGAAGTGGTATTTTGTTCCAGTGCGGCCCTGTTCTGCAGCGCATTTTGATAAAATTTTTTCTGAGTATGGCCAAGGCCCTTAGCTACCCACAAACGAAAAATGAATTTCCTAACCGAAGTACTTTTTGAGATAAAAATTTTCAAATTTGTGTTTTGCAGTTACAGGAGTTTGGGCTCACTAGACATGAAGTGGTATTTTGTTCCAGTACGGCCCTGTCCTGCAGCTCATTTTGATGAAATTTTTTCTGTGTATGGCCAAGGCCCTTAGGTACCCACAAACCAAAAATGAGCATTTTATCTAAAGTACTTTTTGAGATAAAAATTCTTAAATTTGCGACTTTCAGTGAGTTGAGTTTGGGCTCACTAGACATGAAGTGGTATTCTGTTCCAGTACGGCCCTGTCCTGCAGCGCATTTTGATGAAATTTTTTTTGTGTGTAGCCAAGGCCCTTAGGTACCCACAAACCAAAAATGAATTTCCTAACCCAAGTAGTTTTTGAGATAAAAAATTCCAAATTTCTGTTTTGCAGTTACAGGAGTTTGGGCTCACTAGACATGAAGTGGTATTTTGTTCCAGTACGGCCCTGTCCTGCAGCGCATTTTGATGAAATTTTTTTTGAGTGTGGCCAAGGCCTCTAACTATCCAGAAACCAAATATAACTTTACTAACCTTAATACTTTTTGAGATAAAAATTTTCAAATTTGTGTTTTGCAGTTACAGCAGTTTGGGCTCACTAGACATACAGTGGTATTTTGTTCCAGTACGGCCCTGTCCTGCAGCGCATTTTGATGAAATTTTTTCTGAGTGTGGCCAAGGCCCTTAGGTATCCACAAACCAAAAATGACTTTCCTAACCCAAGTAGTTTTTGAGATAGAAAATTCCAAATTTCTGTTTTGCTGTTACAGCAGTTTGGGCTCAGTAGACATGAAGTGGTATTTTGTTCCAGTACGGTCCTGTCCTGCAGCGCATTTTGATGAAACTTTTTCTGAGTGTGGCCAAGGCCCTTAGGTACCCACAAACCAAAAATGACTTTCCTAACCCAAGTAGTTTTTGAGATAGAAAATTCCAAATTTCTGTTTTGCAGTTAAAGCAGTTTGGGCTCACTAGACATGAAGTGCTATTTTGTCCCACTACTTCCCTGTCCTGCAACTGATTTGAATGAAATTTTTTCCGAGCATAGCCAAGGCCCTGGGCTACCCAAAAACCAAAATCCCACCGCCCTATCCCAAGTAGTTCCCGAGAAAAAAAATCTCAAACTTTACCTCGAGAACCAAATCAGAAAATTCAAATTTAAAACTCTCGCTGTATTTCCTTCCACCGTCTGAACTAAACTCACACAAATACCGACGTATCTTTACAGGTCCCGGGGGCATCATCAGGGATTCCATACAAGGCAAGGTGTACGTGATAAAAGTTGAAAAGTGTTGGAAATGCAGTTATTTAAATTGCACTCGTTGTGTTTACGTGCACATTCGGATTTTTTGGCTGTTTCTAACCTAAAAAATTGCCTAAAATTTCTGGAAAAATTCTGGCACGTAGCTCTGGAGAAACACTCGCAATGCTGAAAAAATCAAGTTTCTAGCTGTCAAACTGACGTTTTTAGGGTAATTCAAAGTTTTTTGGAAAAAAAAATTTTTTTTTACTCAAAAATATTAATTAATTTTTTTTTTCAAAAACCCGATTAATTAAAAAGGTAAGAAAGTAAAGAAACTGTAAAAAAATCACAAAATATCTTATAATATAATAGGAAAATATCAAATCACGTGATTGTGACGTATTTAAGTGCACCGTTCCGTACTCCGCTGGACCTTTTTTCTAAACGTGTTAACCAAACTTTTGAAAATTTCTAGTAATCGTACTTTTTCGAGTACAATTCTGAAATTTGGCAGGATTGATTAGTGGTCCAAGTAGTACCCCCCGTAATTTTTTCAGTAATTTACAGGGTGGCGTTACGGAGATACAGGGTGAAACATTACAACAGCAGCAAAAATGCACTCTTCACTCTGACAGGCCGTAACTTTGATTGTGTGTGAGCTACAGGGTGGATTTTTTACCAAAATGTAGCCAAAACAATGCTTTACTAGACCACCCTGTAGAGTTTGCCCGGAAAAATTTGTAGTGACAGCGCCAAGGGGAGAAACGTCAAAGTGACACTAAGTCAAAAGCAAAAAAAAGCACTGTCTAGTTTGACAGGTCATAACTTTGGTTGTGTGACAGCTACAGGGTGGACTTTTTTACCAAAATGTAGCTAAAACAATGCTTTACTAGACCGCCCTGTACAGTTTGTCCGGACAAATTTGTAGTGACAGCGCCAGAGGGAGAAACGTCAAAGTGACACTAAGTCAAAAGCAAAAAAAGCACTGTCTAGTTTGACAGGTCATAACTTTGGTTGTGTGACAGCTACAGGGTGGACTTTTTTACCAAAATGTAGCTAAAACAATGCTTTACTAGACCACCCTGTACAGTTTGCCCGGAAAAATGTGTAGTGACAGCGCCAAAGGGAGAAACGTCAAAGTGACACTAAGTCAAAAGCAAAAAAAGCACTGTCTAGTTTGACAGGTCATAACTTTGGTTGTGTGACAGCTACAGGGTGGACTTTTTTACCAAAATGTAGCTAAAACAATGCTTTACTAGACCACCCTGTACAGTTTGCCCGGAAAAATGTGTAGTGACAGCGCCAAAGGGAGAAACGTCAAAGTGACACTTAGTCAAAACCTTACAAAGCACTGTCTGGTTTGACAGGTCATAACTTTGGTTGTGTGACAGCTACAGGGTGGACTTTTTTACCAAAATGTAGCTAAAACAATGCTTTACTTGACCACCCAGTACAGTTTGCCCGGACAAATTTGTAGTGACAGCGCCAGAGGGAGAAACGTCAAAGTGACACTAAGTCAAAAGCAAAAAAAGCACTGTCCAGTTTGACAGGTCATAACTTTGGTTGTGTGACAGCTACAGGGTGGACTTTTTTACCAAAATGTAGCTAAAACAATGCTTTACTAGACCACCCTGTAGAGCTTGCCCGGAAAAATTTGTAGTGACAGCGCCAAGGGGAGAAACGTCAAAGTGACACTAAGTCAAAACCAAAAAAAGCACTGTCTAGTTTGACAGGTCATAACTTTGGTTGTGTGAGAGCTACAGGGTGGACTTTTTTACCAAAATGTAGCTAAAACAATGCTTTACTTGACCACCCAGTACAGTTTGCCCGGACAAATTTGTAGTGACAGCGCCAGAGGGAGAAACGTCAAAGTGACACTAAGTCAAAAGCAAAAAAAGCACTGTCCAGTTTGACAGGTCATAACTTTGGTTGTGTGACAGCTACAGGGTGGACTTTTTTACCAAAATGTAGCTAAAACAATGCTTTACTAGACCACCCTGTAGAGCTTGCCCGGAAAAATTTGTAGTGACAGCGCCAAGGGGAGAAACGTCAAAGTGACACTAAGTCAAAACCAAAAAAAGCACTGTCTAGTTTGACAGGTCATAACTTTGGTTCTGTCAGAGCTACAGGGTGGACTTTTTTACCAAAATGTAGCTAAAACAATGCTTTACTTGACCACCCAGTACAGTTTGTCCGGAAAAATTTGTAGTGACAGCGCCAAGGGGAGAAACGTCAAAGTGACACTAAGTCAAAAGCAAAAAAAGCACTGTCCAGTTTGACAGGTCATAACTTTGGTTGTGTGACAGCTACAGGGTGGACTTTTTTACCAAAATGTAGCTAAAACAATGCTTTACTTGACCACCCTGTACAGTTTGCCCGGACAAATTTGTAGCGACAGCGCCAAGGGGAGAAACGTCAAAGTGACACTTAGTCAAAACCTTACAAAGCACTGTCTGGTTTGACAGGTCATAACTTTGGTTGTGTGACAGCTACAGGGTGGACTTTTTTACCAAAATGTAGCTAAAACAATGCTTTACTTGACCACCCAGTACAGTTTGCCCGGACAAATTTGTAGTGACAGCGCCAGAGGGAGAAACGTCAAAGTGACACTAAGTCAAAAGCAAAAAAAGCACTGTCCAGTTTGACAGGTCATAACTTTGGTTGTGTGACAGCTACAGGGTGGACTTTTTTACCAAAATGTAGCTAAAACAATGCTTTACTAGACCACCCTGTAGAGCTTGCCCGGAAAAATTTGTAGTGACAGCGCCAAGGGGAGAAACGTCAAAGTGACACTAAGTCAAAACCAAAAAAAGCACTGTCTAGTTTGACAGGTCATAACTTTGGTTGTGTGAGAGCTACAGGGTGGACTTTTTTACCAAAATGTAGCTAAAACAATGCTTTACTTGACCACCCTGTACAGTTTGCCCGGACAAATTTGTAGCGACAGCGCCAAGGGGAGAAACGTCAAAGTGACACTTAGTCAAAACCTTACAAAGCACTGTCTGGTTTGACAGGTCATAACTTTGGTTGTGTGACAGCTACAGGGTGGACTTTTTTACCAAAATGTAGCCAAAACAACGCTTTACTAGACCACCCTGTAGAGCTTGCCCGGAAAAATTTGTAGTGACAGCGCCAAGGGGAGAAACGTCAAAGTGACACTAAGTCAAAACCAAAAAAAGCACTGTCTAGTTTGACAGGTCATAACTTTGGTTGTGTGAGAGCTACAGGGTGGACTTTTTTACCAAAATGTAGCTAAAACAATGCTTTATTTGACCACTCTGTACAGTTTGTCCGGAAAAATTTGTAGTGACAGCGCCAAGGGGAGAAACGTCAAAGTGACACTAAGTCAAAAGCAAAAAAAGCACTGTCTGGTTTGACAGGTCATAACTTTGGTTGTGTGTAAGCTACAGGGTGGACTTTTTTACCAAAATGTAGCTAAAACAATGCTTTATTTGACCACTCTGTACAGTTTGACGGGAAAAATTTGTAGTGACAGCGCCAAGGGGAGAAACGTCAAAGTGACACAAAGTCAAAAGCAAAAAAAGCACTGTCTAGTTTGACAGGTCATAACTTTGGTTCTGTCAGAGCTACAGGGTGGATTTTTTTACCAAAATGTAGCCAAAAGTGGGCTTAATTTAACCACCGGGCACAGCAAGGGCAGAAAACCCTACAAAACCCAAAAAAAAATCAATTTAAAAATAACGTTGTGCTAAAACTCCTAACCCCAGCTGTAACTTTGACATGCCCTAACTCCGGTTCTGTCAGAGCTACAGAGTGGATTTTTTTACCAAATTGTAGCCCGAGAAACGTGCCTTGGGACCATCTGGTACCAAATATCAAAAAAAAATTCTTTCGAGTATTTTCAGGCAGTAAACTAATCCCACCTGACGTCCACCATTGTAAAGGCTTGTTCCACTCTGGTTTTTTTTTCCCAAAAAAAAACAATTCAATTTTCCGGCAACAAGCGAAATCCTTTATCACTCCATCGGGCAGAAAATAAATCCTCAGGACCGATATTTTCCCTGTTTTTTTTCGGTCAATTCTTCGCATCGATGGCAAAACAAAAGCCCCCATTTGATCCTTCAGAGAAAACGAAATAAGAATAGTTTTTAATGCCGGTCACGAACGCTGAATGGTCGGTCCTTTAGATGACACGTAAACTGCCCAAAAATGGACTACAGGTAACTGTATTGCTCGAATTTAAAACCCTTTTGTAACCGAACTGAATACAAATAACCGTTTGGTCCTGCGAGCCCCAGAAGGGAAGGGAAAAACCCGGAAAAACGCTGTTTTATGCCATTTTGTGCTGTTTTTAGGTTAGTTTTTATTAAATTGTACCTCTAGAAGTGGATTACCGGGTTCAAACACCTCAAAACTCCACCAAAAACTACGTGAAGCAAGCGAAAGCTGTCAGACTTGTTGAGGTTGGGAGTTTCAGCACAACGCTATTTTTAAATTGATTTTTTTTTGGGTGTTGTAGAATTTGCTGCCCTTTCTGTACCCGGTGGTTAAATTAAGCCTACTTTTGGCTACATTTTGGTAAAAAAATCCACCCTGTAGCTCTGACAGAACCAAAGTTATGACCTGTCAAACTGGACAGTGCTTTTTTTGCTTTTGACTTAGTGTCACTTTGACGTTTCTCCCTCTGGCGCTGTCACTACAAATTTTTCCGGTCAAACTGTACAGAGTGGTCAAGTAAAGCATTGTTTTGGCTACATTTTGGTAAAAAAGTCCACCCTGTAGCTGTCACACAACCAAAGTTATGACCTGTCAAACTAGACAGTGCCTTTTTTGCTTTTGACTTTGTGTCACTTTGACGTTTCTCCCTTTGGCGCTGTCACTACAAATTTGTCCGGGCAAACTGTACAGGGTGGTCAAGTAAAGCATTGTTTTGGCTACATTTTGGTAAAAAAGTCCACCCTGTAGCTCACACACAATCAAAGTTATGACCTGTCAAACCAGACAGTGCTTTTTTTGGTTTTGACTTAGTGTCACTTTGACGTTTCTCCCCTTGGCGCTGTCACTACAAATTTGTCCGGGCAAACTGTACAGGGTGGTCAAGTAAAGCATTGTTTTGGCTACATTTTGGTAAAAAAGTCCACCCTGTAGCTCTCACACAACCAAAGTTATGACCTGTCAAACTAGACAGTGCTTTGTATGGTTTTGACTTTGTGTCACTTTGACGTTTCTCCCTCTGGCGCTGTCACTACACATTTTTCCGGGCAAACTGTACAGGGTGGTCAAGTAAAGCATTGTTTTAGCTACATTTTGGTAAAAAAGTCCACCCTGTAGCTCTCACACAACCAAAGTTATGACCTGTCAAACTAGACAGTGCTTTTTCTGGTTTTGACTTAGTGTCACTTTGACGTTTCTCCCTCTGGCGCTGTCACTACAAATTTTTCCTGTCAAACTGTACAGGGTGGTCTAGTAAAGCATTGTTTTGGCTACATTTTGGTAAAAAAATCCACCCTGTAGCTGTCACACAACCAAAGTTACAACCTGTCAAACTAGACAGTGAGTTTTTTCCATTTACATACTTTTTTCCCCTAGTCACGTGACTTTGACGTGTGTCAATTGGTTTCCCGGCTCTGTCAGAGACCTGTCAAAGTCACGTGATCTTTTCAAATTTAAATTCTGACAGTTTGACATGAAAAATGACAGTTTTGACAGCTCAAACCCACCAAGCACTCGCGCAGAACATTTTCAGGTAAAATTACCGAAATTTGTCAGTTTTTGACGTGTGACAGCTTTGACAGTGACAGACCGGAAAATTGACGTTCCCCGAACTGTCAAAAAAAATCAAAATGGCCGCTTTAAGCGCTCACGCTAATCGTTCGAGCGATTCAATGCTTTGCTGCCACGCTCATCCAGTTTGACAGGCAATTTTGACATTTGACAGGTGACAGCTGTCAAAAGTGAAACTTTAGTTAGTTTGACAGTTTTGACAGCTCAAATTGACGTTTTTTTTTTTTTTTTTTAATGAAAAACTTTTAAGCGCTTTTCAGCAACGAGCAGAACGAGGAACACAACATTACATTTTTGACCATAACTCCTAGCAGAGTTAGGTTAGAGCAATGAAATTTGGTCACGTGACTGTACGGGCCACTGCGCAACTTTTTGCAGGTTAGGCAATTTTTGATACGACGCACCGTTTTTGAGATATTGACCGAATTGTTACTTGATGACCCTTATCCCAGTCTAGGTTGTACTACATTGGTGTTTCACCCTGTATCTCCCCAACCCCTCCAGGGAAATTAATGAAATTTTTTTCTCAGATACTACCTGGACCAGTCATGAAACCTGCCAAATTTCAGGACCGTAGGGGAAAAATTGAATTTTCTAGAAATTTTCAAAAATTTTCAGGAAAAAAAGTACTGAATTCTCTAATTTTAAGGGAAAAAAGCAAAGAAAATTAGCTTTCCATCAGCAATTAAATTCATTCCGGCATAACCGCTTTAGAGGCTCAAAACAATAAAAAATAATTACTTTTCCTTCCGGTTTTAATATCTTTTTCTCGTTTGTTGTGCGGTGATTTATTAGTTCGCTTGTAGCGGACAAATGAGTGAATTTTTTTATTAAATTTTCCAGCTACAGGCCTGCAATTTTTTGGACAGAAGCACCCATCGAACTGGCAGGTCTGTACCAAAAATCAGGCAAATCGGCCCAAGGGTTTGGGAGATATGGGCTTTTGAAGGTTTCTCCCATGTAAGGGAGAAAACGTAAAAGACTTTCCAAAACCCTGTAACTCCGTTATTTTTCCAGTTAGAAGGCTGAAATTTTTACAGAAAAAACTTGAGGATGTTTGGTATGTTGGGTAAAAAAATCACTAAAATCAGCCATACAGTTTTGGATATATTGGATTTCAAAAATTTTGCCCTTAAATAAGGTAATTTCTTATTGAATTTCAAAAATTTTCCCCTTAAATATCTCGCTTCTGAGAATTTTTAGGGCAAAATACCGTTCTTAAGTTTTGGTAGGAAATTAAATTATCTACAACTTTTATTCTTTAGTATTTTTCCAAATTTTGCCAAATAACCGAAATACGGAAGGTTAAATTTGTGTAAATGAACATTCAGACACTTTGCCTCCCCCTAAACTTTCTAGATTAAATATCTCGTTTCTGATGCTTTTTAGGGAAAAATACCATTCTTAAGTTTTGGTAGGAAATTAAATTCTCTAAAACTTTCATTCTTTAGTATTTTTCCAAATTTTGCCAAATAACCGAAATACGGAAGGTTAAATTTGTGTAAATGAACATTCAGACACTTTGCCTCCCCCTAAACTTTCTAGTTTAAATATCTCGTTTCTGATACTTTTTAGGGCAAAATACCATTCATAAGTTTTGGTAAAAAATTAAATTCTCTACAACTTTTATTCTTTAGTATTTTTCCAAATTTTGTCAAATAACCGAAATACGGAAGGTTAAATTTGTGTAAATGAACATTCAGACACTTTGTCTTCCCTTAAACTTTCTAGTTTAAATATCTGGTTTCCGATGCTTTTTAGGGAAAAATACCATTCTTAAGTTTTGGTAGGAAATTAAATTCTCTACAACTTTTATTCTTTAGTGTTTTTCCAAATTTTGCCAAATAACCGAAATACGGAAGGTTAAATTTGTGTAAATGAACATTCAGACACTTTGTCTTCCCTTAAACTTTCTAGTTTAAATATCTCGTTTCTGATGCTTTTTAGGGTAAAATATCATTCTTAAGTTTTGGTAGGAAATTAAATTCTCTACAACTTTTATTCTTTAGTGTTTTTTCAAATTTTGCCAAATAACCGAAATACGGAAGGTTAAATTTGTGTAAATGAACATTCAGACACTTTGCCTCCCCCCCCTAAACTTTCTAGTTTAAATATCTCGTTTCTGATACCTTTTAGGACAAAATACCATTCTTAAGTTTTGGTAAAAAATTAAATTCTCTACAACTTTTATTCTTTAGTGTTTTTCCAAATTTTGCCAAATAACCGAAATACGAGAGGTTAAATTTGTGTAAATGAACATTCAGACACTTTGCCTCCCCCTAAACTTTCTAGTTTAAATATCTCGTTTCTGATGCTTTTTAGGGTAAAATATCATTCTTAAGTTTTGGTAGGAAATTAAATTCTCTACAACTTTTATTCTTTAGTGTTTTTTCAAATTTTGCCAAATAACCGAAATACGGAAGGTTAAATTTGTGTAAATGAACATTCAGACACTTTGCCCCCCCCCTAAACTTTCTAGTTTAAATATCTCGTTTCTGATACCTTTTAGGACAAAATACCATTCTTAAGTTTTGGTAAAAAATTAAATTCTCTAAAACTTTAATTCTTTAGTATTTTTCCAAATTTTGCCAAATAACCGAAATACGGAAGGTTAAATTTGTGTAAATGAACATTCAGACACTTTGCCTCCCCCTAAACTTTCTAGTTTAAATATCTCGTTTCTGATGCTTTTTAGGGAAAAATACCATTCTCAAGTTTTGGTAGGAAATTAAATTCTCTAAAACTTTCATTCTTTAGTATTTTTCCAAATTTTGCCAAATAACCGAAATACGGAAGGTTAAATTTGTGTAAATGAACATTCAGACACTTTGCCTCCCCCTAAACTTTCTAGTTTAAATATCTCGTTTCTGATGCTTTTTAGGGTAAAATATCATTCTTAGGTTTTGGTAAAAAATTAAATTCTCTACAACTTTTATTCTTTAGTGTTTTTCCAAATTTTGCCAAATAACCGAAATACGGAAGGTTAAATTTGTGTAAATGAACATTCAGACACTTTGCCCCCCCCCCTAAACTTTCTAGTTTAAATATCTCGTTTCTGATGCTTTTTAGGGTAAAATATCATTCTTAAGTTTTGGTAGGAAATTAAATTCTCTACAACTTTTATTCTTTAGTGTTTTTCCAAATTTTGCCAAATAACCGAAATACGGAAGGTTAAATTTGTGTAAATGAACATTCAGACAATTTGCCTCCCCCTCAACTTTCTAGCGAAAATATCTCGTTTTTGAGAATTTTTAGGGCAAAATACCATTCTTCAGTTTTGGTAGGAAATTAAATTCTCTAAAACTTTCATTCTTTAGTATTTTTCCAAATTTTGCCAGATAACCGAAATACGGAAGGTTAAATTTGTGTAAATGAACATTCAGACACTTTGCCTCCCCCTAAACTTTCTAGTTTAAATATCTCGTTTCTGATGCTTTTTAGGGAAAAATATCATTCTTAAGTTTTGGTAGGAAATTAAATTCTCTACAACTTTTATTCTTTAGTGTTTTTCCAAATTTTGCCAAATAACCGAAATACGGAAGGTTAAATTTGTGTAAATGAACATTCAGACAATTTGCCTCCCCCTCAACTTTCTAGCGAAAATATCTCGTTTTTGAGAATTTTTAGGGCAAAATACCATTCTTCAGTTTTGGTAGGAAATTAAATTCTCTAAAACTTTAATTCTTTAGTATTTTTCCAAATTTTGCCAAATAACCGAAATACGGAAGGTTAAATTTGTGTAAATGAACATTCAGACACTTTGCCTCCCCCTAAACTTTCTAGTTTAAATATCTCGTTTCTGATGCTTTTTAGGGAAAAATATCATTCTTAAGTTTTGGTAGGAAATTAAATTCTCTACAACCTTTATTCTTTAGTGTTTTTCCAAATTTTGCCAAATAACCGAAATACGGAAGGTTAAATTTGTGTAAATGAACCTTAAGACACTTTGCCTCCCCCTAAACATTCTAGTTTAAATATCTCCGTTCTGAGGCCCTTTAGGGTAAACTACCATTCTTAAGTTTTGGAAGGAAATTAAATTCTCTACAACTTTTATTCTTTAGTATTTTTCCAAATTTTGCCAAATAACCGAAATACGGAAGGTTAAGTTTGTGTAAATGAACATTCAGACACTTTGCCTCCCCCTAAACTTTCTAGTTTAAATATCTCCGTTCTGATGCTTTTTAGGAAAAAATGCCATTCTTAAGTTTTGGTAAAAAATTAAATTCTCTACAACTTTTATTTTTTAGTATTTTTCCAAATTTTGCCAAATAACCGAAATACGGAAGGTTAAATTTGTGTAAATGAACATTCAGACACTTTGCCTCCCCCTGAACTTTCTAGCGAAAATATCTCGCTTCTGAGAATTTTTAGGGCAAAATACCATTCCTAAGTTTTGGTAAAAAATTAAATTCTCTACAACTTTTATTCTTTAGTGTTTTTCCAAATTTTGCCAAATAACCGAAATACGGAAGGTTAAATTTTTGTAAATGAACATTCAGACACTTTGCCTCCCTCTGAACTTTCTAGTGGAAATATCTCGTTTCTGATGCTTTTTAGGGTAAAATATCATTCTAAAGTTTTGGTAGGAAATTAAATTCTCTACAACTTTTATTCTTTAGTGTTTTTCCAAATTTTGCCAAATAACCGAAATACGGAAGGTTAAATTTGTGTAAATGAACATTCAGACACTTTGCCTCCCCCTAAACTTTCTAGTTTAAATATCTCGTTTCTGATGCTTTTTAGGGAAAAATATCATTCTTAAGTTTTGGTAGGAAATTAAATTCTCTACAACTTTTATTCTTTAGTGTTTTTCCAAATTTTGCCAAATAACCGAAATACGGAAGGTTAAATTTGTGTAAATGAACATTCAGACACTTTGCCTCCCCCTAAACTTTCTAGTTTAAATATCTCGTTTCTGATGCTTTTTAGGGAAAAATATCATTCTTAAGTTTTGGTAGGAAATTAAATTCTCTACAACCTTTATTCTTTAGTGTTTTTCCAAATTTTGCCAAATAACCGAAATACGGAAGGTTAAATTTGTGTAAATGAACATTCAGACACTTTGCCTCCCCCTAAACTTTCTAGTTTAAATATCTCGTTTCTGATGCTTTTTAGGGAAAAATACCATTCTTAAGTTTTGGTAGGAAATTAAATTCTCTACAACCTTTATTCTTTAGTGTTTTTCCAAATTTTGCCAAATAACCGAAATACGGAAGGTTAAATTTGTGTAAATGAACATTCAGACACTTTGCCTCCCTCTGAACTTTCTAGTGGAAATATCTCGTTTCTGATGCTTTTTAGGGTAAAATATCATTCTAAAGTTTTGGTAGGAAATTAAATTCTCTACAACTTTTATTCTTTAGTGTTTTTCCAAATTTTGCCAAATAACCGAAATACGGAAGGTTAAATTTGTGTAAATGAACATTCAGACACTTTGCCTCCCCCTAAACTTTCTAGTTTAAATATCTCGTTTCTGATGCTTTTTAGGGAAAAATATCATTCTTAAGTTTTGGTAGGAAATTAAATTCTCTACAACTTTTATTCTTTAGTGTTTTTCCAAATTTTGCCAAATAACCGAAATACGGAAGGTTAAATTTGTGTAAATGAACATTCAGACACTTTGCCTCCCCCTAAACTTTCTAGTTTAAATATCTCGTTTCTGATGCTTTTTAGGGAAAAATATCATTCTTAAGTTTTGGTAGGAAATTAAATTCTCTACAACCTTTATTCTTTAGTGTTTTTCCAAATTTTGCCAAATAACCGAAATACGGAAGGTTAAATTTGTGTAAATGAACATTCAGACACTTTGCCTCCCCCTAAACTTTCTAGTTTAAATATCTCGTTTCTGATGCTTTTTAGGGAAAAATATCATTCTAAAGTTTTGGTAGGAAATTAAATTCTCTACAACTTTTATTCTTTAGTGTTTTTCCAAATTTTGCCAAATAACCGAAATACGGAAGGTTAAATTTGTGTAAATGAACATTCAGACACTTTGCCTCCCCCTAAACTTTCTAGTTTAAATATCTCGTTTCTGATGCTTTTTAGGGTAAAATATCATTCTTAAGTTTTGGTAGGAAATTAAATTCTCTACAACTTTTATTCGTTAGTATTTTTCCAAATTTTGCCAAATAACCGAAATACGGAAGGTTAAATTTGTGTAAATGAACATTCAGACACTTTGCCTCCCCCTAAACTTTCTAGTTTAAATATCTCGTTTCTGATGCTTTTTAGGGAAAAATATCATTCTTAAGTTTTGGTAGGAAATTAAATTCTCTACAACTTTTATTCTTTAGTGTTTTTCCAAATTTTGCCAAATAACCGAAATACGGAAGGTTAAATTTGTGTAAATGAACATTCAGACACTTTGCCTCCCCCTGAACTTTCTAGTGGAAATATCTCGTTTCTGATGCTTTTTAGGGTAAAATATCATTCTTAGGTTTTGGTAAAAAATTAAATTCTCTACAACTTTTATTCTTTAGTATTTTTCCAAATTTTGCCAAATAACCGAAATACGGAAGGTTAAATTTGCGTAAATGAACATTCAGACACTTTGCCTCCCCCTGAACTTTCTAGTTTAAATATCTCGTTTCTGATGCTTTTTAGGGTAAAATATCATTCTTAAGTTTTGGTAGGAAATTAAATTCTCTACAACTTTTATTCTTTAGTGTTTTTCCAAATTTTGCCCAATAACCGAAATACGGAAGGTTAAATTTGTGTAAATGAACATTCAGACACTTTGCCTCCCCCTAAACTTTCTAGTTTAAATATCTCGTTTCTGATGCTTTTTAGGGTAAAATATCATTCTTAAGTTTTGGTAGGAAATTAAATTCTCTACAACTTTTATTCTTTAGTGTTTTTCTAAATTTCGCCAAATAACCGAAATACGGAAGGTTAAATTTGCGTAAATGAACATTCAGACACTTTGCCTCCCCCTGAACTTTCTAGTTTAAATATCTCGTTTCTGATGCTTTTTAGGGAAAAATACCATTCTTAAGTTTTGGTAGGAAATTAAATTCTCTACAACTTTTATTCTTTAGTATTTTTCCAAATTTTGCCAAATAACCGAAATACGGAAGGTTAAATTTGTGTAAATGAACATTCAGACACTTTGCCTCCCCTTAAACTTTCTAGTTTAAATATCTCGTTTCTCATGCTTTTTAGGGCAAAATACCATTCCTAAGTTTTGGTAGGAAATTAAATTCTCTAAAACTTTCATTCTTTAGTATTTTTCCAAATTTTGCCAAATAACCGAAATACGGAAGGTTAAATTTGTGTAAATGAACATTCAGACACTTTGCCTCCCCTTAAACTTTCTAGTTTAAATATCTCGTTTCTCATGCTTTTTAGGGCAAAATACCATTCCTAAGTTTTGGTAGGAAATTAAATTCTCTACAACTTTTATTCTTTAGTGTTTTTCCAAATTTTGCCAAATAACCGAAATACGGAAGGTTAAATTTGTGTAAATAAACATTCAGACACTTTGCCTCCCCCTGAACTTTCTAGTGGAAATATCTCGTTTCTGATGCTTTTTAGGGCAAAATACCATTCTTAAGTTTTGGTAAAAAATTAAATTCTCTATAACTTTTATTCTTTAGTATTTTCTCAAATTTTGCCAAATAACCGAAATACGGAAGGTTAAATTTGTGTAAATGAACATTCAGACACTTTGCCTCCCCCCAAACTTTCTAGTTTAAATATCTCGTTTCTGATACCTTTTAGGGCAAAAAATCATTCTTAAGTTTTGGTAAAAAATTAAATTCTCTACAACTTTTATTCTTTAGTATTTTTCCAAATTTAGCCAAATAACCGAGATATGCTAAAACCAAACCAATTACCGATTAAAATGCCAGGGAAAATCCCTGGGAAAAAGGCGGAGGGGGTTATTCTGATCTGTTAATTAATTTCCTTGTTTTCTGTTTTCTGGCAATTTGCTGCATTACCGAAATAGACGAGGGATTTTCCCTAGAAAATTCAATATTTGCCATCACTTGGTTTTAATTAACATTTTGACATATTTGCCGTAAGCGACTGGGAAATTAAGATACTGTACACACACACACAAGGAAAACGATGTAAATTAACTGAAATTTACTTTAGTGCAATTAATTTCTGGCGTAAACATGGCTTAACAGGCTCAAAGCAGTATGTTTTGCAAAAACTAAGTTTAAACTCGCCTATTTCGGTTATTTGACAAAATTTGCAAAAATGTTAAAGAATAAAAGTTGTAGGGAATTTAATTCCCTATCAAAACCTAAGAATGGTATTTTGCCCTAAAGGGCTTTGGAAAGGAGATATTTGCCACAGAACGTTCAGGGGAAGACAAAGTGTCTTAATGTCCTTATACACAACTTTAACCTACTGTATCTAGGTTATTTGGCAAAATTTGGAAAAATACTAAAGAATAAAAGTTGTAGAGAATTTAATTTCCTACCAAAACCTAAGAATGGGTTTTTTCCCTAAAAGGCCTCAGAACGGAGATATTTCCACTTGAAGGTTAAAGGGAAGACAAATTGTCTTAATCTTCATTTACAACAAACTTCAAAGTCTCGTACCAAGTTTATTGAGCAAAATTCACAAAAAATTTTAGTTCCATTGAACTTCCCATCGTCGATTTACTAGAAAACGAGTATAAACTCGTTAAAAAATTTTGACATTTGACATGGCTGTCATTTGACAGGTAATGACAGCTCGAAATGTCAAAAAACCGAGTTTGGACTCATTTTCGGGTAAGTCGGGGACGGGGAATACAACGCAACTGAAATTAAACGCCCCACGGCTACCCTAACCTCAGAAATGTCAAATTGACAAGCAAAAACCTGTTTTAGGTAAATTTGAATATTTTCGAGCTGATAAGACATTTTTTTTGAATTCCCCAACCACGAATTAACCGGAAACGAGTATAAACTCGATTTTTTTTTTGACATTTCGAGCTGTCATTTTCCTGTTAAATGACAGCTTGTCAATGAAATTTTTTTTTCCAGTTATGGCCTTGATTTTTGGGTCAATTATAGCCTTAGCCCAGTAGGTTAAGTGGTACAAATTTGAGAATTTTAGCTCCTCTGGTTGAGGAGTTATGACAAGAAAACCCCAGCTCTGAGGAGAGTAGGAACTTGCTGGGTCAACGTAACTTCAAATTGATCTCAAAAATGTATTTGGTGGGTTACAGCCTTGATTTTTGGTGTGCTAGTAGCCTTGGCAATGCAGATTAAGACAAAATTATCAAAAAAAATTCTTCTAGCAAAATAACAGGAGTTTTTAAGGTTTTTTGGTTAGAGGTTCTGTTTGGGGTTCTAAGGCTACTTACCTTTGGCCTCTTGGATCTCAGGAGGGAATCAAGCGATTTGGACGAAATTTGGGTTGGATACTTGGAATGGGCAGGAGAGCAAACGGTCCCACCAGCAACCGCCTCCGAGGGCGGCAAAAGGGCGGAAAAAAAAAATTCAAAATTTTTCCAAAAAAAAAAAAATTATGAACGTCAACTTCAAAATGCTCTCAAAAATGTATTTTATGGGTTACAGCCTTGATTTTTGGGGTGGTAGTAGCCTTGACAATGCAGATTAAGACAAAATTTCGAAAAAAAAATCCCTCCAACAAAATAAGAGGAGTTTTCAAGGTTTTTCGGTTAGAGGTTCTGTTTGGGGTTCTAAGGCTACTTACCTTTGGCCTCTTGGATCTCAGGAGTGAATCAAGCGATTTGGATGAAATTTGGGTGGGATACCTGGAATGGACAGGAGAGCAAAAGGTCCTACCAGCGACCGCCTCCGGGGGCGGAAAAGGGCGGCAAGAGGCGGCAAAATTGTTTTTTTAAATTTTTCCAAAAAAAAAAAATTATGAACGTCAATTTCAAAATGCTCTCAAAAATGTATTTTGTGGGTTACAGCCTTGATTTTTGGAGTGGTAGTAGCCTTGACCAATGCAGATTAAGACAAAATTGTGAAAAAAATTCCCTCTAGCAAAATAACAGGAGTTCTCAAGCTTTTTTGGTTAGAGGTTCTGTTTGGGGTTCTAAGGCTACTTACCTTTGGCCTCTTGGATCTCAGGAGGGAATCAAGCGATTTGGATGAAATTTGGGGTGGATACTTGGAATGGGCAGGAAAGCAAACGGTCCCACCAGCGACCGCCTCCGGGGGCGGCAAAGGGCGGCAAGGGGCGGCAAAATTGTTTTTTAAAATTTTTCCAAAAAAAAACTTATAAAAACTTCCAGTACCCTCCTGTCTGTCGCAGTAAAATTTTTTTCAATTTCAATCCCGTTCCTGCAAGAGTTATACGGATATTAGCCTAAACGAGCCTCAAAAACGATTATAAATTAATAACAAATCGACGTTTCCGCCATTTAATCGTTCAAGCCCAATTCCTAACCTAATTTAGCTTGAAAATTAATTATTCAAAAGGTTTCTGGTTACAAGACAGGGAATTAGCGACGGATGATTAGTTATTGGCCCTAATAAACCAGGAAAACATCCCAATTTCCCTTAGGGAACGAGGAAATTCCTCAAAAATATTATTTTATGGGAAAAATAACGGAATTTACGATTTTGTGGGCGCAGTCGGGTTGGATGGACCGCAATTTGGTATTATTAATTTGGTATACGGTCAATTTGAACGGGGAAAATATACAAAAAACGACTCAATTCTTTTCATCCACGTTCCTCCACTTTGCACTGAGGTGCTCGAAAAATTATAGCAACCGCATTTATCCCCTTACGGACCTGATTTTTTGCACCGTTGCCACTTATTCCCTGTAGTATGTCAGAAAAAAATTTCAAATTTTTCCCTTACAAAATAAGGGAATTACAGGGTGAAACGTCTTTGCAGGGTGACAGAGAGGTTCTACTAGGAAAACTGATTTTTAAACATTTTTACCTCCCTTAATTGAACTAGTACGGACCTGATTTTTTGCACGGTTGCCACCTACTCCTCATAGTATGTCAGAAAAAAATTTCAAATTTTTCCCTTACAAAATAAGAGAGTTACAGGGTGAAACGTCTTTGCAGGGTGACAGAGAGGTTCTACTAGGAAAACTGATTTTTAAACATTTTTACCTCCCTTAATTGAACTAGTACGGCCCTGATTTTTTGCACGGTTGTCACCTACTCCCTGTAGTATGTCAGAAAAAAATTTCAAATTTTTTCGGTACAAAACAAGGGAGATACAGGGTGAAACGGGACAGAGAGATATTTGACAAAATCCAGTTGCACCATACTTGGAGCAAACGGACCCTTAAATTTTCAAAATTGAATAACTCCGCCATTTTTCAAGTTACAGGATGCGCAAACTACTCAAAATAAAGCTCTTTGAGTGTCCTTTCCTGTCATACCACTCACTAGGTTAGTTTCGGTCAAACATATACAGGGTGTGGCAAGATACAGGGTGGTGCGGGTTTATCAGCCCCTGAGGGCCCTTAGGGGCTTTAGGGCGTTTTCAAACTCACACATTCAGATTCCCCGTGTGATTCTGAACAATTTTGCTCTCTTTCAAAATTTCGGTATCTCTTACCGTTTTCGAGATATTTAACAAAAACCAGTGAAACCATAATTTGTCCAAACGGACCCTTAAATTTTCAAAATTGAATAACTCCGCCAGTTTTCAAGTTACAGGATGCGCAAACCACTCAAAATAAAGCTTTTTGAGTGCTCTTTCCTGTCATACCACTCACTTGGTTAGTTTCTGTCAAATGTATACAGGGTGTGGCAAATTACAGGGTGGTGCGAGTTTATCAGCCCCTAAGGGCCCTTAGGGGCTTTAGGGCGTTTTCAAACTGACACATTCAGATTCCGCGTGTGATTTTACACAATTTTGCTCTCTTTCAAAATTTCTGTATCTCTAACCGTTTTCGAGATATTTAACAAAAACCAGTGAAACCATAATTTGACCAAACGGACCCTTAAATTTTCAAAATTGAATAACTCCGCCAGTTTTCAAGTTACAGGATGCGCAAACCACTCAAAATTAAGCTCTTTGAGTGCCCTTTCCTGTCATACCACTCACTCGAACAGTTTCGGTCAAACATATACAGGGTGTGTCAAAATACAGGGTGGTGCGGGTTTATCAGCCCCTGACGGCCCTTAGGGGCTTTAGGGCGTTTTCAAACTGACACATTCAGATTCCGCGTGTGATTCTGAACAATTTTGCTCTCTTTGAAAATTTTCGTATCTTTAACCGTTTTCGAGATATTTAACAAAAACCAGTTGAACCATAATTTGACCAAATGGACCCATAAATTTTCAAAATTGAATAACTCCGCCATTTTTCAAGTTACAGGATGCGCAAACCACTCAAAATAAAGCTTTTTGAGTGCTCTATCCTCTCATACTACTCACTTGGGTAGTTTCTGTCAAATGTATACAGGGTGTGGCAAATTACAGGGTGGTGCGGGTTTATCAGCCCCTGACGGCCCTTAGGGGCTTTAGGGCGTTTTCAAACTGACACATTCAGATTCCGCGTGTGATTCTGAACAATTTTGCTCTCTTTGAAAATTTTCGTATCTTTAACCGTTTTCGAGATATTTAACAAAAACCAGTTGAACCATAATTTGACCAAATGGACCCATAAATTTTCAAAATTGAATAACTCCGCCAGTTTTCAAGTTACAGGATGCGCAAACCACTCAAAATTAAGCTCTTTGAGTGCCCTTTCCTGTCATACCACTCACTCGAACAGTTTCGGTCAAACATATACAGGGTGTGTCAAAATACAGGGTGGTGCGGGTTTATCAGCCCCTGACGGCCCTTAGGGGCTTTAGGGCGTTTTCAAACTGACACATTCAGATTCCGCGCGTGATTCTGAACCATTTTGCTCCCTTTCAAAATTTTCGTATCTCTAACCGTTTTCGAGATATTTAACAAAAACCAGTTCAAAAGTAGTTATACCAAACAGACCCATGAATTTTCAAAATTGAATAACTCCGCCAGTTTTCAAGTTACAGGATGCGCAAACCACTCAAAATAAAGCTTTTTGAGTGCCCTTTCCTGTCATACCACTCACTCGAACAGTCTCGGTCAAATATATACAGGGTGTGGCAAATTACAAGGTGGTGCGGGTTTATCAGCCCCTGAGGGCCCTTAGGAGCTTTAGGGCGTTTTCAAACTGACACATTCAGATTCTGCGTGTGATTTTGAACAATTTTGCTCTCTTTCAAAATTTCTGTATCTTTAACCGTTTTCGAGATATTTAACAAAAACCAGTGGAACCATAATTTGACCAAATGGACCCATAAATTTTCAAAATTGAATAACTCCGCCAGTTTTCAAGTTACAGGATGCGCAAACCACTCAAAATAAAGCTCTTTGAGTGCTCTTTCCTGTCATACCACTCATTCGATCAGTTTCGGTCAAACATATACAGGGTGTGGCAAATTACAGGGTGGTGCTAGTTTATCAGCCCCTGAGGGCCCTTAGGGGCTTTAGGACGTTTTTAAACTTACAAATTCAGATTCCGCGTCTGATTCTGAACAATTTTGCTCCCTTTCAAAATTTCTGTATCTTTAACCGTTTGCGAGATATTTAACAAAAACCAGTTGAACCATAATTTGACCAAATGGACCCATAAATTTTCAAAATTGAATAACTCCGCCAGTTTTCAAGTTACAGGATGCGCAAACCACTCAAAATAAAGCTCTTTGAGTGCTCTTTCCTGTCATACCACTCACTTGACCAGTTTCGGTCAAACATATACAGGGTGTGGCAAATTACAGGGTAGTGCGGGTTTATCAGCCCCTAAGGGCCCTTAGGGGCTTTAGGGCGTTTTCAAACTGACACATTCAGATTCCGCGTGTGATTCTGAACAATTTTGCTCTCTTTCAAAATTTCTGTATCTCTAACCGTTTTCGAGATATTTAACAAAAATCAGTTGAACCATAATTTGACCAAATGGACCCTTAAATTTTCAAAATTGAATAACTCCGCCAGTTTTCAAGTTACAGGATGCGCAGACCACTCAAAATAAAGCTCTTTGAGTGCTCTATCCTCTCATACCACTCACTTGGGTAGTTTCTGTCAAATGTATACAGGGTGTGGCAAATTACAGGGTGGTGCGGGTTTATCAGCCCCTGAGGGCCCTTAGGGGCTTTAGGGCGTTTTCAAACTTACACATTCAGATTCCGCGTGTGATTCTAAACAATTTTGCTCTCTTTCAAAATTTCTGTATCTTTAACTGTTTTCGAGATATTTAACAAAAACCAGTGGAACCATAATTTGTCCAAACGTACCCATGAATTTTCAAAATTGAATAACTCCGCCATTTTTCCAGTTACAGGATGCGCAAACCACTCAAAATTAAGCTCTTTGAGTGCTCTTTCCTGTCATACCACTCACTCGATCAGTTTCTGTCAAATTTATACAGGGTGTGGCAAATTACAGAGTGGTCCTAGTTTATCAGCCCCTGAGGGCCCTTAGGAGCTTTAGGGAGTTTTCAAACTTACACATTCAGATTCCGCGTGTGATTCTACACAATTTTGCAGTCTTGCAAAATTTTTGTATCTTTAACCGTTTTCGAGATATTTAACAAAAACTAGTTGAACCATAATTTGTCCAAACGGACCCTTAAATTTTCAAAATTGAATAACTCCGCCATTTTTCAAGTTACAGGATGCGCAAACCACTCAAAATAAAGCTCTTTGAGTGCTCTTTCCTGTCATACCACTCACTTGGTCAGTTTCGGTCAAATGTATACAGGGTGTGGCAAATTACAGGGTGGTGCTGGTTTATCAGCCCCTGAGGGCCCTTAGGGGCTTTAGGACGTTTTTAAACTTACAAATTCAGATACCGCGTGTGATTCTGAACAATTTTGCTCTCTTTCAAAATTTCTGTATCTTTAACCGTTTTCGAGATATTTAACAAAAACCAGTTGAACCATAATTTGTCCAAACGGACCCTTAAATTTTCAAAATTGAATAACTCCGCCATTTTTCAAGTTACAGGATGCGCAAACCACTCAAAATAAAGCTTTTTGAGTGCTCTTTTCTGTCATACCACTCACTCGACCAGTTTCGGTCAAACATATACAGGGTGTGGCAAATTACAGGGTGGTGCTAGTTTATCAGCCCCTGAGGGCCCTTAGCTATGCTTTTTAGGGAAAAATACCATTCTTAAGTTTTGGTAGGAAATTAAATTCTCTACAACCTTTATTCTTTAGTGTTTTTCCAAATTTTGCCAAATAACCGAAATACGGAAGGTTAAATTTGTGTAAATGAACATTCAGACACTTTGCCTCCCTCTGAACTTTCTAGTGGAAATATCTCGTTTCTGATGCTTTTTAGGGTAAAATATCATTCTAAAGTTTTGGTAGGAAATTAAATTCTCTACAACTTTTATTCTTTAGTGTTTTTCCAAATTTTGCCAAATAACCGAAATACGGAAGGTTAAATTTGTGTAAATGAACATTCAGACACTTTGCCTCCCCCTAAACTTTCTAGTTTAAATATCTCGTTTCTGATGCTTTTTAGGGAAAAATATCATTCTTAAGTTTTGGTAGGAAATTAAATTCTCTACAACTTTTATTCTTTAGTGTTTTTCCAAATTTTGCCAAATAACCGAAATACGGAAGGTTAAATTTGTGTAAATGAACATTCAGACACTTTGCCTCCCCCTAAACTTTCTAGTTTAAATATCTCGTTTCTGATGCTTTTTAGGGAAAAATATCATTCTTAAGTTTTGGTAGGAAATTAAATTCTCTACAACCTTTATTCTTTAGTGTTTTTCCAAATTTTGCCAAATAACCGAAATACGGAAGGTTAAATTTGTGTAAATGAACATTCAGACACTTTGCCTCCCCCTAAACTTTCTAGTTTAAATATCTCGTTTCTGATGCTTTTTAGGGAAAAATATCATTCTAAAGTTTTGGTAGGAAATTAAATTCTCTACAACTTTTATTCTTTAGTGTTTTTCCAAATTTTGCCAAATAACCGAAATACGGAAGGTTAAATTTGTGTAAATGAACATTCAGACACTTTGCCTCCCCCTAAACTTTCTAGTTTAAATATCTCGTTTCTGATGCTTTTTAGGGTAAAATATCATTCTTAAGTTTTGGTAGGAAATTAAATTCTCTACAACTTTTATTCGTTAGTATTTTTCCAAATTTTGCCAAATAACCGAAATACGGAAGGTTAAATTTGTGTAAATGAACATTCAGACACTTTGCCTCCCCCTAAACTTTCTAGTTTAAATATCTCGTTTCTGATGCTTTTTAGGGAAAAATATCATTCTTAAGTTTTGGTAGGAAATTAAATTCTCTACAACTTTTATTCTTTAGTGTTTTTCCAAATTTTGCCAAATAACCGAAATACGGAAGGTTAAATTTGTGTAAATGAACATTCAGACACTTTGCCTCCCCCTGAACTTTCTAGTGGAAATATCTCGTTTCTGATGCTTTTTAGGGTAAAATATCATTCTTAGGTTTTGGTAAAAAATTAAATTCTCTACAACTTTTATTCTTTAGTATTTTTCCAAATTTTGCCAAATAACCGAAATACGGAAGGTTAAATTTGCGTAAATGAACATTCAGACACTTTGCCTCCCCCTGAACTTTCTAGTTTAAATATCTCGTTTCTGATGCTTTTTAGGGTAAAATATCATTCTTAAGTTTTGGTAGGAAATTAAATTCTCTACAACTTTTATTCTTTAGTGTTTTTCCAAATTTTGCCCAATAACCGAAATACGGAAGGTTAAATTTGTGTAAATGAACATTCAGACACTTTGCCTCCCCCTAAACTTTCTAGTTTAAATATCTCGTTTCTGATGCTTTTTAGGGTAAAATATCATTCTTAAGTTTTGGTAGGAAATTAAATTCTCTACAACTTTTATTCTTTAGTGTTTTTCTAAATTTCGCCAAATAACCGAAATACGGAAGGTTAAATTTGCGTAAATGAACATTCAGACACTTTGCCTCCCCCTGAACTTTCTAGTTTAAATATCTCGTTTCTGATGCTTTTTAGGGAAAAATACCATTCTTAAGTTTTGGTAGGAAATTAAATTCTCTACAACTTTTATTCTTTAGTATTTTTCCAAATTTTGCCAAATAACCGAAATACGGAAGGTTAAATTTGTGTAAATGAACATTCAGACACTTTGCCTCCCCTTAAACTTTCTAGTTTAAATATCTCGTTTCTCATGCTTTTTAGGGCAAAATACCATTCCTAAGTTTTGGTAGGAAATTAAATTCTCTAAAACTTTCATTCTTTAGTATTTTTCCAAATTTTGCCAAATAACCGAAATACGGAAGGTTAAATTTGTGTAAATGAACATTCAGACACTTTGCCTCCCCTTAAACTTTCTAGTTTAAATATCTCGTTTCTCATGCTTTTTAGGGCAAAATACCATTCCTAAGTTTTGGTAGGAAATTAAATTCTCTACAACTTTTATTCTTTAGTGTTTTTCCAAATTTTGCCAAATAACCGAAATACGGAAGGTTAAATTTGTGTAAATAAACATTCAGACACTTTGCCTCCCCCTGAACTTTCTAGTGGAAATATCTCGTTTCTGATGCTTTTTAGGGCAAAATACCATTCTTAAGTTTTGGTAAAAAATTAAATTCTCTATAACTTTTATTCTTTAGTATTTTCTCAAATTTTGCCAAATAACCGAAATACGGAAGGTTAAATTTGTGTAAATGAACATTCAGACACTTTGCCTCCCCCCAAACTTTCTAGTTTAAATATCTCGTTTCTGATACCTTTTAGGGCAAAAAATCATTCTTAAGTTTTGGTAAAAAATTAAATTCTCTACAACTTTTATTCTTTAGTATTTTTCCAAATTTAGCCAAATAACCGAGATATGCTAAAACCAAACCAATTACCGATTAAAATGCCAGGGAAAATCCCTGGGAAAAAGGCGGAGGGGGTTATTCTGATCTGTTAATTAATTTCCTTGTTTTCTGTTTTCTGGCAATTTGCTGCATTACCGAAATAGACGAGGGATTTTCCCTAGAAAATTCAATATTTGCCATCACTTGGTTTTAATTAACATTTTGACATATTTGCCGTAAGCGACTGGGAAATTAAGATACTGTACACACACACACAAGGAAAACGATGTAAATTAACTGAAATTTACTTTAGTGCAATTAATTTCTGGCGTAAACATGGCTTAACAGGCTCAAAGCAGTATGTTTTGCAAAAACTAAGTTTAAACTCGCCTATTTCGGTTATTTGACAAAATTTGCAAAAATGTTAAAGAATAAAAGTTGTAGGGAATTTAATTCCCTATCAAAACCTAAGAATGGTATTTTGCCCTAAAGGGCTTTGGAAAGGAGATATTTGCCACAGAACGTTCAGGGGAAGACAAAGTGTCTTAATGTCCTTATACACAACTTTAACCTACTGTATCTAGGTTATTTGGCAAAATTTGGAAAAATACTAAAGAATAAAAGTTGTAGAGAATTTAATTTCCTACCAAAACCTAAGAATGGGTTTTTTCCCTAAAAGGCCTCAGAACGGAGATATTTCCACTTGAAGGTTAAAGGGAAGACAAATTGTCTTAATCTTCATTTACAACAAACTTCAAAGTCTCGTACCAAGTTTATTGAGCAAAATTCACAAAAAATTTTAGTTCCATTGAACTTCCCATCGTCGATTTACTAGAAAACGAGTATAAACTCGTTAAAAAATTTTGACATTTGACATGGCTGTCATTTGACAGGTAATGACAGCTCGAAATGTCAAAAAACCGAGTTTGGACTCATTTTCGGGTAAGTCGGGGACGGGGAATACAACGCAACTGAAATTAAACGCCCCACGGCTACCCTAACCTCAGAAATGTCAAATTGACAAGCAAAAACCTGTTTTAGGTAAATTTGAATATTTTCGAGCTGATAAGACATTTTTTTTGAATTCCCCAACCACGAATTAACCGGAAACGAGTATAAACTCGATTTTTTTTTGACATTTCGAGCTGTCATTTTCCTGTTAAATGACAGCTTGTCAATGAAATTTTTTTTTCCAGTTATGGCCTTGATTTTTGGGTCAATTATAGCCTTAGCCCAGTAGGTTAAGTGGTACAAATTTGAGAATTTTAGCTCCTCTGGTTGAGGAGTTATGACAAGAAAACCCCAGCTCTGAGGAGAGTAGGAACTTGCTGGGTCAACGTAACTTCAAATTGATCTCAAAAATGTATTTGGTGGGTTACAGCCTTGATTTTTGGTGTGCTAGTAGCCTTGGCAATGCAGATTAAGACAAAATTATCAAAAAAAATTCTTCTAGCAAAATAACAGGAGTTTTTAAGGTTTTTTGGTTAGAGGTTCTGTTTGGGGTTCTAAGGCTACTTACCTTTGGCCTCTTGGATCTCAGGAGGGAATCAAGCGATTTGGACGAAATTTGGGTTGGATACTTGGAATGGGCAGGAGAGCAAACGGTCCCACCAGCAACCGCCTCCGAGGGCGGCAAAAGGGCGGAAAAAAAAAATTCAAAATTTTTCCAAAAAAAAAAAAATTATGAACGTCAACTTCAAAATGCTCTCAAAAATGTATTTTATGGGTTACAGCCTTGATTTTTGGGGTGGTAGTAGCCTTGACAATGCAGATTAAGACAAAATTTCGAAAAAAAATCCCTCCAACAAAATAAGAGGAGTTTTCAAGGTTTTTCGGTTAGAGGTTCTGTTTGGGGTTCTAAGGCTACTTACCTTTGGCCTCTTGGATCTCAGGAGTGAATCAAGCGATTTGGATGAAATTTGGGTGGGATACCTGGAATGGACAGGAGAGCAAAAGGTCCTACCAGCGACCGCCTCCGGGGGCGGAAAAGGGCGGCAAGAGGCGGCAAAATTGTTTTTTTAAATTTTTCCAAAAAAAAAAAATTATGAACGTCAATTTCAAAATGCTCTCAAAAATGTATTTTGTGGGTTACAGCCTTGATTTTTGGAGTGGTAGTAGCCTTGACCAATGCAGATTAAGACAAAATTGTGAAAAAAATTCCCTCTAGCAAAATAACAGGAGTTCTCAAGCTTTTTTGGTTAGAGGTTCTGTTTGGGGTTCTAAGGCTACTTACCTTTGGCCTCTTGGATCTCAGGAGGGAATCAAGCGATTTGGATGAAATTTGGGGTGGATACTTGGAATGGGCAGGAAAGCAAACGGTCCCACCAGCGACCGCCTCCGGGGGCGGCAAAGGGCGGCAAGGGGCGGCAAAATTGTTTTTTAAAATTTTTCCAAAAAAAAACTTATAAAAACTTCCAGTACCCTCCTGTCTGTCGCAGTAAAATTTTTTTCAATTTCAATCCCGTTCCTGCAAGAGTTATACGGATATTAGCCTAAACGAGCCTCAAAAACGATTATAAATTAATAACAAATCGACGTTTCCGCCATTTAATCGTTCAAGCCCAATTCCTAACCTAATTTAGCTTGAAAATTAATTATTCAAAAGGTTTCTGGTTACAAGACAGGGAATTAGCGACGGATGATTAGTTATTGGCCCTAATAAACCAGGAAAACATCCCAATTTCCCTTAGGGAACGAGGAAATTCCTCAAAAATATTATTTTATGGGAAAAATAACGGAATTTACGATTTTGTGGGCGCAGTCGGGTTGGATGGACCGCAATTTGGTATTATTAATTTGGTATACGGTCAATTTGAACGGGGAAAATATACAAAAAACGACTCAATTCTTTTCATCCACGTTCCTCCACTTTGCACTGAGGTGCTCGAAAAATTATAGCAACCGCATTTATCCCCTTACGGACCTGATTTTTTGCACCGTTGCCACTTATTCCCTGTAGTATGTCAGAAAAAAATTTCAAATTTTTCCCTTACAAAATAAGGGAATTACAGGGTGAAACGTCTTTGCAGGGTGACAGAGAGGTTCTACTAGGAAAACTGATTTTTAAACATTTTTACCTCCCTTAATTGAACTAGTACGGACCTGATTTTTTGCACGGTTGCCACCTACTCCTCATAGTATGTCAGAAAAAAATTTCAAATTTTTCCCTTACAAAATAAGAGAGTTACAGGGTGAAACGTCTTTGCAGGGTGACAGAGAGGTTCTACTAGGAAAACTGATTTTTAAACATTTTTACCTCCCTTAATTGAACTAGTACGGCCCTGATTTTTTGCACGGTTGTCACCTACTCCCTGTAGTATGTCAGAAAAAAATTTCAAATTTTTTCGGTACAAAACAAGGGAGATACAGGGTGAAACGGGACAGAGAGATATTTGACAAAATCCAGTTGCACCATACTTGGAGCAAACGGACCCTTAAATTTTCAAAATTGAATAACTCCGCCATTTTTCAAGTTACAGGATGCGCAAACTACTCAAAATAAAGCTCTTTGAGTGTCCTTTCCTGTCATACCACTCACTAGGTTAGTTTCGGTCAAACATATACAGGGTGTGGCAAGATACAGGGTGGTGCGGGTTTATCAGCCCCTGAGGGCCCTTAGGGGCTTTAGGGCGTTTTCAAACTCACACATTCAGATTCCCCGTGTGATTCTGAACAATTTTGCTCTCTTTCAAAATTTCGGTATCTCTTACCGTTTTCGAGATATTTAACAAAAACCAGTGAAACCATAATTTGTCCAAACGGACCCTTAAATTTTCAAAATTGAATAACTCCGCCAGTTTTCAAGTTACAGGATGCGCAAACCACTCAAAATAAAGCTTTTTGAGTGCTCTTTCCTGTCATACCACTCACTTGGTTAGTTTCTGTCAAATGTATACAGGGTGTGGCAAATTACAGGGTGGTGCGAGTTTATCAGCCCCTAAGGGCCCTTAGGGGCTTTAGGGCGTTTTCAAACTGACACATTCAGATTCCGCGTGTGATTTTACACAATTTTGCTCTCTTTCAAAATTTCTGTATCTCTAACCGTTTTCGAGATATTTAACAAAAACCAGTGAAACCATAATTTGACCAAACGGACCCTTAAATTTTCAAAATTGAATAACTCCGCCAGTTTTCAAGTTACAGGATGCGCAAACCACTCAAAATTAAGCTCTTTGAGTGCCCTTTCCTGTCATACCACTCACTCGAACAGTTTCGGTCAAACATATACAGGGTGTGTCAAAATACAGGGTGGTGCGGGTTTATCAGCCCCTGACGGCCCTTAGGGGCTTTAGGGCGTTTTCAAACTGACACATTCAGATTCCGCGTGTGATTCTGAACAATTTTGCTCTCTTTGAAAATTTTCGTATCTTTAACCGTTTTCGAGATATTTAACAAAAACCAGTTGAACCATAATTTGACCAAATGGACCCATAAATTTTCAAAATTGAATAACTCCGCCATTTTTCAAGTTACAGGATGCGCAAACCACTCAAAATAAAGCTTTTTGAGTGCTCTATCCTCTCATACTACTCACTTGGGTAGTTTCTGTCAAATGTATACAGGGTGTGGCAAATTACAGGGTGGTGCGGGTTTATCAGCCCCTGACGGCCCTTAGGGGCTTTAGGGCGTTTTCAAACTGACACATTCAGATTCCGCGTGTGATTCTGAACAATTTTGCTCTCTTTGAAAATTTTCGTATCTTTAACCGTTTTCGAGATATTTAACAAAAACCAGTTGAACCATAATTTGACCAAATGGACCCATAAATTTTCAAAATTGAATAACTCCGCCAGTTTTCAAGTTACAGGATGCGCAAACCACTCAAAATTAAGCTCTTTGAGTGCCCTTTCCTGTCATACCACTCACTCGAACAGTTTCGGTCAAACATATACAGGGTGTGTCAAAATACAGGGTGGTGCGGGTTTATCAGCCCCTGACGGCCCTTAGGGGCTTTAGGGCGTTTTCAAACTGACACATTCAGATTCCGCGCGTGATTCTGAACCATTTTGCTCCCTTTCAAAATTTTCGTATCTCTAACCGTTTTCGAGATATTTAACAAAAACCAGTTCAAAAGTAGTTATACCAAACAGACCCATGAATTTTCAAAATTGAATAACTCCGCCAGTTTTCAAGTTACAGGATGCGCAAACCACTCAAAATAAAGCTTTTTGAGTGCCCTTTCCTGTCATACCACTCACTCGAACAGTCTCGGTCAAATATATACAGGGTGTGGCAAATTACAAGGTGGTGCGGGTTTATCAGCCCCTGAGGGCCCTTAGGAGCTTTAGGGCGTTTTCAAACTGACACATTCAGATTCTGCGTGTGATTTTGAACAATTTTGCTCTCTTTCAAAATTTCTGTATCTTTAACCGTTTTCGAGATATTTAACAAAAACCAGTGGAACCATAATTTGACCAAATGGACCCATAAATTTTCAAAATTGAATAACTCCGCCAGTTTTCAAGTTACAGGATGCGCAAACCACTCAAAATAAAGCTCTTTGAGTGCTCTTTCCTGTCATACCACTCATTCGATCAGTTTCGGTCAAACATATACAGGGTGTGGCAAATTACAGGGTGGTGCTAGTTTATCAGCCCCTGAGGGCCCTTAGGGGCTTTAGGACGTTTTTAAACTTACAAATTCAGATTCCGCGTCTGATTCTGAACAATTTTGCTCCCTTTCAAAATTTCTGTATCTTTAACCGTTTGCGAGATATTTAACAAAAACCAGTTGAACCATAATTTGACCAAATGGACCCATAAATTTTCAAAATTGAATAACTCCGCCAGTTTTCAAGTTACAGGATGCGCAAACCACTCAAAATAAAGCTCTTTGAGTGCTCTTTCCTGTCATACCACTCACTTGACCAGTTTCGGTCAAACATATACAGGGTGTGGCAAATTACAGGGTAGTGCGGGTTTATCAGCCCCTAAGGGCCCTTAGGGGCTTTAGGGCGTTTTCAAACTGACACATTCAGATTCCGCGTGTGATTCTGAACAATTTTGCTCTCTTTCAAAATTTCTGTATCTCTAACCGTTTTCGAGATATTTAACAAAAATCAGTTGAACCATAATTTGACCAAATGGACCCTTAAATTTTCAAAATTGAATAACTCCGCCAGTTTTCAAGTTACAGGATGCGCAGACCACTCAAAATAAAGCTCTTTGAGTGCTCTATCCTCTCATACCACTCACTTGGGTAGTTTCTGTCAAATGTATACAGGGTGTGGCAAATTACAGGGTGGTGCGGGTTTATCAGCCCCTGAGGGCCCTTAGGGGCTTTAGGGCGTTTTCAAACTTACACATTCAGATTCCGCGTGTGATTCTAAACAATTTTGCTCTCTTTCAAAATTTCTGTATCTTTAACTGTTTTCGAGATATTTAACAAAAACCAGTGGAACCATAATTTGTCCAAACGTACCCATGAATTTTCAAAATTGAATAACTCCGCCATTTTTCCAGTTACAGGATGCGCAAACCACTCAAAATTAAGCTCTTTGAGTGCTCTTTCCTGTCATACCACTCACTCGATCAGTTTCTGTCAAATTTATACAGGGTGTGGCAAATTACAGAGTGGTCCTAGTTTATCAGCCCCTGAGGGCCCTTAGGAGCTTTAGGGAGTTTTCAAACTTACACATTCAGATTCCGCGTGTGATTCTACACAATTTTGCAGTCTTGCAAAATTTTTGTATCTTTAACCGTTTTCGAGATATTTAACAAAAACTAGTTGAACCATAATTTGTCCAAACGGACCCTTAAATTTTCAAAATTGAATAACTCCGCCATTTTTCAAGTTACAGGATGCGCAAACCACTCAAAATAAAGCTCTTTGAGTGCTCTTTCCTGTCATACCACTCACTTGGTCAGTTTCGGTCAAATGTATACAGGGTGTGGCAAATTACAGGGTGGTGCTGGTTTATCAGCCCCTGAGGGCCCTTAGGGGCTTTAGGACGTTTTTAAACTTACAAATTCAGATACCGCGTGTGATTCTGAACAATTTTGCTCTCTTTCAAAATTTCTGTATCTTTAACCGTTTTCGAGATATTTAACAAAAACCAGTTGAACCATAATTTGTCCAAACGGACCCTTAAATTTTCAAAATTGAATAACTCCGCCATTTTTCAAGTTACAGGATGCGCAAACCACTCAAAATAAAGCTTTTTGAGTGCTCTTTTCTGTCATACCACTCACTCGACCAGTTTCGGTCAAACATATACAGGGTGTGGCAAATTACAGGGTGGTGCTAGTTTATCAGCCCCTGAGGGCCCTTAGCTATGCTTTTTAGGGAAAAATACCATTCTTAAGTTTTGGTAGGAAATTAAATTCTCTACAACCTTTATTCTTTAGTGTTTTTCCAAATTTTGCCAAATAACCGAAATACGGAAGGTTAAATTTGTGTAAATGAACATTCAGACACTTTGCCTCCCTCTGAACTTTCTAGTGGAAATATCTCGTTTCTGATGCTTTTTAGGGTAAAATATCATTCTAAAGTTTTGGTAGGAAATTAAATTCTCTACAACTTTTATTCTTTAGTGTTTTTCCAAATTTTGCCAAATAACCGAAATACGGAAGGTTAAATTTGTGTAAATGAACATTCAGACACTTTGCCTCCCCCTAAACTTTCTAGTTTAAATATCTCGTTTCTGATGCTTTTTAGGGAAAAATATCATTCTTAAGTTTTGGTAGGAAATTAAATTCTCTACAACTTTTATTCTTTAGTGTTTTTCCAAATTTTGCCAAATAACCGAAATACGGAAGGTTAAATTTGTGTAAATGAACATTCAGACACTTTGCCTCCCCCTAAACTTTCTAGTTTAAATATCTCGTTTCTGATGCTTTTTAGGGAAAAATATCATTCTTAAGTTTTGGTAGGAAATTAAATTCTCTACAACCTTTATTCTTTAGTGTTTTTCCAAATTTTGCCAAATAACCGAAATACGGAAGGTTAAATTTGTGTAAATGAACATTCAGACACTTTGCCTCCCCCTAAACTTTCTAGTTTAAATATCTCGTTTCTGATGCTTTTTAGGGAAAAATATCATTCTAAAGTTTTGGTAGGAAATTAAATTCTCTACAACTTTTATTCTTTAGTGTTTTTCCAAATTTTGCCAAATAACCGAAATACGGAAGGTTAAATTTGTGTAAATGAACATTCAGACACTTTGCCTCCCCCTAAACTTTCTAGTTTAAATATCTCGTTTCTGATGCTTTTTAGGGTAAAATATCATTCTTAAGTTTTGGTAGGAAATTAAATTCTCTACAACTTTTATTCGTTAGTATTTTTCCAAATTTTGCCAAATAACCGAAATACGGAAGGTTAAATTTGTGTAAATGAACATTCAGACACTTTGCCTCCCCCTAAACTTTCTAGTTTAAATATCTCGTTTCTGATGCTTTTTAGGGAAAAATATCATTCTTAAGTTTTGGTAGGAAATTAAATTCTCTACAACTTTTATTCTTTAGTGTTTTTCCAAATTTTGCCAAATAACCGAAATACGGAAGGTTAAATTTGTGTAAATGAACATTCAGACACTTTGCCTCCCCCTGAACTTTCTAGTGGAAATATCTCGTTTCTGATGCTTTTTAGGGTAAAATATCATTCTTAGGTTTTGGTAAAAAATTAAATTCTCTACAACTTTTATTCTTTAGTATTTTTCCAAATTTTGCCAAATAACCGAAATACGGAAGGTTAAATTTGCGTAAATGAACATTCAGACACTTTGCCTCCCCCTGAACTTTCTAGTTTAAATATCTCGTTTCTGATGCTTTTTAGGGTAAAATATCATTCTTAAGTTTTGGTAGGAAATTAAATTCTCTACAACTTTTATTCTTTAGTGTTTTTCCAAATTTTGCCCAATAACCGAAATACGGAAGGTTAAATTTGTGTAAATGAACATTCAGACACTTTGCCTCCCCCTAAACTTTCTAGTTTAAATATCTCGTTTCTGATGCTTTTTAGGGTAAAATATCATTCTTAAGTTTTGGTAGGAAATTAAATTCTCTACAACTTTTATTCTTTAGTGTTTTTCTAAATTTCGCCAAATAACCGAAATACGGAAGGTTAAATTTGCGTAAATGAACATTCAGACACTTTGCCTCCCCCTGAACTTTCTAGTTTAAATATCTCGTTTCTGATGCTTTTTAGGGAAAAATACCATTCTTAAGTTTTGGTAGGAAATTAAATTCTCTACAACTTTTATTCTTTAGTATTTTTCCAAATTTTGCCAAATAACCGAAATACGGAAGGTTAAATTTGTGTAAATGAACATTCAGACACTTTGCCTCCCCTTAAACTTTCTAGTTTAAATATCTCGTTTCTCATGCTTTTTAGGGCAAAATACCATTCCTAAGTTTTGGTAGGAAATTAAATTCTCTAAAACTTTCATTCTTTAGTATTTTTCCAAATTTTGCCAAATAACCGAAATACGGAAGGTTAAATTTGTGTAAATGAACATTCAGACACTTTGCCTCCCCTTAAACTTTCTAGTTTAAATATCTCGTTTCTCATGCTTTTTAGGGCAAAATACCATTCCTAAGTTTTGGTAGGAAATTAAATTCTCTACAACTTTTATTCTTTAGTGTTTTTCCAAATTTTGCCAAATAACCGAAATACGGAAGGTTAAATTTGTGTAAATAAACATTCAGACACTTTGCCTCCCCCTGAACTTTCTAGTGGAAATATCTCGTTTCTGATGCTTTTTAGGGCAAAATACCATTCTTAAGTTTTGGTAAAAAATTAAATTCTCTATAACTTTTATTCTTTAGTATTTTCTCAAATTTTGCCAAATAACCGAAATACGGAAGGTTAAATTTGTGTAAATGAACATTCAGACACTTTGCCTCCCCCCAAACTTTCTAGTTTAAATATCTCGTTTCTGATACCTTTTAGGGCAAAAAATCATTCTTAAGTTTTGGTAAAAAATTAAATTCTCTACAACTTTTATTCTTTAGTATTTTTCCAAATTTAGCCAAATAACCGAGATATGCTAAAACCAAACCAATTACCGATTAAAATGCCAGGGAAAATCCCTGGGAAAAAGGCGGAGGGGGTTATTCTGATCTGTTAATTAATTTCCTTGTTTTCTGTTTTCTGGCAATTTGCTGCATTACCGAAATAGACGAGGGATTTTCCCTAGAAAATTCAATATTTGCCATCACTTGGTTTTAATTAACATTTTGACATATTTGCCGTAAGCGACTGGGAAATTAAGATACTGTACACACACACACAAGGAAAACGATGTAAATTAACTGAAATTTACTTTAGTGCAATTAATTTCTGGCGTAAACATGGCTTAACAGGCTCAAAGCAGTATGTTTTGCAAAAACTAAGTTTAAACTCGCCTATTTCGGTTATTTGACAAAATTTGCAAAAATGTTAAAGAATAAAAGTTGTAGGGAATTTAATTCCCTATCAAAACCTAAGAATGGTATTTTGCCCTAAAGGGCTTTGGAAAGGAGATATTTGCCACAGAACGTTCAGGGGAAGACAAAGTGTCTTAATGTCCTTATACACAACTTTAACCTACTGTATCTAGGTTATTTGGCAAAATTTGGAAAAATACTAAAGAATAAAAGTTGTAGAGAATTTAATTTCCTACCAAAACCTAAGAATGGGTTTTTTCCCTAAAAGGCCTCAGAACGGAGATATTTCCACTTGAAGGTTAAAGGGAAGACAAATTGTCTTAATCTTCATTTACAACAAACTTCAAAGTCTCGTACCAAGTTTATTGAGCAAAATTCACAAAAAATTTTAGTTCCATTGAACTTCCCATCGTCGATTTACTAGAAAACGAGTATAAACTCGTTAAAAAATTTTGACATTTGACATGGCTGTCATTTGACAGGTAATGACAGCTCGAAATGTCAAAAAACCGAGTTTGGACTCATTTTCGGGTAAGTCGGGGACGGGGAATACAACGCAACTGAAATTAAACGCCCCACGGCTACCCTAACCTCAGAAATGTCAAATTGACAAGCAAAAACCTGTTTTAGGTAAATTTGAATATTTTCGAGCTGATAAGACATTTTTTTTGAATTCCCCAACCACGAATTAACCGGAAACGAGTATAAACTCGATTTTTTTTTGACATTTCGAGCTGTCATTTTCCTGTTAAATGACAGCTTGTCAATGAAATTTTTTTTTCCAGTTATGGCCTTGATTTTTGGGTCAATTATAGCCTTAGCCCAGTAGGTTAAGTGGTACAAATTTGAGAATTTTAGCTCCTCTGGTTGAGGAGTTATGACAAGAAAACCCCAGCTCTGAGGAGAGTAGGAACTTGCTGGGTCAACGTAACTTCAAATTGATCTCAAAAATGTATTTGGTGGGTTACAGCCTTGATTTTTGGTGTGCTAGTAGCCTTGGCAATGCAGATTAAGACAAAATTATCAAAAAAAATTCTTCTAGCAAAATAACAGGAGTTTTTAAGGTTTTTTGGTTAGAGGTTCTGTTTGGGGTTCTAAGGCTACTTACCTTTGGCCTCTTGGATCTCAGGAGGGAATCAAGCGATTTGGACGAAATTTGGGTTGGATACTTGGAATGGGCAGGAGAGCAAACGGTCCCACCAGCAACCGCCTCCGAGGGCGGCAAAAGGGCGGAAAAAAAAAATTCAAAATTTTTCCAAAAAAAAAAAAATTATGAACGTCAACTTCAAAATGCTCTCAAAAATGTATTTTATGGGTTACAGCCTTGATTTTTGGGGTGGTAGTAGCCTTGACAATGCAGATTAAGACAAAATTTCGAAAAAAATCCCTCCAACAAAATAAGAGGAGTTTTCAAGGTTTTTCGGTTAGAGGTTCTGTTTGGGGTTCTAAGGCTACTTACCTTTGGCCTCTTGGATCTCAGGAGTGAATCAAGCGATTTGGATGAAATTTGGGTGGGATACCTGGAATGGACAGGAGAGCAAAAGGTCCTACCAGCGACCGCCTCCGGGGGCGGAAAAGGGCGGCAAGAGGCGGCAAAATTGTTTTTTTAAATTTTTCCAAAAAAAAAAAATTATGAACGTCAATTTCAAAATGCTCTCAAAAATGTATTTTGTGGGTTACAGCCTTGATTTTTGGAGTGGTAGTAGCCTTGACCAATGCAGATTAAGACAAAATTGTGAAAAAAATTCCCTCTAGCAAAATAACAGGAGTTCTCAAGCTTTTTTGGTTAGAGGTTCTGTTTGGGGTTCTAAGGCTACTTACCTTTGGCCTCTTGGATCTCAGGAGGGAATCAAGCGATTTGGATGAAATTTGGGGTGGATACTTGGAATGGGCAGGAAAGCAAACGGTCCCACCAGCGACCGCCTCCGGGGGCGGCAAAGGGCGGCAAGGGGCGGCAAAATTGTTTTTTAAAATTTTTCCAAAAAAAAACTTATAAAAACTTCCAGTACCCTCCTGTCTGTCGCAGTAAAATTTTTTTCAATTTCAATCCCGTTCCTGCAAGAGTTATACGGATATTAGCCTAAACGAGCCTCAAAAACGATTATAAATTAATAACAAATCGACGTTTCCGCCATTTAATCGTTCAAGCCCAATTCCTAACCTAATTTAGCTTGAAAATTAATTATTCAAAAGGTTTCTGGTTACAAGACAGGGAATTAGCGACGGATGATTAGTTATTGGCCCTAATAAACCAGGAAAACATCCCAATTTCCCTTAGGGAACGAGGAAATTCCTCAAAAATATTATTTTATGGGAAAAATAACGGAATTTACGATTTTGTGGGCGCAGTCGGGTTGGATGGACCGCAATTTGGTATTATTAATTTGGTATACGGTCAATTTGAACGGGGAAAATATACAAAAAACGACTCAATTCTTTTCATCCACGTTCCTCCACTTTGCACTGAGGTGCTCGAAAAATTATAGCAACCGCATTTATCCCCTTACGGACCTGATTTTTTGCACCGTTGCCACTTATTCCCTGTAGTATGTCAGAAAAAAATTTCAAATTTTTCCCTTACAAAATAAGGGAATTACAGGGTGAAACGTCTTTGCAGGGTGACAGAGAGGTTCTACTAGGAAAACTGATTTTTAAACATTTTTACCTCCCTTAATTGAACTAGTACGGACCTGATTTTTTGCACGGTTGCCACCTACTCCTCATAGTATGTCAGAAAAAAATTTCAAATTTTTCCCTTACAAAATAAGAGAGTTACAGGGTGAAACGTCTTTGCAGGGTGACAGAGAGGTTCTACTAGGAAAACTGATTTTTAAACATTTTTACCTCCCTTAATTGAACTAGTACGGCCCTGATTTTTTGCACGGTTGTCACCTACTCCCTGTAGTATGTCAGAAAAAAATTTCAAATTTTTTCGGTACAAAACAAGGGAGATACAGGGTGAAACGGGACAGAGAGATATTTGACAAAATCCAGTTGCACCATACTTGGAGCAAACGGACCCTTAAATTTTCAAAATTGAATAACTCCGCCATTTTTCAAGTTACAGGATGCGCAAACTACTCAAAATAAAGCTCTTTGAGTGTCCTTTCCTGTCATACCACTCACTAGGTTAGTTTCGGTCAAACATATACAGGGTGTGGCAAGATACAGGGTGGTGCGGGTTTATCAGCCCCTGAGGGCCCTTAGGGGCTTTAGGGCGTTTTCAAACTCACACATTCAGATTCCCCGTGTGATTCTGAACAATTTTGCTCTCTTTCAAAATTTCGGTATCTCTTACCGTTTTCGAGATATTTAACAAAAACCAGTGAAACCATAATTTGTCCAAACGGACCCTTAAATTTTCAAAATTGAATAACTCCGCCAGTTTTCAAGTTACAGGATGCGCAAACCACTCAAAATAAAGCTTTTTGAGTGCTCTTTCCTGTCATACCACTCACTTGGTTAGTTTCTGTCAAATGTATACAGGGTGTGGCAAATTACAGGGTGGTGCGAGTTTATCAGCCCCTAAGGGCCCTTAGGGGCTTTAGGGCGTTTTCAAACTGACACATTCAGATTCCGCGTGTGATTTTACACAATTTTGCTCTCTTTCAAAATTTCTGTATCTCTAACCGTTTTCGAGATATTTAACAAAAACCAGTGAAACCATAATTTGACCAAACGGACCCTTAAATTTTCAAAATTGAATAACTCCGCCAGTTTTCAAGTTACAGGATGCGCAAACCACTCAAAATTAAGCTCTTTGAGTGCCCTTTCCTGTCATACCACTCACTCGAACAGTTTCGGTCAAACATATACAGGGTGTGTCAAAATACAGGGTGGTGCGGGTTTATCAGCCCCTGACGGCCCTTAGGGGCTTTAGGGCGTTTTCAAACTGACACATTCAGATTCCGCGTGTGATTCTGAACAATTTTGCTCTCTTTGAAAATTTTCGTATCTTTAACCGTTTTCGAGATATTTAACAAAAACCAGTTGAACCATAATTTGACCAAATGGACCCATAAATTTTCAAAATTGAATAACTCCGCCATTTTTCAAGTTACAGGATGCGCAAACCACTCAAAATAAAGCTTTTTGAGTGCTCTATCCTCTCATACTACTCACTTGGGTAGTTTCTGTCAAATGTATACAGGGTGTGGCAAATTACAGGGTGGTGCGGGTTTATCAGCCCCTGACGGCCCTTAGGGGCTTTAGGGCGTTTTCAAACTGACACATTCAGATTCCGCGTGTGATTCTGAACAATTTTGCTCTCTTTGAAAATTTTCGTATCTTTAACCGTTTTCGAGATATTTAACAAAAACCAGTTGAACCATAATTTGACCAAATGGACCCATAAATTTTCAAAATTGAATAACTCCGCCAGTTTTCAAGTTACAGGATGCGCAAACCACTCAAAATTAAGCTCTTTGAGTGCCCTTTCCTGTCATACCACTCACTCGAACAGTTTCGGTCAAACATATACAGGGTGTGTCAAAATACAGGGTGGTGCGGGTTTATCAGCCCCTGACGGCCCTTAGGGGCTTTAGGGCGTTTTCAAACTGACACATTCAGATTCCGCGCGTGATTCTGAACCATTTTGCTCCCTTTCAAAATTTTCGTATCTCTAACCGTTTTCGAGATATTTAACAAAAACCAGTTCAAAAGTAGTTATACCAAACAGACCCATGAATTTTCAAAATTGAATAACTCCGCCAGTTTTCAAGTTACAGGATGCGCAAACCACTCAAAATAAAGCTTTTTGAGTGCCCTTTCCTGTCATACCACTCACTCGAACAGTCTCGGTCAAATATATACAGGGTGTGGCAAATTACAAGGTGGTGCGGGTTTATCAGCCCCTGAGGGCCCTTAGGAGCTTTAGGGCGTTTTCAAACTGACACATTCAGATTCTGCGTGTGATTTTGAACAATTTTGCTCTCTTTCAAAATTTCTGTATCTTTAACCGTTTTCGAGATATTTAACAAAAACCAGTGGAACCATAATTTGACCAAATGGACCCATAAATTTTCAAAATTGAATAACTCCGCCAGTTTTCAAGTTACAGGATGCGCAAACCACTCAAAATAAAGCTCTTTGAGTGCTCTTTCCTGTCATACCACTCATTCGATCAGTTTCGGTCAAACATATACAGGGTGTGGCAAATTACAGGGTGGTGCTAGTTTATCAGCCCCTGAGGGCCCTTAGGGGCTTTAGGACGTTTTTAAACTTACAAATTCAGATTCCGCGTCTGATTCTGAACAATTTTGCTCCCTTTCAAAATTTCTGTATCTTTAACCGTTTGCGAGATATTTAACAAAAACCAGTTGAACCATAATTTGACCAAATGGACCCATAAATTTTCAAAATTGAATAACTCCGCCAGTTTTCAAGTTACAGGATGCGCAAACCACTCAAAATAAAGCTCTTTGAGTGCTCTTTCCTGTCATACCACTCACTTGACCAGTTTCGGTCAAACATATACAGGGTGTGGCAAATTACAGGGTAGTGCGGGTTTATCAGCCCCTAAGGGCCCTTAGGGGCTTTAGGGCGTTTTCAAACTGACACATTCAGATTCCGCGTGTGATTCTGAACAATTTTGCTCTCTTTCAAAATTTCTGTATCTCTAACCGTTTTCGAGATATTTAACAAAAATCAGTTGAACCATAATTTGACCAAATGGACCCTTAAATTTTCAAAATTGAATAACTCCGCCAGTTTTCAAGTTACAGGATGCGCAGACCACTCAAAATAAAGCTCTTTGAGTGCTCTATCCTCTCATACCACTCACTTGGGTAGTTTCTGTCAAATGTATACAGGGTGTGGCAAATTACAGGGTGGTGCGGGTTTATCAGCCCCTGAGGGCCCTTAGGGGCTTTAGGGCGTTTTCAAACTTACACATTCAGATTCCGCGTGTGATTCTAAACAATTTTGCTCTCTTTCAAAATTTCTGTATCTTTAACTGTTTTCGAGATATTTAACAAAAACCAGTGGAACCATAATTTGTCCAAACGTACCCATGAATTTTCAAAATTGAATAACTCCGCCATTTTTCCAGTTACAGGATGCGCAAACCACTCAAAATTAAGCTCTTTGAGTGCTCTTTCCTGTCATACCACTCACTCGATCAGTTTCTGTCAAATTTATACAGGGTGTGGCAAATTACAGAGTGGTCCTAGTTTATCAGCCCCTGAGGGCCCTTAGGAGCTTTAGGGAGTTTTCAAACTTACACATTCAGATTCCGCGTGTGATTCTACACAATTTTGCAGTCTTGCAAAATTTTTGTATCTTTAACCGTTTTCGAGATATTTAACAAAAACTAGTTGAACCATAATTTGTCCAAACGGACCCTTAAATTTTCAAAATTGAATAACTCCGCCATTTTTCAAGTTACAGGATGCGCAAACCACTCAAAATAAAGCTCTTTGAGTGCTCTTTCCTGTCATACCACTCACTTGGTCAGTTTCGGTCAAATGTATACAGGGTGTGGCAAATTACAGGGTGGTGCTGGTTTATCAGCCCCTGAGGGCCCTTAGGGGCTTTAGGACGTTTTTAAACTTACAAATTCAGATACCGCGTGTGATTCTGAACAATTTTGCTCTCTTTCAAAATTTCTGTATCTTTAACCGTTTTCGAGATATTTAACAAAAACCAGTTGAACCATAATTTGTCCAAACGGACCCTTAAATTTTCAAAATTGAATAACTCCGCCATTTTTCAAGTTACAGGATGCGCAAACCACTCAAAATAAAGCTTTTTGAGTGCTCTTTTCTGTCATACCACTCACTCGACCAGTTTCGGTCAAACATATACAGGGTGTGGCAAATTACAGGGTGGTGCGGGTTTCTCAGCCCCTGACAGCCCTTAGGGGCTTTAGGGCGTTTTCAAACTGACACATTCAGATTCCGCGTGTGATTCTGAACAATTTTGCTCTCTTTCAAAATTTCTGTATCTCTAACCGTTTTCGAGATATTTAACAAAAATCAGTTGAACCATAATTTGACCAAATGGACCCATAAATTTTCAAAATTGAATAACTCCGCCATTTTTCAAGTTACAGGATGCGCAAACCACTCAAAATAAAGCTCTTTGAGTGCCCTTTCCTGTCATATCACTCACTCGAACAGTTTCGGTCAAACATATACAGGGTGTGGCAAGATACAGGGTGGTGCGGGTTTATCAGCCCCTGACGGCCTTTAGGGGCTTTAGGGCGTTTTCAAACTTACAAATTCAGATTCCGCGCGTGATTCTGAACAATTTTGCTCTCTTTCAAAATTTTCGTATCTTTAACCGTTTTCGAGATATTTAACAAAAACCAGTTGAACCATAATTTGACCAAATGGACCCATAAATTTTCAAAATTGAATAACTCCGCCAGTTTTCAAGTTACAGGATGCGCAAACCACTCAAAATTAAGCTCTTTGAGTGCCCTTTCCTGTCATACCACTCACTCGAACAGTTTCGGTCAAACATATACAGGGTGTGTCAAAATACAGGGTGGTGCGGGTTTATCAGCCCCTGACGGCCCTTAGGGGCTTTAGGGCGTTTTCAAACTGACACATTCAGATTCCGCGCGTGATTCTGAACCATTTTGCTCCCTTTCAAAATTTTCGTATCTCTAACCGTTTTCGAGATATTTAACAAAAACCAGTTCAAAAGTAGTTATACCAAACAGACCCATGAATTTTCAAAATTGAATAACTCCGCCAGTTTTCAAGTTACAGGATGCGCAAACCACTCAAAATAAAGCTTTTTGAGTGCCCTTTCCTGTCATACCACTCACTCGAACAGTCTCGGTCAAATATATACAGGGTGTGGCAAATTACAAGGTGGTGCGGGTTTATCAGCCCCTGAGGGCCCTTAGGAGCTTTAGGGCGTTTTCAAACTGACACATTCAGATTCCGCGTGTGATTCTGAACAATTTTGCTCTCTTTGAAAATTTTCGTATCTTTAACCGTTTTCGAGATATTTAACAAAAACCAGTTGAACCATAATTTGACCAAATGGACCCATAAATTTTCAAAATTGAATAACTCCGCCAGTTTTCAAGTTACAGGATGCGCAAACCACTCAAAATTAAGCTCTTTGAGTGCCCTTTCCTGTCATACCACTCACTCGAACAGTTTCGGTCAAACATATACAGGGTGTGTCAAAATACAGGGTGGTGCGGGTTTATCAGCCCCTGACGGCCCTTAGGGGCTTTAGGGCGTTTTCAAACTGACACATTCAGATTCCGCGCGTGATTCTGAACCATTTTGCTCCCTTTCAAAATTTTCGTATCTCTAACCGTTTTCGAGATATTTAACAAAAACCAGTTCAAAAGTAGTTATACCAAACAGACCCATGAATTTTCAAAATTGAATAACTCCGCCAGTTTTCAAGTTACAGGATGCGCAAACCACTCAAAATAAAGCTTTTTGAGTGCCCTTTCCTGTCATACCACTCACTCGAACAGTCTCGGTCAAATATATACAGGGTGTGGCAAATTACAAGGTGGTGCGGGTTTATCAGCCCCTGAGGGCCCTTAGGAGCTTTAGGGCGTTTTCAAACTGACACATTCAGATTCTGCGTGTGATTTTGAACAATTTTGCTCTCTTTCAAAATTTCTGTATCTTTAACCGTTTTCGAGATATTTAACAAAAACCAGTGGAACCATAATTTGTCCAAACGTACCCATGAATTTTCAAAATTGAATAACTCCGCCAGTTTTCAAGTTACAGGATGCGCAAACCACTCAAAGTAAAGCTCTTTGAGTGCTCTTTCCTGTCATACCACTCACTTGGTTAGTTTCTGTCAAATGTATACAGGGTGTGGCAAATTACAGGGTGGTGCGGGTTTATCAGCCCCTGAGGGCCCTTAGGGGCTTTAGGGCGTTTTCAAACTTACAAATTCAGATTCCGCGCGTGATTCTGAACCATTTTGCTCTCTTTCAAAATTTTCGTATCTTTAACCGTTTTCGAGATATTTAACAAAAACCAATTGAACCATAATTTGTCCAAACGGACCCTTAAATTTTCAAAATTGAATAACTCCGCCAGTTTTCAAGTTACAGGATGCGCAAACCACTCAAAATAATGCTCTTTGAGTGCTCTTTCCTGTCATATCACTCACTCGATCAGTTTCTGTCAAATGTATACAGGGTGTGGCAAATTACAGGGTGGTGCGGGTTTCTCAGCCCCTGACAGCCCTTAGGGGCTTTAGGGCGTTTTCAAACTGACACATTCAGATTCCGCGTGTGATTTTGAACAATTTTGCTCTCTTTGAAAATTTTCGTATCTTTAACCGTTTTCGAGATATTTAACAAAAACCAGTGGAACCATAGTTTGACCAAATGGCCACTTATATTTTCAAAATTGAATAACTCCGCCATTTTTCAAGATACAGGATGCGCAAACCACTCAAAATAAAGCTCTTTGAGTGCTCTTTCCTGTCATACCACTCATTCGATCAGTTTCTGTCAAATGTATACAGGGTGTGGCAAATTACAGGGTGGTGCTGGTTTATCAGCCCCTGAGGGCCCTTAGGGGCTTTAGGACGTTTTTAAACTTACAAATTCAGATTCCGCGTGTGATTCTGAACAATTTTGCTCTCTTTCAAAATTTCTGTATCTTTAACCGTTTTCGAGATATTTAACAAAAACCAGTGAAACCATAATTTGACCAAACGTACCCATGAATTTTCAAAATTGAATAACTCCGCCATTTTTCCAGTTACAGGATGCGCAAACCACTCAAAATAAACCTCTTTGAGTGCTCTTTCCTGTCATACCACTCACTCGAACAGTTTCGGTCAAACATATACAGGGTGTGGCAAATTACAGGGTGGTGCGGGTTTATCAGCCCCTAAGGGCCCTTAGGGGCTTTAGGGCGTTTTCAAACTTGCACATTCAGATTCCACGTGTGATTTTACACAATTTTGCTCTCTTTCAAAATTTCTGTATCTCTAACCGTTTTCGAGATATTTAACAAAAACCAGTTGAACCATAATTTGACCAAATGGACCCTTAAATTTTCAAAATTGAATAACTCCGCCATTTTTCCAGTTACAGGATGCGCAAACCACTCAAAATAAACCTCTTTGAGTGCTCTTTCCTGTCATATCACTCACTCGATCAGTTTCTGACAAATGTATACAGGGTGTGGCAAATTACAGGGTGGTGCGGGTTTATCAGCCCCTGACGGCCCTTAGGGGCTTTAGGACGTTTTTAAACTTACAAATTCAGATTCCGCGTGTGATTCTGAACAATTTTGCTCTCTCTCAAAATTTCTGTATCTTTAACCGTTTTCGAGATATTTAACAAAAACCAGTGGAACCATAATTTGTCCAAACGTACCCATGAATTTTCAAAATTGAATAACTCCGCCATTTTTCAAGTTACAGGATGCGCAAACCACTCAAAATAAAGCTCTTTGAGTGCTCTTTCCTGTCATACCACTCACTTGGTTAGTTTCTGTCAAATGTATACAGGGTGTGGCAAATTACAGGGTGGTGCGGGTTTATCAGCCCCTGACGGCCCTTAGGGGCTTTAGGACGTTTTTAAACTTACAAATTCAGATTCCGCGCGTGATTCTGAACTATTTTGCTCTCTTTCAAAATGTCTGTATCTCTAACCGTTTTCGAGATATTTAACAAAAACCAGTGGAACCATAATTTGTCCAAACGTACCCTTAAATTTTCAAAATTGAATAACTCCGCCAGTTTTCAAGTTACAGGATGCGCAAACCACTCAAAATAAAGCTTTTTGAGTGCTCTTTCCTGTCATGCCACTCACTCGATCAGTTTCTGTCAAATTTATACAGGGTGTGGCAAATTACAGAGTGGTCCTAGTTTATCAGCCCCTGAGGGCCCTTAGGGGCTTTAGGGAGTTTTCAAACTTACACATTCAGATTCCGCGTGTGATTCTACACAATTTTGCAGTCTTGCAAAATGTTTGTATCTTTAACCGTTTTCGAGATATTTAACAAAAACCAGTTGAACCATAATTTGTCCAAACGGACCCTTAAATTTTCAAAATTGAATAACTCCGTCATTTTTCAAGTTACAGGATGCGCAAACCACTCAAAATAAAGCTCTTTGAGTGCTCTTTCCTGTCATACCACTCACTTGGTTAGTTTCTGTCAAATGTATACAGGGTGTGGCAAATTACAGGGTGGTGCGGGTTTATCAGCCCCTGAGGGCACTTAGAGGCTTTAGGGCGTTCTCAAACTCACACATTCAGATTCCACGTGTGATTCTACACAATTTTGCTCTCTTTCAAAATTTCTGTATCTTTAACCGTTTTCGAGATATTTAACAAAAACCAGTTCAAAAGTAGTTATACCAAACAGACCCATGAATTTTCAAAATTGAATAACTCCGCCAGTTTTCAAGTTACAGGATGCGCAAACCACTCAAAATTAAGCTCTTTGAGTGCCCTTTCCTGTCATACCACTCACTCGAACAGTTTCGGTCAAACATATACAGGGTGTGGCAAATTACAGGGTGGTGCGGGTTTATCAGCCCCTGACGGCCCTTAGGGGCTTTAGGGCGTTTTCAAACTCACACATTCAGATTCCCCGTGTGATTCTGAACAATTTTGCTCTCTTTCAAAATTTCTGTATCTTTAACCGTTTTCGAGATATTTACCAAAAACCAGTTGAACCATAATTTGACCAAATGGACCCATAAATTTTCAAAATTTAATAACTCCGCCATTTTTCAAGATACAGGATGCGCAAACCACTCAAAATAAAGCTCTTTGAGTGCTCTTTCCTCTCATACCACTCGCTCGATCAGTGTCGGTCAAATATATACAGGGTGTGGCAACATACAGGGTGGTGCTGGTTTATCAGCCCCTGACGGCCCTTAGGGGCTTTGGAGCATTTTCAAACTTACACAATCAGATTCCGCGTGTGTTTCTGAACAATTTTGCTCTCTTTCAAAATTTCTGTATCTCTAACCGTTTTTGAGATATTCAACAAAAACCAGTCGCACCATCTCAGCCCGATATCTTGACAATTTGGCGAGTAAAAATTTTGAAAAAAATCACACTTATTCTACAAGGTCGTGGCAACAAATGAGCGAAAAATCAAAGCGGTAGCGGAAAAATCAAACTTTTTACGAGCCTCCAAACGATGCGGTGCGAAAAGGTAAAAAAACAGGAAAACAGGCAAAAAAGCAAATTCCCCATTCGGGACCGTAAATTTCGGGGGAAAACGGCGCAGTTTATGCATTTTCCGTCAACTACAACCTAATTTGTTGGAAGTTAACCGAAAAACTACGGCGCAAACCTGGAATTGGATTTCCCTTAATTAAAACTTCCCCATTTGTACGGTTTGTTGTGTTTGAACGGTTTTCGCCCCGATTTTTTGCTCTTCCAGTATGGAAATCGCGGCGGAAAAGTAAATATTCCTGTTTGTATCGGTCGTGAGGGGTTTTCCTGAAAATTTCAGCCTTCTAAGTGGAAAAATAACGGAGTTACAGGGTTTTGGAAAGTTCTCCCTGTTGAGGGAGAAGTTTCCAAAAAGCTGTAACTTGAGAACCTTTGGGGGGATTTTGCTCATTTTTGGCACAAATCTGTATCTTGGTTGGTACTATCCACCCCTGAAATTTCAAGCTTCTACATGCCAAACTAACAAAGTTATCAAACTTTAAAGAAATTACCTTATTTAAGGGCAAAATTTTTGAAATCCAATATCTCCAAAACTGTATGGGTTATTTTAGTGATTTTTTTACCCAACATACCAAACAACCTCAAGTTTTTTCTGTAAAAATTTCAGTCCTCTAACTGGAAAAATAACGGAGTTACAGGGTTTTGGAAAGTTCTCCCTGTTGAGGGAGAAGTTTCCAAAAAGCTGTAACTTGAGAACCTTTAGGGGGATTTTGCTCATTTTTGGCACAAATCTGTATCTTTGTTAGTAGTATCCACTTACCCACTGACCACCACCACCCCTGAAAATTTCAACCTTCTACCTTACAAACTAACAAAGTTATCGCACTTCAAAGAAATTACCTTATTTAAAGGCAAAATTTTTGAAATTCAATATCTCCAAAACTGTATGGGTGATTTTAGTGATTTTTTTACCCAATATACCAAACAACCTCAAGTTTTTTCTGTAAAAATTTCAGCCTTCTAACTGGAAAAATAACGGAGTTACAGGGTTTTGGAAAGTTCTCCCTGTTGAGGGAGAAAAAAAAAAAAAAATTATCCAAAAAATCATCACCAAACATCCTTGTGTTTTTGTTAAATATCTCGAAAACGGTTAGAGATACAAAAATTTTGCAAGAGAGCAAAATTGTTCAAAATTACACGCGGAATCTGAATGTGTAAGTTTGAAAACGCCCTAAAGCCCCTAAGGGCCGTCAGGGGCTGATAAACCCGCACCACCCTGTAATTTGCCACACCCTGTATACATTTGACAGAAACTGATCGAGTGAGTGATATGACAGGAAAGAGCACTCAAAGAGCTTTATTTTGAGTGGTTTGCGCATCCTGTATCTTGAAAAATGGCGGAGTTATTCAATTTTGAAAATTTAAGGGTCCGTTTGGTCAAATTATGGTTCAACTGGTTTTTGTTAAATATCTCGAAAACGGTTAGAGATACAGAAATTTTAAAAGAGAGCAAAATTGTTTAGAATCACGCGCGGAATCTGAGTGTGTAAGTTTGAAAACGCCCTAAAGCCCCTAAGGGCCGTCAGGGGCTGATAAATCAGCACCACCCTGTAATTTGCCACACCCTGTATACATTTGACCGAAACTGTTCGAGTGAGTAGTATGAGAAGAAAGAGCACTCAAAGAGCTTAATTTTGAGTGGTTTGCGCATCCTGTATCTTGAAAAATGGCGGAGTTATTCAATTTTGAAAATTTATGGGTCCGTTTGGACAAATTATGGTTCCACTGGTTTTTGTTAAATATCTCGAAAACGGTTAGAGATACAGAGATTTTGAAAGAGAACAAAATTGTTCAGAATCACACGCGGAATCTGAATTTGTAAGTTTGAAAACGCCCTAAAGCCCCTAAGGGCCGTCAGGGGCTGATAAATCAGCACCACCCTGTAATTTGCCACACCCTGTATACGTTTGACGGAAACTAACCGAGTGAGTGGTATGACAGGAAAGAGCACTCAAAGAGCTTTATTTTGAGTGGTTTGCGCATCCTGTATCTTGAAAAATGGCGGAGTTATTAAATTTTGAAAATTTATGGGTCCATTTGGTCAAATTATGGTTCAACTGGTTTTTGGTAAATATCTCGAAAACGGTTAGAGATACGAAAATTTTGAAAGAGAGCAAAATTGTTTAGAATTGCACGCGGAATCTGAATGTGTAAGTTTGAAAACGCCCTAAAGCCTCTAAGGGCCGTCAGGGGCTGATAAACCCGCACCACCCTGTAATTTGCCACACCCTGTATACAATTGACAGAAATGGATCGAATGAGTGGTATGACAGGAAAGAGCACTCAAAGAGCTTTATTTTGAGTGGTTTGCGCATCCTGTAACTTGAAAGATGGCGGAGTTATTCAATTTTGAAAATTTATGGGTCCATTTGGTCAAATTATGGTTCAACTGGTTTTTGGTAAATATCTCAAAAACGGTTAGAGATACAGAAATTTTGAAAGAGAGCAAAATTGTTCAGAATCACACGGGGAATCTGAATGTGTGAGTTTGAAAACGCCCTAAAGCCCCTAAGGGCCCTCAGGGGCTGATAAACCCGCACCACCCTGTATCTTGCCACACCCTGTATATGTTTGACCGAAACTGATCGAGTGAGTGGTATGACAGGAAAGGGCACTCAAAGGGCTTTATTTTGAGTGGTTTGCGCATCCTGTAACTTGAAAAATGGCGGAGTTATTCAATTTTGAAAATTTAAGGGTCCGTTTGGACAAATTATGGTTCAACTGGTTTTTGTTAAATATCTCGAAAACGGTTAGAGATACAGAAATTTTGAAAGAGAGCAAAATTGTTCAGAATCACACGCGGAATCTGAATTTGTCGGTTTGAAAACGCCCTAAGGCCCCTAAGGGCCCTCAGGGGCTGATAAACCCGCACCACCCTGTAATTTGCCACACCCTGTATACAATTGACAGAAATCAATCGAATGAGTGGTATGACAGGAAAGAGCACTCAAAGAGCTTTATTTTGAGTGGTTTGCGCATCCTGTATCTTGAAAAATGGCGGAGTTATTAAATTTTGAAAATTTAAGGGTCCATTTGGTCAAATTATGGTTCAACTGGTTTTTGGTAAATATCTCAAAAACGGTTAGAGATACAGAAATTTTGAAAGAAAGCAAAATTGTTCAGAATCACACGCGGAATCTGAATTTGTAAGTTTTAAAACGCCCTAAAGCCCCTAAGGGCCCTCAGGGGCTGATAAACCCGCACCACCCTGTATTTTGCCACACCCTGTATATGTTTGACCGAAACTAACCGAGTGAGTGGTATGACAGGAAAGGGCACTCAAAGGGCTTTATTTTGAGTGGTTTGCGCATCCTGTATCTTGAAAAATGGCGGAGTTATTCAATTTTGAAAATTTATGGGTCCATTTGGACAAATTATGGTTCAACTGGTTTTTGTTAAATATCTCGAAAACGGTTAGAGATACGAAAATTTTGAAAGAGAGCAAAATTGTTTAGAATTGCACGCGGAATCTGAATGTGTAAGTTTGAAAACGCCCTAAAGCCCCTAAGGGCCCTCAGGGGCTGATAAACCCGCACCACCCTGTAATTTGCCACACCCTGTATACAGTTGACAGAAATGGACCGAATGAGTGGTATGACAGGAAAGAGCACTGAAAGAGCTTTATTTTGAGTGGTTTGCGCATCCTGTAACTTGAAAAATGGCGGAGTTATTCAATTTTGAAAATTTAAGGGTCCGTTTGCTCCAAGTATGGTGCAACTGGATTTTGTCAAATATCTCTCTGTCTCGTTTCACCCTGTATCTCCCTTGTTTTGTACTGGAAAAATTTGAAATTTTTTTCTACCATACTACAGGGAGTAAGTGGCAACCATGCAAAAAATCAGGACCGTACTAGTTCAACTAAGGGAGGTAAAAATTTTAAAAAATCAGTTTTTCTTGTTCAACCTCTCTGTCACCCTGCAAACACGTTTCACCCTGTAATTCCCTTATTTTGTAAGGGAAAAATTTGAAATTTTTTTCTGACATACTACAGGGAGTAAGTGGCAACGGTGCAAAAAATCAGGTCCGTAAGTGGATAAATGCGGTTGCTATAATTTTTCGAGCACCTCAGTGCAAAGTGGAGGAACGTGGATGAAAAGAATTGAGTCGTTTTTCGTATATTTTCCCCGTTCAAATTGACCGTAAATACCAAATTGCGGTCCATCCAACCCGACTGCGCCCACAAAATCGTAAATTCCGTTATTTTTCCCATAAAATAATATTTTTGAGGAATTTCCGCGTTCCCTAAGGGAAATTGGGATGTTTTCCTGGTTTATTAGGGCCAATAACTAATCATCCGTCGCTAATTCCCTGTCTTGTAACCAGAAACCTTTTGAATAATTAATTTTCAAGCTAAATTAGGTTAGGAATTGGGCTTGAACGATTAAATGGCGGAAACGTCGATTTGTTATTAATTTATTATCGTTTTTGAGGCTCGTTTAGGCTAATATTCGTATAACTCTTGCAGGAACGGGATTGGAATTGGGAAAAATTTTACTGCGACAGACAGGAGGGTACTGGAAGTTTTTATAAGTTTTTTTTTTGAAAAATTAAAAAAAAAAAATTTGCCGCCCCTTGCCGCCCTTTGCCGCCCCCGGAGGCGGTCGCTGGTGGGACCGTTTGCTCTCCTGCCCATTCCAAGTATCCAACCCAAATTTCATCAAAATCGCTTGATTCCCTCCTGAGATCCAAGAGGCCAAAGGTAAGTAGCCTTAGAACCCCAAACAGAACCTCTAACCGAAAAACCTTGAAAACTCCTCTTATTTTGTTGGAGGGATTTTTTTTTCGAAATTTTGTCTTAATCTGCATTGTCAAGGCTACTACCATACCAAAAATCAAGGCTGTAACCCATAAAATACATTTTTGAGAGCATTTTGAAGTTGACGTTCATAATTTTTTTTTTTTTGGAAAAATTTTGAATTTTTTTTTTCCGCCCCTTTGCCGCCCTCGGAGGCGGTTGCTGGTGGGACCGTTTGCTCTCCTGCCCATTCCAGGTATCCAACCCAAATTTCATCCAAATCGCTTGATTCCCTCCTGAGATCCAAGAGGCCAAAGGTAAGTAGCCTTAGAACCCCAAACAGAACCTCTAACCAAAAAACCTTGAAAACTCCTCTTATTTTGTTGGAGGGAATTTTTTTCACAATTTTGTTTTAATCTACATTGTCAAGGCTACTACCACACCAAAAATCAAGGCTGTAACCCACAAAATACATTTTTGAGAGCATTTTGAAGTTGACGTTCATAATTTTTTTTTTTTGGAAAAATTTTAAAAAACAATTTTGCCGCCCCTTGCCGCCCTTTGCCGCCCCCGGAGGCGGTCGCTGGTGGGACCGTTTGCTCTCCTGCCCATTCCAAGTATCCACCCCAAATTTCATCCAAATCGCTTGATTCCTTCCTGAAATCCAAGAGGCCAAAGGTAAGTAGCCTTAGAACCCCAAACAGAACCTCTAACCAAAAAACCTTGAAAACTCCTCTTATTTTGTTAGAGGGAATTTTTTTCAAAATTTTGTCTTAATCTGCATTGTCAAGGCTACTACCACACCAAAAATCAAGGCTGTAACCCACAAAATACATTTTTCAGAGCATTTTGAAGTTGACGTTCATAATTTTTTTTTTTTGGAAAAATGTAAAAAAAAATTTTGCCGTCCCTTGCCGCCTCTTGCCGCCCCCGGAGGCGGTCGCTGGTGGGACCGTTTGCTCTCCTGCCCATTCCAAGTATCCCACCCAAATTTCATCCAAATCGCTTGATTCCCTCCTGAGATCCAAGAGGCCAAAGGTAAGTAGCCTTAGAACCCCAAACAGAACCTCTAACCAAAAAACCTTGAAAACTCCTGTTATTTTGCTAGAGGGAATTTTTTTCAAAATTTTGTCTTAATCTGCATTGTCAAGGCTACTACCACACCAAAAATCAAGGCTGTAACCCATAAAATACATTTTTGAGAGCATTTTGAAGTTGACGTTCATAATTTTTTTTTTTTGGAAAAATTTAAAAAAAAAATTTGCCGCCCCTTGCCGCCCCTTTTCCGCCCTCGGAGGCGGTCGCTGGTGGGACCGTTTTCTCTCCTGTCCATTCCAAGTATCCACCCCAAATTTCATCCAAATCGCTTGATTCCCTCCTGAGATCCAAGAGGCCAAAGGTAAGTAGCCTTAGAACCCCAAACAGAACCTCTAACCGAAAAACCTTGAAAACTCCTCTTATTTTGTTGGAGGGAATTTTTTTCACAATTTTGTCTTAATCTACATTGTCAAGGCTACTACCACACCAAAAATCAAGGCTGTAACCCACAAAATACATTTTTGAGAGCATTTTGAAGTTGACGTTCATAATTTTTTTTTTTGGAAAAATTTTAAAAAACAATTTTGCCGCCCCTTGCCGCCCTTTTCCGCCCCCGGAGGCGGTCGCTAGTGGGACCGTTTGCTCTCCTGCCCATTCCAAGTATCCAACCCAAATTTCATCCAAATCGCTTGATTCCTTCCTGAAATCCAAGAGGCCAAAGGTAAGTAGCCTTAGAACCCCAAACAGAACCTCTAACCGAAAAACCTTGAAAACTCCTGTTATTTTGTTAGAGGGAATTTTTTTGATAATTTTGTCTTAATCTGCATTGTCAAGGCTACTACCACACCAAAAATCAAGGCTGTAACCCACAAAATACATTTTTGAGATCAATTTGAAATTACCTTGACCCAGCAAGTTCCTACTCTCCTCAGAGCTGGGGTTTTCTTGTCATAACTCCTCAACCAGAGGAGCTAAAATTCTCAAATTTCTACCACTTAACCTACTGGGCTAAGGCTATAAATGACCCGAAAATCAAGGCTGTAACCCACAAAATACATTTTTGAGATCAATTTGAAGTTACCTTGACCCAGCAAGTTTCTACTATCCTCAGAGCTGGGGTTTTCTTGTCATAACTCCTCAACCAGAGGAGCTAAAATTCTCAAATTTCTACCACTTAACCTACTGGGCTAAGGCTATAAATGACCCAAAAATCAAGGCCATAACTGGAAAAAAAAATTTCATTGACAAGCTGTCATTTAACAGGAAAATGACAGCTCGAAATGTCAAAAAAAAATCGAGTTTATACTCTTTTCCGGTTAATTCGTGGTTGGGGAATTCAAAAAAATGTCCAATCAGCTCGAAAATATTCAAATTTACCTAAAACACGTTTTTGCTTGTCAATTTGACATTTCTGAGGTTAGGGTAGCCGTGGGGCGTTTAATTTCAGTTGCGTTGTATTCCCCGTCCCCGACTTACCCGAAAATGAGTCCAAACTCGATTTTTTGACATTTCGAGCTGTCATTACCTGTCAAATGACAGTCATGTCAAATGTCAAAAAATTTTTTTACGAGTTTATACTCGTTTTCTAGTAAATCGACGATGGGAAGTTCAATGGAACTAAAATTTTTCGTGAATTTTGCCCAATAAACTCGGTACGAGACTTTGAAGTTTGTTGTAAATGGAGATTAAGACAGTTTGTCTTCCCTTTAACCTTCAAGTGGAAATATCTCCGTTCTGAGGTCTTTTAGGAAAAAAACCCATTCTAAGGTTTTGGTAGGAAATTAAATTCTCTACAACTTTTATTCTTTAGCATTTTTTCATATTTTGCCAAATAACCTGGATACAGGAAGATTAAGTTGTGTATAAGGACATTAAGACACTTTGTCTTCCCCTGAACGTTCTGTGGCAAATATCTCCTTACCAAGCCCCTTTAGGGCAAAATACCATTCTTAGGTTTTGATAGGGAATTAAATTCCCTACAATTTTTATTCTTTAACATTTTTGCGAATTTTGTCAAATAACCGAAATAGGCGAGTTTAAACTTAGTTTTTGCAAAACATACTGCTTTGAGCCTGTTAAGCCGTGTTTACGCCAGAAATTAATTGCACTAAAGTAAATTTCGGTTAATTTACATCGTTTTCCTTGTGTGTGTGTGTACAGGATCTTAATTTCCCAGTCGCTTACGGCAAATATGTCAAAATGTTAATTAAAACCAAGTGATGGCAAATATTGAATTTTCTAGGGAAAATCCCTCGTCTATTTCGGTAATACAGCAAATTTCCAGAAAACTGAAAACAAGGAAATTAATTAACAGATCAGAATAACCCCCTCCGCCTTTTTCCCAGGGATTTTCCCTGGCATTTTAATCGGTAATTGGTTTGGTTTTAGCATATCTCGGTTATTTGGCTAAATTTGGAAAAATACTAAAGAATAAAAGTTGTAGGGAATTTAATTTCCTACCAAAACTTAAGAATGGTATTTTTCCCTAAAAAGCATCAGAAACGAGATATTTAAACTAGAAAGTTTAGGGGGAGGCAAAGTGTCTGAATGTTCATTTACACAAATTTAACCTTCCGTATTTCGGTTATTTGGCAAAATTTGGAAAAACACTAAAGAATAAAAGTTGTAGAGAATTTAATTTCCTACCAAAACTTAGGAATAGTATTTTGCCCTAAACAGCATCAGAAACGAGATATTTAAACTAGAAAGTGTAAGGGAAGACAAAGTGTCTGAATGTTTATTTACACAAATTTAACCTTCCGTATTTCGGTTATTTGGCAAAATTTGGAAAAACACTAATGAATGAAAGTTGTAGAGAATTTAATTTCCTACTAAAACTTAATAATGGTATTTTTCCCTAAAAAGCATCAGAAACGAGATATTTAAACTAGAAAGTTTAGGGGGAGGCAAAGGGTCTGAATGTTCATTTACTCAAATTTAACCTTCCGTATTTCGGTTATTTGGCAAAATTTGGAAAAATACTAAAGAATAAAAGTTATTGAGAATTTAATTTCCTACCAAAACTTAAGAATGGTATTTAGCCCTAAAAGGCCTCAGAACGGAGATATTCTCACTAGAAAGTGTAAGGGAAGATAAAGTGTCTGAATGTTCATTTACACAAATTTAACCTCTTGTATCTAAGTTATTTGGCAAAATTTGGAAAAATACTAAAGAGTAAAAGGTGTAGAGAATTTAATTTACTACCAAAACTTAAGAATGGTATTTTGCCCTAAAAATTCTCAGAAACGAGATATTTTCGCTAGAATGTTCAGGGGGAGGGAAAGTGTCTGAATGTTCATTTACACAATTTTAACCTCTCGTATTTCGGTTATTTGGCAAAATTTGGAAAAATACTAAAGAATAAAAGTTGTAGAGAATTTAATTTTTTACCAAAACTTAAGAATGGTATTTTGCCCTAAAAATTCTCAGAAACGAGATATTTTCGCTAGAATGTTCAGGGGGAGGCAAAGTGTCTGAATGTTCATTTACACAATTTTAACCTCTCGTATATCGGTTATTTGGCACAATTTGGAAAAACACTAAAGAATAAAAGTTGTAGAGAATTAAATTTCCTACCAAAACCTAAGAATGGGTTTTTTTCCTAAAAGTCCTCAGAACGCAGATATCTCCACTAGAAAGTTTCAGGGAAGACAAAGTGTCTTAATCTCCATTTACAACTAACTTCAAAGTCTCGTTTAGCCCTACCTAGTTTATTGGGCAAAATTCCCAAAAAAATTTAGTTGCATCGAATTCCCCATCCTCGATTTACTAGAAAAAGAGTATAAACTCGATTTTTTGACATTCGATTGACATGGCTGTCATTTGACGGGAAATGACAGGTCGAAATGTCAAAAAATCGAGTTTGAACTCATTTTCGGGTAAGTCGAGGATGGGGAATACAACGCAACTGGAATTAAGCGCCTCCCGGCCACCCTAACCTCGCAAACGTCAAATTGACAAGTAAAAACCCGTTTTTAGGGGATTTAACGTTGAGGGAATGGTTTTCGAGCTGTTTTGACGTTTTTTCTGAATTCCCCATCCTCGATTTACTAGAAAACGAGTATAAACTCGAATTTTTGACGTTTGGTTGTCAAACTGTCATTTGACAAAATTCTACCTGTCTGACATACGTCAAAATGGCACAATTAGTTGAAAAACGTCAAAATTGACGTTAAAAGTGTCAAAACTGTCGCAGATCTGACGTACGTCAAAATGACGTATTTACTTTTTTGTCAAATGTCAGAATTGTCATTTTTGACACAATCCAGTGCTTTGAAAGGTGTCACGTGCCATAACTCACTTATTTGACACTTTAGCGATTTACCTGTCATTTGACAGTTTATAGAGAAGGCTCCGGGCTACAAATTCGGTTAAGTGACATTTTGCCGTAACTGTCAAAATAACCGAGTTACGGGCTGTCAAAATGACCGGAATGCGATTTTTGATTTACATATGCCAGTGTCAAAATTCAAAAATTTATTCCTCCCAAACTATTTGACAGATTTGGACGATTTTTTGTGTGTGCCTAGTTCCAGGTCCGTACTCTCTACAGAAAAAATGTCATCAAAAAATACGACCAAACAAAAAAGTTATGCCACCAAACGTTCCTTGCGGTCCGTTTTGAGTGGCAATCAGCCAGCCTTCCAGGACCGTATCGCCGGAATTGCGAATCAAAGACAAATTCTGCATATTTCCCTTCCCATTTCGAAGCATGCTGAATATATTAATAAACTAACATCACTCAGGGCCCTGTTTCTGTTTAAAGCGAGTTAACTAGTTCGGTTGAGGTTTAAACACAGTCAAAGAAGGCTCATTAAGTCGTTTAGAGGCTCCAGAAGCTCCGATTTGAGGGGAATTCGCTCGATTTTAATGTCATTGAGTCGTAATGAGGCCAGTTGACAACCCTGGAAAAAATCAGGACCGTACTGCAACGGGTTCGGGTGATAGGAAGGTTTTAAAATTGAGTTTTGCTCCCTCAAGACTGGGAGGATGTTTCACCCTGTATCTTTGTTGGTTTGAGGTGGAATTGTTTGAAATTTTTTCCAGATATTCTGTAGGGAGTGGTGAGGAAGTGTGCAAAAAATCAGCTTTGTAGGACTTAAAATAGTTGCTAGAGGGCGCTTGGGAGTTAGTGACCCAAATTTGAACCGAATCGGAGGAGGTTGACTTTTTGACAGCCTGTCATTTGAGTGACAGGCAAAAGTTTGACGTTTCGTTTGAACTGGGCTGGGACGCACTGGGAGGAGCTACTGTCCAGCCAGAAATTCCGGTCAAAAGCGCCAGCGTCCGGATTGGCCAAGGAGCCAACCGGATTTGAGGCCTGGGGAGGAAGCATAAAATGACGGATAACTCGGTCACGTGACCTCCTACAAAAAAATGACAAGAGACCAAAAATGTCGAGCGGATCGAGTTACCCCAGATAGGCTCAAAAGTTTTTTGGAAAAATGTAAAAAAAAATTTTGCCGTCCCTTGCCGCCTCTTGCCGCCCCCGGAGGCGGTCGCTGGTGGGACCGTTTGCTCTCCTGCCCATTCCAAGTATCCCACCCAAATTTCATCCAAATCGCTTGATTCCCTCCTGAGATCCAAGAGGCCAAAGGTAAGTAGCCTTAGAACCCCAAACAGAACCTCTAACCAAAAAACCTTGAAAACTCCTGTTATTTTGCTAGAGGGAATTTTTTTCAAAATTTTGTCTTAATCTGCATTGTCAAGGCTACTACCACACCAAAAATCAAGGCTGTAACCCATAAAATACATTTTTGAGAGCATTTTGAAGTTGACGTTCATAATTTTTTTTTTTTGGAAAAATTTAAAAAAAAAATTTGCCGCCCCTTGCCGCCCCTTTTCCGCCCTCGGAGGCGGTCGCTGGTGGGACCGTTTTCTCTCCTGTCCATTCCAAGTATCCACCCCAAATTTCATCCAAATCGCTTGATTCCCTCCTGAGATCCAAGAGGCCAAAGGTAAGTAGCCTTAGAACCCCAAACAGAACCTCTAACCGAAAAACCTTGAAAACTCCTCTTATTTTGTTGGAGGGAATTTTTTTCACAATTTTGTCTTAATCTACATTGTCAAGGCTACTACCACACCAAAAATCAAGGCTGTAACCCACAAAATACATTTTTGAGAGCATTTTGAAGTTGACGTTCATAATTTTTTTTTTTGGAAAAATTTTAAAAAACAATTTTGCCGCCCCTTGCCGCCCTTTTCCGCCCCCGGAGGCGGTCGCTAGTGGGACCGTTTGCTCTCCTGCCCATTCCAAGTATCCAACCCAAATTTCATCCAAATCGCTTGATTCCTTCCTGAAATCCAAGAGGCCAAAGGTAAGTAGCCTTAGAACCCCAAACAGAACCTCTAACCGAAAAACCTTGAAAACTCCTGTTATTTTGTTAGAGGGAATTTTTTTGATAATTTTGTCTTAATCTGCATTGTCAAGGCTACTACCACACCAAAAATCAAGGCTGTAACCCACAAAATACATTTTTGAGATCAATTTGAAATTACCTTGACCCAGCAAGTTCCTACTCTCCTCAGAGCTGGGGTTTTCTTGTCATAACTCCTCAACCAGAGGAGCTAAAATTCTCAAATTTCTACCACTTAACCTACTGGGCTAAGGCTATAAATGACCCGAAAATCAAGGCTGTAACCCACAAAATACATTTTTGAGATCAATTTGAAGTTACCTTGACCCAGCAAGTTTCTACTATCCTCAGAGCTGGGGTTTTCTTGTCATAACTCCTCAACCAGAGGAGCTAAAATTCTCAAATTTCTACCACTTAACCTACTGGGCTAAGGCTATAAATGACCCAAAAATCAAGGCCATAACTGGAAAAAAAAATTTCATTGACAAGCTGTCATTTAACAGGAAAATGACAGCTCGAAATGTCAAAAAAAAATCGAGTTTATACTCTTTTCCGGTTAATTCGTGGTTGGGGAATTCAAAAAAATGTCCAATCAGCTCGAAAATATTCAAATTTACCTAAAACACGTTTTTGCTTGTCAATTTGACATTTCTGAGGTTAGGGTAGCCGTGGGGCGTTTAATTTCAGTTGCGTTGTATTCCCCGTCCCCGACTTACCCGAAAATGAGTCCAAACTCGATTTTTTGACATTTCGAGCTGTCATTACCTGTCAAATGACAGTCATGTCAAATGTCAAAAAATTTTTTTACGAGTTTATACTCGTTTTCTAGTAAATCGACGATGGGAAGTTCAATGGAACTAAAATTTTTCGTGAATTTTGCCCAATAAACTCGGTACGAGACTTTGAAGTTTGTTGTAAATGGAGATTAAGACAGTTTGTCTTCCCTTTAACCTTCAAGTGGAAATATCTCCGTTCTGAGGTCTTTTAGGAAAAAAACCCATTCTAAGGTTTTGGTAGGAAATTAAATTCTCTACAACTTTTATTCTTTAGCATTTTTTCATATTTTGCCAAATAACCTGGATACAGGAAGATTAAGTTGTGTATAAGGACATTAAGACACTTTGTCTTCCCCTGAACGTTCTGTGGCAAATATCTCCTTACCAAGCCCCTTTAGGGCAAAATACCATTCTTAGGTTTTGATAGGGAATTAAATTCCCTACAATTTTTATTCTTTAACATTTTTGCGAATTTTGTCAAATAACCGAAATAGGCGAGTTTAAACTTAGTTTTTGCAAAACATACTGCTTTGAGCCTGTTAAGCCGTGTTTACGCCAGAAATTAATTGCACTAAAGTAAATTTCGGTTAATTTACATCGTTTTCCTTGTGTGTGTGTGTACAGGATCTTAATTTCCCAGTCGCTTACGGCAAATATGTCAAAATGTTAATTAAAACCAAGTGATGGCAAATATTGAATTTTCTAGGGAAAATCCCTCGTCTATTTCGGTAATACAGCAAATTTCCAGAAAACTGAAAACAAGGAAATTAATTAACAGATCAGAATAACCCCCTCCGCCTTTTTCCCAGGGATTTTCCCTGGCATTTTAATCGGTAATTGGTTTGGTTTTAGCATATCTCGGTTATTTGGCTAAATTTGGAAAAATACTAAAGAATAAAAGTTGTAGGGAATTTAATTTCCTACCAAAACTTAAGAATGGTATTTTTCCCTAAAAAGCATCAGAAACGAGATATTTAAACTAGAAAGTTTAGGGGGAGGCAAAGTGTCTGAATGTTCATTTACACAAATTTAACCTTCCGTATTTCGGTTATTTGGCAAAATTTGGAAAAACACTAAAGAATAAAAGTTGTAGAGAATTTAATTTCCTACCAAAACTTAGGAATAGTATTTTGCCCTAAACAGCATCAGAAACGAGATATTTAAACTAGAAAGTGTAAGGGAAGACAAAGTGTCTGAATGTTTATTTACACAAATTTAACCTTCCGTATTTCGGTTATTTGGCAAAATTTGGAAAAACACTAATGAATGAAAGTTGTAGAGAATTTAATTTCCTACTAAAACTTAATAATGGTATTTTTCCCTAAAAAGCATCAGAAACGAGATATTTAAACTAGAAAGTTTAGGGGGAGGCAAAGGGTCTGAATGTTCATTTACTCAAATTTAACCTTCCGTATTTCGGTTATTTGGCAAAATTTGGAAAAATACTAAAGAATAAAAGTTATTGAGAATTTAATTTCCTACCAAAACTTAAGAATGGTATTTAGCCCTAAAAGGCCTCAGAACGGAGATATTCTCACTAGAAAGTGTAAGGGAAGATAAAGTGTCTGAATGTTCATTTACACAAATTTAACCTCTTGTATCTAAGTTATTTGGCAAAATTTGGAAAAATACTAAAGAGTAAAAGGTGTAGAGAATTTAATTTACTACCAAAACTTAAGAATGGTATTTTGCCCTAAAAATTCTCAGAAACGAGATATTTTCGCTAGAATGTTCAGGGGGAGGGAAAGTGTCTGAATGTTCATTTACACAATTTTAACCTCTCGTATTTCGGTTATTTGGCAAAATTTGGAAAAATACTAAAGAATAAAAGTTGTAGAGAATTTAATTTTTTACCAAAACTTAAGAATGGTATTTTGCCCTAAAAATTCTCAGAAACGAGATATTTTCGCTAGAATGTTCAGGGGGAGGCAAAGTGTCTGAATGTTCATTTACACAATTTTAACCTCTCGTATATCGGTTATTTGGCACAATTTGGAAAAACACTAAAGAATAAAAGTTGTAGAGAATTAAATTTCCTACCAAAACCTAAGAATGGGTTTTTTTCCTAAAAGTCCTCAGAACGCAGATATCTCCACTAGAAAGTTTCAGGGAAGACAAAGTGTCTTAATCTCCATTTACAACTAACTTCAAAGTCTCGTTTAGCCCTACCTAGTTTATTGGGCAAAATTCCCAAAAAAATTTAGTTGCATCGAATTCCCCATCCTCGATTTACTAGAAAAAGAGTATAAACTCGATTTTTTGACATTCGATTGACATGGCTGTCATTTGACGGGAAATGACAGGTCGAAATGTCAAAAAATCGAGTTTGAACTCATTTTCGGGTAAGTCGAGGATGGGGAATACAACGCAACTGGAATTAAGCGCCTCCCGGCCACCCTAACCTCGCAAACGTCAAATTGACAAGTAAAAACCCGTTTTTAGGGGATTTAACGTTGAGGGAATGGTTTTCGAGCTGTTTTGACGTTTTTTCTGAATTCCCCATCCTCGATTTACTAGAAAACGAGTATAAACTCGAATTTTTGACGTTTGGTTGTCAAACTGTCATTTGACAAAATTCTACCTGTCTGACATACGTCAAAATGGCACAATTAGTTGAAAAACGTCAAAATTGACGTTAAAAGTGTCAAAACTGTCGCAGATCTGACGTACGTCAAAATGACGTATTTACTTTTTTGTCAAATGTCAGAATTGTCATTTTTGACACAATCCAGTGCTTTGAAAGGTGTCACGTGCCATAACTCACTTATTTGACACTTTAGCGATTTACCTGTCATTTGACAGTTTATAGAGAAGGCTCCGGGCTACAAATTCGGTTAAGTGACATTTTGCCGTAACTGTCAAAATAACCGAGTTACGGGCTGTCAAAATGACCGGAATGCGATTTTTGATTTACATATGCCAGTGTCAAAATTCAAAAATTTATTCCTCCCAAACTATTTGACAGATTTGGACGATTTTTTGTGTGTGCCTAGTTCCAGGTCCGTACTCTCTACAGAAAAAATGTCATCAAAAAATACGACCAAACAAAAAAGTTATGCCACCAAACGTTCCTTGCGGTCCGTTTTGAGTGGCAATCAGCCAGCCTTCCAGGACCGTATCGCCGGAATTGCGAATCAAAGACAAATTCTGCATATTTCCCTTCCCATTTCGAAGCATGCTGAATATATTAATAAACTAACATCACTCAGGGCCCTGTTTCTGTTTAAAGCGAGTTAACTAGTTCGGTTGAGGTTTAAACACAGTCAAAGAAGGCTCATTAAGTCGTTTAGAGGCTCCAGAAGCTCCGATTTGAGGGGAATTCGCTCGATTTTAATGTCATTGAGTCGTAATGAGGCCAGTTGACAACCCTGGAAAAAATCAGGACCGTACTGCAACGGGTTCGGGTGATAGGAAGGTTTTAAAATTGAGTTTTGCTCCCTCAAGACTGGGAGGATGTTTCACCCTGTATCTTTGTTGGTTTGAGGTGGAATTGTTTGAAATTTTTTCCAGATATTCTGTAGGGAGTGGTGAGGAAGTGTGCAAAAAATCAGCTTTGTAGGACTTAAAATAGTTGCTAGAGGGCGCTTGGGAGTTAGTGACCCAAATTTGAACCGAATCGGAGGAGGTTGACTTTTTGACAGCCTGTCATTTGAGTGACAGGCAAAAGTTTGACGTTTCGTTTGAACTGGGCTGGGACGCACTGGGAGGAGCTACTGTCCAGCCAGAAATTCCGGTCAAAAGCGCCAGCGTCCGGATTGGCCAAGGAGCCAACCGGATTTGAGGCCTGGGGAGGAAGCATAAAATGACGGATAACTCGGTCACGTGACCTCCTACAAAAAAATGACAAGAGACCAAAAATGTCGAGCGGATCGAGTTACCCCAGATAGGCTCAAAAGTTTTTTGGAAAAATGTAAAAAAAAATTTTGCCGTCCCTTGCCGCCTCTTGCCGCCCCCGGAGGCGGTCGCTGGTGGGACCGTTTGCTCTCCTGCCCATTCCAAGTATCCCACCCAAATTTCATCCAAATCGCTTGATTCCCTCCTGAGATCCAAGAGGCCAAAGGTAAGTAGCCTTAGAACCCCAAACAGAACCTCTAACCAAAAAACCTTGAAAACTCCTGTTATTTTGCTAGAGGGAATTTTTTTCAAAATTTTGTCTTAATCTGCATTGTCAAGGCTACTACCACACCAAAAATCAAGGCTGTAACCCATAAAATACATTTTTGAGAGCATTTTGAAGTTGACGTTCATAATTTTTTTTTTTTGGAAAAATTTAAAAAAAAAATTTGCCGCCCCTTGCCGCCCCTTTTCCGCCCTCGGAGGCGGTCGCTGGTGGGACCGTTTTCTCTCCTGTCCATTCCAAGTATCCACCCCAAATTTCATCCAAATCGCTTGATTCCCTCCTGAGATCCAAGAGGCCAAAGGTAAGTAGCCTTAGAACCCCAAACAGAACCTCTAACCGAAAAACCTTGAAAACTCCTCTTATTTTGTTGGAGGGAATTTTTTTCACAATTTTGTCTTAATCTACATTGTCAAGGCTACTACCACACCAAAAATCAAGGCTGTAACCCACAAAATACATTTTTGAGAGCATTTTGAAGTTGACGTTCATAATTTTTTTTTTTGGAAAAATTTTAAAAAACAATTTTGCCGCCCCTTGCCGCCCTTTTCCGCCCCCGGAGGCGGTCGCTAGTGGGACCGTTTGCTCTCCTGCCCATTCCAAGTATCCAACCCAAATTTCATCCAAATCGCTTGATTCCTTCCTGAAATCCAAGAGGCCAAAGGTAAGTAGCCTTAGAACCCCAAACAGAACCTCTAACCGAAAAACCTTGAAAACTCCTGTTATTTTGTTAGAGGGAATTTTTTTGATAATTTTGTCTTAATCTGCATTGTCAAGGCTACTACCACACCAAAAATCAAGGCTGTAACCCACAAAATACATTTTTGAGATCAATTTGAAATTACCTTGACCCAGCAAGTTCCTACTCTCCTCAGAGCTGGGGTTTTCTTGTCATAACTCCTCAACCAGAGGAGCTAAAATTCTCAAATTTCTACCACTTAACCTACTGGGCTAAGGCTATAAATGACCCGAAAATCAAGGCTGTAACCCACAAAATACATTTTTGAGATCAATTTGAAGTTACCTTGACCCAGCAAGTTTCTACTATCCTCAGAGCTGGGGTTTTCTTGTCATAACTCCTCAACCAGAGGAGCTAAAATTCTCAAATTTCTACCACTTAACCTACTGGGCTAAGGCTATAAATGACCCAAAAATCAAGGCCATAACTGGAAAAAAAAATTTCATTGACAAGCTGTCATTTAACAGGAAAATGACAGCTCGAAATGTCAAAAAAAAATCGAGTTTATACTCTTTTCCGGTTAATTCGTGGTTGGGGAATTCAAAAAAATGTCCAATCAGCTCGAAAATATTCAAATTTACCTAAAACACGTTTTTGCTTGTCAATTTGACATTTCTGAGGTTAGGGTAGCCGTGGGGCGTTTAATTTCAGTTGCGTTGTATTCCCCGTCCCCGACTTACCCGAAAATGAGTCCAAACTCGATTTTTTGACATTTCGAGCTGTCATTACCTGTCAAATGACAGTCATGTCAAATGTCAAAAAATTTTTTTACGAGTTTATACTCGTTTTCTAGTAAATCGACGATGGGAAGTTCAATGGAACTAAAATTTTTCGTGAATTTTGCCCAATAAACTCGGTACGAGACTTTGAAGTTTGTTGTAAATGGAGATTAAGACAGTTTGTCTTCCCTTTAACCTTCAAGTGGAAATATCTCCGTTCTGAGGTCTTTTAGGAAAAAAACCCATTCTAAGGTTTTGGTAGGAAATTAAATTCTCTACAACTTTTATTCTTTAGCATTTTTTCATATTTTGCCAAATAACCTGGATACAGGAAGATTAAGTTGTGTATAAGGACATTAAGACACTTTGTCTTCCCCTGAACGTTCTGTGGCAAATATCTCCTTACCAAGCCCCTTTAGGGCAAAATACCATTCTTAGGTTTTGATAGGGAATTAAATTCCCTACAATTTTTATTCTTTAACATTTTTGCGAATTTTGTCAAATAACCGAAATAGGCGAGTTTAAACTTAGTTTTTGCAAAACATACTGCTTTGAGCCTGTTAAGCCGTGTTTACGCCAGAAATTAATTGCACTAAAGTAAATTTCGGTTAATTTACATCGTTTTCCTTGTGTGTGTGTGTACAGGATCTTAATTTCCCAGTCGCTTACGGCAAATATGTCAAAATGTTAATTAAAACCAAGTGATGGCAAATATTGAATTTTCTAGGGAAAATCCCTCGTCTATTTCGGTAATACAGCAAATTTCCAGAAAACTGAAAACAAGGAAATTAATTAACAGATCAGAATAACCCCCTCCGCCTTTTTCCCAGGGATTTTCCCTGGCATTTTAATCGGTAATTGGTTTGGTTTTAGCATATCTCGGTTATTTGGCTAAATTTGGAAAAATACTAAAGAATAAAAGTTGTAGGGAATTTAATTTCCTACCAAAACTTAAGAATGGTATTTTTCCCTAAAAAGCATCAGAAACGAGATATTTAAACTAGAAAGTTTAGGGGGAGGCAAAGTGTCTGAATGTTCATTTACACAAATTTAACCTTCCGTATTTCGGTTATTTGGCAAAATTTGGAAAAATACTAAAGAATGAAAGTTTTAGAGAATTTAATTTTTTACCAAAACTTAAGAATGGTTTTTTGCCCTAAAAAGCATCAGAAACGAGATATTTAGACTAGAAAGTTTAGGGGGGGGGCAAAGTGTCTGAATGTTCATTTACACAAATTTAACCTTCCGTATTTCGGTTATTTGGCAAAATTTGGAAAAACACTAAAGAATAAAAGTTGTAGAGAATTTAATTTCCTACCAAAACTTAGGAATAGTATTTTGCCCTAAACAGCATCAGAAACGAGATATTTAAACTAGAAAGTGTAAGGGAAGACAAAGTGTCTGAATGTTTATTTACACAAATTTAACCTTCCGTATTTCGGTTATTTGGCAAAATTTGGAAAAACACTAATGAATGAAAGTTGTAGAGAATTTAATTTCCTACTAAAACTTAATAATGGTATTTTTCCCTAAAAAGCATCAGAAACGAGATATTTAAACTAGAAAGTTTAGGGGGAGGCAAAGGGTCTGAATGTTCATTTACTCAAATTTAACCTTCCGTATTTCGGTTATTTGGCAAAATTTGGAAAAATACTAAAGAATAAAAGTTATTGAGAATTTAATTTCCTACCAAAACTTAAGAATGGTATTTAGCCCTAAAAGGCCTCAGAACGGAGATATTCTCACTAGAAAGTGTAAGGGAAGATAAAGTGTCTGAATGTTCATTTACACAAATTTAACCTCTTGTATCTAAGTTATTTGGCAAAATTTGGAAAAATACTAAAGAGTAAAAGGTGTAGAGAATTTAATTTACTACCAAAACTTAAGAATGGTATTTTGCCCTAAAAATTCTCAGAAACGAGATATTTTCGCTAGAATGTTCAGGGGGAGGGAAAGTGTCTGAATGTTCATTTACACAATTTTAACCTCTCGTATTTCGGTTATTTGGCAAAATTTGGAAAAATACTAAAGAATAAAAGTTGTAGAGAATTTAATTTTTTACCAAAACTTAAGAATGGTATTTTGCCCTAAAAATTCTCAGAAACGAGATATTTTCGCTAGAATGTTCAGGGGGAGGCAAAGTGTCTGAATGTTCATTTACACAATTTTAACCTCTCGTATATCGGTTATTTGGCACAATTTGGAAAAACACTAAAGAATAAAAGTTGTAGAGAATTAAATTTCCTACCAAAACCTAAGAATGGGTTTTTTTCCTAAAAGTCCTCAGAACGCAGATATCTCCACTAGAAAGTTTCAGGGAAGACAAAGTGTCTTAATCTCCATTTACAACTAACTTCAAAGTCTCGTTTAGCCCTACCTAGTTTATTGGGCAAAATTCCCAAAAAAATTTAGTTGCATCGAATTCCCCATCCTCGATTTACTAGAAAAAGAGTATAAACTCGATTTTTTGACATTCGATTGACATGGCTGTCATTTGACGGGAAATGACAGGTCGAAATGTCAAAAAATCGAGTTTGAACTCATTTTCGGGTAAGTCGAGGATGGGGAATACAACGCAACTGGAATTAAGCGCCTCCCGGCCACCCTAACCTCGCAAACGTCAAATTGACAAGTAAAAACCCGTTTTTAGGGGATTTAACGTTGAGGGAATGGTTTTCGAGCTGTTTTGACGTTTTTTCTGAATTCCCCATCCTCGATTTACTAGAAAACGAGTATAAACTCGAATTTTTGACGTTTGGTTGTCAAACTGTCATTTGACAAAATTCTACCTGTCTGACATACGTCAAAATGGCACAATTAGTTGAAAAACGTCAAAATTGACGTTAAAAGTGTCAAAACTGTCGCAGATCTGACGTACGTCAAAATGACGTATTTACTTTTTTGTCAAATGTCAGAATTGTCATTTTTGACACAATCCAGTGCTTTGAAAGGTGTCACGTGCCATAACTCACTTATTTGACACTTTAGCGATTTACCTGTCATTTGACAGTTTATAGAGAAGGCTCCGGGCTACAAATTCGGTTAAGTGACATTTTGCCGTAACTGTCAAAATAACCGAGTTACGGGCTGTCAAAATGACCGGAATGCGATTTTTGATTTACATATGCCAGTGTCAAAATTCAAAAATTTATTCCTCCCAAACTATTTGACAGATTTGGACGATTTTTTGTGTGTGCCTAGTTCCAGGTCCGTACTCTCTACAGAAAAAATGTCATCAAAAAATACGACCAAACAAAAAAGTTATGCCACCAAACGTTCCTTGCGGTCCGTTTTGAGTGGCAATCAGCCAGCCTTCCAGGACCGTATCGCCGGAATTGCGAATCAAAGACAAATTCTGCATATTTCCCTTCCCATTTCGAAGCATGCTGAATATATTAATAAACTAACATCACTCAGGGCCCTGTTTCTGTTTAAAGCGAGTTAACTAGTTCGGTTGAGGTTTAAACACAGTCAAAGAAGGCTCATTAAGTCGTTTAGAGGCTCCAGAAGCTCCGATTTGAGGGGAATTCGCTCGATTTTAATGTCATTGAGTCGTAATGAGGCCAGTTGACAACCCTGGAAAAAATCAGGACCGTACTGCAACGGGTTCGGGTGATAGGAAGGTTTTAAAATTGAGTTTTGCTCCCTCAAGACTGGGAGGATGTTTCACCCTGTATCTTTGTTGGTTTGAGGTGGAATTGTTTGAAATTTTTTCCAGATATTCTGTAGGGAGTGGTGAGGAAGTGTGCAAAAAATCAGCTTTGTAGGACTTAAAATAGTTGCTAGAGGGCGCTTGGGAGTTAGTGACCCAAATTTGAACCGAATCGGAGGAGGTTGACTTTTTGACAGCCTGTCATTTGAGTGACAGGCAAAAGTTTGACGTTTCGTTTGAACTGGGCTGGGACGCACTGGGAGGAGCTACTGTCCAGCCAGAAATTCCGGTCAAAAGCGCCAGCGTCCGGATTGGCCAAGGAGCCAACCGGATTTGAGGCCTGGGGAGGAAGCATAAAATGACGGATAACTCGGTCACGTGACCTCCTACAAAAAAATGACAAGAGACCAAAAATGTCGAGCGGATCGAGTTACCCCAGATAGGCTCAGAAAGTTTGCTGTTTTGTTTTTGTAAAGTTTGTTTTGGTTGATATAATGTTTCAGCCAACCTGGCCGGATAATTGAACATCACCCTGTATCTCCCTTGGATTGAAGCGGAGAAATTTAAGACATTTTTCCTTATATTCTACGGGTGACACTTGGCAACCCTGCAAAAAATCAGCTTTCTACTCCCTCAATTAAAGGAGTTTTGGTACAATTACCCTTTTACCTGCTCAGTGTGTGAGAGAAATGTAAATCGCACGGAGCTGCCTTATTTCATTCTTTAATCGACTTGGCTGATTGTAGGGGGGTGGAAGGGGTGGGGGGGAACCACCCCTTCCATCCCCACCCCTCCCACCTCTCCAACCCCTCTCGTTATGACACCACGTTCGTTAACCTCCTCTTTGTGAGGTTTGTTAGAAAGCAGACATGCAAATTCCTCCTTTTCCTCCTCTCTTTTTGATTATTCGAATAATATTCATCAAATCGTCTGGGCCACTGTAAAAACTGACTCGTTACGGTCCTGTTATCGCAACTTTAGGGCCGGTTAACCCATTTTTCTGCACATTAATCATTCATACAGTCCGGCAACGCGTGAGGGTGGGTTTTTCCATTTTTAATCCACCCTCCCTCGTCGGATTTATTCCCGGTTTACTTCAACGTAAAATTGAGCTTTAATCCGTTTAGAGCGCCGCCGGACCTGTAATTTACTTTTTATGTGCGCCTAATCCCAAACACACGTCGATACTGCAGTTTTAGGTGAGGTTTAGTTGGGTTACCAGACTCTGGTCCAGTACGGCCCTGTTTCTTGACTTATCGGATTGAATTTTTTTGTGTATATTGGTCAGGGTTAGGGCTAAGTTTGTACCAAAAATCACTTTCCTACCTCATCCCGTTCCTGAGATATGACAGATTAAGTAGGTTGCTGTTCAGTGAGTTTCAGGCTCATAAGTCACCAACATACACTTTGCTTCAGTACAGCCCTGTTTTTCAGGTTTAAGCGCTGAAATTTGGTGTGTACGCTGCCAGAGCCTTAATCTATTTGTGTGCTTAAGACCACCCCTTAAACTTAACCAGTTGCTGAGATATGGAATTTTAAATACATTGCTTGCAAGTGAGTTTCAAGCTTCTTAATCACCTTACAAGACTCCGGTCCAGTACGGCCCTGTTTCTTGACTTATCGGCTTGAATTTTTTTGTGTATTTTGGTCGGGGTTAGGGCTAAGTTTGTACCAAAAATCACTTTCCTCCCTCATCCCGTTCCTGAGATATGACAGATTAAGTAGGTTGCTGTTCAGTGAGTTTCAGACTCGCAAGTCACCAACATACACTTTGCTTCAGTACGGCCCTGTTTTTCAGGTTTAAGCGCTGAAATTTGGTGTGTACACTGCCAGAGCCTTAATCTATTTGTGTGCTTAAGACCACCCCTTAAACTTAACCAGTTGCTGAGATATGGAATTTTAAATACATTGCTTGCAAGTGAGTTTCAAGCTTCTTAATCACCTTACAAGACTCCGGTCCAGTACGGCCCTGTTTCTTGACTTATCGGCTTGAAATTTTTTGTGTATATTGGTCAGGGTTAGGGCTAAGTGTGTGCCAAAAATCAGCGTCCTACCTCATCCCGTTCCTGAGATATGACAGATTAAGTAGGTTGCGGTTCAGTGAGCTTCAGGCTCATAAGTTACTAACATACACTTTGCTTCAGTACGGCCCTGTTTTTCAGGTTTAAGCAATGAAATTTGGTGTGTAAACTGTCAAAGCCCTAAACTAGTCACGTGCCAAAAATCCCCGCTTAAACTCCCCAACTTTCCGAGATATACAATTTTGAATTTGCAGCTGTCTCTGTAGTGTTACAGGCGATCTAACCTGAAATAAAACAACACCCAATATAGGAAATTAAACAATCTTTATTATATATAGCAACTGTCATTCACACGTCACACAAGCGTACAGCGTTGCCAAAATGTCCGCAAAGTATCATTTTCTATTGTAGCGATATGTTAGTAGAAGTTTCGATATAATTCCAGAACGTTCGATCGAATATTTACACGGAGATGAGCTAGTGGCAACGTTGCCTGAAATCCTTTGCGGGAACAGTAAATCCAGCGAGTTTGGAGCTGTTTTCAGCGTAAAAGGAGGTTTCTGAGGTTAGAATTGTGGTTAGAGGGCACCAGGGAGCCAGTAACCCGAATTTCAGCCCAATCGGAGGAGGTTGACATTTTTGACAGTTTTGAGGGGCTGTCATTAGAGTGACAGGCAAAAGTTTGACGTTCCGCTTGGACAGGGTTGGGACACACTTGGAGGAGCTACTGTCCAGCCAGAAATCCCGGTCAAAAGCGCCAGCGTCCGGATTGGCCAAGGAGCCAACCGGATTTGAGGCCTGGGGAGGAAGCATTCAATGACGGATAACTCGGTCACGTGACCTCCTAGGAAAAAATGACAAGAGACCAAAAATGTAGAGCGGATCGAGTTACCCTAGATAAGGTAAAAAAGTTTGCTGTTTTGTTTTTCTGAAGTTTGTTTTGGTTGGTCCAATGTATCAGCAACCCTGGCCGGATAACTGAACATCACCCTGTATCTCCCTTGCATTGAAGCGGAGACATTTGAAGCAATTTTCCTAATATTCTATGGGTAACACTTGGCAACCCTGCACAAAAATCAGCTTCGTACGACTTAAAATTGTGGTTAGAGGGCGCCAGAGGGCAAGTAACCCAAATTTCAGCCCAATCGGAGGAGGTTGACTTTTTTGACAGTTTTGAGTGGCTGTCATTTGAGTGACAGGCAAAAGTTTGACGTTCCGCTTGGACAGGGTTGGGACACACCCGGAGGAGCATCTGTCCAGCCTGGAATCCCGGACAAAAACGCCAGCATCCGGATTGGCCAAGGAGCCAACCGGATTTGAGGCCTGGGGAGGAAGCATTCAATGACGGATAACTCGGTCACGTGACCTCCTAGGAAAAAACGACAAGAGACCAAAAATGTTTAGCTGATTGAGTTACGTGGGAAGAGCCCACTTGAAAAGCCAGTTTAGTTAGGTTAAGTAAGTTTTAGACTAAAATTTGATTCCCCAATCCGGCTGGGACCCTGAACCAGGAGGGTCAGAAGGAATGCAACGTTGCCACAGCGACTCACCACCTACAATCCGGTCACAACAGACCCGTTCACCATCCTGTCCTTCTTTATATCATCAATCGTGGACACCGCCATCAAATCCAAAGGAAACTGAAAGGTGATATCACTTTTACTGGGTGGATACTGGTGGTTTTCGCTGGATTCTGCGGTCCGTTTCTCCCGTTGCAAGGCTTGATTCTGGTGGCGTTTCACGCAAGAATACACCACGAAAACCACCGAAAAGAACCCAAAAGACAGGATGCATAGCAGACCGATAAACAGTCCTCGACTGGGGTTTTCCGGGGATTTTTCCCTCAACTCTCCGCACAACGGAAGCTCTTGTAAGCTCAGTTTGGTGAGAGGTTGACCAAGTAGGGAAGTGGGGAAGGCACAGGAGATGTTCCGGGAAAGAGGTGAGTGCAGGAGGTTGCTGATGCACTGGTCGCACCTCCAAGGGTTCCCTGCTAGGTTAACATACTCCAACCTCTCCAGAACTGCGATTCCTTTGAGGCTTGTGAGGTTGTTGTGGCTTAAATCCAGACGTTTTAACTGTCTGGGCAACAGCGCAGTGTCCAGAAGAGTCAAGTTATTCCCTGACAGGTCTAAGCTGGTTAGTCTATCCGGGAGGAAGCCTTTGTAAAGCTTCTGGAGCTTTAAGTGGGCAATTCCAAGCTCCACCACGTGAACCACAGTGTCCAGAACCAGTTTCACTCCTTCCATCTTCAAATTGTTCCCGCTCAAGGTGAGCTTCTCCAAAGTGGAGGCCACGTGAGTGAAGGCGAGTTGTTCCACCTTGTACAGCTTGTTGTGGCCCAAATCCAGCTCGACTAAGCTGGTCAAGTTGGCTAGAGCGGTGTTGGGCAGCTTGGCGATACGGTTTCCGGCCAGATTGAGGTGTTTCAGCTGCTGTTGGTGGACGAACGTGTTCTCGAGGATCACGGGGAACATGTTGCCGTCCAGTTTCAAGGTGTGCAAACGGTGCAGGTCCTGGAACTCGTCGTAGTAGAGATACTGGATGAGGTTGTGGCCCAGGTCCAGGTGGGTTAGGTAAGGCAAGAGGTGGTAGAGTTGGGTGTTGATGCGTCGCAGGCCGCAGTTGCGACATTCTAAGGTTCTCAGCTCCTGAAACAAAACGACGATTTTTAAATTTTTCTCAATTAAACTACAAACAATTAGCTACAATCCCACGCAAAAATCATTTAAATCGGTTTTGTTTTGACGGTTTCCTGTCAGTTTGAAGGTTAAGCGGAGGTCAAAACGGGGGCAGAAATATCTCGAAAACGGTGAAAGGTGTCGCAAATTTTCTTTCGCAGTTTAATTGGCAAAGCCAAGGAGCAACGGATGTAACTTTTAAGACATTTCAGCGAAGCACCGTTTGGTTTTGTTAAGAGGCCCAAAAAACCCCCCTATTTTCTAACCTAGTTCATATGCGGCAAGCCCCATTTAGGCCCGTATCTTTCTTAATTAGTAAGTGAACATTTTTAAATTTTTCTCAAATAAACTACAAGCAATTAGCTACAATCCTGCGCAAAAATCATTGAAATCGGTTTTAAATTGACGATTTTATGTTACTTTGAAGGTTAAGCGGAGGTCAAAACGGGGGTAGGAATATCTCGAAAACAGTGAAAGGTGTCGCAGATCTTCTTTCGCAATTTAATTGGCAAAGCCAAGGAGCAACAAATGTGACTTTTAAGACATTTCAGCGAAGCACCGTTTGGTTTTGTTAAGAGGCCCAAAAAACCCCCCTATTTTCTAACCTAGTTCATGTGCGTCAAACCACATTTAGGCCCGTATCTTTCTTAATTAGTAAGTGAAAATTTTGAAATTTCTGTCAGTTAAACTAGAAACAATTAGCTACAATCCAGCGCAAAAATCATTTAAATCGGTTTTGTTTTGACGGTTTCCTGTCAGTTTGAAGGTTAAGCGGAGGTCAAAACGGGGGCAGGAATATCTCGAAAACGGTGAAAGGCGTCGCAGATTTTCTTTCGCAGTTTAATTGGCAAGGCCAAGGAGCAACGAATGTGACTTTTAAGACATTTCTGCGAAGCACCGTTTGGATTTGTTAAGAGGCCCAAAAAACCCCCCTATTTTCTAACCTAGTTCATATGCGGCAAGCCTCATTTAGGCCCGTATCTTCCTTAGTAAATAAGTGAAAATTTTTAAATTTTTTTCAATTAAACTACAAGCAATTAGCTACAATCCTGCGCAAAAATCATTGAAATCGGTTTTGTTTTGACGGTTTCCTGTCAGTTTGAAGGTTAAGCGGAGGTCAAAACGGGGGCAGGAATATCTCGAAAACGGTGAAAGGTGTCGCAAATTTTCTTTCGCAGTTTAATTGGCAAGGCCAAGAAGCAACGGATGTGACTTTTAAGACATTTCAGCGAAGCACCGTTTGGATTTGTTAAGACGCCCAAAAAACCCCCTTATTTTCTAACCTAGTTCATGTGCGGCAAGCCTCATTTAGGCCCGTATCTTCCTTAATAAGTAAGTGAAAGTTTTTAAATTTTTCTCAAATAAACTACAAGCAATTAGCTACAATCCTGCGCAAAAATCATTGAAATCGGTTTTGTTTTGACGGTTTCCTGCTACTTTGAAGGTTAAGCGGAGGTCAAAACGGGGGCAGGAATATCTCGAAAACAGTGAAAGGTGTCGCAGATCTTCTTTCGCAATTTAATTGGCAAAGCCAAGGAGCAACAAATGTGACTTTTAAGACATTTCAGCGAAGCACCGTTTGGTTTTGTTAAGAGGCCCAAAAAACCCCCCTATTTTCTAACCTAGTTCATGTGCGTCAAACCCCATTTAGGCCCGTATCTTTCTTAATTAGTAAGTGAAAATTTTTAAATTTTTCTCAATTAAACTACAAACAATTAGCTACAATCCAGCGCAAAAATCATTTAAATCGGCTTTGTTTTGACGGTTTCCTGCCAGTTTGAAGGTTTCGTGATGGTTACTTCCGGAGATATTTGCCTTAGTTGGTCTCCCGGCAGATGAAAGTCCCTATCAACCAGTTAAGTGGCTGTCCAAAGCGCACTTTCGCCAAATGTTCACAAAAAATATTGTCGGGACTAATTTGAGATGCCACTGCTCGAGAGTACAATGCTGGAAATGATGAAAGTGACGATTTAGTGGAAGAAGATGATGCAGATTTGAAAAGTGGTGATGTAAAGGAAGAAGCTGAAGACATTGATGAAGAAGGAGGTTTTAGAGAGGATGAAAGTGGTTTAGAGGACTAAGGGGATGGTCTGGAAGAAGTAGAGTCATCTTCGAGGTTTTTCAAAGGAATTTCCTGGGATTTTGCAAAATTTTTCCAACAATTTGCTTGGTAGGGTGTTTTTTATGGATTAAACCACTTTTTTGAATCTCCCGAGAAAGATTTGGCAACAACGCTTTCCCAGTTTGGTGCATCAGTTAGAGGGCTTCAATAGCAACATGGGGAGTTGTTGCAGCATACCGTACGTCCAAAAATAACCGAGTTAGGACGTTTCTACCCCAAATGAGGTTAAAAATCCACTTTTTAGCCACATTTCGGCTAAATCTGGCAACTGCGATTCCAGGATTTTGCTGGATTTACGCAGAAAACTTGAAAAAGCAGTCTAGAGACCTGTTGCAGCAAGCTGAAAGCCCAAAAACAACCTGGTTATCCCTATTTCTCATGCTTTTACTTCAAAAAAGTCTTGGACAATAATTATTTTGCAACTTTTCGAACCCATCTGGCAACGGTGCGGTAACTTTGGAATTTGATTACCTAACAGCCTGGGCCTTTTAGGGATTAAACTACTCTAAACCAGGTTTAATTCCTGAAAATTTCAACTCGATCGGACTAAAATTGACTGTTCCACCCCTAGAGTCAGTAAGGAGGTTTGTACCGTTAAAACACGGGCACAAGTCGCTTTTTTTTTAGTTTTCTTTGCTGTTTGGCAACCGCGCCTTACATTTCTGCCTAGAATCAGTTAGACGGGGCCAAAAGCTACCAAGTGTGCTTTGGCAGACCACTGTAAGTTCAAAAATAACCGAGTTATGGCCATTTAAAGTTGCTGTGCCTTAAAAATATGAGGACAATATCACTTTTTTGAATCTGCCGAGAAAGATTTGACAACAACGCTTCACCAGTTTGGAGCAACAGTTAGGGGGCTTCAATAGCAACCTGGGGAGTTGTTGCAGCATACCGTGCGTCCAAAAATAACTGAGTTAGGACGTTTCTACCTCAAATGAGGTTAAAAATCCACTTTTTAGCCACATTTCGGCTAAATCTGGCAACTGCGCTTCCAGGATTTGGCTGGATTCACACAGAAAACTGGCAACTGCGCTTCCCAATACTCTCCAGGGTAGGCCCCTTGATTGTGTGACATTTCAAGGTCATCGATTGCACCTGTCAGGTTTGACAGCACGTCAAAAGTGAGTTGAATATTCAGCCCCCGCTCCAAGCAAAGTTACTGTGTTTTGTGGCTTTGAACCTCAATAACACCCTAATTCGACTAGGTACAAGAAAAATGCTTATCAGATGATCGAAAGTAGAGGTTATAATCTTTCAGACGGTGCAAGAAAAACCGGGCTAGCTTCTCACCTAACGCCGCTAGAGGGCGTCAAAGTTTACCCGGCTGTCCTCCCGAGTCTAGTTGAGGCAGTCAAGGGATAGCATTTAACCGGATAACTTCAAAACGGTTAAAGGTATCAAGTTGAAATTTTCGGTGTGGTAGAACAGCCCTAGAAGACAACTTTTTGTATTCTTGGCTTTTTCTCGTACAAAGTGCCGTTTTGGAGTAACTTGGATTTGATCATTTAGCCCCTCTAAAAGTGGGGAAATTGCCACTTTCTGACTCTTCCCGGGCCAGTTTGGCAACGATGCTTCCCAGCAGTGTGCGCGGTTGCCAAGTGGGCTTTACAAGCTTTAAGTTTCTCCAATAAATTCAACTAAAAAATGTAATTTTAACCTGTTTTGCTTTGTAAAGTGGTTTTAGTGGCAGAAACTCACTGTATTCCCACCTAATATGGATTGTTCCCTTCCCTCCCTTATGCCCGATTTTTCATTTATTCGTCAGGGGATTAGGATAATTCCCTTTATCCAGCTTATGAGTGTATTATTTCAATATCATTCAAATCTAGCGGATCTACGTGCGTCTCATTGTCACGGATGGAGGGATTTGGCTGGAAAAGTGTAATTTTTCACTTTTGCGAATTCAATTTGAATTTCCACGTTTGTTGGGGATTTTCCAGGTTTTTTTTTCAGTCACTCTATAGAGAAAATCGTTACACTCCATCACAGAGTGTGTAAACCACCAAATTTCCTGGAAAGTTAACCAAAAACAGCCTTATTGGACGTTAAAGACACTAATGAGGTTTCACTCAAATTTTTGAGGAAAAACTAATTTTTTTTGGGGTTAAGTGGGTGTGGTGGCAACAGGGCAAGTCTTGGAAACTACCTGGTAAGGAAATTTGGAGAAGGAAGGTGGTTTCAGGTTGCTAGAGCTCTACCACACTGATGTTAAGAGGGTTATCTGGACAGGAGGTTTAATTTCAAGTCCAAAAACTGATTTAACCTTGCCTAGTCAACAATTCTGTTTAGTGCTTCCAGGGAAGCTTGAGCTGCTCTACATTTTCGGTCTCTTGTCATTTTGCCGTCAGAGGTCGCGTTTCTGAGTTACAGAGTTTTTGCAGTTTCCGCCAGGAACCTCAGAAAGGGTTGGCAGGTAGACCAGCCCAAACTGTTACACCCTCAAATCTGGTTTAAGGCGGGAAAGTTACCTCCCCTGGAGGGTCCCAGCCTCGACTAAAAAAAGTTTCAAATTTCTGTCAGGTTGACCTGTCAAAAAAATGTCAAAAATGCAATTTTGCCCGATAGGGCTGAAATTTGGGTTACTAAGTGTTTTGACCTCTCTGAAGACAGTTGGAGCACTTAAACTAGTTTACGAAGAAAAAAATTTAATTTCCAAACAATTTCCTGAGTTTAAGTCACAAAAATCACTTTCTGAGTCTGTCTTTCTGAGATTGTACCATAAACGTGCTCTTACGCAAGGAAAATTGTACTGTATCTCGGTTATTTACACACCTACAGGGTGATTCAAAATACCAATGGAAAGCCCTTGAAATTCTCTATAAATTTCTATTTTTGAGGTTTTTCCGTGAAAAGCACTGGGAGGGAGTTAGGCGCCATTTTATTGCCCCACCTTCCACAAGCGTGGGGGAGGTTGTCAGCAAAAAGCAATTTTCCTCAAAAAACGGTGCGTCGCACGCCAAAATGCTAAGAATCAAAAAAGATGCGCCCTGACCTGCGCTATTGCACGCAATTTTTTTTGAATAAAAAAAAAGTCGCATAACCGAGTTATTGACTTAGAGAGGAAAATTCGGGAAGTTGTAGGGAAAAACGCCTGGAAATCCAGGGATTTTGCGCTTAAAAACCACTTGGCAACACTGCACTCACTTGAACCGGCTCGCACAACTAGCTTTGTTGGGTCAATGGGGTAAAATTAAGAAATTACTAAAAAAAATCGAGCGGATTTAGATCGGGTGGGCGTACAGGCCACTACAGAAACTGTTTGATGTTTAAAACCTTATAACTCGGTTGTTTTAAGGGTTAGAGGGTTCGTTCTTTCACTGTTTGAAAGCCCTTTAAATCCTTAAGACAATCCTTTATTAGGTATTTGTTCGAAAAATTCCAGGAAAGAGAGTTATTTGCGATTTTTCAACTTTTACCACCAACTACATTAGGAAGTAGTTGGCTACCAACCAGCTTTTCCCTCAGTACTCCCCAGGTTTCTGAGAGATTTCAACCAAACTTTTTCTGGATACTGCCACAACTTATTGCTGTTCCCACTCAAAAATCCACAACAACCCAACAACCTGTTTCGGCAGGAAAAATTATCAAAACTGACGTCTGCCTTGTTTAAGAGCAAAACAAATTGAAACCCTCCTACTAAGGATTTACGGGCACTTGCAAGTTTCCGACAAGTTCCCAGATAAGAGCAAACGATTGTTAGACTGTGATAATGCCTGATTGCATTTAAAACAAGTGCCACCTGATCCCAAACGCTCTAAATTTGCGTGCCAGAGCGGAAATGGAGGATTTACTAATGAACTTTCTGCAATACAACGGCGAGAATGGATTGAAACAATACCGGGAAAGGTAACAAGATATTTTGATGCTACACTAGTGCATTTGCCTTGTCGAACAGGCTTTGTAACGGTTTTTACACGAAAACGGCAAAAAAATTGGTTCTAGTTTAAGTTGGTGGGAAACTAGTAAACTTCATCACTCCAGCGGACAAGTTTTTCTGGGATTTTTAGGAAACTGGTTGACGGATGTCTTTGAAACTCTTAGGGTTGATGGAACTGTCTAAAATACGTCTTTTGTGACTCTTGACTTTTTTTTGTGGGACGCACCGTTAAGCCGCAAATCTCTGCCTCACCTTGGTGAGGGGTTCTAGCGCTAGCACGCTGAAAGTAATTGTTACAAACTGACCTAACCTAACTTAATCCGCTAATCCGTTTAGGGGATCTGGAGTAACTTGAGCTCCTCTACATTTTTGGTTTCTTGTCATTTTTTTGTTAGAGGTCGCGTTTCTGAGTTATGCAGGTTTGACAGGTTCCTCCAGGAACCTCAGAAATGGTTGAGAGGATGGCCAGTCTAAACTGTTACACCCTCAATTCTGGTTTAAGGGGGAAAAGTTACATCCCTTGAAGGGTCCCAACCACAACTAAAAAAAGTTTCAATTTTTTGCTTGTTTGACAAGTTTTGACCTGTCAAAAAATGTCAAAAATGTCACTTTGTCTGATTGGGCTGCAATTTGGGTTACTAGGTCTTTTGCCCCCTCTGAAGACACCTGGAGCACAAAAATTGGGTTAGGTTGGAAAAAAAACCGATTTCCAGACAAATTTCAGGTTTTGCGTGTCTCAGTCAAGCTGGCAGGGTAAAGTGTCCAGAAAACTGTCTTTTTTTATTTTTTTTGTGGGTAAAATTGGTGTAGTGGCAACAGGGCAGGCCCTGGACACCGTCTGGTAATGAAATCTGGAGAGGAAGGTGCTTTCAGCAAAGCAAAAGCTCTGCCGAACCCTGGTAAGGGGGTTACTAGGAAAGGAGCTTTAAATTCATGTCCAAAAACTGATTTAACCTAACTTAATCAACGATTCCGTTTAGTGCTTCCTGGGTAACTTGACCTCCTCTACATTTTTGGTCTCTTGTCATTTTTCTGTCAGAGGTCGCGTTTCTGAGTTATGCAGGTTTGACAGCTTCCTCCAGGAACCTCAGAAATGGTTGGCAGGTTGACCAGCCTAAACTGTTACACCCTTAATTCTGGTTTAAGGGGGAAAAGTTACATCCCCTGGAGGGTCCCAACCACCACTTAAAAAAGTTTCAATTTTTTGCTTGGTTGACAAGTTTCGACCTGTCAAATATGTCAAAAATGTCACTCTGTCCGATAGGGCTGAAGTTTGGGTAACTAGGTCTTTTGCCCCCTCTGAAGACACCTGGAGCATAAAAATTGGGTTAGGGCAGAAAAAACCTGATTTCCAGACAGTTTTCTGGTTTTGCGTGTCACAGTCCAGTTGGCAGAGCAAAGTGTCTAGAAAACTGTCTTTTTTTGATATTTTGAGGGGAAAATTGATTTAGTGGCAACAGGGCAAGTCCTGGAAACCACCAGGTTAGGAAATTTGGAGAAGTAGAGTGGTTCCAGCAAAAAAAGAGCTCTGCCACACCTTGCTAAGTGGGTTATCTGGAGAGGTTTTAAATTAAAGTCCCAAAACTGACTTAACCTAGCTTACTGAGCAATTCTGTTAAGTGTTTCCTGGGTAACATGACCTCCTCTACATTTTTGGTCTCTTGACATTTCCACGTCAGAGGTCGCGTTTCTGAGTTAGGGAGTTTTCACAGTTCCCACCAGGAACCTCAGAAATGGTTGGCAGGTTGACCAGCCTAAACCGTTACACCCTCAATTCTGGTTTAAGGGGGAAAAGTTACATCCCTGGGAGGGTCCCAACCACAACTAAAAAAAGTTTCAATTTTCTGCTTGCTTGGCAAGTCTGGACCTGTCAAAAAATGTCAAAAATGCAATTTTGTCCGATTGGGCTGATATTCGGTTTACCAGGTCTTTTGCCCCCTCTGAAGACAACCCTGATCTTAAAATTGCTTCTATAAAACTAAAAGATCAATTTTCAGGTACGCAGAACTCTGTTTGTACGAATGGAGTTTAATTACTCTCGCAGCTAAAGCCAAAGAGCAAAGTGCAATTCCTTGATAGTTTTAAAACGAACGTTGCAAGGATTTTAATAATGGATGAGTCCTAATGCCTTGTCCACTCCTTATCAGTTTAAAAGATTAGTCGGGGACAACCTTTGCGACCGTTTAGGGATAATTTACTTGCAAACGGAAGCACGATAATTCCTAGGCTAGACTGGAAGTCACTCAGTCACACTTTAACCAGTTACGGTCCTGTACTTTGAGTGATTTTAATGAAATGTTGGTTTATAGATTGCCAAGATCCCTGGCTAGTTTTGGTGAAAAAATCATAAATTTAACTCTAGTGGTTTTGGAAATATGAATTTTTAAATTTGGTTTCGCTTCTAACCGTTGTTGGGGCCCTCAACTGGTTGAGTGACACTTTTGTCCCTTACGGCCCTGTACGTTAACAAAATTCCGTGAAACTTTCAGGATTACTAAAACAATCCAAGACGCGTGTTTTATCATTCTTGACTTTTTGTTGTAGGACGCATTGTTAAGTTGCAAAAGCTCTGCCACACCTTGGTAGGGAGTCTGTGAGCGAAGACTTTTAAATTCACTGTCACAAACTGACCTAACCAAACTTTTTTCGATAATCCGTTAAGGGAAGCTATAGTAATTTGACCTCCTCTACAATTTTGGTTTCTTGTCATTTTCCTGTCAGAGGTCGCGTTTATGAGTTATGCAGGTTTGACAGGTTCCGCCAGGAACCTCAGAAAGGGTTGGCAGGTTGACCAGCCTAAACCGTTACACCCTCAATTCCGGTTTAAGGGGGAAAAGTTACCTCCCCTGGAGGGTCCCAACCACCACTTAAAAAAATTTCAATTTTTTGCCTGGTTGACAAGTCGCGACCTGTCAAAAAATGTCAAAAATGTCACTTTGTCTGATTGGGCTGCAATTTGGGTTACTAGGTCTTTTGTCCCCTCTGAAGACACCTGGAGCACAAAAATTGGGTTAGGTTGGAAAAAAACCGATTTGCAGACAAATTTCTGGTTTTGCGTGTCCCAGTCAAGCTGGCAGGGCAAAGTGTCCAGAGAACTGTCTTTTTTGATTTTTTTTTGGGTAAAATTAGTGTAGTGGCAACAGGGCAGGCCCTGGAAACCACCTGGTAAAGAAATCTGCAGAGGAAGGTGCTTTCAGCCTCGCAAAAGCTCTGCCAAACCCTGGTAAGGGGGTTACTAGGAAAGGAGCTTTAAATTCATGTCCATAAACTGATTCAACCTAACTTAATCAACATTTCTGGTTAATGCTTCCAGGGTAACTTGACTTCCTCTACATTTTTGGTCTCTTGTCATTTTCCTGTCAGAGGTCGCGTTTCTGAGTTATGCAGGTTTGACAGCTTCCTCCAGGAACCTCAGAAATGGTTGGCAGGTTGACCAGCCTAAACCGTTACACCCTTAATTCTGGTTTAAGGGGGAAAAGTTACATCCCTTGAAGGGTCCCAACCACAACTAAAAAAAGTTTCAATTTTTTGCTTGTTTGACAAGTTTTGACCTGTCAAAATATGTCAAAAATGTCACTTTGTCTGATTGGGCTGCAATTTGGGTTACTAGGTCTTTTGCCCCCTCTGAAGACACCTGGAGCACAAAAATTGGGTTAGGTTAGAAAAAAACCGATTTCCAGACAAGTTTCATGTTTTGTGTGTCAAAGTCAATCTGGCAGGGTAAAGTGTCCAGAAAACTGTCTTTTTTTATTTTTTTGTGGGTAAAATTGGTGTAGTGGCAACAGGGCAGGCCCTGGACACCGTCTGGTAAAGAAATCTGGAGAGGAAGGTGCTTTCAGCAAAGCAAAAGCTCTGCCGAACCCTGGTAAGGGGGTTACTAGGAAAGGAGCTTTAAATTCATGTCCAAAAACTGATTTAACCTAACTTAATCAACGATTCCGTTTAGTGCTTCCTGGGTAACTTGACCTCCTCTACATTTTTGGTCTCTTGTCATTTTTCTGTCAGAGGTCGCGTTTCTGAGTTATGCACGTTTGACAGCTTCCTCCAGGAACCTCAGAAATGGTTGGCAGGTTGACCAGCCTAAACTGTTACACCCTTAATTCTGGTTTAAGGGGGAAAAGTTACATCCCTTGAAGGGTCCCAACCACAACTAAAAAAAGTTTCAAATTTTTCCCTGGTTGACAAGTCGCGACCTGTCAAAAATGTCAAAAATGTCACTTTGTCCGATTGGGCTGCAATTTGGTTTAGTAGGTCTTTTGCCCCCTCTGAAGACACCTGGAGCACAAAAATTGGGTTAGGACAGAAAAAAACTGATTTCCAGACAGTTTTCTGGTTTCGCGTGTCTCAGTCAAGCTGGCAGGGCAAAGGGTCCAGAGAATTGTCTTTTTTGATTTTTTTTTTTTGGGTAAAATTAGTGTAGCGGCAACAGGGCAGGCCCTGGAAACCACCTGGTAAAGAAATCTGGAGATAAAAAGTGCTTTAAGCATCGCAAAACTGTGCCAAACCCTGGTAAGGGGGTTACTAGGAAAGGAGCTTTAAATTCATGTTCAAAAACTGATTCAACCTAAGTTATTCAGCATTTCTGGTCAGTGCTTCCTGGGTAACTTGACCTCCTCTACATTTTTGGTCTCTTGACATTTTCACGTCAGAGGTCGCGTTTCTGAGTTATGGAGTTTTCGCAGTTCCCACCAGGAACCTCAGAAATGGTTGGCAGGTTGACCTGCCTAAACTGTTACACCCTCAATTCTGGTTTAAGGGGAAAAAGTTACATCCCTTGGAGGGTCCCAACCACAACTTAAAAAAGTTTCAAATTTCTGTTAGGTTGACCTGTCAAAAAATGTCAAAAATGCAATTTTGTCCGATTGGCCTGAAATTCGGTCTACCAGGTCTTTAGCCTCCTCCAAAGACAACTCTAGCCTTAAAATTGTTTTTCTGAGAGAAAAACTTTTCTCACAGGAAAAAAAACCAAATTTTCTTGCACGAAACTGCAAAAATAATCTAATTTAAGGAAAATAACAATTTTTCCTAAAACTTTTTTCCTTCCAGAGGGGTCTCAATGTCCCGAATAAACTCCAAAACAGTCGATAACCGAATTTAATAAAGTTGTTTGGCTTGCGCGACCGTAAAATGCGAATGTTTTCCTCTCTGCATGTACGTAAAAGCTTACGGGGAGATTATATAAAGGTTTTTTGAGTGTTTGTGCAATTCGGAAAAGGCGAAGCGATCCGGAAGACTCGCCTTCTATTTACTGTGTGTAACTCGAAATAAAAATTCAACGACGAAAGCTGTTTGGTTAACGTAACATTTCATAATTTCAGAGAGTACGATTGTCAGGTTTTTACTTAATTTGACAAAAAATATGGTTAATTCATCCTGTTTGGTAATGGAAATGGACCCGCTGCGCGCTAGAAACCAAAAAAATTGGAAAACGAGCCAATATGAGGATTTATGGGCGCAAATATTTTATATATGGCGTAGACGTACAGTCTGCTCTCTAATATGTTTGTGCGAACTAACGAAATATCGATCCAGGTGCCTGTAATAGTCTAGACAGAGCGATGAGGCCGGGAAGTGTTCTAATTGGATACAATTTCCGGTTGATTGTGTTTAAAGTTGGTTTTTCTGTCTCAAATTGAGGAATTTGTCTGGAAATCAGGTTTTTTCTGCCCTAACCCAATTTTTGTGCTACAGTTGTTTTTAGAGGGGGCCACAGACCTAGTAACCCGAATTTCAGCCCAATCGGACCAAGTCGAGTTTTTGACATTTTTTGACATTTTTGACAGGTCAACCTAACAAAAATTTGAAACTTTTTTTAGTTGTGGTTGGGACCCTCTAGGGGATGTAACTTTTCCCCCTTAAGCCGGGATTGAGGGTGTAACGGTTTGGGCTGGTCAACCTGCCAACCATTTCTGAGGTTCCTGGCGGAAGCTGTCAAACCTGCATAACTCAGAAACGCGACCTCTGACAAGAAAATGACAAGAGACCAAAAATGTAGAGGAGGTCAAGTTACCCGGGAAGCACTGACCAGAAATGCTGATTAAGTTGGGTTGAATCAGTTTTTGGACATGAATTTAAAGCTCCTTTCCTAGTAACCCCCTTACCAGGGTTTGGCAGAGCTTTTGCGGTGCTGAAAGCACCTTCCTCACTAGATTTCTTTCCCAGATGGTTTCCAGGGCCTGCCCTGTTGCCACTACACCAATTTTACCCATAAAAAATAAAAAAAGACAGCTTTCTGGACACTTTGCTCTTCCAGCTTGATTGTGACAAACAAAACCTACAAAGTGACATTTTTGACAGGTCGAGACTTGACAACCAAGCAAAAAATTGAAACTTTTTTGAGTGGTGGTTGGGAACCTCCAGGGGAGGTAACTTTTCCCCGTTAAACCACAATTGAGGGTGTAACGGTTTAGGCTGGTCAACCTACCAACCATTTCTGAGGTTCCTGGCGGAAGCTGTCAAACCTGCATAACTCAGAAACGCGACCTCTGACGGAAAAATGTCAAGAGACCAAAAATGTAGAGGAGGTCAAATTACTATAGCTTTTCTTAACGGATTTTCGAAAAAAGTTTGGTTAGGTCAGTTTGTGACAGTGAATTTAAAAGTCTTCGCTCACAGACTGCCTACCAAGGTGTGGCAGAGCTTTTGCGGCTTAACGATGCGTCCTACAGCAAAAAGTCAAGAATGATAAAACACGCGTCTTGGACTGTTCTAGTAACCCTGACAGTTTCACGGAGATTCGTTAACGTACAGGGCCGTAACGGGCAAAAGTGTCACCCCACCACTTGAGGGCCCAAACATCCGTTAGAAGCAAAACCAAATTAAAAAATTCATATCTCCAAAACCACTAGAATTAAATTTATGATTTTTGCACCAAAACTAGCCAGGAATCTTGGCAATCTATAAACCAGCATTTCATTAAAATCACTCAAAGTACAGGACCGTAGCTGGTAAAAGTGTGACTGAGTGACTTCCAGTCTAGTCCAGGAATTATCGTGCTTCCGTTTGCAAGTAAATCATCCCTAAACGGTCGCAAAGGTTGTCCCGGACTAATCTTTTAAGCTGATAAGGAGTGGACAAGGCATTAGGACTCATCCATTATTAAAATCCTTGCGACGTTCGTTTTAAAACTATCAAGGAATGGCACTTTGCTCTTTGGCTTTAGCTGCGAGAGTAATTAAACTCCATTCGTACAAACAGAGTTCCGCGTACCTGAAAATTGATCTTTTAGTTTTATAAAAGCAATTTTAAGGTTAAGGTTGTCTTTAGAGGGGGCAAAAGACCTGGTAAACCGAATTTCAGCCCAATCGGACAAAATTGCATTTTTGACATTTTTTGACAGGGCAAAACTTGTCAAACAAGCAAAAAATTGAAACTTTTTTTAGTTGTGGCTGGGACCCTCCAAGGGATGTAACTTTTCCCCCTTAAACCAAATTTGAGGGTGTAACGGTTTAGGCTGGTCAACCTGCCAACCATTTCTGAGGTTTCTGGTGGGAACTGCGAAAACTCCCTAACTCAGAAACGCGACCTCTGACGGGAAAATGTCAGGAGACCAAAAATGTAGAGAAGGTCAAGTTACCCAGGAAGCACTAAACAGAATTGCTCAATAAGCTAGGTTAAGTCAGTTTTGGGACATTAATTTAAAACCTCTCCAGATAACCCACTTAGCAAGGTGTGGCAGAGCTCTTTCGTTGCTGGAACCACTCTACTTCTCCAAATTTCCTAACCTGATAGTTTCCAGGACTTGCCCTGTTGCCACTAAACCAATTTTACCCACAAAATATCAAAAAAAGACAGTTTTCTAGACACTTTGCTCTGCCAACTGGACTGTGACACGCAAAACCAGAAAACTGTCTGGAAATCAGGTTTTTTCTGCCCTAACCCAATTTTTGTGCTCCAGGTGTCTTCAGAGGGGGCAAAAGACCTAGTTACCCAAACTTCAGCCCTATCGGACAAAGTGACATTTTTGACATATTTGACAGGTCGAAACTTGTCAACCGGGCAAAAAATTGAAACTTTTTTAAGTGGTGGTTGGGACCCTCCAGGGGAGGTAACTTTTCCCCCTTAAACCGGAATTGAGGGTGTAACGGTTTAGGCTGGTCAACCTGCCAACCATTTCTGAGGTTCCTGGCGGAAGCTGTCAAACCTGCATAACTCAGAAACGCGACCTCTGACAGAAAAATGACAAGACACCAAAAATGTAGAGGAGCTCAAGTTACTCCAGATCCCCTAAACGGATTAGCGGATTAAGTTAGGTGAGGTCAGTTTGTGACAATTACTTTCAGCGTGCTAGCGCTAGAACCCCTCACCAAGGTGTGGCAGAGTTTTGCGGCTTAACGGTGCGTCCCACAAAAAAAACTCAAGAGTCACAAAAGACGTCTTTTAGACAGTTCCATCAACCCTAAGAGTTTCAAAGACATCCGTCAACTCGTTTCCTAAAAATCCCAGAAAAACTTGTCCGCTGGAGTGATGAAGTTTACTAGTTTCCCACCAACTTATACTAGAACCTATTTTTTTGCCGTTTTCGCGTAAAAACCGTTACAAAGCCTGTTCGACAAGGCAAACGCACTAGTGTAGCATCAAAATATCTTGTTACCTTTCCCGGTATTGTTTCAATCCATTCTCGCCGTTGTATTGCAGCAAGTTCATTAGTAAATCCTCCATTTCCGCTCTGGCACGCAAATTTAGAGCGTTTGGGATCAGCTGGCACTTGTTTTAAATGCAATCAGGCATTATCACAGTCTAACAATCGTTTGCTCTTATCTGGGAACTTGTCGGAAACTTGCAAGAGCCCGTAAATCCTTAGTAGGAGGGTTTCAATTTGTTTTGCTCTTAAACAAAGCAGACGTGAGTTTTGATAATTTTTCCTGCCGAAACAGGTTGTTGGGTTGTTGTGGATTTTTGAGTGGGAACAGAAATGAGTTGTGGCAGTATCCAGAAAAAGTTTGGTTGGAATCCCTCTGAAACCTGGGGAGTACTGAGGGAAAAGCTGGTTGGTAAGCAACTACTTCCTAATGTAGTTGGTGGCAAAAGTTGAAAAATCGCAAATAACTCTCTTCCCTGGCATTTTTCGAACAAATACCTAATTAAAGATTGTCTTAAGGATTTAAAGGGCTTTCAAAGAGTGAAAGAACGAACCCTCTAACCCTTAAAACAACCGAGTTATAAGGTTTTAAACATCAAACAGTTTCTGTAATGGCCTGTACGCCCACCCGATCTAAATCCGCTCGATTTTTTTTTTTTGTAATTTCTTAATTTTACTCCATTGACCCAACAAACCTAGTTGTGCGAGCCGGTTCAAGTGAATGCAGTGTTGCCAAGTGTTTTTTTAAGCGCAAAATCCCTGGATTTCCAGGCGTTTTTCCCTACAACTTCCCTAATTTTCCTCTCTAAGTCAATAACTCGGTTATGCGACTTTTTTTTAATTCAAAAAAAATTGGGTGCAATAGCGCAGGCCAGGGCGCATCTTTTTTGATTCTTGGCATTTTGGCGTGCGACGCACCGTTTTTTGAGGAAAATTGCTTTTTACTGACAACCTCCTCCACGTTTGTGGAAGGTGGGGCAATAAAATGGCGCCTAACTCCCTCCCAGTGCTTTTTACGGAAAAACCTCAGAAATAGTAATTTGTAGAGAATTTCAAGGGCTTTCCATTGGTATATTGAATCACCCTGTTGGTGTCTAAATAACCGAGTTACAGTACAACTTTCCTTGTGTAAGAGCACGTTTTGTACCATATCTCAGAAAGACAGACTCAGAAAGTGGTTTTTGAGACTTTAAACTCAAGAAATTGTCTGGAAATCAAATTTTTTCCTTTGTAAACTAGTTTAAGTGCGACAACTGTCTTCAGAGAGGTCAAAAGACTTACTCACCCGAATTTCAGCCCGATCGGGCAAAATTGCATTTTTGACATTTTTTGACAGGTCAACCTGACAGAAATTTGAAACTTTTTTTAGTCGAGGCTGGGACCCTCCAGGGGAGGTAACTTTCCCGCCTTAAACCAGAATTGAGGGTGTAACAGTTTGGGCTGGTCTACCTGCCAACCCTTTCTGAGGTTCCTGGCGGAAACTGCAAAAACTCTGTAACTCAGAAACGCGACCTCTGACGGCAAAATGACAAGAGACCAAAAATGTAGAGCAGCTCAAGCTACCCTGGAAGCACTAAACAGAATTGTTGACTAGGCAAGGTTAAATCAGTTTTTGGACTTGAAATTAAACCTCCTGTCCAGATAACCCTCTTAACATCAGTGTGGTAGAGCTCTAGCAACCTGAAACCACCTTGCTTCTCCAAATTTCCTAACCAGGTAGTTTTCAGGACTTGCCCTGTTGCCACCACAGCCACTTAACCTAAAAAAAAATTAGTTTTTCCTAAAAAATTGAGTGAAACCTCATTTGTGTCTTTAACGTCCAAAACGCTGTTATTGGTTAACTTTCTAGCAAATGTCCTAGGAAAGACCGCAGTTTTTAGTTGAATTTATTGGAGAAATTTAAAGCTTGTAAAGCCCACTTGGCAACCGCGCACACTGCTGGGAAGCAGCGTTGCCAAACTGGCCCGGGGAGAGTCAGAAAGTGGCAATTTCCCCACTTTTAGAGGGGCTAAATGATCAAATCCAAGTTACTCCAAAACGACGCTTTGTACGAGAAAAAGCCAAGAATACAAAAAGTTGTCTTCTGGGGCTGTTCTACCACACCTAAAATTTCAACTTGATACCTTTAACCGTTTTGAAGTTATCCGGTTAAATGCTATCCCTTGACTGCCTCAACTAGACTCGGGAGGACAGCCGGGTAAACTTTGACGCCCTCTAGCGGCCTTAGGTGAGAAGCGGTTTTTCTTGCACCGTTTGGAAGGTTATAACCTCTACTTTCGATCATCTGATAAGCATTTTTCCTGTATCTAGTCGAATTAGGGTGTTATTGAGGTTCAAAGCCACAAAACACAGTAACTTTGCTTGGAGAAAGGGCTGAATATTCAACTCACTTTTGACGTCCTGTCAAACCTGACAGATGCAATCGATGACCTTGAAATGTCACACAATCAGGGGGCCTACCCTGGAGAGTGTTGGAAAGCGCAGTTGCCAGTTTTCTGTGTGAATCCAGCCAAATCCTGGAAGCGCAGTTGCCAGATTTAGCCGAAATGTAGATTTTTAACCTCATTTGGGGTAGAAACGTCCTAACTCGGTTATTTTTGAACTTACAGTGGTCTGCCAAAGCACACTTGGTAGCTTTTGGCCCCGTCTAACTGATTCTAGGCAGAAATGTAAGGCGCGATTGCCAAACTGCAAAGAAAACTAAAAAAAAGCGACTTGCGCCCGTGTTTTTAACGCTACAAACCTCCTTACTGACTCTAGGGGTTGAACAGTCAATTTTAGTCCGATCGAGTTGAAATTTTCAGGAATTAAACCTGGTTTAGAGTAGTTTAATCCCTAAAAGGCCCGGGCTTTTAGGTAATCAAATTCCAAAGTTACCGGCCAAAGTTGGGTTTGTGTTAGATGAGGTTCAAATGAGAGCAATTGGGACCCAACTTTCGCACTTTTCCTGGTTGAAATTATGTTTTTTAAGGTTGGAATACTTACAGGGATCTCCTTAAAAGCTTCAGGATCCAATTCCTCAAACTGGTTGCCGCTAAGCCGCAAAACGCGCAATTTGACCAGTTTCAGGAACGTCCTGGCCACCAACACTGTCAGCCTGTTCCGTTGCAAGTTCAACGTCCTCAAATCGGTCAAGTGCTTGAACGCGCCACTCGGCAACGTCGCAATCCGATTATCGGCCAGATTCAGCTCGATCAGATTGACGAGACCGCGAAAATTGTGATCGAACACCGCGCTCACGTTGTTCGCGCTCAAATCGAGCACTTTGAGGCTGGGAATGCCCCAGAACGCGTGCATGGCGATCTGCTGCACGTTGGACCGGCCGATGTGCAGCTCTTCCAGTTGCTTGAAGCGCTGAAACAACCAGAAATCGGTCTGAAACACCGTTTGGAGCTTGCCTCCTCCTACCGGATAATTGGTTTTTGCCACCGTTTGGCGACAGTTTAAGTGTCAAAGTTGTCAAATTTGGTATGTGGGATACTCTGGTCAACGTTCCTGCAATGCACTAATAAAAATTTGATAAAATGGGAAAACGTAATTTTGCCGCCCCCTAGCCGCCCCCGGGGGCGGCCGGAAGTAGTGCGTCTCAAAGACCTTCCCAACACAACCCCACAACCCAAAAATAACCACAATTGCTTTAACCGTTCTTGAGATAGAGCACTTTGAAGAAACAAGGTGTTTGGAGCTTTGCTCCTCCTACCGGATATTTGGTTTTTGCCACCGATTGGCGGCAGTTTAAGTGTCAAAGTTGTCAAATTTGGTATGTGGGATACTCTGGTCAACGTTCCTGCAATGCACTAATCAAAATTTGGTAAAATGGGAAAACGTAATTTTGCCGCCCCCCAGCCGCCCCCGGGGGCGGCCGGAAGTAGTGCGTCTCAAAGACCTTCCCAACACAACCCCACAACCCAAAAATAACCACAATTGCTTTAACCGTTCTTGAGATAGAGCACTTTGAAGAAACAAGGTGTTTGGAGCTTTGCTCCTCCTACCGGATATTTGGTTTTTGCCACCGATTGGCGGCAGTTTAAGTGTCAAAGTTGTCAAATTTGGTATGTGGGATACTCTGGTCAACGTTCCTGCAATGCACTAATCAAAATTTGGTAAAATGGGAAAACGTAATTTTGCCGCCCCCCAGCCGCCCCCGGGGGCGGCCGGAAGTAGTGCGTCTCAAAGACCTTCCCAACACAACCCCACAACCCAAAAATAACCACAATTGCTTTAACCGTTCTTGAGATAGAGCACTTTGAAGAAACAAGGTGTTTGGAGCTTTGCTCCTCCTACCGGATATTTGGTTTTTGCCACCGATTGGCGGCAGTTTAAGTGTCAAAGTTGTCAAATTTGGTATGTAGGATACTGTGGTCAACGTTCCTGCAATGCACTAATAAAAATTTGGTAAAATTGAAAAACGTAATTTTGGCGCCCCCTAGCCGCCCCCGGGGGCGGCCGGAAGAAGTGCGTCTCAAAGACCTGTCCAACACAACCCCACACCCCAAAAATCACCTCAATTGCTTTAACCGTTCTTGAGATAGAGCACTTTGAAGAAACAAGGTGTTTTGCAAAACAGTGTCCGCGAACGGCAAAACTGCCATAACTCCCGTTTCAATCCACTTAGAAGGATGATTTTTTTAAGGAAATATAGTTAAGGGTGTAAACTACCTTTACAACAAATATCAACGTGATTGGACTGAAAACAGGGACGTAGTAACTAAAAATGGAGCACCAAGTTGGAATTTCTTGCAAAACAATGTCCGCGAACGGCCAAACTGCCATAACTCGCGTTCTAATCCACTTAGAGGAATGATTTTTTTGAGAAAATGTAGCTAAGGATGTAAACTACCCCCACAAAAAATATCAACTTGTTTGGACTGAAAACAGTGACGTAGCAGCTAAAAATGTGGCAACAAGTTAGAATTTCTTCCAAAACAGTGTCCGCGAACGGCAAAACTGCCATAACCCCCGTTCTAATCCACTTAGAAGGGTGATTTTTTTGAGGAAATGTAGTTAAGGGTGTAATCTACCCCCACAAAAAATATCAACTTGATTCGACTGAAAACAGGGACGTAGCAACTAAAAATGTAGCACCAAGTTGGAATTTCTTGCAAAACAGTGTCCGCGAACGGCAAAACTGCTATAACTCCAGTTCTAATCCACTTAGAGGGATGATTTTTTTGAGGAAATGTAGTTAAGTGTGTAAATTACCCTCACAAAAAATATCAACTTGATTGGACTGAAAACAGGGACGTAGCAACTAAAAATGTAGCACCAAGTTAGAATTTTTTGCAAAACGGTGTCCGCGAACGGCAAAACTGCCATAACTTCCGTTCTAATCCACTTAGAAGGATGATTTTTTTGAGGAAATGTAGTTAAGGATGTAAACTACCCCCACAAAAAATATCAGGAAACTTCAATTAAAACCACCCATTTTCCACCCGTTTTAAGGGCGAAACAGTCGTGAAATTTAATTAGCCAAATTCAGTTAACTTCTTAAGCTCCAAGTCGTAAAACTGGCAACTGATTAAGTTGTTTGTAATGGAATTTTTCGAATTTATTAACGTTCTAAATTTGTATTTCCCTTGCCGCCCACGTGATCGATTAGTCCTTTGAAGTTTTGGGGGATTTCGGCCGGAAAATGCCCCTTATTAGGGTGCAACCAGTCGCTTTTGTTGAGTTTGTACGTTTTCTGCGAGTGCGGCTCTGTTTGTCGCTTGAACATGTTGATTTTTTTGTGGTGATACTCTGAACTATTACCTACATTTCCTCAAAAAAAACATCCTTCTAAGTGGATTAGAAGTGGAGTTATGACAGTTTTGCCGTTCGCGGACACTGTTTTACAATAAATTCCAACTTGTTGCCACACTTTTAGTTGCTACGTCCCTGTTTTCAGTCCAATCAAGTTGATATTTTTTGTGGGGGTAGTTTACACCCTTAACTACATTTCCTCAAAGAAATCATCTTTCTAAGTGGATTAGAAGGGGAGTTATGGCAGTTTTGCCGTTCGCGGACACTGTTTTGCAAGAAATTCCAACTTGGTGCCACATTTTTAGTTGCTACGTCCCTGTTTTCAGTCCAATCAAGTTGATATTTTTTGTGGGGGTAGTTTACACCCTTAACTACATTTCCTCAAAAAAATCACCCTTCTAAGTGGATTAGAAGGAGAGTTATGGCAGTTTTGCCGTTCGCGGACACTAATATTGGCATTTTGCCCAATTTAGGCCACTACGTCCCCGTTTTTGGTCCAATCGAGCTGATTTTTTGTACAAACCTACCCAAAACCCTCATCTAACACTCCCGTGAAAATCACCCCTCTAACTGGTTTAGAAGGGCGGCTACATTAATTTTGCCGTTCGCGGACAGTTCAAATCTCCGTACAGTTTGCTCATCCACTTTCGGAGCTTCAGCTCAGGTTTACCAAGCCTCTTAATAGCCGGATAATCCATCTGGTCTAGTGTTTGTCCTGGCTTAGGCTGTGCAGGTGCCGACACCTGTTGTTGTTAACCTCGCAAAGCTAATCTAAATTAATTTCCTGGCAAACCGTGTTTGGTTAAGTCGTTATAATGGAGTCGTTTTGATATACCGAATGGCTTTTTAGCCGAAAATGACGAATTTTTTGTGAAAATCCTTTAAAACTTTAAAAAATAATAAAATGTGTGTCATACTTGGGAAGATTATGAAAAACTGTCCGCGAACGGCAAAACTGTCCTATCTCAAGAAGTATAAAAGGAATGTGGTTCATTTTTTGGTTGTGGGGTTGTATTTGAAAGGGCTTTCAGGCGCATAACTTCCTTTCCGCCCCCGGGGGCGGAAAGGGGCGGCAAAATTGGAATTATTGGTTTTTTCAAATTTTTACAATTGCATGGCAGGAACCGATGTCTGAGTGGTACACACAAATTTTTTCAGAATTTTCGTGCTTAAAATGCGACTTGGAGAAGCAAAAAACTAGTTTTTCAAAAAAATCAAAAAGTGTGTTTTATGCTCTTGCTACTTCAAAGTCAAATAACTCGGTTGTTTTCCATGCTACAACAAAAGTAAGTGGATCATTAGAAAGCTCAGATTCTGAGCTTTCTAGCGCCGTGTTCAGAATTGAAATTCGATGCCGCAAAACGCCACCAGAGGGCGCCAAAATCGACCGAGTCAAAAAATTAAAAAATCTCATTTTTACGCCCGCTATTTCAAAGTCAAATAACTCGGTTATTTTCCAAGTTACAACAAAAGTAAGTGGCTTATTAGAAAGGTCACATTCTGAGCTATCCAGCGCCGTGCTCAGAATTGAGATACGATGCCGCAAAACGCCACCAGGGGGCGCCAAACTCGGCCAACTCCAAAAATTGAAAAAAGTGCATTTTTACGCCCGTTAATTGAAACTCAAATAACTCGGTTATTTTCCAAGCTACAACAAGAGTAAGTGGATCATTAGAAAGGTCACATTCTGAGCTTTCCAGCGCCGTGTTCAGAATTGAGATACGATGCCGCAAAACGCCGCCAGAGGGCGCCAAAATCGACCTAGTCAAAAAATAAAAAAATCTCATTTTTACGCCCGTTAATTTAAACTCAAATAACTCGGTTATTTTCCAAGCTACAACAAGAGTAAGTGGATCATTAGAAAGGTCACATTCTGAGCTTTCCAGCGCCGTGTTCAGAATTGAGATACGATGCCGTAAAACGTCACCAGAGGGCGCCAAAGTCGACCAACTCAAAGAATTAAAAATATGCGTTTTTACGCCCGTTATTTCAAACTCAAATAACTCGGTTATTTTCTTAGCTACAACAAAAGTAAGTGGATCATTAGAAAGGTTACATTCTGAGCTTTCCAGCGCCGGGCTCAGAATTGAGATATGATGCCGCAAAACACCACCAGAGGGCGCCAAACTCGACCAACTCAAAAAATAAAAAAAATGCAGTTTTACGCCCGCTATTTCAAAGTCAAATAACTCGGTTATTTTCCAAGCTACAACAAAAGTAAATAGATCATTAGAAAGGTCACATTCTGAGCTTTCCAGCGCCGTGCTCAGAATTGAGATACGATGCCGTAAAACACCACCAGAGGGCGCCAAACTCGACCAACTCAAAAAAAGAAAAATATTAAAAGGAGCGTCATACTTACAAAGATTATGAAAAACAGTTTTTTACTTAAAGTGCCCTATCTCAGGAACTGTATGAGGAATGTGGTTCATTTTTGAGATGGAGGATTATATTAGGGAAGGCTTTTGGATGCACAACTTCCGCCCGCCCCCGGGGGCGGGCAAGAGGCGGCAAAAAAAAAATTTTTGTTTTTTTCAAACTTTCTCAAGTGCATGGTGGGACCCGACGTCCGAACAGTCCGTATACAATTTTTCAGAATTTTCCTGCTTAAAATGCGGCTTGTTGAAGCAAAAAAACCATTTTTCCTGCCTCAAACTGCTCCATCTCCGCCCCAAATGGACCGATTCGGGTCCGGTTTTCGCTCATTTCGCTTACCTGGAATATAGAGGTGACACTCAGCCAATTTTTACGATCATCGGGAGCGGAAATCTCTATAATTTCCGTTTGGGGATCCATTTGCCCGACGGGCAACGGATCCGACATGCCGCCAGCCAAACAACTGATTCTTCGTTTGCCCTTGTCCTGTTTGCAGGTGCACGAGGTGGGACAGAGGGGGCTGCCGCCCCCCGCCACCCCGCTACAGATCAGCCAGATCACTATCAGGCTTTGCAGATGCTGAATCCGGCAGGAAACGATCATTCTAGAACAAAACAGATCATTGAGGTTGGACGGATGCACATTTTGGGCTGTTACGGCCCTGTTTTACCTCTGATTTAGTTCATATTTGGTTTGCGAGTAAAGTACAGTCTGAGCTACCACCAGTCAAAAAATCACTACTCTAAGTGGATTAGAATGGAAGTTATGGCCAATTTGCCGTTCCCGGACAGGGTTTTTAAATTCTTCCCTGCAGGGTTGCACATTTTGGGCTGTTACAGCCCTGTTTTACTTCTGATTTAGTTCAAATTTGGTTTGCGAGTAAAGTACAGTCTGAGCTACCACCAGTCGAAAAATCACTATTCTAAGTGGTTTAGAATGGAAGTTATGGCCAATTTGCCGTTCCCGGACAGGGTTTTTAAATTTTTTCCTGCAGGGTTGCACATTTTGGGCTGTTCCAGCCCTGTTTTACCTCCGATTTAGTTCATATTTGGTTTACGAGTAAAATACAGTCTGAGCTATCACCAGTCAAAAAATCACTATTCTAAGTGGTTTAGAATGGAAGTTATGGCCAATTTGCCGTTCCAGGACAGGGTTTTTCAACTCTTCCCTGCAGGGTTGCACATTTTGGGCTGTTACTGCCCTGTTTTACCTCTGATTTAGTTCATATTTGGTTTGCGAGTAAAGTACAGTCTGAGCTACCACCAGTCAAAAAATCACTATTCTAAGTGGTTTAGAATGGAAGTTATGGCCAATTTGCCGTTCCAGGACAGGGTTTTTCAACTCTTCCCTGCAGGGTTGCACATTTTGGGCTGTTACTGCCCTGTTTTACCTCTGATTTAGTTCATATTTGGTTTGCGAGTAAAGTACAGTCTGAGCTACCACCTGTCAAAAAATCACTACTCTAAGTGGATTAGAATGGAAGTTATGGCCAATTTGGCGTTCCCGGACAGGGTTTTTAAATTCTTCCCTGCAGGGTTGCACATTTTGGGCTGTTACAGCCCTGTTTTACTTCTGATTTAGTTCAAATTTGGTTTGCGAGTAAAGTACAGTCTGAGCTACCACCAGTCAAAAAATCACTATTCTAAGTGGTTTAGAATGGAAGTTATGGCCAATTTGCCGTTCCCGGACAGGGTTTTTTGAACTCTTCCCTGCAGGGTTGCACATTTTGGGCTGTTACAGCCCTGTTTTAGCTCCGATTTAGTTCATATTTGTTTTGCGAGTAAAGTACAGTCTGAGCTACCACCTGCCAAAAAAATCACTATTCTAAGTGGTTTAGAATGGAAATTATGGCCAATTTGCCGTTCCCGGACAGGGTTTTTAAATTCTTCCCTGCAGGGTTGCACATTTTGGGCTGTTACAGCCCTGTTTTACTTCCGATTTAGTTCATATTTGGTTTGCGAATAAAGTACAGTCTGAGCTACCACCAGTCAAAAAATCACTATTCTAAGTGGTTTAGAATGGAAGTTATGGCCAATTTGCCGTTCCCGGACAGGGTTTTTTGAACTCTTCCCTGCAGGGTTGCACATTTTGGGCTGTTACAGCCCTGTTTTAGCTCCGATTTAGTTCATATTTGGTTTGCGAGTAAAGTACAGTCTGAGCTACCACCTGCCAAAAAAATCACTATTCTAAGTGGTTTAGAATGGAAATTATGGCCAATTTGCCGTTCCCGGACAGGGTTTTTAAATTTTTCCCTGCAGGGTTGCACATTTTGGGCTGTTACAGCCCTGTTTTACCTTTGATTTAGTTCAAATTTGGTTTGTGGATAAAGTACAGTCTGATCTACCACCAGTCAAAAAATCACTCTTCTAAGTGGTTTAGAATGCAAGTTATGGCCAATTTTCCGTTCCCGGACAGGGTTTATAAATTCTTCCCTGCAGGGTTGCACATTTTGGGCTGTTACAGCCCTGTTTTACCTTTGATTTAGTTCATATTTGGTTTGCGAGTAAAGTACAGTCTGAGCTACCACCAGTCAAAAAATCACTCTTCTAAGTGGTTTAGAATGCAAGTTATGGCCAATTTTCCGTTCCCGGACAGGGTTTTTAAATTCTTCCCTGCAGGGTTGCACATTTTGGGCTGTTCCAGCCCTGTTTTAACTCTGATTTAGTTCATACTTGGTTTGCGAGTAAAGTACAGTCTGAGCTACCACCTTTCAAAAAAATCACTATTCTAAGTGGTTTAGAATGGAAGTTATGGCCAATTTGCCGTTCCCGGACAGGGTTTTTAAATTCTTCCCTGCAAGGTTGCACATTTTGGGCTGTTACAGCCCTGTTTTACCTCTGATTTAGTTCATATTTGGTTTGTGGGTAAAGTACAGTCTGAGCTACCACCAATCAAAAAATCACTGTTTTAAGTGGTTTAGAATGGAAGTTATGGCCAATTTGCCGTTCCCGGACAGGGTTTTTCAATTCTTCCCTGCAGGGTTGAACATTTTGGGCTGTTACAGCCCTGTTTTTACTCTGATTTAGTTCAAATTTGGTTTGTAGGTAAAGTACAGTCTAAGCTACCACCTGTCAAAAAATCACTATTCTAAGTGGTTTAGAATGGAAGTTATGGCCAATTTGCCGTTCCCGGACAGGGTTTTTTAACTCTTCCCTGCAGGGTTGAACATTTTGGGCTGTTACAGCCCTGTTTTTACTCTGATTTAGTTCATACTTGGTTTGCGAGTAAAGTACAGTCTGAGCTACCACCTGTCAAAAAATCACTCTTCTAAGTGGTTTAGAATGGAAGTTATGGCCAATTTGCCGTTCCCGGACAGGGTTTTTAAATTCTTCCCTGCAGGGTTGAACATTTTGGGCTGTTACAGCCCTGTTTTACCTCTGATTTAGTTCATACTTGGTTTGCGAGTAAAGTACAGTCTGAGCTACCACCAGTCAAAAAATTACTATTCTAAGTGGTTTAGAATGGAAGTTATGGCCAATTTGCCGTTCCCGGACAAGGTTTTTAAATTTTTCTCTGCAGGGTTGCACATTTTGGGCTGTTCCAGCCCTGTTTTACCTCTGATTTAGTTCATATTTGGTTTGTGGGTAAAGTACAGTCTGAGCTACCACCAGTCAAAAAATCACTATTCTAAGTGGTTTAGAATGGAAGTTATGGCCAATTTGCCGTTCCCGGACAGGGTTTTTTAACTCTTCCCTGCAGGGTTGCACATTTTGGGCTGTTACATCCCTGTTTTACCTCTGATTTAGTTCATATTTGGTTTGTGGGTAAAGTACAGTCTGAGCTACCACCAATCAAAAAATCACTGTTTTAAGTGGTTTAGAATGGAAGTTATGGCCAATTTGCCGTTCCCGGACAGGGTTTTTCAATTCTTCCCTGCAGGGTTGAACATTTTGGGCTGTTACAGCCCTGTTTTTACTCTGATTTAGTTCAAATTTGGTTTGTAGGTAAAGTACAGTCTAAGCTACCACCTGTCAAAAAATCACTATTCTAAGTGGTTTAGAATGGAAGTTATGGCCAATTTGCCGTTCCCGGACAGGGTTTTTTAACTCTTCCCTGCAGGGTTGAACATTTTGGGCTGTTACAGCCCTGTTTTTACTCTGATTTAGTTCAAATTTGGTTTGTGGGTAAAGTACAGTCTGAGCTACCACCTGTCAAAAAATCACTCTTCTAAGTGGTTTAGAATGGAAGTTATGGCCAATTTGCCGTTCCAGGACAGGGTTTTTTAACTCTTCCCTGCAGGGTTGCACATTTTGGGCTGTTACAGCCCTGATTTACCTCTGATTTAGTTCATATTTGGTTTACGAGTAAAATACAGTCTGAGCTACCACCAGTCAAAAAATCACTATTCTAAGTGGATTAGAATGGAAGTTATGGCCAATTTGCCGTTCCCGGACAGGGTTTTTAAATTCTTCCCTGCAGGGTTGCACATTTTGGGCTGTTACAGCCCTGTTTTACCTCCGATTTAGTTCATATTTGGTTTACGAGTAAAATACAGTCTGAGCTACCACCAGTTAAAAAATCACTATTCTAAGTGGTTTAGAATGGAAGTTATGGCCAATTTGCCGTTCCCGGACAGGGTTTTCAAATTCTTCCCTGCAAGGTTGCACATTTTGGGCTGTTACAGCCCTGTTTTACCTCTAATTTAGTTCATATTTGGTTTGCGAGTAAAGCACAGTCTGAGCTACCACCAGTTAAAAAATCACTATTCTAAGTGGTTTAGAATGGAAGTTATGGCCAATTTGCCGTTCCCGGACAGGGTTTTCAAATTCTTCCCTGCAGGGTTGCACATTTTGGGCTGTTACAGCCCTGTTTTACCTCTGATTTAGTTCATATTTGGTTTGTGAGTAAAGTACAGTCTGAGCTACCTACCAGTCAAAAAATCACTACTCTAAGTGGTTTAGAATGGAAGTTATGGCCAATTTGCCGTTCCCGGACAGGGTTTTTAAATTCTTCCCTGCAGGGTTGCACATTTTGGGCTGTTACAGCCCTGTTTTACCTCTGATTTAGTTCAAATTTGGTTTGCGAGTAAAGTACAGTCTGAGCTACCACCAGTCAAAAAATCACTACTCTAAGTGGTTTAGAATGGAAGTTATGGCCAATTTGCCGTTCCCGGACAGGGTTTTCAAATTCTTCCCTGCAGGGTTGCACATTTTGGGCTGTTACAGCCCTGTTTTACCTCTGATTTAGTTCATATTTGGTTTGCGAGTAAAGTACAGTCTGAGCTACCACCTGCCAAAAAAATCACTATTCTAAGTGGTTTAGAATGGAAATTATGGCCAATTTGCCGTTCCCGGACAGGGTTTTTAAATTCTTCCCTGCAGGGTTGCACATTTTGGGCTGTTACAGCCCTGTTTTACCTCTGATTTAGTTCAAATTTGGTTTGCGAGTAAAGTACAGTCTGAGCTACCACCAGTCAAAAAATCACTACTCTAAGTGGTTTAGAATGGAAGTTATGGCCAATTTGCCGTTCCCGGACAGGGTTATTAAATTTTTTCCTGCAGGGTTGCACATTTTGGGCTGTTACAGCCCTGTTTTACCTCTGATTTAGTTCATATTTGGTTTGCGAATAAAGTACAGTCTGAGCTACCACCAGTCAAAAAAATCACTATTCTAAGTGGTTTAGAATGGAAGTTATGGCCAATTTGCCGTTCCCGGACAGGGTTTTTTAACTCTTCCCTGCAGGGTTGCACATTTTGGGCTGTTACAGCCCTGTTTTACCTCCGATTTAGTTCATATTTGGTTTACGAGTAAAATACAGTCTGAGCTACCACCAGTCAAAAAATCACTATTCTAAGTGGTTTAGAATGAAAGTTATGGCCAATTTTCCGTTCCCGGACAGGGTTTCCAAATTCTTCCCTGCAGGGTTGCACATTTTCGGCTGTTACAGCCTTGTTTTACCTCTGATTTAGTTTATATTTGGTTTGGGAGTAAAGTACAGTCTGAGCTACCACCAGTCAAAAAATCACTATTCTAAGTGGTTTAGAATGGAAGTTATGGCCAATTTGCCGTTCCCGGACAGAGTTTTCAAATTCTTCCCTGCAAGGTTGCACATTTTGGGCTGTTACAGCCCTGTTTTACCTTTGATTTAGTTCAAATTTGGTTTGTGGATAAAGTACAGTCTGAGCTACCACCAGTCAAAAAATCACTATTCTAAGTGGTTTAGAATGGAAGTTATGGTCAATTTGCCGTTCCCGGACAGGGTTTTTAAGTTCTTCCCTGCAAGGTTGCACATTTTAGGCTGTTACAGCCCTGTTTTACCTCTGATTTAGTTCATATTTGGTTTGCTAATAAAGTACAGTCTGAGCTACCACCAATCAAAAAATCACTGTTTTAAGTGGTTTAGAATGGAAGTTATGGCCAATTTGCCGTTCCCGGACAGGGTTTTTAAATTCTTCCCTGCAGGGTTGAACATTTTGGGCTGTTACAGCCCTGTTTTTACTCTGATTTAGTTCAAATTTGGTTTGCGAGTAAAGTACAGTCTGAGCTACCACCAGTCAAAAAATCACTATTCTAAGTGGTTCAGAATGCAAGTTATGGCCAATTTGCCGTTCCCGGACAGGGTTTTTAAATTCTTCCCTGCAGGGTTGCACATTTTGGGCTGTTACAGCCCTGTTTTCACTCTGATTTAGTTCATATTTGGTTTACGAGTAAAGTACAGTCTGAGCTACCACCTGTCAAAAAATCACTATTCTAAGTGGTTTAGAATGGAAGTTATGGCCAATTTGCCGTTCCCGGACAGGGTTTTTTAATTCTTCCCTGCAGGGTTGCACATTTTGGGCTGTTACAGCCCTGTTTTCACTCTGATTTAGTTCATATTTGGTTTACGAGTAAAGTACAGTCTGAGCTACCACCTGTCAAAAAATCACTATTCTAAGTGGTTTAGAATGGAAGTTATGGCCAATTTGCCGTTCCCGGACAGAGTTTTCAAATTCTTCCCTGCAAGGTTGCACATTTTGGGCTGTTACAGCCCTGTTTTACCTTTGATTTAGTTCAAATTTGGTTTGTGGATAAAGTACAGTCTGAGCTACCACCAGTCAAAAAATCACTATTCTAAGTGGTTTAGAATGGAAGTTATGGTCAATTTGCCGTTCCCGGACAGGGTTTTTAAGTTCTTCCCTGCAAGGTTGCACATTTTAGGCTGTTACAGCCCTGTTTTACCTCTGATTTAGTTCATATTTGGTTTGCTAATAAAGTACAGTCTGAGCTACCACCAATCAAAAAATCACTGTTTTAAGTGGTTTAGAATGGAAGTTATGGCCAATTTGCCGTTCCCGGACAGGGTTTTTAAATTCTTCCCTGCAGGGTTGAACATTTTGGGCTGTTACAGCCCTGTTTTTACTCTGATTTAGTTCAAATTTGGTTTGCGAGTAAAGTACAGTCTGAGCTACCACCAGTCAAAAAATCACTATTCTAAGTGGTTCAGAATGCAAGTTATGGCCAATTTGCCGTTCCCGGACAGGGTTTTTTAACTCTTCCCTGCAGGGTTGCACATTTTGGGCTGTTACAGCCCTGTTTTCACTCTGATTTAGTTCATATTTGGTTTACGAGTAAAGTATAGTCTGAGCTACCACCAGTCAAAAAATTACTATTCTAAGTGGTTTAGAATGGAAGTTATGGCCAATTTGCCGTTCCCGGACAGGGTTTTTAAATTCTTCCCTGCAGGGTTGCACATTTTGGGCTGTTACAGCCCTGTTTTCACTCTGATTTAGTTCATATTTGGTTTACGAGTAAAGTACAGTCTGAGCTACCACCTGTCAAAAAATCACTATTCTAAGTGGTTTAGAATGGAAGTTATGGCCAATTTGCCGTTCCCGGACAGGGTTTTTTAATTCTTCCCTGCAGGGTTGCACATTTTGGGCTGTTCCAGCCCTGTTTTAACTCTGATTTAGTTCATACTTGGTTTGCGAGTAAAGTACAGTCTGAGCTACCACCTGTCAAAAAATCACTATTCTAAGTGGTTTAGAATGGAAGTTATGGCCAATTTGCCGTTCCCGGACAGGGTTTTTCAATTCTTCCCTGCAGGGTTGCACATTTTGGGCTGTTACAGCCCTGTTTTACTTCTGATTTAGTTCATATTTGGTTTGTGAATAAAGTGCAGTCTAAGCTACCACAATTCAAAAAATCACTCTTCTAAGTGGTTTAGAATGGAAATTATGGCCAATTTGCCGTTCCCGGACAGGGTTTTTAAATTTTTCCCTGCAGGGTAGCACATTTTGGGCTGTTCCAGCCCCGTTTTGAGTCCGATCGAGCTGATTTTTTCTACACACATTCCCAACACCTTGGGCTATAACCCGTCAAAAAAATCACCATTCTCCGATACCTGGGAGGGAAGTTATGGGCGTTTTGCCGTGCGCGGACAGCGCCAAGTGGGCAAAAACTGACCGAAACGACCCGCAAAAGACTCCCAAATGTGTTGTTTAGTGCCGCTAAAGAATGATTGATGGTTTGCCGTATTAAATTAGGAAAAAATCCACGTTTTGCCTGGAAATTTGTCCATATTAACATAATTAAAAAGTACATTATTCAACGTCATCCATCACTCAGACTGTCAACTGTTTTCGCTCATTTTCCCTCGAAAATTTACTCCCATTCTCGTTGAAACGGTGTAAACCCTTTTTTACGGTCATTCAGGGGAGAAAAACCGCAAATTTCCCTGTTTTACCACGTTTGCGCTATTTCACGTCAACTTGAAGTTCAACCTCTTGGAACTTCGTTCCAGTGAGAGATACAGAAAAAAGTGCGGTTAGGTGTTTTAAAGAGAATTTCATGGGCTTTAAAACGCTTTTTTACCGCACTTTGTACGGTGAAAAACAACCGAGTTATGGGCTGTCATAGTGACAACACCACTTTGTGAGTTTTCCAGCTGGTACTAACTGCGTTTACCTTCATTTTTAGTATTGCAAACCAGTGTAAACCCACTCATTCAAGTGCAGAATGACATTCTAAACCTTTTTGCTCTCTTGCGAAATTTCTGTAACTCTAACCGTTGCCGAGATATTCGAAATTTTTGGGAAAGCATTGGCCCCTCCCCAGAAAGTTGGTTTTTAGTGGTTTTAACCTCGTGAAACTCGGTTATTTGACAAGATACGTCATAAATTCATAGAATCTGATTGGTTGGGGAGTTTAAGACCTTTCCAAATCTGGGTGGCGCGTTTTTCTAACTTAATCAATAACGGCGCTAGAGGGCGTTAAAGTTCCTAGAGGAGGGGAGAAAAAGGGTTTTCTGGACCTTTCTCGAAAACCTTCCAAGCTATCTTAATGAAATTTTCAGGACTGTTAGATCTCTCCAATGTGGATTTTTTGCTTTCTATACATTTTGGCTGTAAAAGCTACAGTTTTTGAGTAAATTGGGGGAGAAGTTTCATTTGGCCCCTCCCCAGAAAAGTTCTGTCTCATTCTACTTAAACCCTCAATAACTCCCTTATTTGATTAGATACGACAAAAATGCTTTTAAAGTGATCGATAGCCAAGAGTACAAGCTTTCAGAAAATGCGGTAAAACGGTTAAAAAAATTTTTTTTTTAGAAAATTAGTTGTCAAATTTTGACAGATTCTGACGTCGTTACTATGACAGTTAGGAGGTTCATTCAAACGTCAAAATGTAGCCTCAAATAGGGACTTTCTTTTATCTGATTACAACTTTTTTGATAACTTTGCTAATAACCGAGATATCCAGCCTGGAAGGCCTCGGTGCGCCAAATTGGAAAATTAGAAAACTTCCATCCTCGGTCAGTCAAATAGTTTTGTTAGTGTTTTAGTTTTTTAGTCATAACTTTTGAAGGAAGCAAGTTACGACAAACGTTTATAGAAGCTTTTTTGTAGCAAATTAAATTCTCTATCCCACAGCGTTTTCGGAATTCGGATCGGATGTCTGGTATCCCAGATAGAGGGCGTGGAAGTTGGGAAACAACAAAACAGTGTTTGGTTAACGATTTAAGTGGTTTATTAGTGTTTTTTGTGATCTCTAATCGTTGTAACTCGTCAACCAAAATAATACCAATACAGTCCTGAGAACGCTTAAAATGCATTTAAACAAAAAAAATAATTTAGTTAGTTGTCAAATTTTGACAGCTTCTGACGTCATTACTATGACAGTTAGGAGGTTCATTCAAACGTCAAAATGTAGCCTCAAATAGGGACTTTCTTTTATCTGATTACAACTTTTTTGATAACTTTGCTAATAACCGAGATATCCAGCCTGGAAGGCCTGAGTGCGCCAAATTGGAAAATTAGAAAACTCCCATCCTCGGTCAGTCAAATAGTTTTGCTAGCGGTTTAATTTTTTTGTTATAACTTTTGAAGGAAGCAAGTTACGACAAACGTTTATAGAAGCTTTTTTGTGGAAAATTAAATTCTCTATCCCCCAGCGTTTGCGGAATTCGGATCGGATGTCTGGTTTCCCAGATAGAGGGCGTGGAAGTTGCGAAAGAACAAAACAGTGTCGATGGGAGCTTTTAGGTCCTTATCAAAGGTTTTTACGTGTTTCTGCAATTTATGACAGTTCACGTGACTGTCTAGCTAAATTTTGAGGTAAAACCACGTGATATTTGTCAAAACTGTTAAAAATTTGCTTTTAATATGCAAAAATTACAGTTTGGAACAAGTTTCTTGTTTCACAGCGTGTTTCTGAGTTTTCTGACCGTTATTTTGACAGCTGTCACGTGACAAAAATTTTGACGTTTGGCACAAATGTCAAGTGGGTCAACTAGTATAACCTCACAAAAATTCCAGAATTTTTCGTGAAAAAATAACGGAGTTACAGAGTGAAACACGTTAGAACCTCCTTAAAGCACTTTTCCAAAAACAATTTTCAAAAAATCATAAAAAATCCAAAATGAAAACTGAAAATTTTGACGTTTTGGCACAAATGTCAAGTGGGTCAACTAGTATAACCTCACAAAAATTTCAGAATTTTCCCTGTAAAAATAACAAAGTTACAGGGTGAAACACGATAGAACCTCCTTAAAGCACTTTTCCAAAAAGAATTTTCAAAAAATCCTAAAAAATCCAAAATGACAACTGAAAATTTTGACGTTTTGACACAAATGTCAAGTGGGCCAAGGAGTATAACCTCACAAAAATTCCAAAATTTTCCCTGTAAAAATAACGAAGTTACAGGGTGAAACACGTTTGAACCTCCTTAAAGCACTTTTCCAAAAAGAATTTTCAAAAAATCGTAAAAAATACAAAATGACAACTGAAAATTTTGACGTTTTGACACAAATGTCAAGTGGGCCAAGGAGTATAACCTCACAAAAATTCAGAATTTTTCGTGAAAAAATAACGAAGTTACAGGGTGAAACACGTTAGAACCTCCTTAAAGCACTTTTCCAAAAAGAATTTTCAAAAAATCGTAAAAAATCCAAAATGACAACTGAAAATTTTGACGTTTTGGCACAAATGTCAAGTGGGCCAAGGAGTATAACCTCAGAAAAATTCCAGAATTTTCCCTGTAAAAATAACGGACTTACAGGGTGAAACACGTTAGAACCTCCTTAAAGCACTTTTACAAAAACAATTTTCAAAAAATCATAAAAAATACAAAATGACAACTGAAAATTTTGACGTTTAGGCACAAATGTCAAGTGGGGCATGGAGTATAACCTCACAAAAATTCCAGAATTTTCCCTGTAAAAATAACGAAGTTACAGGGTGAAACACGTTAGAACCTCCTTAAAGCACTTTTCCAAAAACAAATTTCAAAAAATCCTAAAAAATCCAAAATGACAACTGAAAATTTTGACGTTTTGGCACAAATGTCAAGTGGGTCATGGAGTATAACCTCACAAAAATTCCAGAATTTTCCCTGTAAAAATAACGAAGTTACAGAGTGAAACACGTTTCAACCTCCTTAACAAAATTAAGTAAAAACCAAAAAATTTTCAAAAAATCGCACAAAAGGCAAACGACATCCAAAAAATTTGAAACTCGGCACAAAAATCGAGTAGGCCAACTAGTATAACCTCACAAAATTTCAGATTTTTTCCACCAAAAATAACAAAGTTACAAGCAATTAAAAAATAATGCCATTAAGGTCCAATTTGGCTCACACTCGCATTATTTCACAACGGAATATGCCATTAAAACGGGATTTTGTAGCACGGGAATGTCACCCTAAATGTCATTTAATAACCGTTCGAACCTCCTTAATAAAATAAAAGCAAATCTACAATTAAACTAGGTTAGGTTAATTCGTATTTAAGTCACGTTTCGTCCCCAAACGAGCCATTATCAGTGTGCACTAAATGCATTTAAATACGCAGATACCGGGATAAAGTACTTAAGGACGGCAACAGCGCTTTTCTAATCAATTTCAAATTAAACGCGACAAGAAAAACATTAAAAAAAAAAAATTTTTTTTTTCAAAAAAAAAATTCAAAATTAATTTTTTTTTTTTTCAAAAAAAATCCAAAAAAAAATGGAATTTTTTAGAATTTTAACTTTGGCAACACTGTTTTTCGCAAACGAAGCCTTGCAGACCGAATTAAATATTCAGGACGCCTCTGGAAAATTACTAAAATTTATTAACACACACAGTGGCGTAGAAACGAAATTGGCAGAAAATTCGGCCATTTTGTATGCGGACGACACTGGTTATGGCAATCCAGGCGACTTGATTTACAGGTAATTATTAATTAATTAAAACCAGTGGCGTAGTTGTGACAATTAGGGTGAATTTCCCGTGAAACCAAATTCAGTTTTAATGGGAATTTCCGTTGAAAAGCCGTTTTGGTGCAAGCGAAACTGGACCTTAATGACGTTAATGTTTAATTGCTTGTAACTTTGTTATTTTTGGTGGAAAAAATGTGAAATTTTGTGAGGTTATACTAGTTGGCCTACTTGATTTTTGTGCCGAGTTTCAAATTTTTTGGATGTCGTTTGCCTTTTGTACGATTTTTTGAAAATTTTTTTGGTTTTTACTAAAGTTTGTTAAGGAGGTTGAAACGGGTTTCACCCTGTATCTCCGTTATTTTTACAGGGAAAATTCTGATTTTTTTTGAGGTTATACACCTTGACTCGCTTGACATTTGTGCCAAAACGTCAAAATTTTCAGTTGTCATTTTGGATTTTTTACGAATTTTTGAAAATTGTTTTTGGAAAAGTGCTTTAAGGAGGTTCAAACGTGTTTCACCCTGTATCTTCGTTATTTTTAAAGGGAAAATTCTGGAATTTTTGTGAGGTTATACTCCTTGACCCACTTGACATTTGTGCCAAAACGTCAAAATTTTCAGTTGTCATTTTGGATTTTTTACGATTTTTTGAAAATTGTTTTTGGAAAAGTGCTTTAAGGAGGTTCTAACATATTTCACCCTGTATATTCGTTATTTTTACAGGGAAAATTCTGGAATTTTTGTGAGGTTATACTCCTTGACCCACTTGACATTTGTGCCAAAATGTCAAAATTTTCAGTTGTCATTTTGGATTTTTTACGAATTTTTGAAAATTGTTTTTGGAAAAGTGCTTTAAGGAGGTTCAAACGTGTTTCACCCTGTATCTTCGTTATTTTTAAAGGGAAAATTCTGGAATTTTTGTGAGGTTATACTCCTTGACCCACTTGACATTTGTGCCAAAACGTCAAAATTTTCAGTTGTCATTTTGGATTTTTTACGATTTTTTGAAAATTGTTTTTGGAAAAGTGCTTTAAGGAGGTTCTAACATATTTCACCCTGTATATTCGTTATTTTTACAGGGAAAATTCTGGAATTTTTGTGAGGTTATACTCCTTGACCCACTTGACATTTGTGCCAAAATGTCAAAATTTTCAGTTGTCATTTTGGATTTTTTACGATTTTTTGAAAATTGTTTTTGAGAAAGTACCTTAAGGAGGTTGAAACGTGTTTCACCCTGTATCTTCGTTATTTTTAAAGGGAAAATTCTGGAATTTTTGTGAGGTTATACTCCTTGACCCACTTGACATTTGTGCCAAAACGTCAAAATTTTCAGTTGTCATTTTGGATTTTTTACAATTTTTTGAAAATTGTTTTTTCAAAAGTGCTTTAAGGGGGTTCTAACCTGTTTCACCCTGTAACTTGGTTATTTGTACAGGGAAAATTCTGGAATTTTTGTGAGGTTATACACCTTGACTCGCTTGACATTTGTGCCGAAACGTCAAAATTTTCAGTTGTCATTTTGGATTTTTTAGGATTTTTTGAAAATTCTTTTTGGAAAAGTGCTTTAAGGAGGTTCTATCGTGTTTCACCCTGTAACTTCGTTATTTTTTTAGGAAAAATTCTGGAATTTTTGTGAGGTTATACTCCATGACCCACTTGACATTTGTGCCAAAACGTCAAAATTTTCAGTTGTCATTTTGGATTTTTTTCGATTTTTTGAAAATTGTTTTTGGAAAAGTGCCTAAGGAGGTTCTAACGTGTTTCACCCTGTATATTCGTTATTTTTACAAGGAAAATTCTGAATTTTTTTTAGGTTATACTAGTTGACCCACTTGACATTTATGCCAAATGTCAAAATTGTCAGTTGTCATTTGGCTTTTCTACGATTTTTTGAAAATTTCTTTTAGGAAAGTGCTTTAAGGAGGTTGTAAATTTGAGTTAAAGTGCGATTTTGACATGTTCCAGTTTGACAGCCCATAACTCGGTTGTTTTGACAGCTACATGCCAGTTTTTTTACACCAAATTAAAGCCCTTGAAATTCTCTACAAATCACTTTCTTAGGGTTATGTCATTAAACTGTCAAATAACCAAGTTATGAAGCATTAAATACCGAGTGGACTGAGTTGTTGTTTGGGTTTTTGACACTTTCCAGTTTGATAGCTCGTAACTCGGTTGTTTTGACAGCTACCTGAGAGTTTTTTATACCAAATTAAAGCCCGTTAAATTCTCTACAAATCACTTTCTTAGAGTTATGTCATTAAACTGTCAAATGACTAAGTTATGAAGCATTAAATACCGAGTGGACTGAGTTGAAGTTGGTGTTTTTGTCACTTTCCAGTTTGACAGCTCGTAACTCGGTTATTTTGACAGCTACATGACAGTTTTTTATACCAAATTAAAGCCCTTTAAATTCTCTACAAATCACTTTCTTAGAGTTACGTCATAAAACTGTCAAATAACTAAGTTATGAAGCTTTAAATACCGAGTGGACTGAGTTGAAGTTGGTGTTTTTGTCACTTTCCAGTTTGACAGCTCGTAACTCGGTTATTTTGACAGCTACATGACAGTTTTTTTACACCAAATTAAAGCCCTTGAAATTCTCTACAAATCACTTTCTTAGAGTTACGTCATTAAACTGTCAAATAACTAAGTTATAAAGCTTTAAATACCGAGTGGACTGAGTTGATGTTTGGGTTTTTGACACTTTCCAGTTTGACAGCTCGTAACTCGGTTATTTTGACAGCTACATGACAGTTTTTTTATACCAAATTAAAGCGCTTGAAATTCTCTACAAATCACTTTCTTAAGGTTATGTCATTAAACTGTCAAATAACTTAGTTATGAAGCATTAAATAGAGAGTGAACTGAATTGAAATGTGAGTGTGACAGCTATCACTTTGACAGCCGATAACTCGGTTATTTTGACAGCTACAGGGTGGTTCAATATACCAAATTAAAGCCCTTTTAACCCTCTTTTGACCACCCTGTACAGTGTTGCAGCGCACACTTAAATAACCGAGTTATTGACCGCCCAATACAGGGTGGACTCAGTTTGACACTTTCCACTTTGACACCCCCTAACTCGGTTATTATAACAGCTACAGGGTGCGTCAAAAACTTGAATTGTAGCCCTAGAAACCCTCTTTCCGAATAAATGACTGGAAATTCCAATTATCGTTCGGGTAATTTTAAAACGCCCTCCGTAACCTCGAGGGATTCTTAACAAATTGACAAATCGAGTTGGCGAGGCCTTTTAACTTGTTAATAAGCTCCTCAATGATGGGGAAAAACATAAAAGGCCCTTAAGAGACCCTTTTTAAGGGTCCCACGTAAAAAAAAAAATAAATAATCGCTTTTCTTACGACGCTATCAGGAAAAGTGGTTTTTTCCGGAAATTTCCATCCCAACTAATTTTTTTTTGGTTTTTTTTGTGATTAACTGCGAGATAATTGAAGGATTTTTGGTAATTTTTAAAATTAAAAAAAAAAAAACAAACGCTTAGGGGTGGAGAAAATGGCTCCTGGAGGACAACCAATCGTTCAGACTTAAACAAGATTTTTGAAAATTTCTAGAAAATTTATTTTTTCCTGTACGGATCTGTAATTTTCAGGGATTGATCAGCACATATTCTAGTATATTTGGTAATTTTTTCAAAATTTTATTTCCCAGAGTAACGGAGTTACAGGGTGAAACGTGCAATAGGGTACCAAACTCTTTTTCTGAATGTCAGGGAAATTTCAAAAATTTCTCAAAAATTTACTTTTTATTTCTCAGACTTGAATTTCTCAGGAATAGTACAAATAGGCCACTAGTCTCTCCATAAATTTTTTCAGAATGTTTCCTCTTCTACTTCCGGAGATACTGGCTCTGTTTGCCTCCATGAGGTTTGGGAAGGTCAGAAAAATTTCAAAAATTTCTCAAAAATTCACTTTTTATTTATCAGACTTGAATTTCTCAGGAATAGTACAAATAGGCCACTAGTCTCTCCATAAATTTTTTCAGAATGTTTCCTCTTCTACTTCCAGAGATATTGGCTCTGTTTGCTTTCAAGAGTTTTGTGAAGGTCAGAGAAATTTCAAAAAATTCTCAAAAATTCACTTTTTATTTCTCAGACTTGGGCCTCTTAGGATTTGTACAAATAGGCCATAAGTATCTCCATAAATTTTTTCAGAATGTTTCCTCTTCTACTTCCGGAGATACTGGCTCTGTTTGCCTCCATGAGGTTTGGGAAGGTCAGAGAAATTTCAAAAATTTCTCAAAAATTCACTTTTTATTTCTCAGACTTGGGCCTCTTAGAATTTGTACAAATAGGCCATAAGTATCTCCATAAATTTTTTCAGAATGTTTCCTCTTCTACTTCCGGAGATACTGGCTCTGTTTGCCTCCATGAGGTTTGGGAAGGTCAGAGAAATTTCAAAAATTTCTCAAAAATTCACTTTTTATTTCTCAGACTTGGGCCTCTTAGAATTTGTACAAATAGGCCATAAGTATCTCCAGAAATTTTTTCAGAATGTTTCCTCTTCTACTTCCAGAGATACTGGCTCTGTTTGCTTCCATGAGGTTTGGGAAGGTCAGAAAAATTTCAAAAATTTCTCAAAAATTCACTTTTTATTTCTCAGACTTGGGCCTCTTAGGGTTTGTACAAATAGGCCACAAGTATCTCCAGAAATTTTTTCAGAATGTTTCCTCTTCTACTTCCAGAGATACTGGCTCTGTTTGCTTCCATGAGGTTTGGGAAGGTCAGAAAAATTTCAAAAATTTCTCAAAAATTCACTTTTTATTTCTCAGACTTGGGCCTCTTAGGGTTTGTACAAATAGGCCACAAGTCTCTCCATAAATTTTTTTAGAATGTTTCCTCTTCTACTTCCAGAGATACTGGCTCTGTTTGCTTCCAAGAGTTTTGTGAAGGTCAGAGAAATTTCAAAAAATTCTCAAAAATTCACTTTTTATTTCTCAGACTTGGGCCTCTTAGGATTTGTACAAATAGGCCACTAGTCCTTCCATATTTTTTTTCAGAATGTTTCCTCTTCTACTTCCAGAGATACTGGCTCTGTTTGCTTCCATGAGGTTTGGGAAGGTCAGAGAAATTTCAAAAATTTCTCAAAAATTCACTTTTTCCAGTAGAACCTTGAAATTTTCAGGAGTTGTTCACAACAGTTGGTAGTTTGTTGCTGCAATTTTTCAGAACGTTTCCTCTCCAAATGAGGGAATTACAGGGACTCGAACTAACTCCCTGACACATTCCTCCCTCCTCCTCCCCCCTTGTCCCAGCCTCCGTCCCCCTCCCCTATTGTATTTTCCGCTCGAAAATTTATAGCCAATATTCCGGACATAAGAGAAAATAACTCGCACCCAACTTCGGTTCCCTTTCATTCCATTTTCCGTCCGTAAATTGCTCAAATTCAATTCCAGATACAGGGAATCAAACGACGTCCTGCAAATCAGAGAAGTTATTGTCCTGCCGGAAATAAGTTCGGACGTCCAAGAGGTCCAATGGTATGCGGTCACTTCGGCCCGTCGCATTACAACGGTTAGAGTGCTAAATTTCGGCCGGGACAGGGCCTACGCTGTCCGAATTGACGTGGCCGGAAACGAGGTTCAAACGATCCTGAGAATCCCGTCCAACTACGACCCAAGAGTTATGATTGAAGTGTACGGATTTTAGGGACATTCCGGCCTGTCCCCAGACCAGGCCAACCCGAAAAAAAAACCACAAAAAACACTAATAAACCACTTAAATCGTTAACCAAACACTGTTTTGTTGTTTCCCAACTTCCACGCCCTCTATCTGGGAAACCAGACATCTGATTCGAATTCGGCAAACGCTGGGGGATAGAGAATTTAATTTGCTACAAAAAAGCTTCTATAAACGTTTGTCGTAACTCGCTTCCTTCAAAAGTTATGTCCAAAAAACTAAACCGCTTGCAAAACTATTTGACTGACCGAGGATGGGAGTTTTCTAATTTTACAATTTGGTGCACTCAGGCATTCCAGGCTGGATATCTCGGTTATTAGCAAAGTTATCAAAAAAGTTGTAATTAGATAAAAGAAAGTCCCTATTTGAGGCTACATTTTGACGTTTGAATGAACCTCCTAACTGTCATAGTAACGACGTCAGAAGCTGTCAAAATTTGACAACCAACTAAATTATTTTTTTGGTCTAAATGCATATTGAGGGTTTTCAGGACTGTATTGGTATTATTTTGGTTGACGAGTTACAACGGTTAGAAATCACAAAAAACACTAATAAACCACTTAAATCGTTATCCAAACACTGTTTTGTTGTTTCCCAACTTCCACGCCCTCTATCTGGGAAACCAGACCTCCGATCCAAATTCCGCAAACGCTGGGGGATAGAGAATTTAACTTGCTACAAAAAAGCTTCTATAAACGTTTGTCGTAACTCGCTTCCTTCAAAAGTTATGTCCAAAAAACTAAACCGCTTGCAAAACTATTTGACTGACCGAGGATGGGAGTTTTCTAATTTTACTATTTGGTGCACTCAGGCATTCCAGGCTGGATATCTCGGTTATTAGCAAAGTTATCAAAAAAAGTGTAATTAGATAAAATAAAGTCCCTATTTGAGGCTACATTTTGACGTTTGAATGAACCTCCTAACTGTCATAGTAATGACGTCAGAAACTGTCAAAGTTTGACAACTAATTTTCTAAAAAAAAAATTTTTTTTTTAACCATTTTACCGCATTTTCTGAAAGCTTGTACTCTTGGCTATCAATCACTTTAAAAGCATTTTTGTCGTATCTAATCAAATAAGGGAGTTATTGAGGGTTTAAGTAGAATGAGACAGAACTTTTCTGGGGAGGGGCCAAATGAAACTTCTCCCCCAATTTACTCAAAAACTGTAGCTTTTACAGCCAAAATGTATAGAAAACAAAAAATCCACATTGGAGAGATCTAACAGTCCTGAAAATTTCATTAAGATAGCTTGGAAGGTTTTCGAGAAACGCCTAGAAAACCATTTCCCCCCCCTACACTTGGAACTTTAACGCCCTCTAGCGCCGTTATTGGTTAAGTTAGAAAAACGCGCCACCCAGATTTGGAAAGGTCTTAAACTCCCCAACCAATCAGATTCTACGAATTTGTGACGTATCTTGTCAAATAACCGAGTTTCACGAGGTTAAAACCACTTGGAACAAACTTTCTGGGGAGGGGCAAATGCTTTTTGCTTCCACGCCCTCTATCTGGGAAACCAAACATCCGATCCGAATTCCCCAAAAGCTGAGGGATAGAGAATTTAATTTTCTACAAAAAAGCTTCTATAAACGTTTGTCGTAACTTGCTTCCTTCAAAAGTTATAAGAAAAAAACTAATACACTAACAAAACTATTTGACTGACCAAGGGTGGGAGTTTTCTAATTTTACAATTTGGTGCACTGAGGCATTCCAGGCTGGATATCTCGTTTATTAGCAAAGTTATCAAAAAAGTTGTAATAAGATAAAAGAAAGTCCCTACATGAGGCTACATTTTGACGTTTGAATGAACCTCCTAACTGTCATAGTAATGACGTCAGAAACTGTCAAAGTTTGACAACTAATTTTCTAAAAAAAAAATTTTTTTTAACCGTTTTACCGCATTTTCTGAAAGCTTGTGCTCTTAGCTATCAATCACTTTAAAAGCATTTTTGTCGTATCTAATCAAATAAGGGAGTTATTGAGGGTTTAAGTAGAATGAGACAGAACTTTTCTGGGGAGGGGCCAAATGAGACTTCTCACCCAATTTACTCAAAAACTGTGGCTTTTACAGCCAAAATGTATAGAAAACAAAAAATCCACATTGGAGAGATCTAACAGTCCTGAAAATTTCATTAAGATAGCTTGGAAGGTTTTTGAGAAAGGTCCAGAAAACCCTTTTTCTCCCCTCCACTAGGAACTTTAACGCCCTCTAGCGCCGTTATTGGTTAAGTTAGAAAATCGCGCGACCCAGATTTGGAAAGGTCTTAAACTCCCCAACCAATCAGATTCTACGAATTTGTGACGTATCTTGTCAAATAACCGAGTTTCACGAGGTTAAAACCACTTGGAATAAACTTTCTGGAGAGGGGCAAATGCTTTTTGCTTCCACGCCCTCTATCTGGGAAACCAAACATCCGATCCGAATTCCCCAAAAGCTGAGGGATAGAGAATTTAATTTTCTACAAAAAAGCTTCTATAAACGTTTGCCGTAACTTGCTTCCTTCAAAAGTTATAAGAAAAAAACTAATACACTAACAAAACTATTTGACTGACCAAGGGTGGGAGTTTTCTAATTTTACAATTTGGTGCACTGAGGCATTCCAGGCTGGATATCTCGTTTATTAGCAAAGTTATCAAAAAAGTTGTAATAAGATAAAAGAAAGTCCCTACATGAGGCTACATTTTGACGTTTGAATGAACCTCCTAACTGTCATAGTAATGACGTCAGAAACTGTCAAAGTTTGACAACTAATTTTCTAAAAAAAAAATTTTTTTTAACCGTTTTACCGCATTTTCTGAAAGCTTGTGCTCTTAGCTATCAATCACTTTAAAAGCATTTTTGTCGTATCTAATCAAATAAGGGAGTTATTGAGGGTTTAAGTAGAATGAGACAGAACTTTTCTGGGGAGGGGCCAAATGAAACTTCCCACCCAATTTACTCAAAAACTGTGGCTTTTACAGCCAAAATGTATAGAAAACAAAAAATCCACATTGGAGAGATCTAACAGTGTTGAAAATTTCATTAAGATAGCTTGGAAGGTTTTTGAGAAAAGCCTAGAAAACCATTTGCCCCCCCTACACTTGGAACTTTAACGCCCTCTAGCGCCGTTATTGGTTAAGTTAGAAAAACGCGCCACCCAGATTTGGAAAGGTCTTAAACTCCCCAACCAATCAGATTCTACGAATTTGTGACGTATCTTGTCAAATAACCGAGTTTCACGAGGTTAAAACCACTTGGAACAAACTTTCTGGGGAGGGGCAAATGCTTTTTGCTTCCACGCCCTCTATCTGGGAAACCAGACATCCGATCCGAATTCCGCAAACGCTGAGGGATAGAGAATTTAATTTGCTACAAAAAAGCTTCTATAAACGTTTGTCGTAGCTTGTTTCCTTCAAAAGTTATGAAGAAAAAACTAAACCGCTTGCAAAACTATTTGACTGACCGAGGATGGGAGTTTTCTAATTTTACTATTTGGTGCACTCAGGCCTTCCAGGCTGGATATCTCGGTTATTAGCAAAGTTATCAAAAAAACTGTAATTAGATAAAAGAAAGTCCCTCTTTGAGGCTACATTTTGACGTTCGAATGAACTTCCTAACTGTCATAGGAATGACGTCAGAAACTGTCAAAGTTTGACAACTAATTTTCTAAAAAAAAAATTTTTTTTTAAAACCGTTTTACCGCATTTTCTGAAAGCTTGTGCTCTTAGCTATCAATCACTTTAAAAGCATTTTTGTCGTATCTAATCAAATAAGGGAGTTATTGAGGGTTTAAGTAGAATGAGACAGAACTTTTCTGGGGAGGGGCCAAATGAAACTTCTCCCCCAATTTACTCAAAAACTGTAGCTTTTACAGACAAAATGTATAGAAAACAAAAAATCCACATTGGAGAGATCTAACAGTGTTGAAAATTTCATTAAGATATCTTGGAAGGTTTTTGAAAAAAGGTCCAGAAAACCCTTTTTCTCCCCTCCACTAGGAACTTTAACGCCCTCTAGCGCCGTTATTGGTTAAGTTAGGAAATCGCGCAACCCAGATTTGGAAAGGTCTTAAACTCCCCAACCAATCAGATTCTATGAATTTATGACGTATCTTGTCAAATAACCGAGTTTCACGAGGTTAAAACCACTAAAAACAAACTTTCTGGGGAGGGGCAAATGCTTTTCCAAAATTTCCCAAAAAACTCGAATATCTCGAAAACGGTTAGAGTTACAGAAATTTAGCGAGAGACCAAAAAGGTTTAGAATGTCATTCTGCACTTGAATGACTGGGTTTACCCTGGTTTCCGGTACTAAAAATGAAGGTAAACGCAGTTAGTACCGGCAGAACAACTCACAAAGTAGTGTTGTCACTTTGACAGCTCGTAACTCGGTTGTTTTTCACCGTACAAAGTGCGCTAAAAAAGCTTTAGAAAGCCCTTGAAATTCTCTTTAAAACACTTTACCACACTTTTTTCTGTATCTCTCACTGGAACGAAGTTCCAGGAGGTGGAATTGAACTAGCTTGAAGTTGTGCCAGTAAAGTACATTGAGCAATTAGGTCGCAAATATCTCGGTTAATAGCAGAGTTAGCAAAAAATTTGTTTTTACATAAAAGAAAGCCCTGATCCAGGGCTATATTTTGACGGTTGACGCAACTTGACAACTGTCATAGTAGTGACGTCAGATGGTGTCAAAGTTTGACAACCCTTCTTAGGGCCTTCATGCAATAGCACCCTAACTCCCCTCCCCCCTAACTGTATTTAAGCTGGTTTTTCCGGTATTTTCTTAAATTTGGCAACAAAAATTTGTATTCAATCACGCGGGCACGTCGATCGACAAAGAAAAATCGTTTTTCCCCGAAATAATGGATGTGCGCGGTGAAAAGCTGCATTTTCCACACTCGAACGACCGTCGAGGTGATAATTTCCGGTAAAAACACCAAAATCGCATCCTCCCATCCCCCATTCGAGTCATTAAACTGTTTTTGAACCACTGGTTTGATGGGATTTTTCAGAAAAATCACCTTCAAGTGTCCCAGAGGTTCCTAAAAAGTAAACTGAAATTTCAAAAAATTCTCACAAATTCAGTTTTTCATTTGCAACTTTGATTTTCCCTGGACTTGTAAAGACAGTCCAGGAGAACGTCCCTGAATTTTTTCAGATTTTTTACTCCACTGGATCCAGAGATACGGCCGTTATATAACGCCCTAAAAAAATACGCAAAAGCGCCTTAATTTGCAGCCCATTCCTGTAATGATACTTCCTACAGTCAATTTGACCTTAAAATTGACTTAAAATGTTGTAACGGCCGTTATCACGAAGTAACGCCCTAAAAAAACACAAAAACTACTGAAATACAATATTTTGAAGGTCACAGCAATGCTGGTACCACGAATGGTTAAATTGACTAAAAAATTGGATTTCTGAGACCCAAATTAGTAATTAGGGAGAGTTTTGTTAGGGCGTTAGCAATATTTACTAAGCACCCGAAAATTGCAAAACCCATTTTTTGTTTGTGCAACTAGTCGTTTGATCGTGAATAACTCGGTTATTTAAATATTTAGCTAAACTAACCTAAGAAGAGGATTTGTAGCCAATGAAATGGGCTTTCGAACAGCGTTGACCGGAAGTTTGTAAGTTGTACCGTTTGGCCGCTAGAGGGCCTCAAAGTTTTGTCACAGATTTTTTTACAAAAAGCATTTTTTGTTTGTGCAACTGGTCGTTTGATCGTTAATAACTCGGTTATTTAAACATTTAGCTAAACTAACCTAAGAAGATGATTTGTAGCCAATAAAGTGGGCTTTGAAACAGCGTTGACCGGAAGTTTGTAAGTTGTACCGTTTGGCCGCTAGAGGGCCTCAAAGTTTTGTCACAGATTTTCGTCCATATCTCATAACAGGTTCAATTTGGAAGCTTGAAATTTTTACACAACAAGCATCTGTATAGAACGCAACTTTAACTTTCTGTAAATTTTTTTCGTAACGCCCACCGTACGGCCGTAAAAATAAAAACAGTATTTTTTTGAAAATTTTATAACGAGAGTAAATTTGAATTTTTTCGTAACCAGGTTTTTAATTTTGTCTGCCCGAATATTTTTAGAGTGTAAGCGGAAAGTTGGTAAAAAATGCCAGAAAGTGGTAACGGCCGTTATAATAGAGTAACGCCCTAAAAATTTTTCAAAAATTTTGTTAACGCAGTTTTTTTAAAGGCATACCTAAACTGGTACCACACAGAACGCAAAAACCAAAAAAACTGTAGTAACGGCCGTTATAACGGAGCAACGCCCTAAAAAACCACAAAAACTACTTAAATACCATATTTTGAAGGTCACAGCAATACGGGTAGCACGAATGGTTAAATTGACTGAAAAATTGGATTTCTGAGACCCAAATTAGTAATTAGGGAGAGTTTTGTTAGGGCGTTAGCAATATTTACTAAGCACCCGAAAATTGCAAAACCCATTTTTTGTTTGTGCAACTAGTCGTTTGATCGTGAATAACTCGGTTATTTAAATATTTAGCTAAACTAACCTAAGAAGAGGATTTGTAGCCAATGAAATGGGCTTTCAAACAGCGTTGACCGGAAGTTTGTAAGTTGTACCGTTTGGCCGCTAGAGGGCCTCAAAGTTTTGTCACAGATTTTTACAAAAAGCATTTTTTGTTTGTGCAACTGGTCGTTTGATCGTTAATAACTCGGTTATTTAAACATTTAGCTAAACTAACCTAAGAAGATGATTTGTAGCCAATAAAGTGGGCTTTGAAACAGCGTTGACCGGAAGTTTGTAAGTTGTACCGTTTGGCCGCTAGAGGGCCTCAAAGTTTTGTCACAGATTTTCGTCCATATCTCATAACAGGTTCAATTTGGAAGCTTGAAATTTTTACACAACAAGCATCTGTATAGAACGCAACTTTAACTTTCTGTAAATTTTTTTCGTAACGCCCACCGTACGGCCGTAAAAATAAAAACAGTATTTTTTTGAAAATTTTTTAACGACAGTAAATTTGAATTTTTTTGAAATCCGTCTTTTAATTTTGTCTGCCCGAATATTTTTACAATGTAAGCGAAAAGTTGGTACAGAATGCCAGAAAGTGGTAACGGCCGTTATAACAGAGTAACGCCCTAAAAAAATTACAAAAATTTTGTTAACGCAGTTTTTTCAAAGGCACACCTAAACTGGTACCACACAGAACGCAAAAACCACAAAAACTGTGATAACGGCCGTTATAACGGCGCAACGCCCTAAAAAACCACAAAAACTACTTAAATACTATATTTTGAAGGTCACAGCAATGCTGGTACCACGAATGGTTAAATTGACTGAAAAATTGGATTTCTGAGACCCAAATTAGTAATTAGGGAGAGTTTTGTTAGGGCGTTAGCAATATTTACTAAGCACCCGAAAATTGCAAAACCCATTTTTTGTTTGTGCAACTAGTCGTTTGATCGTGAATAACTCGGTTATTTAAACATTTAGCTAAACTAACATGAGAAGATGATTTGTAGCCAATGAAATGGGCTTTCGAACAGCGTTGACCGGAAGTTTGTAAGTTGTACCGTTTGGCCGCTAGAGGGCCTCAAAGTTTTGTCACAGATTTTTTTACAAAAAGCATTTTTTGTTTGTGCAACTGGTCGTTTGATCGTAAATAACTCGGTTATTTAAACATTTAGCTGAACCAACCTAAGAAGATGATTTGTAGCCAATGAAATGGGCTTTCAAACAGCGTTGACCGGAAGTTTGTAAGTTGTACCGTTTGGCCGCTAGAGGGCCTCCAAGTTTTGTCACAGATTTTCGTCCATATCTCATAACAGGTCCAATGTGGAAGCTTGAAATTTTTACACAACAAGCATCTGTACAGAACGCAACTTCTTCATTTTTGGATATGTCATTTCTGACAGTTTTCCGGATAATTCCACGCAAAAACCACGCTCTTACCTCTTTTACTTCCCGAGTTATTAATGTTTTTCCATTGACATGCGTTTTTCATTAATTTCCTACTTTGTGTCATTTCAACCTCGTGAAAACTCCTGAAGGATTTGACAGAAGTGCGTGATTTTTGGATATGTCATTTGTGACAGTTTTCTGATTAAGTCAGCGCAAAAATGACGTTTCTACCTCTTTTACTTCCCGAGTTATTAATGTTTTTCCATTGACATGCGTTTTTCATTAATTTCCTACTTTGTGTCATTTCAACCTCGTGAAAACTCCTGAAGGATTTGACAGAAGTGCGTGATTTTTGGATATGTCATTTGTGACAGTTTTCTGATTAAGTCAGCGCAAAAATGACGTTTCTACCTCTTTTACTTCCCGAGATATTAATGTTTTTCCATTGACATGCGTTTTTCATTAATTTCCTACTTTGTGTCATTTCAACCTCGTGAAAACTCCTGAAGGATTTGACAGAAGTGCGTGATTTTTGGATATGTCATTTGTGACAGTTTTTTGATTAAGTCAGCGCAAAAATGACGTTTCTACCCCTTTTACTTCCCGAGATATTAATGTTTTTCCATTGACATGCGTTTTTCATTAATTTCCTACTTTGTGTCATTTCAACCTCGTGAAAACTCCTGAAGGATTTGACAGAAGTGCGAGATTTTTGGATATGTCATTTGTGACAGTTTTCTGATTAAGTCAGCGCAAAAATGACGTTTCTACCTCTTTCACTTCCCGAGATATTAATGTTTTTCCATTGACATGCGTTTTTTATTAATTTCCTACTTTGTGTCATTTCAACCTCGTGAAAACTCCTGAAGGATTTGACAGAAGTGCGTGATTTTTGGATATGTCATTTGTGACAGTTTTCCGGATAATTCCACGCAAAAACCACGTTTTTACCTCTTTTACTTCCCGAGTTATTAATGTTTTTCCATTGGCATGCGTTTTTCATTAATTTCCTTGAGGGGACGCCAACTTGAAACCGATTTTTCTGGAGTAATCGCGCGCCGCCACCACCAAACAACTTGCACCCCCATGATCGGGACACTTTACGGAACACTTTGAGGCACTTTTCACCACCCGAAACGCACTTTTACCGGCTTTTTTGAGCAAAATTGAGCAGGGAAAAGGACCGCGCCTGCTCCCTCCATTTTGTCACCGAATGACACTAGTGACGTATATGGCCACTAGGGATGGACGAGGAAATGAACAACTATAGGAAGGTGTGCAGTATTTGCGTGTAAATCACAGTTTAGTCACAGTCACAGGGTGTGTAATACAACATTGAATTAGAAATAATTAACAGAAATAATCAATCACGTGACACCGAGTTTAGATAATCACACCAAAGTCACGTGACTGTGCGGCTCCGCTCTAGCGGGTGCCCATCCCTAGCGCGCAACTGTCAATTTTCAGTGAGTGACGTTTCAATGTGGGGTTATGCGGCGGCGGCGGCTCCTCCCGTACAATTTCGCCCAAAAAAGCCGGTAAAAGTGCGTTTCGAGCGGTGCAAAGTGTCTCAAAGTGTTGCTTGGACCCTACCGGTCGTTTAAGTGCAAGTGGTTTGGGGCTGCGGCCCCAATTACCCCCAAAAACGGCGTTTGTCCGAGATGGCGTCCCTACCGCAGTTCAATGCACCAAAAAGGTTAGGAAATTTAACGTTTTTTTTCGCTTAATTTCACGCTGACTGGCAGTTTTCAATTAAACTCTTGAAATTCGGCAACAAATTTGGGTGCTACAAAATGGCCGACAACTGCACAGTGTGTTTCATGGAAAACCGGCGGCGTTGCCACATTTCTGTGGAGGCAAAACACTCCCCGATTGGTTCGAACGAAACAAAATCAAGTTTAACGTTATCAAGGCTATCTTGACCGAAACTAAACCAACATAACCTAGAAATTCTGACAGTTGGGCGGCCATTTTGTATTAAATTCCACTATTTGTTGGGTTTAAGTGCTGTTATCATCAGGAAATTGCGACCTCAATGTAAACCGAATCTATCTTGAATACGATTGGACGATTAGAAGTAATCTCTGTGACGTCATTATGGTTTTGTGTACCTAAACTAAAACTAAACCTAAAAATAGGTTTTGTTTTGGAAAAATATCGTTTCTGATTACTGATGAGGCCAGCGCGTGCGTGCGAAACGTTCCTTTTCTGCTTGTCGTTTTTTTTTCAATATTTTTAGATTTTCTGGTTCGTTTCGAAACGTTTTTCAACATTTTTAGACCTTCTGGAACATTTCTAGACGTTTTTCAACATTTCTAAACCTTCTGGAACATTTCTAAGCCTTCTGCAACATTTTTAGACCTTCTGGAACATTTCTAAACGTTTTTCAACATTTTTAGACCTTCTGGAACATTTCTAAGCCTTCTGCAACATTTTTTGACCTTCTGCAACATTTCTAGACGTTTTTCAACATTTCTAAGTCTTCTGCAACATTTTTAGACCTTCTGGAACATTTCTAGACGTTATTCAACATTTCTAAACCTTCTGGAACATTTCTAATTGTTTTTCAACATTTTTAGACCTTTTGCAACATTTCTATACGTTTTTCAACATTTCTAAGCCTTCTGCTACATTTTTAGACCTTCTGGAACATTTCTAAACGTTTTTCAACATTTTTAGACCTTCTGGAACATTTTTAAACGTTTTTCAACATTTTTAGACCTTCTGGAACATTTCTAAACCTTCTGCAACATTTTTAGACCTTCTGGAACATTTCTAAACGTTTTTCAACATTTTTAGACCTTCTGGAACATTTCTAAACGTTTTTTAACATTTTTAGACCTTCTAGAACATTTCTAAACGTTTTTCAACATTTTTAGACCTTCTGGAACATTTCTAAACCTTCTGCAACATTTTTAGACCTTCTGGAACATTCTGGAACATTTCTAAACGTTTTTCAACATTTTTAGACCTTCTGGAACATTTTTAAACGTTTTTCAACATTTTTAGACTCTCTGGAACATTTCTAAACCTTCTGCAACATTTTTAGACCTTCTGGAACATTTCTAAACGTTTTTCAACATTTTTAGACCTTCTGGAACATTTCTAAACGTTTTTCAACATTTTTAGACCTTCTGGAATATTTCTAAACGTTTTTCAACATTTTTAGACTTTCTGGAACATTTTTAAACGTTTTTCAACATTTTTAGACCTTCTGGAACATTTCTAAACGTTTTTCAACATTTTTAGACCTTCTGCAACATTTCTAGACGTTTCTCAACATTTCTAAGCCTTCTGCAACATTTTTAGACCTTCTGGAACATTTCTAAACCTTCTGCAACATTTTTAGACCTTCTGGAACATTTCTAAACGTTTTTCAACATTTTTAGACCTTCTGGAACATTTCTAAACGTTTTTCAACATTTTTAGACCTTCTGGAACATTTCTAAACCTTCTGCAACATTTTTAGACCTTCTGGAACATTTCTAAACGTTTTTCAACATTTTTAGACCTTCTGGAATATTTCTAAACGTTTTTCAACATTTTTAGACCTTCTGGAATATTTCTAAACATTTTTAGACTTTCTGGAACATTTTTAAACGTTTTTCAACATTTTTAGACCTTCTGGAACATTTCTAAACGTTTTTCAACATTTTTAGACCTTCTGGAACATTTCTAAACCTTCTGCAACATTTTTAGACCTTCTGGAACATTTTTAAACGTTTTTCAACATTTTTAGACCTTCTGGAACATTTTTAAACGTTTTTCAACATTTTTAGACCTTCTGGAACATTTCTAAACCTTCTGCAACATTTTTAGACCTTCTGGAACATTTCTAAACGTTTTTCAACATTTTTAGACCTTCTGGAACATTTCTAAACGTTTTTCAACATTTTTAGACCTTCTGGAACATTTTTAAACGTTTTTCAACATTTTGAGACTTTCTGGAACATTTCTAATCCTTCTGCAACATTTTTAGACCTTCTGGAACATTTCTAAACGTTTTTCAACATTTTTAGACCTTCTGGGACATTTCTAAACGTTTTTCAACATTTTTAGACCTTCTGGAACATTTCTAAACCTTCTGCATCATTTTTAGACCTTCTGCAACATTTCTAGACGTTTTTCAATATTTCTAAGTCTTCTGCAACATTTTTAGACCTTCTGGAACATTTCTAAACGTTTTTCAACATTTTTAGACCTTCTGGAACATTTCTAAACGTTTTTCAACATTTTTAGACCTTCTGGAACATTTCTAAACCTTCTGCAACATTTTTAGACCTTCTGGAACATTTTTAAACGTTTTTCAACATTTTTAGACCTTCTGGAACATTTTTAAACGTTTTTCAACATTTTTAGACCTTCTGGAACATTTCTAAACCTTCTGCAACATTTTTAGACCTTCTGGAACATTTCTAAACGTTTTTCAACATTTTTAGACCTTCTGGAACATTTCTAAACGTTTTTCAACATTTTTAGACCTTCTGGAACATTTTTAAACGTTTTTCAACATTTTGAGACTTTCTGGAACATTTCTAATCCTTCTGCAACATTTTTAGACCTTCTGGAACATTTCTAAACGTTTTTCAACATTTTTAGACCTTCTGGGACATTTCTAAACGTTTTTCAACATTTTTAGACCTTCTGGAACATTTCTAAACCTTCTGCATCATTTTTAGACCTTCTGCAACATTTCTAGACGTTTTTCAATATTTCTAAGTCTTCTGCAACATTTTTAGACCTTCTGGAACATTTCTAAACGTTTTTCAACATTTTTAGACCTTCTGGAACATTTCTAGACGTTTTTCAACATTTCTAAACCATCTGGAACATTTCTAATTGTTTTTCAACATTTTTAGACCTTTTTCAACATTTCTAAGCCTTCTGCAACATTTTTAGACCTTCTGGAACATTTCTAGACGTTTTTCAATATTTCTAAGTCTTCTGCAACATTTTTAGACTTTCTGGAACATTTCTAAACGTTTTTCAACATTTTTAGACCTTCTGGAACATTTCTAAACGTTTTTCAACATTTTTAGACCTTCTGGAACATTTCTAAACGTTTTTCAACATTTTTAGACCTTCTGGAACATTTCTAAACGTTTTTCAACATTTTTAGACCTTCTGGAACATTTCTAAACGTTTTTCAACATTTTTAGACCTTCTGGAACTTAGTTGTACCGTTTGGCCGCTAGAGGGCCTCAAAGTTTTGGCACAGATTTTCGTCCATATCTCATAACGGGTTCAATTTGGAAGCTTGAAATTTTTACACAATAAGCATCACAAGGCAACTTTAGCTTTCTGTAAATTTTTTTCGTAACGCCCACCGTACGCCCGTAAAAATATAAATAGTTTTTTTTTGAAAATTTTTTAACGACAGTAAAATTGAATTTTTTCGAAATCCGGTTTTTAATTTTGTCTACCCGAATATTTTTAGAGTGTAAGCGGAAAGTTGGTAAAAAATGCCAGAAAGTGGTAACGGCCGTTATAACAGAGTAACGCCCTAAAAAAATTACAAAAATTTTGTTAACGCAGTTTTTTCAAAGGCACACCTAAACTGGTACCACGCAGAACGCGAAAACTACAAAAACTGTGGTAACGGCCGTTATAACGGCGCAACGCCCTAAAAAACCACAAAAACCACTTAAATACAATATTTTGAAGGTCACAGCAATTCTGGTACCACGCATGGTTAAATTGACTAAAAAATTGGATTTCTGAGACCCAAATTAGTAATTAAGAAGAGTTTTGTTAGGGCGTTAGCAATATTTACTAAGCACCCGAAAATTGCAAAACCCATTTTTTGTTTGTGCTACTGGTTGTTTGATCATGAATAACTCGGTTATTTAAACATTTAGCTAAACTAACATAAGAAGATGATTTGTAGCCAATGAAATAGGCTTTCAAACAGCGTTGACCGGAAGTTTGTAGGTTGTACCGTTTGGCCGCTAGAGGGCCTCAAAATTTTGTCACAAATTTTTTTACAAAAAACATTTTTTGTTTGTGCAACTGGTCGTTTAATCGTGAATAACTCGGTTATTTAAACATTTAGCTAAACAAATCTAAGAAGATGATTTGTAGCCAATGAAATGGGCTTTCAAATGACGTTGAGTAGAGGTTGGTAGGTGGCACGGTTCGGCCGCTAGAGGGCGCCAAAGTGACCCATCAACTTCCTCCCCTCAAACCCCTCTCCCTGACCGATTTCCACGCGAAATTCGATATTAAAATTAACTTTCTCGAGCAGTAACTTGTAATAAAGTAATTAAAAACAGTCGGTATTGTTTTAGAGCCAGTTTTCAGCAAGAAAACCGGTATTTTCAGTTGGGAAAAGTTTTCCCAGCAGTTTTCCCGTCCGAAACTTGAACAATATCAAATTGCATCGTAACAGATAGCGTAGAATAATGTTTCTATTATCTGGAATTGTCTGGAAGTTTCCAAATTAGATGATTTTTCAGCGTTTTCCAGTAAAAATGGCGTTTAAATTGTGTTTTTGCTGAATCGCGTTGTCTCTTTGTTTCGGTGCAGGAAATTGGGGCAACTTTGACGCCCTCTAGCGGCCAAACGATTCAACCAATCAACTTAAGTTGCACATTTTTGGAAAGCCCACTTCATTAGCTTTCCATTGACCTAAAAAAGTCTCTAAGAAACTTGTCAAATAAGAAAGTTTTTTCGGTTTAAACAAGAGAGTGCACTAAATTTGAGCAGCAAAAATTTGGTCAACTTTGAAGCCCTCTAGCGGACAAACCATTCAACCAATCAACTTAAGTTGCACATTTTTGGAAAGCCCACTTTATTAGCTATCCATTGAGCTATAAAAGTCCCTAAAAAACTTGTCAAATAAGGAAGTTTTTTCGGTTTAAACAAGAGAGTGCACTAAATTTGAGCAGCAAAAATTTGGTCAACTTTGAAGCCCTCTAGCGGACAAACCGTACCACCAATCAACCCATGTTGCCATATCGTTGGAAAGCCCATTTCATTAGCTATCCATTGACCTATAAAAGTCCCTAAGAAACTTGTCAAATAAGGAAGTTTTTTCGGTTTAAACAAGAGAGTGCACTAAATTTGAGCAGCAAAAGTTTGGTCAACTTTGAAGCCCTCTAGCGGACAAACCGTACCACCAATCAACCCATGTTGCCATATCGTTGGAAAGCCCATTTCATTAGCTATCCATTGACCTATAAAAGTCCCTAAGAAACTTGTCAAATAAGGAAGTTTTTTCGGTTTAAACAAGAGAGTGCACTAAATTTGAGCAGCAAAAATTTGGTCAACTTTGAAGCCCTCTAGCGGACAAACCGTACCACCAATCAACCCATGTTGCCATATCGTTGGAAAGCCCATTTCATTAGCTATCCATTGACCTATAAAAGTCCCTAAGAAACTTGTCAAATAAGAAAGTTTTTTCGGTTTAAACAAGAGAGTGCACTAAATTTGAGCAGCAAAAATTTGGTCAACTTTGAAGCCCTCTAGCGGACAAACCATTCAACCAATCAACTTAAGTTGCACATTTTTGGAAAGCCCACTTTATTAGCTATCCATTGAGCTATAAAAGTCCCTAAAAAACTTGTCAAATAAGGAAGTTTTTTCGGTTTAAACAAGAGAGTGCACTAAATTTGAGCAGCAAAAGTTTGGTCAACTTTGAAGCCCTCTAGCGGACAAACCGTACAACCAATCAACCCATGTTGTCATATGGTTGGAAAGCCCATTTCATTAGCTATCTATTGACCTATAAAAGTCCACAAAAAACCTGTAAAATAAGGAAGTTTTTTCGGTTTAAACAAGAGAGTGCACAAAATTTGAGCAGCAAAAATTTGGTCAACTTTGAAGCCCTCTAGCGGACAAACCATTCAACCAATCAAGTTAAGTTGCACATTTTTGGAAAGCCCATTTCATTAGCTTTCCATTGAGCTATAAAAGTCTCTAAGAAACTTGTCAAATAAAGAAGTTTTTTAGGTTTAAACAAGAGAGAGCACTAAATTTGAGCAGCAAAAATTGGTCAACTTTGAAGCCCTCTAGCGGACAAACCATTCAACCAATCAAGTTAAGTTGCACATTTTTGGAAAGCCCATTTCATTAGCTTTCCATTGAGCTATAAAAGTCTCTAAGAAACTTGTCAAATAAGGAAGTTTTTTCGGTTTAAACAAGAGAGTGCACTAAATTTGAGCAGCAAAAATTTGGTCAACTTTGAAGCCCTCTAGCGGACAAACCGTACAACCAATCAACCCATGTTGTCATATGGTTGGAAAGCCCATTTCATTAGCTATCTATTGACCTATAAAAGTCCACAAAAAACCTGTAAAATAAGGAAGTTTTTTCGGTTTAAACAAGAGAGTGCACTAAATTTGAGCAGCAAAAATTTGGTCAACTTTGAAGCCCTCTAGCGGACAAACCGTACCACCAATCAACCCATGTTGCCATATCGTTGGAAAGCCCATTTCATTAGCTATCCATTGACCTATAAAAGTCCCTAAGAAACTTGTCAAATAAGGAAGTTTTTTCGGTTTAAACAAGAGAGTGCACTAAATTTGAGCAGCAAAAGTTTGGTCAACTTTGAAGCCCTCTAGCGGACAAACCGTACCACCAATCAACCCATGTTGCCATATCGTTGGAAAGCCCATTTCATTAGCTATCCATTGACCTATAAAAGTCCCTAAGAAACTTGTCAAATAAGGAAGTTTTTTCGGTTTAAACAAGAGAGTGCACTAAATTTGAGCAGCAAAAGTTTGGTCAACTTTGAAGCCCTCTAGCGGACAAACCGTACCACCAATCAACCCATGTTGCCATATCGTTGGAAAGCCCATTTCATTAGCTATCCATTGACCTATAAAAGTCCCTAAGAAACTTGTCAAATAAGGAAGTTTTTTCGGTTTAAACAAGAGAGTGCACTAAATTTGAGCAGCAAAAATTTGGTCAACTTTGAAGCCCTCTAGCGGACAAACCGTACCACCAATCAACCCATGTTGCCATATCGTTGGAAAGCCCATTTCATTAGCTATCTATTGACCTATAAAAGTCCACAAAAAACCTGTAAAATAAGGAAGTTTTTTCGGTTTAAACAAGAGAGTGCACAAAATTTGAGCAGCAAAAATTTGGTCAACTTTGAAGCCCTCTAGCGGACAAACCATTCAACCAATCAAGTTAAGTTGCACATTTTTGGAAAGCCCATTTCATTAGCTTTCCATTGAGCTATAAAAGTCTCTAAGAAACTTGTCAAATAAAGAAGTTTTTTAGGTTTAAACAAGAGAGAGCACTAAATTTGAGCAGCAAAAATTGGTCAACTTTGAAGCCCTCTAGCGGACAAACCATTCAACCAATCAAGTTAAGTTGCACATTTTTGGAAAGCCCATTTCATTAGCTTTCCATTGAGCTATAAAAGTCTCTAAGAAACTTGTCAAATAAAGAAGTTTTTTAGGTTTAAACAAGAGAGAGCACTAAATTTGAGCAGCAAAAATTGGTCAACTTTGAAGCCCTCTAGCGGACAAACCGTACAACCAATCAACCCATGATTATACATGGTTGGAAAGCCCATTTCACTGGCTATCCATTGACATATAAAAATCCATACCTTGACAGTCAAATAAGGTAGATTTTTTGGTTTAAAGAACAACGTGCATGAAAACAGTTCCAAAAGCTTCTGGATTTTTCTAGAAGCTTCCGGAATGTTCTAAAAGATTCCAAAAGCATTTTCTAGTGGAAAAAAACCAAAATTCAGCAAAAAAAACAGTCAATTTTACATTTAGAATGCAATTTCCACTGATTGTGTGTTATAAATTAGTAATAACAGCGAAAATGCTTATTGCAGCTAATTGTAAATGGAAATAATTAATATCAGACTGAAATACGGTTTTTTTGGGGTGTAAACACACTGAGAATAATAATAACGCGGAAATTGTAAATTAAAACGTTGCATCAGATCGATGAGGGTTGGGAGTTTTGCAATTTTAGGGTTTTTCCACGTTTGACAGCCTGTAATTTGGTTATTTTGACAGTTACGGAGTTGCGGTTTTCACCGCTGTGTAGCCCGTTAAATTCTCTATAAAAAGTGTTTTACAGTGTTGCCGGATAATGTTAACGGTTAGGGAGCTGTTGCGCTCAGAAACCACACGTAACGTTTGGTAGTGTATGGTTTGACAGCCGGTAAGTTGGTTATTTTGACAGTTACAGTGTTGCAATTTTGACCAGTGTGTAGCCCTTAAAGTCTAGTTTAATCCACTGTTTGGCTGCTAGCGGAAATGGTAACAGTTAGGGAGTTGTTGCGTGGAAACCTTGGTTGTCAAAGTTTGACAGCTGCTAAAATCAGTCCTGTGACAGTTGGGAGGTTCGTTCAAACGTCAAAATGTAGCTCCGAGTGTGGGCTTTCTTTTCTCTAACCACACATTTTTTGATAGCTTCGCTAATAACGGAGATATTAGGCGTGGAAGGGGCTGAGTGCACGTCAAAATTGCAAAACTCCCAGCCTCGATCGGTCGAATAGTTTTGTTCGTTTTTCGCCCATAACTTGCGAACGAAGCAAGTTACGACAAACGTTTATAGAAGCTTTTTTGTGGTAAATTAAATTCTCTATCCTTCAGCGTTTGCGGAATTCGGATCGGAGGTGTGGTTTCCCAGATAGAGGGCGTTGAAGTTGGTAAATACATCAACTACATTTCCTCCCTCTTGGGAAAAAACTTTGACGCCCTCTAGCGGCGTTACGCCCTAAGAGATTGTGACGTGTAACCACATTTTTGGAAAGGTCACATTCTGAGCTATACCACAGTTTTTTGCTCCATCCTGTATCTTGTCAAATAACCGAGTTGCAAGCGATTAAAGTAGAGGGTGTCCAAAAGTTTTTGAACAAATCAGGGAGGAATGTTACGTAAATTTTGACGCCCTCTAGCGGTGTTATGCCTGAAGCGATTTTGACGTGTAATACCATTTTTGGAAAGCTTACATTTCCAGCTATTCAATGGTTTTTTGATCCACTCTGTATCTCGTAAAATAACCGAGTTATTTACGGTTGAAGCAAAAAGTGTCCCAACTTTTCTGGGGAGGGGCCAAAATGTTAAGGCCCCATTTACGCGAGAACGGTTAGTCCTACAGAAAAACGGTAAAGATGGTAAAAGTTGCCTTATGGGGAGTTTTACCAGAGCTGAAAATTTCACTAAAATACCTTTAACCGTTTTCAAGAAAATGACAAAAAATTTCAGAAACCTTAAAAGGGTTACTTAAACTTTAGACGCCCTCTAGCGGCGTTACGCCCTAAGAGATTGTGACGTGTAACCCCATTTTTGGAAAGGTCACATTCTGAGATATCCGACAGTTTTTTGCTCCACCCTGTATCTTGTCAAATAACCGAGTTGCAAGCGGTTAAAGTACAGGGTGTCCAAAATTTTTGAACAAATCAGGGAGGAATGTTACGTAAACTTTGACGCCCCCTAGCGGTGTTACGCTTGAACCAATTTTGACGTGTAATACCATTTTTGGAAAGGCCACATTCTGGGCTATTCAATGATTTTTTGCTTCACTCTGTATCTTGTCAAATAACCGAGTTATTTACGGTTGAAGCAAACAGTGTCCCAACTTTTCTGGGGAGGGGCCAAAATTTTAAGACCCCGTTTACGCCAGAACGGTTAGCCGTAGGGAAAAATGGTAGAGATGGTAAAAGTTGCCTTATGGGGAGTTTTACCAGCGCTGAAAATTTCACTAAAATACCTTTAACCGTTTTCAAGAAAATGACAAAAAATTTCAGAAACCTTAAAAGGGTTACTTAAACTTTAGACGCCCTCTAGCGGCGTTACACCTTAAGAGATTGTGACGTGTAACCCCATTTTTGGAAAGGTCACATTCTGAGCTATACCACAGTTTTTTGCTCCACCCTGTATCTTGCCAAATAACCGAGTTGCAAGCGGTTAAAGTAGAGGGTGTCCAAAAGTTTTTGAACAAATCAGGGAGGAATGTTACGTAAATTTTGACGCCCCCTAGCGGTGTTATGTCTCAACCGATTTTCACGTGTAATACCATTTTTAAAAAGCTTACATTCCCAGCTATTCAATGGTTTTTTGCTTCACTCTGTATCTCGTAAAATAACCGAGTTATTTACGGTTGAAGCAAACAGCGTCCCAACTTTTCTGGGGAGGGGCCAAAATATTAAGGCCCAGTTTACACGCAAACGGTTAATTCTACAAAAAAATGTTAGGAATAATAAAAGTTTGCTTTAGGGCAGTTCTACAAGCCCTGAAAAAACTGAACTGAAAAACTGAATTTTTCAAAAATTTTCCAAATTCACTTTTTGTTGATTAACAACTCCAGCAACACCCCAGACTTTGAAAATTAATAACTCGCAAACGGGTTGAGTTGGGGGGTTGAAATTTTTTGTGTAACCTAACAACAGTCCAGGCAACCACCCACAAAATTTTCACTTCAATCCGACAAACGACAGGACCGTAGCAAGGAAAAATGCTAGGGTGACTCAATTACAAAACTCCTGACCCTCATCGCGCTGTTAAAACTCAATTTAAACGTAATTTTGCTCCTAATTCGGGACAAACTGAAACAGGGGAAGGGAGTGGGGGATACGCCATGTTTTGTCACGTGTTCCCATCTAATTTTATCGTTCTCCAACCCTTCTACAGGCTACATTAGGGGTTTTTGAGATATTTACGCCGGGAAACTTTGAGGAGCTGTCAAATGTGACAGGTGTGACAGATTTAGCTGAAACTCGCTGGGATTACTGTGGCATGTTGGGGGAAGGTTTGTGAATTTTTTCAACCAAATCGGATGCAAAACAGCGCTACAAATTGAGGTTAGGGCATACCAAACAAACCTCATAACCCTCATTACTAGTGAAAGTTTGAAATTAAATATCTCAGAAACTACTTGAGATAAACAGGTGATTTTTGGTGTGGTTGTAGCCTAGTACCCTGGGTACCAACCACCCAAAAGGCAACCCCGTAACTCAACCACCAGGACCGTAATCAGCCAAATGGTGAAACAAGCAACTTTGTGCAATATCTCAGAAACGTCAACAGTTTTTCCCCCCCAAAAACAGTGGGGGACTAGTTAATGCGCTGGAAATTTATGTAAAACTCCCCAGTGGGCTAATGGGCAAAGTTCGGCCCTTTTAAATTCGTATTTAGTATGCAAACTGCTTTGGAATTGGAAGCTGCACAACAACTCCAAGCCATCGAGGGGGAAGTAAATTTTAATAATAATGGCCGCTAACTAACCGTTTAAATTAGTGATTTTAAAAGAAGTTCACTCAAAACTTGCTTCCTAAATTTTGTTTGAGATTTTTTTGTTGATTACAAGTTGATTACACTTTTCTGGTTCAGTTTTTTCGTGCACTCCGTTTGTTTAAACCGGAAAAACTACCTTATTTGACTGGCTTGATAAGGATTTTTATATGTCAGTGGATAGCCAATGAAATGGGCTTTTCAACGATATGACAATATTGGTTGATTGGTTGGGTCGTTTGCCCGCTAGAGGGCTTCAAAGTTGACTAAAAAATGTTTAAAAGTTTTTTGACATTTTCTTGACAACAGTTAAAGGTATTTTAGTGAAATTTTCAGCGTTGGTAAAACTCCCCATAAGGCAACTTTTACCATCTTTACCATTTTTCCCTAAGGATAACCGTTCTGGGGTAAATGAGGCCTTAATATTTTGGCCCCTCCCCAGAAAAGTTGGGACACTGTTTGCTTCAACAGCAAATAACTCGGTTATTTTACAAGATACAGAGTGAAGCAAAAAACCATTGAATAGCTCAGAATGTGACCTTTCCAAAAATGGTATTACACGTCAAAATCGGTTCAGGCGTAACACCGCTAGGGGGCGTCAAAGTTTAAGTAACATTCCCCCCTGATTTGTTCAAAAACTTTTGGGCACCCTGTACTTTAACCGCTTGCAACTCGGTTATTTGGCAAGATACAGGGTGGAGCAAAAAAGCGTCAGATAGCTCAGAATGTGACCTTTCCAAAAATGGTATTACACGTCACAATCTCTTAGGGCGTAACGCCGCTAGAGGGCGTCAAAGTTTTTTCCCAAGAGGGAGGGAATGTCGTTGGTGTATTTACCAACTTCAACGTCCTCTATCTGGGAAACCAGACCTCCGATCCGAATTCCGCAAACGCTGAGGGATAGAGAATTTAATTTACCACAAAAAAGCTTCTATAAACGTTTGTCGTAACTTGCTTCGTTCGCAAGTTATGGGCGAAAAACTATCAAAACTATTCGACCGATCGAGGTTGGGAGTTTTGCAATTTTGACGTGCACTCAGCCCCTTCCACGCCTAATATCTCCGTTATTAGCGAAGCTATCAAAAAATGTGTGGTTAGAGAAAAGAAAGCCCACACTCGGGGCTACATTTTGACGTTTGAACGAACCTCCCAACTGTCACAGGAATGACTTGAGCACCTGTCAAACTTTGAAAACCAAAGTTTCCACGCAACAACTCCCTAATTGTTTCCATTTCCGCTAGCAGCCAAACAGTGGATTAAAGAAGACTTAAAGGGCTACACACCCGTCAAAATTGCAACACTGTAACTGTCAAAATAACCAACTTACCGGCTGTCAAATCAGACACTATCAAACGTTACGTTTGGTTTCTGAGCGCAATAGCTCCCTAACCGTTAACATTATCCGGCAACACTGTAAAACACTTTTTCTAGAGAATTTGACGGGCTACACAGCGGTGAAAACCGCAATTCCGTAACTGTCAAAATAACCAAATTACAGGCTGTCAAACGTGGAAAAAACCTAAAATTGCAAAACTCCCAACCCTCATCGATCTGATGCAACGTTTTAATTTACAATTTCCGCGTTATTATTATTCTGACTGTGTTTACACCCCAAAAAAACCGTATTTCAGTCTGATATTAATTATTTCCATTTACAATTAGCTGCAATAAGCATTTTCGCTTTTATTACTAATTTATAACACACAATCAGTGGAAATTGCATTCTAAATGTAAAATTGACTGTTTTTTTGCTGAATTTTGTTTTTTTTTTCGCTGAAAAAAGCTTTTAGAATCTTTTAGAACATTCCGGAAGCTTCTAGAAACGTCTAGAAAAATCCAGAAGCTTTTGAAACTGTTTTTATGCACGTTGTTCTTTAAACCAAAAAATCTACCTTATTTGACTGTCAAGGTATGGATTTTTATACGTCAATGGATAGCCAATGAAATGGGCTTTCCAACCATATAGCAACTTGGGTTGATTGGTTGTACGGTTTGTCCGCTAGAGGGCATCAAAGTTGACCAAACTTTTGCTGGTCACATTTAGTGCACTCTCTTGTTTAAACCAAAAAAACTTCCTTATTTGACAAGTTTCTTAGAGACTTTTATAGGTCAATGGATAGCTAATAAAATGGGCTTTCCAACCATATGGTAACTTGGGTTGATTGGTTGTACGGTTGGTCCGCTAGAGGGCTTCAAATGTGACCAATTTTTGCTGCTCAAATTTAGTGCACTCTCTTGTTTAAACCGAAAAAACTTCCTTATTTGACAAGTTTTTTGTGGACTTTTATAGGTCAATGGATAGCTAATGAAATGGGCTTTCCAACCATGTGGCAACATGGGTTGATTGGTTGAACGGTTTGTCCGCTAGAGGGCTTCAAAGTTGACCAAACTTTTGCTGCTCAAATTTAGTGCACTCTCTTGTTTAAACCGAAAAAACTTCCTTATTTGACAAGTTTCTTAGGGACTTTTATAGGTCAATGGATAGCTAATGAAATGGGCTTTCCAACCATATAGCAACATGGGTTGATTGGTGGTACGGTTTGTCCGCTAGAGGGCTTCAAAATTGACCAAACTTTTGCTGCTCAAATTTAGTGCACTCTCTTGTTTAAACCGAAAAAACTTCCTTATTTGACAAGTTTCTTAGGGACTTTTATAGGTCAATGGATAGCTAATGAAATGGGCTTTCCAACCATATAGCAACTTGGGTTGATTGGTTGTACGGTTTGTCCGCTAGAGGGCTTCAAAGTTGACCAAACTTTTGCTGCTCAAATTTAGCGCTCTCTCTTTTAAACCGAAAAAACTTCCTTATTTGACAAGTTTCTTAGGGACTTTTTTATGTCAATGGATAGCCAATGAAATGGGCTTTCCAACCATATGGCAACATGGGTTGATTGGTTGTACGGTTTGTCCGCTAGAGGGCTTCAAAGTTGACCAAACTTTTGCTGCTCAAATTTAGTGCACTCTCTTGTTTAAACCGAAAAAACTTCCTTATTTGACAAGTTTTTTGTGGACTTTTATAGGTCAATGGATAGCTAATGAAATGGGCTTTCCAACCATATAGCAACTTGGGTTGATTGGTTGTACGGTTTGTCCGCTAGAGGGCTTCAAAGTTGACCAAACTTTTGCTGCTCAAATTTAGTGCACTCTCTTGTTTAAACCGAAAAAACTTCCTTATTTGACAAGTTTTTTAGGGACTTTTATAGGTCAATAGATAGCTAATAAAATGGGCTTTCCAACCATATGGCAACTTGGGTTGATTGGTTGTACGGTTTGTCCGCTAGAGGGCTTCAAAGTTGACCAAACTTTTGCTGCTCAAATTTAGTGCACTCTCTTGTTTAAACCGAAAAAACTTCCTTATTTGACAAGTTTTTTAGGGACTTTTATAGGTCAATAGATAGCTAATAAAATGGGCTTTCCATCCATATGGTAACTTGGGTTGATTGGTTGTACGGTTTGTCCGCTAGAGGGCTTCAAAGTTGACCAAACTTTTGCTGCTCAAATTTAGCGCTCTCTCTTTTAAACCGAAAAAACTTCCTTATTTGACAAGTTTCTTAGGGACTTTTTTATGTCAATGGATAGCCAATGAAATGGGCTTTCCAACCATATGGCAACATGGGTTGATTGGTTGTACGGTTTGTCCGCTAGAGGGCTTCAAAGTTGACCAAACTTTTGCTGCTCAAATTTAGTGCACTCTCTTGTTTAAACCGAAAAAACTTCCTTATTTGACAAGTTTTTTAGGGACTTTTATAGGTCAATAGATAGCTAATGAAATGGGCTTTCCAACCATGTGGCAACTTGGGTTGATTGGTTGTACGGTTTGTCAGCTAGAGGGCTTCAAAGTTGACCAAATTTTTGCTGCTCAAATTTAGTGCACTCTCTTGTTTATACCGAAAAAACTTCCTTATTTGACAAGTTTCTTAGAGACTTTTATAGGTCAATAGATAGCTAATGAAATGGGCTTTCCAACCATATGGCAACTTGGGTTGATTGGTTGTACGGTTTGTCCGCTAGAGGGCTTCAAAGTTGACCAAACTTTTGCTGCTCAAATTTAGTGCACTCTCTTGTTTAAACCGAAAAAACTTCCTTATTTGACAAGTTTTTTAGGGACTTTTATAGGTCAATAGATAGCTAATGAAATGGGCTTTCCAACCATGTGGCAACATGGGTTGATTGGTTGTACGGTTTGTCCGCTAGAGGGCTTCAAAGTTGACCAAACTTTTGCTGCCCAAATTTAGTGCACTCTCTTGTTTAAACCGAAAAAACTTCCTTATTTGACAAGTTTCTTAGGGACTTTTATAGGTCAATGGATAGCTAATAAAATGGGCTTTCCAACCATATGGCAACATGGGTTGATTGGTTGTACGGTTTGTCCGCTAGAGGGCTTCAAAGTTGACCAAACTTTTGCTGCCCAAATTTAGTGCACTCTCTTGTTTAAACCGAAAAAACTTCCTTATTTGACAAGTTTCTTAGGGACTTTTATAGGTCAATGGATAGCTAATAAAATGGGCTTTCCAACCATATGGTAACATGGGTTGATTGGTTATGCGGTTTGACCGCTAGAGGGCTTCAAATTTGACCAAATTTTTGCTGCTCAAATTTAGTGCACTCTCTTGTTTAAACCGAAAAAACTTCCTTATTTGACAGGTTTTTTGTGGACTTTTATAGGTCAATGGATAGCTAATAAAATGGGCTTTCCAACCATATAGCAACTTGGGTTGATTGGTGGTACGGTTTGTCCGCTAGAGGGCTTCAAAGTTGACCAAACTTTTGCTGCTCAAATTTAGTGCACTCTCTTGTTTAAACCGAAAAAACTTCCTTATTTGACAAGTTTCTTAGGGACTTTTATAGGTCAATAGATAGCTAATGAAATGGGCTTTCCAACCATATGGCAACATGGGTTGATTGGTGGTACGGTTTGTCCGCTAGAGGGCTTCAAAGTTGACCAAACTTTTGCTGCTCAAATTTTGTGCACTCTCTTGTTTAAACCGAAAAAACTTCCTTATTTGACAAGTTTCTTAGGGACTTTTATAGGTCAATGGATAGCTAATGAAATGGGCTTTCCAACCATATAGCAACATGGGTTGATTGGTTGTGCGGTTTGTCCGCTAGAAGGCTTCAAATTTGACCAAACTTTTGCTGCTCAAATTTAGTGCACTCTCTTGTTTAAACCAAAAAAATTTCCTTATTTGACAAGTTTTTTGTGGACTTTTATAGGTCAATGGATAGCTAATAAAATGGGCTTTCCAAAAATGTGCAACTTAAGTTCATTGGTTGAGCGGTTTGTCCGCTAGAGGGCGTCAAAATTGACCAATTTTTGCTGGTGACAAAAAGTGGTTGCGGTTTGTTTGGTTTGCCCTAACCTCAATTTGTAGCGCTGCATTGCATCCGATCTGGTTGAAAAAATTCCCAAACCTTCCCCCAACATGCCACAGTAATCCCAGCGAGTTTCAGCTCGATACGTCACACCTGTCACATTTGACAGCTCCTCAAAGTTTCCCAGCGTAAATATCTCAAAAACCCCTAATGTAGCCTGTAAGCGCTTAGAATGTGCCCCATTTACGCTGGTAAATTACGATAATCGACCCATTCTGATCAACGAAACACGGATACGCATCTTGGCGTGACATTTGTGCCTGTCACTTTCCCCTCCAACTTTAATATATTAATCTCCTGGAGTTTCGGTGTTTTGTCTCCTTCAAGCAGTTTGCTGGGGGTTGGAGAACGATAAAATTAGATGGGAACACGTGACAAAACATGGCGTAACCCCCACTCCATTCCCGTGTTTCAGTTTGTCCCAAATTAGGAGCAAAATTACGTTTAAATTGAGTTTTAACAGCGCGATGAGGGTCAGGAGTTTTGTAATTGAGTCACCCTAGCATTTTTCCTTGCTACGGTCCTGTCGTTTGTCGGATTGAGGTGAAAATTTTGTGGGTTGTTGCCTGGACTGTTGTGAGGTTACACAAAAAATTTCAACCCCCCAACTCAACCCGTTTGCGAGTTATTAATTTTCAAAGTTTGGTGTGTTGCTGGAGTTGTTAATCAACAAAAAGTGAATTTGGAAAATTTTTGAAAAATTCAGTTTTTCAGTTCAGTTTTTTCAGGGCTTGTAGAACTCGCCTAAAGCAAACTTTTATCATCCCTAACATTTTTTTGTAGAATTAACCGTTTGCGTGTAAACTGGGCCTTAATATTTTGGCCCCTCCCCAGAAAAGTTGGGACACTGTTTGCTTCAACCGTAAATAACTCGGTTATTTTACGAGATACAGAGTGAAGCAAAAAACCAGTGAATAGCTGGGAATGTAAGCTTTTTAAAAATGGTATTACACGTCAAAATCGCTTTAGGCGTAACACCGCTAGAGGGCGTCAAAGTTTACGTAACATTCCTCCCTGATTTGTTCAAAAACTTTTGGACACCCTCTACTTTAACCGCTTGCAACTCGGTTATTTGACAAGATACAGGGTGGAGCAAAAAACTGTCGTATAGCTCAGAATGTGACCTTTCCAAAAGTGGGGTTACACGTCACAATCTCTTAGGGCGTAACGCCGCTAGAGGGCGCCTAAAGTTTAAGTACTTTTTTAAGGTTTCTGAAATTTTTTGTCATTTTCTTGAAAACGGTTAAAGGTATTTTAGTGCAATTTTCAGCGCTGGTAAAACTCCCCATAAGGCAACTTTTACCATCTTTACCGTTTTTCTGTAAGACTAACCGTTCTCGCGTAAACGGGGCTTTAATATTTTGGCCCCTCCCCAGAAAAGTTGGGACATTGTTTGCTTTAACCGTAAATAACTCCGTTATTTGACGAGATACAGAGTGAAGCAAAAAACCATTGAATAGCTCAGAATGTGACCTTTCCAAAAATGGTATTACACGTCAAAATCGGTTCAGGCATAACACCGCTAGGGGGCGTCAAAGTTTACGTAACATTCCTCCCTGATTTGTCCAAAAACTTTTGGACACCCTCTACTTTAACCGCTTGCAACTCGGTTATTTGACAAGATACAGGGTGGAGCAAAAAACTGTCGGATAGCTCAGAATGTAAGCTTTTTAAAAATGGTATTACACGTCAAAATCGGTTCAGGCGTAACCCCGCTAGGGGGCGTCAAAGTTTACGTAACATTCCTCCCTGATTTGTTCAAAAACTTTTGGACACCCTTTACTTTAACCTCTTGCAACTCGGTTATTTGACAAGATACAGGGTGGAGCAAAAAACTGTCTTACAGCTCAGAATGTGACCTTTCCAAAAGTGGGGTTACACGTCACAATATCTTAGGGCATAACGCCGCTAGAGGGCGCCTAAAGTTTAAGTACTTTTTTAAGGTTTCTGAAATTTTTTTTCATTTTCTTGAAAACGGTTAAAGGTATTTTAGTGAAATTTTCAGCGCTGGTAAAACTCTCCATAAGGCAACTTTTACCATCTATACCATTTTTCTGTAGGACTAACCGTTCTTGCGTAAATGGGGTCTTAATATTTTAGCCCCTCCCCAGAAAAGTTGGGACACTGTTTGCTTCAACCGCAAATAACTCGGTTATTTTACAAGATACAGAGTGACGCAAAAAACCAGTGAATAGCTCGGAATGTAAGCTTTTTAAAAATGGTATTACACGTCAAAATCGCTTCAGGCATAACACCGCTAGGGGGCGTCAAAGTTTACGTAACATTCCTCCCTGATTTGTCCAAAAACTTTTGGACACCCTCTACTTTAACCGCTTGCAACTCGGTTATTTGACAACATACAGGGTGGAGCAAAAAACTGTCTTACAGCTCAGAATGTGAGCTATCCAAAAATGGGCTAAACATCAAAATTGGTTGGCGCGTAACGCCACCAGAGGGCCTCAAACGTTTTGGTACGTTTCGGGCCGGTACGGCCCTGTCCCTTTTCCGATTTGTCTGAATTTTTTTTCCCAGGTGCCCCAAACTGCTCCCAAACCACACCCCAAAAATCGACTAGATCGCTTTTGTCCTCTTCGCTGCAACATTAAAAAAGCAAATTTAATTACCTCCCTCCCCGCCCCCCTCGAGCCCCTGGAAACTCAATCGGGAAATTTTTAATAAAACGAACTCCGCCGCCCTTCGGAAAATGGGAAACTAGCCTAGAAAACTTTAATAATAATGGGGAAACTTTTTTAAATACCCTCCTGCATAATAACCCCCGATTTAGACGACTCAAGCTTCAGTTAATTAATAGTGCCATTTAGGGGCCATAATTGAAAATAACGTTTGATTTTTTGGGTTTTTTTGGGATTTTCTGGTGGACAAATGTCCCAGAAAGTCGATTTCAAAGTTTGAACCAGTTTCCTCCAGCGGTTTGGGAGATATGAATTTTCAAACTTGCGTTTACTAATCACAGAAGTTTGGGCCCTTAAGTCACATGGTGAGATTTTGCTCCAGTACGGCCCTGTTTTTTATCCGATTTTAGTGAAACTTTTTCTGTACATTACCAAGGCTTGTGACTATCCCCAGACAAAAAATTAAAATTTTAGGTTAAGTAGTTTGGGAGATATGAATTTTCAAACTTGCTCCTAGCTAGCACATTGACTTTTGATTTTTAAGAACTAAAACTTTGAAACCTCATATCTCCTAAACTACTTGGAGTACGGACCTGATTTTTCTGTCACTACTAGCCCCAACCCAGGGCAGTATTCAGGGAGAAAATCCAACCCAACAAAAGCCTGGAAACAGGCGTTACGTTAAATATGGCCGCCGTCATCCAGAAATTAATGGATCCGCACCAAACGAGTTAAACTAAATACAATTTAGAACAATTAATTCCATTCAAACGGTAATTTAAAAAGATTTGCGGCCCAAAAAGATCCAGGAACCGTATTTTGCCCCATTTTTCGACTTTCTATGGACTCTGGTTGAGATTGATTAGCTGTCTGAGCTAATCGGACTGGAATGGCGATTTGGGGCTGTTTTGTGGCACAGTCCCGTCTGTATCTCGGGAACGGTTTGGGTTAGAGGTTTGAAATTTTTACCCAGAATGCAGCTTGGTGAAAGGAAACTTTTACCTGGTAAGCACTTTTTCTGTACAGTGCACCGTTTGGCTGTAAAAAAATAAAAACTCTTTTTCCACTAATCTGTCAAAATTTGACAGAAGTTTAAAAGTGAGATTTTTGAAAAAAATCCCACCTAATCTACACCAACTCAGCTGTCCAGGCACAAAAAAATCAACTTGATATCTCAAAAACTCACTTTTTTACAGCCATTTTAAGTTTGTTAGAAGATTCAAAAACTCCCAACCCTCATCGCTTTACTAGTGCAACGTAATTCTGCAACAAAATCGCCTAAACTCGTCCAAACTGGCTAAAACGTGACAATTTCACAAAAGGAAGGCCATAATTGTGTTTCCCAGGCCGGAATTAGTTAAAAACGTCTTTTTGTTGGGTTAAATCCGATTTGGAAGCGGTTAGTATAGTAGGTCCAAAAATTTTTGCGCACCTTCCCAAAAAATCTTCCATAACTCGCTTATTTGAAACATTCTGCTTATAAGCATTGAATAACAAAAGATAGTCAGGGAATGGGGCTATCACGTGACGTTGAGCGGGGCAGGATAAGTTGCACCGTTTGGCCGCTAGAGGGCGTCAAAGTTGACGTAATTTTTTCAACAGTTTTCTTAAATATCTCAGGAATGGGACAAGTTAGAGAAGTGTTTTCAACGTCATTTTGTAGTATTTTTCACGCTCTTTCCAATGGTGTGTTAACGAAAGTGATTGGATTTTCCGTAAGGGCGCTACAAGCCTGGAAATGTACACTTGATCGTACAAACTTGCCTGGGCTGTTTCGCTCTCTGGGGGGGCGAAATAGCCCCCGAAAGTTATGCAACCAGGAAAACTAGTAAAACAAATTAAACAAAATGGCGTCCGCTATTGTTTTAGGGGGCAAAATGGAAAATGGCGGGCTTTTGGAAGCGTTTTATGGACCTGAAAAGGACTAATTGCTTGAATTATATTAATTGGTCCGGGAGAAGTGGAATTGGTAATTAATTTTCGTACTTTCGTGCGTGGCAGAGCCGAAAATCCACAAAACAAACCTGGATGGATCTGGACTTGGGAAGCAAAAAGCCCTGTTGGGATGGGGCTTTGTCTGCTTCAAACCGTTTTCAGTCTGTTTCGTGTAAAGTGTTTTCAAAATTTTTTTGGTTAAAAAGTACTTGACCTAGAACAGTGCTTTCAACTCTCAGGTGTAGCTACACTATCTGGTAATTACCAGAAAAAATTCCAGTTTGATTGGTGAGAAACTCAGCTCACAGCAGGCTTGGAAGTTAGTTGGTGCCAACTGACCAGAAACCAACTAACTTGCCAGGAAGGTTTTCGAAAAATTCTCACTCCTAAAGTAATTGACTTTTCTGAGTGCTGTCACCTGTCGTTTGTAGCTACACTATCTGGTAATTACCAGAAAAATTTCCAGTTTAATTGGTGAGAAACTTAGTTCACAGCAGGCTTGGAAGTTGGTTGGTGCCAACTGACCAGAAACCAACTAACTTGCCAGGGAGGTTTTCAAAAAATTCTCACTCCTAAAGTAATTGACTTAGCTGAGTGCTGTCACCTTTCATTTGTTGCTAGACTATCTGGTAATTACCAGAAAAATTTCCAGTTTGATTGGTGAGAAACTCAGCTCACAGGAGGCTAGGAAGTTGGATGGTGCCAACTGACCAGAAACCAACTAACTTGCCAGGAAGGTTTTTAAAAAAATCTCACTCCTAAAGTAATTGACTTAGCTGAGTGCTGTCACCTGTCATTTGTTGCTACACTATCTGGTAATTACCAAAAAAATTTTCAGTTTTATTGGTGAGAAACTCTGCTCACAGCTGGCTAGGAAGTTGGTTGGTGCCAACTGACCAGAAACCAACTCACTTGCCAGGAAGGTTTTCGAAAAATTCTCACTCCTAAAGTAATTGACTTTTCTGAGTGCTGTCACCTGTCATTTGTAGCAACACTATCTGGTAATTACCAGAAAAATTTCCAGTTTAATTGGTGAGAAACTTAGTTCACAGCAGGCTTGGAAGTTGGTTGGTGCCAAGTGACCAGAAACCAACTCACTTGCCAGGAAGGTTTTCGAAAAATTCTCACTCCTAAAGTAATTGACTTTTCTGAGTGCTGTCACCTGTGGTTTGTAGCTACACTATCTGGTAATTACCAGAAAAATTTTCAGTTTGATTGGTGAGAAACTCAGCTCACAGGAGGCTGGGATGTTAGTTGGTGCCAACTGAGCAGAAACCATCTCACTTGCCAGGAAGGTTTTCGAAAAATTCTCACTCCTAAAGTAATTGACTTAGCTGAGTGCTGTCACCTGTCATTTGTAGCTACACTAACTGGTAATTACCAGGAAAATTTCCAGTTTGATTGGTGAGAAACTTAGCTCACAGCAGGCTTGGAAGTTGGTTGGTGCCAAGTGAGCACAAACCAGCTAACTTGCCAGGAAGGTTTTCGAAAAATTCTCACTCCTAAAGTAATTGACTTAATTGAGTGCTGTCACCTGTCATTTGTTGCTACACTATCTGTTAATTACCAGGAAAATTTCCAGTTTGATTGGTGATAAACTCAGCTCACAGGAAGCTAGGAAGTTGGTTGGTGCCAACTGACCAGAAAATAACTCACTTGCCAGGAAGGTTTTTAAAAAATTATCACTCCTAAAGTAATTGACTTTTCTGAGTGCTGTCACCTGTCATTTGTAGCTACACTATCTGGTAATTACCTGAAAAATTTCCAGTTTGATTGGTGACAAACTAAGCTCACAGCAGGCTAGGAAGTTGGTTGGTGCCAACTGACCATAAACCAACTCACTTGCCAGGAAGGTTTTCAAAAAATTCTCACTCCTAAAGTAATTGACTTAGCTGAGTGCTGTCACCTGTCATTTGTTGCTAAACTATCTGGTAATTACCAGAAAAATTTCCAGTTTGATTGGTGAGAAACTCAGCTCACAGCAGGCTTGGAAGTTGGTTGGTGCCAAGTGACCAGAAACCAACTCACTTGCCAGGAAGGTTTTCGAAAAATTCTCACTCCTAAAGTAATTGACTTTTCTGAGTGCTGTCACCTGTCATTTGTAGCTAGACTATCTGGTAATTACCATAAAAATTTCCAGTTTGATTGATGAGAAACTCAGCTCACAGCAGGCTTGGAAGTTTGTTGGTGCCAAGTGAGCAAAAAGCAACTCACTTGCCAGGAAGGTTTTCGAAAAATTCTCACTCCTAAAGTAATTGACTTTTCTTAGTGCTGTCACCTGTCATTTGCAGCTACACTATCTGGTAATTACCAGAAAAATTTCCAGTTTGATTGGTGAGAAACTCAGCTCACAGCAGGCTTGGAAGTTGGTTGGTGCCAACTGACCAGAAACCAACTAACTTGCCAGGAAGGTTTTCAAAAAATTCTCACTCCTAAAGTAATTGACTTTTCTGAGTGCTGTCACCTGTCATTTGTTGCTACACTATCTGGTAATTACCAGAAAAAATTCCAGTTTGATTGGTGAGAAACTCAGCTCACAGGAGGCTTGGAAGTTGGTTGGTGCCAACTGAGCAGAAACCAACTAACTTGCCAGGAAGGTATTCAAAAAATTCTCACTCCTAAAGTAATTGACTTTTCTGAGTGCTGTCACCTGTCATTTGTAGCAACACTATCTGGTAATTACCAGAAAAATTTCCAGTTTGATTGGTGAGAAACTCAGCTCACAGCAGGCTTGGAAGTTAGTTGGTGCCAACTGACCAGAAACTAACTAACTTGCCAGGAAGGTTTTCAAAAAATTCTCACTCCTAAAGTAATTGACTTTTCTGAGTGCTGTCAGCTGTCATTTGTTGCTACACCATCTGGTAATTACCAGAAAAATTTCCAGTTTGATTGGTGAGAAACTCTGCTCACAGCAAGCTTGGAAGTGGGTTGGTGCCAACTGACCAGAAACCAACTCACTTGCCAGGAAGGTTTTCGAAAAATTCTCACTCCTAAAGTAATTGACTTTTCTGAGTTCTGTCACCTGTCATTTGTAGCTACACTATATGGTAATTACCAGAAAAATTTCCAGTTTGATTGGTGGGAAACTCAGCTCCCAGGAGGCTTGGAAGTTGGTTGGTGCCAACTGAGCAAAAAGCAACTCACTTGCCAGGAAGGTTTTCAAAAAATTCTCACTCCTAAAGTAATTGACTTAGCTGAGTGCTGTCACCTGTCATTTGTAGCTACACTATCTGGTAATTACCAGAAAAATTTCCAGTTTGATTGGTGAGAAACTCTGCTCACAGCAAGCTTGGAAGTGGGTTGGTGCCAACTGACCAGAAACCAACTCACTTGCCAGGAAGGTTTTCGAAAAATTCTCACTCCTAAAGTAATTGACTTTTCTGAGTTCTGTCACCTGTCATTTGTAGCTACACTATATGGTAATTACCAGAAAAATTTCCAGTTTGATTGGTGAGAAACTAAGCTCACAGCAGGCTAGGAAGTTGGTTGGTGCCAACTGACCAGAAACCAACTAACTTGCCAGGAAGGTTTTCGAAAAATTCTCACTCCTAAAGTAATTGACTTAATTGAGTGCTGTTACCTGTCATTTGTAGCTACACTATCTGGTAATTGCCAGAAAAATTTCCAGTTTGATTGGTGAGAAACTCAGCTCACAGCAGGCTTGGAAGTTGGTTGGTGCCAACTGACCAGAAACCAACTCACTTGCCAGGAAGGTTTTCGAAAAATTCTCACTCCTAAAGTAATTGACTTAGCCGAGTGCTGTCACCTGTCATTTGTTGCTACACTATCTGTTAATCACCAGGAAAATTTACAGTTTGATTGGTGACAAAGTAAGCTCACAGCAGGCTTGGAAGTTGGTTGGTGCCAACTTACCAGAGACCAAGTAACTAGCCAGGAAGGTTTTTAAAAAATTCTCACTCCTAAAGTAATTGACTTAGCTGAGTGCTGTCACCTGTCATTTGTAGCTACACTATCTGGTAATTACCAGGAAAATTTCCAGTTTGATTGGTGAGAAACTCTGCTCACAGCAGGCTAAGAAGTTGGTTGGTGCCAACTGACCAGAAACCAACTCACTTGCCAGGAAGGTTTTCAAAAAATTCTCACTCCTAAAGTAATTGACTTAGCTAAGTGCTGTCACCTGTCATTTGTTGCTAGACTATCTGGTAATTACCAGAAAAATTTTCAGTTTGATTGGTGAGAAACTAAGCTCACAGCAGGCTTGGAAGTTAGTTGGTGCCAACTGACCAGAAACTAACTAACTTGCCAGGAAGGTTTTTAAAAAATTATCACTCCTAAAGTAATTGACTTTTCTGAGTGCTGTCACCTGTCATTTGTTGCTACACTATCTGGTAATTACCAGAAAAAATTCCAGTTTGATTGGTGAGAAACTCAGCTCACAGCAGGCTTGGAAGTGGGTTGGTGCCAACTGACCAGAAACCAACTCACTTGCCAGGAAGGTTTTCGAAAAATTCTCACTCCTAAAGTAATTGACTTAGCTGAGTGCTGTCAACTGTCATTTGTAGGTACACTATCTGGTAATTGCCAGAAAAATTTTCAGTTTGATTGGTGAAAAACTAAAGTCACAGGAGGCTAGGAAGTTGGTTGGTGCCAACTGACCAGAAACCAACTCACTTGCCAGGAAGGTTTTCGAAAAATTCTCACTCCTAAAGTAATTGACTTTTTTGAGTACAGTCACCTCTCATTTGTTGCTACACTATCTGGTAATTACCAGAAAAATTTTCAGTTTGATTGGTGAAAAACTAAAGTCACAGGAGGCTAGGAAGTTGGTTGGTGCCAACTGACCAGAAACCAACTAACTTGCCAGGAAGGTTTTCGAAAAATTCTCACTCCTAAAGTAATTGACTTTTCTGAGTGCTGTCACCTGTCGTTTGTAGCTACACTATCTGGCATTTACAGGAAAAAAAATCAATTTGATTGGCTAGAAACTACGGCTGTAGTAGACCAATCTGTGCAACTGTTACAATTAGAAAACTCACCTCCCTCATCGCTTTGAATGTTTTCAAGTGATTTTCTTCAAACAAAAGCGGTTTTGACCGACTTTTCCGTTCCATCCGGTTTATTTGATTAATTTAAACAATCAAACAGCCACATTGTTTAGTTAAAACCGATTTTCCGACCGAGTTTATCCACCAGATGGCGCAGTATTGTGTTATTTGCATTGAATCGCGTATGTTAATGAATCGGACGTTTCGATAAACAAAATTTGCCCCGTGGAGGTTAGGTTTCGACCTTTTTTTGATGAATAAACAGTCACCAGGGGAAATTGTGCAGTTTAAGGACCACCCAGCCCTATTTGGGCAGTTATCCTACTTACATTGGGCAACACCGCCCAATTCACCCCACTACATCCCTACTTTTTGACCAATCAAATTGGATTTTTTTCTGGTAATTACCGAATCTTTTAGCTACAATTCAAGCTTTGAAACACTTCCCTAGCTCTTTCCGTTTTGGAGCTGGAATTTTTTGAAATCTCCCTTCAATACAACCAGGAAAGGTATAACGTCGCATTTTGTTTACTCTTATTATCAAGACGCAGTCAATTGAGAAGTTTCGTTTTATTGGATGAAAAGGGGACGCGATGGACCGTTTTCTTCGATGAAACGTCGAGTAAAAATCAATTTAGCCCGAAAAAAGTGAGTTTTTCCACAATAGTCGTTTTCTGTCATTTTCAGTTTGGTTTTCCAGGTTTAACAAAAAACTGGATTTTTTCTGGAAATTTTCCAGTACGGCGCTGGTTTTTTGGTTTAATTTAGTGCATTCAGTGAAAATTTCAGGACCGTAACTGCCCAATTACCCAAATTATGGCTCAAATAGTGTTTCAAGTTAGTTGAGTGAGTTTTCTGCCATTTTCAGTTTGGTTTTCCAAGTTTAACAAAAAACAGGATTTTTTCTGAAAATTTTCCAGTACGGCGCTGGTTTTTAGGTTCAATTTAGTAAATTCAGTGAAAATTTCAGGACCGTAACTGCCCAATTACCCAAATTATGCTCCAAATTGTGTTTCAAGTTACTTGAGTGAGTTTTCTGTAATTTTCAGTTTGGTTTTCCAAGTTGAACAAAAAACTGGATTTTTCCTGAACATTTTCCTGTACGGCGCTGGTTTTCTGGTTCAATTTAGTACATTCAGTGAAAATTTCAGGTCCGTAACTGCCCAAATACCCACATTATGCTCCAAATTGTGTTTCAAGTTACTTGAATGAGTTTTCTGCCATTTTCAGTTTGGTTTTCCAAGTTTAACAAAAATCAGGATTTTTCCTGAACATTTTCCTGTACGGCGCTGGTTTTCTGGTTCAATTTAGTACATTCAGTGAAAATTTCAGGTCCGGAACTGCCCAATTACCCAAATTATGCTCTAAATTGTGTTTCAAGTTAGTTGAGTGGGTTTTCTGTAATTTTCAGTTTGGTTTTCCAAGTTTAACAAAAAACAGGATTTTTCCTGAAAATTTTCCAGTACGGCGCTGGTTTTTTGGTTCAATTTAGTACATTCAGTGAAAATTTCAGGTCCGTAACTGCCCAAATACCCAAATTATGCTCCAAATTGTGTTTCAAGTTAGTTGAGTAGGTTTTCTGTAATTTTCAGTTTGGTTTTCCAAGTTTAACAAAAAATAGGATTTTTCCTGAAAATTTTCCAGTACGGCGCTGGTTTTTTGGTTCAATTTAGTACATTCAGTGAAAATTTCAGGTCCGTAACAGCCCAATTACCCAAATTATGCTCCAAATTGTGTTTCAAGTTACTTGAGTGAGTTTTCTGTCATTTTCAGTTTGGTTTTCCCAGTTTTGCAAAAAACAGGATTTTTTCTGAAAATTTTCCAGTACGGCGCTGGTTTTTAGGTTCAATTTAGTGCATTCAGTGAAAATTTCAGGTCCGTAACTGCCCAATTAACCAAATTATCAACCAAAAATGTTTTCCTGGTCATTCAAAAAAATTCCTACGTTCAAATTGGGGTTGACTTAAAAAATTCGTAGCGACCAAACCACGTCAGCTAGACCATTCATTTTTCTACCACGTCACACCACAGGACCACTGCACAGCTGACGTGATTTTCAATAATCTAGCTCACAAAGCAGGACCGTAATTCACTCAAACACAATCAAGCAAACCAGGAGTTTTCAAAGTGATGAAGGAAGTGAATTTTCCAATTTTTTTCTTTTAATTTTTAAATTGTTTTTAAGGGTTTTTTGTCTGGTTTCGCGACTGTTTCCGGTGTAAACTCGCTCAATCGCCTAAATTACACGGAAAATGCGTTTCAACCAACAAATACTCTTGTTTTGAGGCTTTCATGCAACGATAAGTGGATTTCTCGGGAAAACAGAATGGCGGCCATTTTTCCCGGTTTTTTTTTTGGGAAAAACTTGCCAGGATAAGCGAATAAAAGCAATCAAACCGAAGTTCGCATAAACTGCGAACGAAAGAGCATTTTTCGATGTAAACCGACTCGAAAACACACTAAACCAAATTGCTTTCCCCCGATGAGGGAAATAGGGCAAAACAAGCCGTTGAAACGGATTTTCCGGGAAGATCAAACGACGTGAAATCGGGTGAGCGGTACGGCCTTGTTGGGGAAATATACGCATACAAATTTTCCTTCTTCTGGGAGAATGAACAACAAACTGAAAATGGCAGAAAACCCACTCAACTAACTGGAAACACAATTTGGAGCATAATTTGGGTAATTGGGCTGTTACGGACCTGAAATTTTCACTGAATGTACTAAATTGAACCTAAAAACCAGCGCCGTACTGGAAATTTTTCAGAAAAAATCCTGTTTTTTCTTAAACTTGGAAAACCAAACTGAAAATAACAGAAAACTCACTCAACTAACTTGAAACACAATTTGGAGCATAATTTGGGTAATTGGGCGGTTGCGGACCTGAAATTTTCACTGAATGTACTAAATTGAACCTAAAAACCAGCGCCGTACTGGAAATTTTTCAGAAAAAATCCTGTTTTTTGTTAAACTTGGAAAACAAAACTGAAAATTAGAGAAAACCTACTCAACTAACTTGAAACACAATTTGGAGCATAATTTGGGTAATTGGGCAGTTACGGTCCTGAAATTTTCACTGAATGTTCTAAATTGAACCTAAAAACCAGCGACGTACTGGAAAATTTTCAGGAAAAATCCTGCTTTTTGTTAAACTTGGAAAACTAAACTGAAAATTAGAGAAAACCTACTCAACTAACTTGAAACACAATTTGGAGCATAATTTGGGTAATTGGGCAGTTACGGACCTGAAATTTTCACTGAATTTACTAAATTGAACCTAAAATCCAGTGCCGTACTGGAAAATTTCCAGAAAAAATCCTGTTTTTTGTTAAACTTGGAAAACCAAAGTGAAAATGACAGAAAACTCACTCAACTAACTTGAAACACAATTTGGAGCATAATTTGGGTAATTGGGCAGTTACGGACCTGAAATTTTCACTGAATGTACTAAATTGAGCCTAAAAACCAGCGCCGTACTGGAAAATTTTCAAAAAAAATCCTGTTTTTTGCTAAACTTGGAAAACCAAACTGAAAATGACAGAAAACTCACTCAACTAACTTGAAACACAATTTGGAGCATAATTTGGGTAATTGGGCAGTTACGGACCTGAAATTTTCACTGAATGTACTGAATTGAACCAAAAAACCAGCGCCGTACTGGAAAATTTTCAGGAAAAATCCTGTTTTTTGTTACACTTGGCAAACCAAACTGAAAATGACAGAAAACCTACTCAACTAACTTGAAACCCAATTTGGAGCATAACTTGGGTAATTGGGCAGTTACGGACCTGAAATTTTCACTGAATGTACCAAATTGAACTTAAAAACCAGCGCCGTACTGGAAAATTTCCAGAAAAAATCCTGTTTTTTGTTAAACTTGGAAAACCAAACTGAAAATAACAGAAAACTCACTCAACTAACTTGAAACACAATTTGGAGCATAATTTGGGTAATTGGGCAGTTACGGACCTGAATTTTTCACTGAATGTACTAAATTGGGCCTGAAAACCAGCGCCGTACTGGAAAATTTTCAGAAAAAATCCTGTTTTTTGTTAAACTTGAAAAACCTTACAGAAATTGTCACTTTCACAATTTAACGCCCTCTAACGGCCTTATATGAACTGCCAGCGTAGTACTCATTGATATTTTAGTAAAGCCCTTAATTTTGGCTACAAATTGGCTTATTAGCGTTTTTGCCGTATCTTTTAAAATAACCGAGTTATTGGGGATTAAATGGGGTGCAGCGTTCCAAAGGGGAAAAGTACAGTTTACAGGGCAAAAAAGGCTAGAATTGCGCATTTCTTCCTGACTGTACTAGATTTTTTAGTGTTTTTTTATGTTGTTGGATAGGAAATTTAATGAGGATTCCAAAAATGTGCTTAAAAATGCAATTTGGGTACTCTAAGTGGATTTTACGAGCGATTTGGTCACAGACTGTCCTTTAAAACGTCATTTTTGCTCTTCAAACTTCAACAGCGCTTTTCTCCCTGACTGTACCACATTTTTTAGTGTTTTTTCATGTTGTTGGATAGGAAATTTAATGAGGATTCCAAAAATTTGCTTAAAAACGTGTTTTGATCACTCTAAGTGCACTTTATGGGTGATTTTGTGCAGGAGAGTAGAAATTTTTGGTCCAAAGTGCATAAAATCGGTTTGAGCCAAATATCTCAAAAACGGTTACTTCTACAAAAAAATTTAAAATAATCAAAAATGTTCCCAGTTATCTTCTTAACCCAGCGCCGTAAGTTTGCAAGATTCTAAATGCAGCCACTATACAGGGTGGACACAAAAAATTTGGTAGCTCACTGTTTTGAGCCACCCTGTACGTAATTTTTAAGTTAGAATTTTTTGCTCAACACCACAGGAAAGAGGAGCTCAAGACGGTTAATTTGAGTGGTTGAACCTCTCTGAACTCCCAAAAATAACCGAGTTACAGGGTGTTCAAATTACAAACCATCTTCAGGGTGTCCCAAAGCAGTTTTTGTTAAATAACTCCAAAACGGTGAGAGTTACAAAAAAATTTAAAGAGACCAAAAATGTTTGTTTTCCCTTTATTTTAATCGTGGCATCACTAAATTTCCAGTTTTTATTAACCGGTCAAAAAAAGTTGTATTATTAAACTCACGTCCCTCATCACTCCCTTAGTTTCCAGTACAAGCAGCCAAAAAAGGGTTGATTACTCGGAAAGGGTTGGTTGTAGGGCAAAATGGTATAGAAGACAAAAAATGCAGAATTGTCTGTTCTATCAACCTGCAAAAAATTCACCTTCCTACCTTTACCTGTTTCCGAGATATTAGCGAAAAACCTTGACTTAGAAAACTCTCTTCCTTCATCACTTTGTAACTTTTTTTAAATTGTAAAAAAACATGGTTTTTACGTACAAATTGCGAATTAACTGAAACTGGTGCAGAAACGTAGCAAAAGGTCGTTACGAATGCGAAACGGGGTCGACGTTTCGACCCTTTTTTAGCCGTCTCCGTGTCCGGATAATTCGGTCGAGAATTTGATAAGAACTGGGAGGAAAAAGGCAAATATTATGCAGCAGTCGCAAAATTCAATTAGCATGCAAGCTTTTAACTTTAACAGGATCGTAGGAAAAGAAGATTTAAAAAATGGTGTGTCATATGCTCGCAAGTTATGAAATGTTTTGTTGTGTGGTCAGATTTTTGCTGATTACAGCCCTGATGTTTGTCTGATTTGAATAATTTTTTTTCTGTATATTCCCAAGGCCTTTGGCTAACCCCACACCAAAAATCAGAATTTTCCTTTAAGCGGTTCAGGAGATACGAATTTTCAAAGTTGTGTTGTCATTTTACGGGCGTTACAGGGCTTTCAAGTCGCTTTACCGGACTTTGGTCCGTTACGGCCCTGCCACTCAACCGATTTGAATGATTTTTTTTCTGTACATTCCCAAGGCCTTTGGCTAACCCCACACCAAAAATCAGATTTTTCCTTTAAGCGGTTCAGGAGATACGAATTTTCAAAGTTGTCTTGTCATTTTACGGGCGTTACAGGGCTTTCAGGTCGCTTAACCGGACTTTGGTCCGTTACGGCCCTGCCACTCAACCGATTTAAATAATTTTTTTCCTGTACATTCCCAAAGCCTCTGGCTGTACACTCTTAAAAAATCAGGGCTGTATCTGCTCTAGTTTAGGAGATATGAATTTTTCAATTTGGTTCAGCCAAAACCGAGTCCCTGTTCGACTTATCGGAAATTAAATTTGAAATTTTCAGGATCTTCTGAGCCCCAGCAATAGCTCAGAAGGTTCATTTCACATTTCTGAGCCTTCTTAATTTCACTGGACAGCTCAGAAATCAATTCAGGTCTTCTGAACCAATTTTGGCATGTTTAAGTGTTAAGTTTAATATTGTATGGTCTTCTGAGCGTTACTGAGGGCTCAGAAGGTATATTTGACATTTTTTAAAACCTTCATTTTACTGGACAGCTCAAAAATCAAATTAAAGTGTCTTCTGAGTCGTTGCTGGATTTCTCAGAAGTCAAATTAACAATTTTATGGTCTTCTGAAGCAATTTTTACTATTTCATAGTTTTCTGACCATTACGGATGGCTCAGAAAGCAAGTTTGGCATTTTTGAGTTTTTTAATTTTCTCTGATATCTCAAAAGTAATATTGAGCAATTTAGAATCTTCTGAGTTCTTGTTGGATGTCTCAGAAGTAAAATTTGTCGTTTTAAGAGTCTTCTGAGCCTGAAGAATGGCTCAGAAAGTAAATTTGAGTTTTTTTGAGCGTTCTGAATTTTTCGATACAGCTCGGAATTCAAATTTAACAATTTAGAGTTTTCTGAATCTTTCTGAAGCAATTTTCGCATATTTAAGTGTTACATGTACAGTTTTCGATCTGTAACTTCCTTAAACGGCCCTTTAGAGCAAAAGTGCTTTGAAGCAATCTTGTAGAGAATAAAATGGTCTACAACTCTCTTTATTACAATTTTTGCCCTAACTCCTCAAATAACGAAGCTACACTCCGTTAAACTTAAATTTTGGAGTTACTGAAGCACTTCAGTGTTTTGCACACAGTTTTCGGACTGTAACTCCCTTAAACGGCCCCTTAAGGAAAAAACCCTAAGAAACAATCTTGTAGAGCGTAAAATTCTCTACAACTCTCCTTCTTTACACTTTTTCCATAACTCAAGCGGTTTCAGAGATATTACTACTTAAACTTTTCCAGTAAATGGGCGTGGGGTTAGGGCGTGTCTAACCGGCAAAAGGGCGGGACTTACACTAAAAAATGAACACTGGGGGCGTGGTCTGCGATTAAAAAAGGCGTGGCAAGGCAAAAAAGTCAGAAAAAATTCATTTAAACCACTTAATCGTGTATTTTCCCCTTTAGGGGGTGGGAGGGGGGTGGAAAGGAAACTTTCCACCCTCCCCCTTGATTTCCGGTCGGTTCGGGGGAGGGGAAAACAGACAAATAGAGACCAAAACAGGCCTGCAATTTACATCCAGAAAGCGTTGCTTTTGACAGAAAGGATCAGAAATCCTGCTAGTCAGTCTTCTGAGCCTGGAAATGGTTTCCTCAACTTTCCCAAGTGTTTTTGCTAGTTCAGAACAGCCAAAAATACCATCAGGGGCTCCAAAACTGTCTTCTGATCTTTCAAAGTGGTTTGTTGTCCAAAAAACCTTCAAATACCTTCAGTGGCTCTCAAACTGTCTTTTGAGACTCAAAAGTGTTTTAATTGCCTTGTATCTTTGTTATTTGAAAAGCTAGAGTGAACTTAAAAAATGCAAAATGTAGGGAATTTTATTCTCTACAAGAATGGTAATAAGCACTTTTTTGTCTACAGAGTCGTTTAAGGAAGATATTTGCAAAAAACAGCAAAGTTGCACTTAAAAAGTTTGAAAACTCGCAACCCTCATCGCTGTAATTAACAAAACTCTTCTTCAACTTTAATTGCCTGTATCTTCGTTATGTGAAAAGCTAGAGTGAACTTAAAGAATTCAAAATGTAGGGAATTTTATTCTCTACAAGAATGGTAATAAGCACTTTTTGTCTACAGAGTCGTTTAAGGAAGATATTTGCAAAAAACCGCAAAGTTGCATTTATAAAATTTGAAAGCTCGCAACCCTCATCGCTTTAATTAACAAAACTCTTTTTCAACTTTAATTGCCTGTATCTTCGTTATTTTAAAAGCTAGAGTAAACTTAAAAAATTCAAAATGTAGAGAATTTTATTCTCTACAAGAATGGTAATAAGCACTTTTTGTCTACAGAGACGTTTAAGAGAGATATTTGCAAAAAACAGCAAAGTTGCATTTATAAAGTTTGAAAACTCGCAACCCTCATCGCTTTAATTAACAAAACTCTTCTTCAAATTCAATTACCTGTATCTTCGTTATTTAGAAAGCTAGAATAAACTTAAAAAATGCAAAATGTAGGGAATTTTATTCTCTACAAGAATGGTAATAAGGACTTTTTGCCTACAGAGTCGTTTAAGGGAGATATTTGCAAAAAACAGCAAAGTTGCATTTATAAAGTTTGGAAACTCGCAGCCCTTATCGCTTTAATTAACAAAACTCTTCTTCAACTTTAATTGCCTGTATCTTCGTTATCTGAAAAGCTAGAATAAACTTAAAAAATGCAAAATGTAGTGAATTTTATTCTCTACAAGAATGGTAATAAGCACTTTTTGTCTACAGAGTCGGTTAAGGGAGATATTTGCGAAAAAAGGCAAAGTTGCACTTATAAAGTTTGAAAATTCGCAACCCTCATCGCTGTAATTAACAAAACTCTTCTTCAACTTTAATTGCCTGTATCTTCGTTATTTGCAAAGCTAGAATAAACTTAAAAAATGCAAAATGTAGGGAATTTTATTCTCTACAAGAATGGTAATAAGCACTTTTTGTCTACAGAGTCGTTTAAGGGAGATATTTGCAAAAAAACAGAAAAGTTGCACTTATAAAAAATTTAGAATTTCAATTTTCCTCGCAACAAAATTACATTTCCCATCATTTTTGGCCGTTAATGAACCGAATCAGGTCAAAATAGTCCACATTTGCCGGATTTAACACCCTAAATCAAATACATGAATGTCTAATTGCCATTCGGATAATGCCAGACGTATCAAAAGGTAATAAACCGTTACAAATTATCACATTTTGCTCCATAACCTAATTGTTTCCGATGGTTTTGACACTCTGACAATGGAATTAGATGCATTTATTGGTTTATCGGATCGTTTCGACCAGAAATTAGCCGGTTTACGGTTTGTTTCGGCGCGACGAGGGATGGGAGTTTTCAAACTGTTTGACCAGAGAATGTGTAAAAAATTATTAAAAATTCAGTTTTGAAGTTACCAGTTTCATTTTTTTTTGGGGTAAACTACAGGTTTTTTGGTATGTCGGTGAATTTTTTCAGAATTTTTCGGCCACTCATTCCGGAGAAAATTTAATTTGTTTTTAAGTTTCACCAATTTTCAAAGCTCCACACTTTAAAGCGTAGAGCTTCGCTCCTGATGAAGCAATCTGGACGAAACTTGGCTCACTTATGCTCCACACTGTACAGTATTATTCCTGAAAATTTCAGCTTTCTAGCTCACTCCGTTTGTACAGGGTGATTTTTTAAACTTTTTAAACCACAGCCGCCAAACGGAGGCAAAAACCATTTTTGTGGAAAGGGGCGGCACGGTTTTTAGCTCTATTTCCTAAACGGATTGTCTGATTTACTTCAAATTTGGAGTGTATGGTTAGAATGTAAAGACAAACAAACCTTCATACTTCCGCCCGCCCCCGTGGGCGGTTAAGGGGCGGAAAAATCAGCATTTTTGAGTTATCAAAATTTTCAGTACTTCAGGAAAGGATCCGTTGTCTCAGGAATCCCTATACATTTTTTCAAAATTTTCCAACTTCCACAGCCGCCAAACGGAGGCAAAAACCACTTTTGTGAAAAGGGGCGGCACTGTTTTTAGCTCTATTTCCCAAACGGATTTTCTGATTTACTTCAAATTTGGAGTGTATGGTCAGAATGTAAGGACAAACAAACCTTCCTACCTCCGCCCGCCCCCGGGGGCGGTTAAGGGGCGGAAAAATCAGCATTTTTGAGTTACCAAAATTTTCAGTACTTCAGGGAAGGATCCGTTGTCTCAGGAATCCCTATACATTTTTTCAAAATTTTCCAACTTCTACAGCCGCCAAACGGAGGCAAAAACCACTTTTGTGAAAAGGGGCGGCACTGTTTTTAGCTCTATTTCCTGAACGGAATGTCTGATTTACTTCAAATTTGGAGTGTATGGTTAGAATGTAAGGACAAACAAGCCTTGCTACTTCCGCCCGCCTCCGGGGGCAGTGAAGGGGCGGCAAAAATAAAAATTGTCTGATATCAAAATTCTGTTTGATGCATTGTGGGAACAGTGTTTCTAGTAGTGCCCGCCCAAATTTTCACAATTTTTGGATGAAAACTGCCGCCAAACGGTGGCAAAAACAGTTTGAGTGTTGTAACCGTTCCACGGCTCACTCTAAAGCGCAGAGCTCCGCTCCTGATGAAGCAATCTGGACGAAACTTGGTTCACTTATACTCCACACTGTACAGTATAATTCCTGAAAATTTCAGCTTTCTACCTGTCCGCGTTTGTACTGGGCGATTTTTTAAACGTGCCCTCCTTTAGGTGAATGTCACAGTGATGAGGGTTGGGAGTTTTCAAACCTAAAAATTTAGTGTTTTTTTGTGGTTTTTGCCCTATTTGGCATAAATAAACTGAAAATCTTTAAAACAGAGTGACAAAACACTGTAAAATACTGGAGCTTTTACGGAAATCCTGGACAAGAAGGGATTGTAAGAAGACAAAACCGTCAAAGCCTTTTATCGCTCTCTATAAAGGCTTTAAAGGCGATTTTGATAAAAATTACTGTACAAAGGAACTGTATTGAATAAGATTTGTCCTTTTCTCCTAAAAGTTGTTCAGTTAAATTTAGTAGGAAAAAACGACGTTAAAACTATCTTTTTCCATGCTGGAATTGAGAAATTCACAAAAGTAGACAGACTTACTGGATTGTCGAGAGAAAATGTAATAATGTTCTCTTCTAAGCGAGTCGATATCGATTTAAAAACCAAAATTTCCCTTCTTCTCAAGCATTAGAAAGACATAATTTTAAAACATTTCACTGAATGCAACTTTGCTGTTTTTCGCAAATATCTCCCTTAAACGACCTTGTAGACAAAAAGTGCTTATTACCATTCTTGTAGAGAATAAAATTACCTACATTTGGCATTTTTTAAGTTCACTCTAGCTTTTTAAATAACGAAGATACAGGCAATTAAAGTTAAAGAAGTGTTTTGTTAATTAAATCGATTAGGGCTGCGAGTTTTCAAACTTTATAAATGCAACTTTGCTGTTTTTCGCAAATATCTCCCTTAAACGTCTCTGTAGACAAAAAGTGCTTATTACCATTCTGGTAGAGAATAAAATTCCCTACATTTTGCATTTTTTAAGTTTACTCTAGCTTTTTAAATAACGAAGATACAGGCAATTGAAGTTGAAGAAGAGTTTTGTTAATTACAGCGATGAGGGTTGCGAGTTTCCAAACTTTATAAATGCAACTTTGCCTTTTTTAGCAAATATCTCCCTTAAACGACTCTGGAGACAAAAAGTGCTTATTACCATTCTTATAGAGAATGAAATTCCCTACATTTGGCATTTTTTAAGTTCACTCTACCTTTTTAAATAACGAAGATACAGGCAATTAAAATTAAAGAAGAGTTTTGTTAATTAAAGCGATGAGGGTTGCGAGTTTTCAAACTTTATAAATGCAATTTTGCAGTTTTTTGCAAATATCTCCCTTAAACGACTTTGTAGACAAAAAGTGCTTATTACCATTCTTGTAGAGAATAAAATTCCCTACATTTTGCATTTTTTAAGTTTACTCTACCTTTTTAAATAACGAAGATACAGGCAATTGAATTTGAAGGAGAGTTTTGTTAATTTGAGCGATTAGGGCTGCGAGTTTTAAAACTTTATAAATGCAACTCTGCTGTTTTTTGCAAATATCTCCCTTAAACGACTCTGTAAACAAAAAGTGCTTATTACCATTCTTATAGAGAATAAAATTCCCTACATTTCGCATTTTTTAAGTTTACTCTAGCTTGGCAAATAACGAAGATACAGGCAATTAAATTTGAAGAAATTTGTTAATTTGAGCGATTAGGGCTGCGAGTTTTCAAACTTTATTAATGCAACTTTAATGTTTTTCGCAAATATCTCCCTTAAACGACTTTGTAGACAAAAACTGCTCATTACCATTCTTGTAGAGAATGAAATGCCCTACATTTTGCATTTTTTAAGTTTACTCTAGCTTTGCAAATAACGAAGATACAGGCAATTAAAGTTGAAGAAGAGTTAAGTTAATTAAAGCGATGAGGGTTGCGAGTTTTCCAATTTTATAAATGCAACTTTGCGGTTTTTCGCAAATATCTCCCTTAAACGACTCTGTAGACAAAAAGTGCTTATTACCATTCTTGTAGAGAATAAAATTCCCTACTGTTTGCATTTTTTAAGTTTACTCTAGCTTTGCAAATAACGAAGATACAGGCAATCAAAGTTGAAGAAAAAGAATGAACATTAAAAGAGATCCACTGGATGGATTTCAAAGAATTTTCAACTGAAAAATGCAATTTTAGCGTAATTTTTCAGGATTCAAGGCTTCAATTAAGTCCTTTCGTGATTAAAGCGGATCCAGGAAGTTATTACGACATTCCTGAACCGGGAATAACGGGAAGAACGAGAGAAATTCGAGATTTAAGGTAATTAGAGCAGGACAAGTGTTTTTTTGTCCTTTTTGCAGGACATTTCAATATTCCCCCCTTTCTGTCATAAGCAACGCTCTCTGGATGTTAATTGCAGGCCTGTTTTGCTCTCTCTTTGTCTGTTTTCCCCTCCCCCGAACCGACCGGAAATCAAGGGGGAGGGTGGAAAGTTCCCTTTCTACCCCCCTCCCACCCCCTAAAGGGGAAAATACTCGATTAAGTGGTTTAAATGAATTTTTTCAGACTTTTTTGCCTTGCCACGCCTTTTTTAATCGCAGACCACGCCCCTAGTGTTCAGTTTTTAGTGTAAGCCCCGCCCTTTTATCGCTTAGACACGCCCTAACCCCACGCCCATTTACTGGAAAAGTTTCAGTAGTAATATCTCCTCAACCGCTTGAGTTATGGTAAAAGTGTACAGAAGGAGAGTTGTAGAGAATTTTACGCTCTACAAGATTGTTTCTTAGAGTTTTTTCACTAAAGAGCCGTTCAAGGGAGTTATAATCCAAAAACTGTGTGCAAAACACTGAAGTGCTTCAGTAACTCCAAAGTGGAGGTTCAACAAAGTGTAGCTCCGTTATTTGAGGAGTTAGGGCAAAAATTGTAATAAAGAGAGTTATAGACTATTTTATTCTCTACAAGATTGCTTCAAAGCACTTTTGCTCTAAAGGGTCGTTTAAGGAAGTTACAGATCTAAAACTGTACATGTAACACTTAAACATCCCAAAATGGCTTCAGAAGACCCTAAAAATAATAAATTTAATTCCTGAGAAATCCAACGAGAACTCAGAAGACTCTAACTAGTTCAATATGACTTTTAAGCCCTCAGTAAAAAGTGAAAAGCTCAGAAATGACAATATTGCCTTCTGAGCCATCCATAATGATCAGAAGACCATGAAATGGTAAAAATTGCTTCAGAAAGATTCAGAAAACTCTAAATTGTTAAATTTGAATTAAGAGCTGTATGGAAAAATTAAGAACGCTGAAAAAACTCAAATTTACTTTCTGAGCCATTCTTCAGGCTCAGGAGACATTTAAAACGACAAATTTTACTTCTGAGACATCCAACAAGAACTCAGAAGACTCTAAATTGCTCAATATTACTTTTGAAATATCAGAAAAAATTAAAAAACTCAAAAATGCCAAACTTGCTTTCTGAGCCATCCGTAATGGTCAGAAAACTATGAAATAGTAAAAATTGCTTCAGAAGACCATAAAATTGTTAATTTGACTTCTGAGAAATTCAGCAACGACTCAGAAGACACTTTAATTTGATTTTTGAGCTGTCCAGTAAAATGAAGGTTTTAAAAAATGTCAAATATACCTTCTGAGCCCTCAGTAACGCTCAGAAGACCATACAATATTAAACTTAACACTTAAACATGCCTAAATTGGTTCAGAAGACCTGAATTAATTTCTGAGCTGTCCAGTGAAATTAAGAAGGCTCAGAAATGTGAAATGAACCTTCTGAGCTATTGTTGGGGCTCAGAAGATCCTGAAAATTTCAAATTTAATTTCCGCTAAGTCGAACAAGGACTCAGTTTTGGCTGAACCAAATTGAAAAATTGATATCTCCTAAACTAGAGCAGATACAGCCCTGATTTTTTAAGAGTGTACAGCCAGAGGGTTTGGGAATGTACAGAAAAAAAATCATTCAAATCTGTTGAGTGGCAGGGCCGTAACGGACCAAAGTCCAGTAAAGCGACCTGAAAGCCCTGTAACGCCCGTAAAATGCAAACATAACTTTGAAAATTCATATCTCGTAAACCGCTTAAAGGAAAATTCTGAATTTTGGTGTGGGGTTAGCCACAGGCCTGGGGAATGTACAGAAAAAAAATCATTGAAATCGGTTCAGTGGCAGGGCCGTACCGGACCAAAGTCCGGTTAAGCGACCTGAAAGCCCTGTAACGCCCGTAAAATGACAACACAACTTTGAAAATTCGTATCTCCTAAACCGCTCAAAGGAAAATTCTGATTTTTGGTGTGGGGTTAGCCAAAGGCCTTGGGAATGTACAGAAAAAAAATCATTCAAATCAGACAAACATCAGGGCTGTAATCATCAAAAATCTGACCACACAACAAAACATTTCATAACTTGCGAGCATATGACACACCATTTTTTAAATCTTCTTTTCCTACGATCCTGTTAAAGTTAAAAGCTTGCATGCTAATTGAATTTTGCGACTGCTGCATAATATTTGCCTTTTTCCTCCCAGTTCTTATCAAATTCTCGACCGAATTATCCGGACACGGAGACGGCTAAAAAAGGGTCGAAACGTCGACCCCGTTTCGCATTCGTAACGACCTTTTGCTACGTTTCTGCACCAGTTTCAGTTAATTCAGAATTTGTACGTAAAAACCATGTTTTTTTACAATTTAAACAAAGTTACAAAGTGATGAAGGAAGAGAGTTTTCTAAGTCAAGGTTTTTCGTTGATATCTCGGAAACGGTTAAAGGTAGGAAGGTGAATTTTTTGCAGGTTGATAGAACAGACAATTCTGCATTTTTTGTCTTCTGTACCATTTTGCCCTACAACCAACCCTTTCCGTGTAAACAACCCTTTTTTGGCTGCTTGTACCGGAAACTAAGGGAGTGATGAGGGATGTGAGTTTAATAATAAAACTTTTTTTGACCGGTTAATAAAAACTGGAAATTTAGTGATGCCACGATTCAAATAAAGGGAAAACAAACATTTTGGCTCTCTTTAAATTTTTTTGTAACGCTCACCGTTTTGGAGTTATTTAGCAAAAACTGCTTTGGGACACCCTGAGGATGGTTTGAAATTTGAACACCCTGTAACTCGGTTATTTTTGGGAGTTCAGAGAGGTTCAACCACTCAAATTAACCGTCTTGAGCTCCTCTTTCCTGTGGTGTTGAGCAAAAAATTCTAACTTAAAAATTGCGTACAGGGTGGCTCAAAACAGTGAGCTACCATATTTTTTCTGCCCACCCTGTATAGGGGCTGCATTAACAATCTGGCAAACTTACGGCGTTGGGTTAAATAGTTAACTGAGAACATTTTTGATTATTTTAAATTTTTTTGTAGAAGTGACCGTTTTTGAGATATTTGGCTTAAACCGATTTTATGCACTTTAAACCAAAAATTTCTACTTTCCTGCACAGAATCACACATAAAGTGCACTTAGAGTGATCAAATCACGTTTTTAAGCACATTTTTGGAATCCCCATTAAATTTCCTATCCAGCAACATAAAAAAACACTAAAAAATGTAGTACAGTCAGGAAGAAAAGCGCTGTTGAAGTTTGAAGAGCAAAAATGACGTTTTAAAGGACAGTCTGTGACCAAATCGCTCGTAAAATCCACTTAGAGTAACCAAATTGCATTTTTAAGCACATTTTTGGAATCCTCATTAAATTTCCTATCCAATAACCTAAAAACGCACTAAAAATGTAATACAGTCAGGGAGAAAAGCGGTGTTGAAGTTTGAAGAGCGAAAATGACGTTTTAAAGGACAGTCTGTGACCAAATCGCTCGTAAAATCCACTTAGAGTAACCAAATTGCATTTTTAAGCACATTTTTGGAATCCTCATTAAATTTCCTATCCAATAACCTAAAAACGCACTAAAAAATGTAGTACAGTCAGGGAGAAAAACGCTGTTGAAGTTTGAAGAGCGAAAATGACGTTTTAAAGTACAGTCTGTAACCATATCGCTCGTAAAATCCACTTAGAGTAACCAAATTGCATTTTTAAGCACATTTTTGGAATCCTCATTAAATTTCCTATCCAATAACCTAAAAACGCACTTAAAAATGTAGTACACTCAGGGAGAAAAGCGCTGTTGAAGTTTGAAGAGCAAAAATGACGTTATAAAGGACAGTCTGTGACAAAATCGCTCGTAAAATCCACTTATAGTACCCAAATTGCATTTTTAAGCACATTTTTGGAATCCTCATTAAATTTCCTATCCAACAACATGAAAAAATACTAAAGAAAAGCGCATTTATAGTCTCTTTTACCGTGTAAACTGGGCTTTTTCCCCCTTGGACCGCTGCATCCCATTTAATCCCCAATAACTCGGTTATTTTAAAAGATACGGCAAAAACGCTAATAATCTAATTTGTAGCCAAAACCAGGGGCTTTTCAAAAATATCACTAAATCCTAGGTTAGCGGTTCGAATAACGCCGCTAGAGGGCGTCAAAGTGCGCAACAAAACTTCATTCAATATTCCATTAGGTCGGAAACAAAAAATGCTTAATTGATCGTGATTTATGGTGCTGATGATGTGGCGGAAAATGTTAATCGCGGAAAAGTCGAAGAAAATGCCGATTTTCAGGGACTTTCAGCCATTTCCCGAAAGTGTTGTACACTTTAGGCATTTTTGAATGGTTTTCATTGTTTTCCAGGTGAAAGTGGGTCCCTGACCCACTTTTTTGATCGAGTAAAATGCGTGAAATTCTCTGAACTATTAAAGGAAAGTGGGTTTAGTAAGCGGGGAAAGTTTCAGCCCGATCGGATCATCAGGGACGGAGCTACATGAGTTTGAATGTTTCTCCCAAATTGGGAAACTCCCATCCCTGATCGATTTGAAGTGTTTTTTTAAGGGTTTAGCATTTTTTTTTGGGGGTTTTCTTGTTGGTTTTCAGTTCTCTTTGTATTGAGGAGTGTACGGTAAAAATTTCACGTCTCTAAGTTAAGTAGTTTTTGAGATATTTGCAAAAAATGTTTGAAGCAACTTTGACGCTCTCTAGCGGTCGAACGGCGCAACTTGGCGCAGCCCGCTCAACGTCACGTGATAGCCCCACTCATTAGCTTTCTTTTGTTATTTAGTGTTTATATACAGAATGTTTCAAATAAGCGAGTTATTTCCAATTTTCTGGGTTGGTGCACTAAAATTTGGTCTAATTTTAAGGTTTTGGCTCAATATTGTAAGAACTGCCACCATTTTGTCACTATTTCAATGAAACTGTCCTTTTAGACTAATTTTGGTCTAAAAAACACGAATTTTGGGTCTGTTTTGCCAAAATTGGCACCGTTTTGGACATAACCTAAAAAATAGTGTTTTTTGGAATTTTTAACAGTTTTCAGGGCGTGGCACCCCTAAAAAATGACATTTTTGACAAGTGACACTTGACGTCATGTTTCTACTGATAATTAAAAAATATTCGGCCAATCAAAAAAAAATTTTAATTTCAAAATTTTTTTCCTAAAATTTGGTGGGGAGACCTCTCTGAAAATTGTCAAGAAAACAGTTTTTGATTTTTCTAGGACAAACGGTACATTTTTCGAAAAAACTGCATATAAGAGAAAAGTTGAATTTTATCGTTAGGTATCCATAGTAAAAATTTCAAATCTCTCACATGAGTAGTTCCCGAGATATTTGCAAAAATGTTTCAAAAGTTTGAATCAACTTTCACGCCCTCTAGCGGCCGAACAGTGCAACTTAGCGCAGCCCGCTCGACGCCACGTGATAGCCCTTTTCAGTAGCTTTCTTTTGTTATTTAGTGTTTATATACAGAATGTTTCAAATAAGCGAGTTATTTCCAATTTTCTGGGTTGGTGCACTAAAATTTGGTCTAATTTTAAGGTTTTGGCTCAATATTGTAAGAACTGCCACCATTTTGTCACTATTTCAATGAAACTGTCCTTTTAGACTAATTTTGGTCTAAAAAACACGAATTTTGGGTCTGTTTTGCCAAAATTGGCACCGTTTTGGACATAACCTAAAAAATAGTGTTTTTTGGAATTTTTGACAGTTTTCAGGGCGTGGCACCCCTAAAAAATGACATTTTTGACAAGTGACACTTGACGTCATGTTTCTACTGATAATTAAAAAATATTCGGCCAATCAAAAAAAAATTTTAATTTCAAAATTTTTTTCCTAAAATTTGGTGGGGAGACCTCTCTGAAAATTGTCAAGAAAACAGTTTTTGATTTTTCTAGGACAAACGGTACATTTTTCGAAAAAACTGCATATAAGAGAAAAGTTGAATTTTATCGTTAGGTATCCATAGTAAAAATTTCAAATCTCTCACATGAGTAGTTCCCGAGATATTTGCAAAAATGTTTAAAAAGTTTGAATCAACTTTCACGCCCTCTAGCGGCCGAACAGTGCAACTTAGCGCAGCCCGCTCGACGCCACGTGATAGCCCATTTCAGTAGCTTTCTTTTGTTATTTAGTGTTTATATACAGAATGTTTCAAATAAGCGAGTTATTTCCCATTTTCTGGGTTGGTGCACCAAAATTTGGTCTAATTTTAAGGTTTTGGTTCAATATTGTAACAACCGCCACCATTTTGTCACTATTTCAATGAAAATGTCCTTTTCGACTAATTTCGGTCTGGAAAACACGAATTTTGGGTCTGTTTTGCCAAAATTGGCACCGTTTCGGACATAACCTAAAAAATTGAGTTTTTTGTAATTTTTTGACAGTTTTCAGGGCGTGGCACCCTTAAAAAAATTACATTTTTGATAAATGACACTTCAAGTCAAATTTCTAAAGTCAATTCAAAGATATTCAGGAAATTAAAAAAAAAATTAAAAAATTCCAATTTTTTTTCCAAATTTTGATGGGAAGACCCTTTTTGAAAAATGTCAAGAAAACAGTTTTTATTTTTTCAAAGGCAAACGGTACGTTTTTCGAAAAAAGTGTACTTAAGGGAAAAGTTGAGTTTTGCCGTTGTACACTCAATATAAAAATTTCAAGTCTCTAACTTAAGTAGTTTACGAGATATTTGCAAAAATGTTTCAAAATTTTTAATCAACTTTGACGCCCTCTAGCGGCCAAACGGCGCAACTTGGCGCAGCCCGCTCAACGTCACGTGATAGCCCCTTTCAGTAGCTTTCTTTTGTTATTTAGTGTTTATATACAGAATGTTTCAAATAAGCGAGTTATTAGCGATTTTCTGGGTTGGTGCACCAAAATTTGGTCTAATTTTAAGGTTTTGGCTCAATATTGTAAGAACCGCCACCATTTTGTCACTATTTCAATGAAACTGTCCTTTTCGACTAATTTTGGTCTGAAAAACACGAATTTTGGGTCTGTTTTGGCAAAATTGGCACCGTTTCAGACATAACCTAAAAAATAGGGTTTTTTGGAATTTTTGACAGTTTTCAAGGCGTGGCACCCTTAAAAAATGACATTTTTGACAAGTGACACTTGACGTCATGTTTCTACTGATAATTCAAAAATATTCGGCCAATCAAAATCAATTTTGAAATTCAAAATTTTTTTCCTAAAATTTGGTGGGGGGACCACTTTGAAAATTGTCAAGAAACCAGTTTTTGACTTTTCTCGGACAAACGGTACGTTTTTCGAAAAAACTGTTTAAAAAGGAGAAGTTGCGTGATACTGTTGCGCACCCATGGTAAAAATTTCAAACCATTAACTTTAGTAGTTTTCGAGATATTTGCAAAAATGTTTCAAAATTTCTAATCAACTTTGACGCCCTCTAGCGGCCAAACGGTGTAACTTAGCGCAGCCCGCTCAACACCACGTGATAGCTCTTTTCATTAGCTTTCTTTTGTTATTTATTGTTTATATACAGAATGTTTCAAATAAGCGAGTTATTGGCCATTTTGTGTAAAAGTGTACCAAATTTGTGTTTAAAATGGCTGGTTTGCCTGGCCTACTATACCGACAGCCGCCATTTTGAATTTCAACCTGTCAAAGTGGTCATTTTGACTAATTTCGGTCTGGAAAACACGATTTTTAGCTCAGTTTTGCCAAAAATGGCACCTTTTTAAACATAACCTACAAAATTGGCAATTTTTGAAATTTTTTGACAGTTTTCAGGGCGTGGCACCCTTAAAAAGTGACTTTTTTGACAAATGACACTTTACGTCATATTTCTAAAGTCAATTCAAAGATATTCAGGCAATTAAAATTTTTTTTCAAAATTCCAATTTTTTTTACAAAATTTGGTAGGAAGACCCTTGGAAAGGAAGACAGTTTTAATTTTTTCAAAGGCAAACGGTACGTTTTTCGAAAAAAGTGTACATAAGGCAAAAGTTGAGTTTTACCGTGGTACACTCAAGATAAAAATTTCGACTCTCTAACTTAAGTAGTTTACGAGATATTTGCAAAAATGTTTGTAAATTTTTTTTTTTTTTTTTTTTTTTTTTAGGTAATGCGAAAACTCCCTTGTTTGATAAGTTTCATTTGTTTTTAGTGCTTTAGCCTTAGAAATTTAATTTTTTTGATTACGTTCCTGTATTTTAGCGTTAATTCCCTACAACTACGTGCCTGGCTTACCTGGAAATTTTTCCGAAATCCTCGATTTTGCCCAAAAACTACCACCCCCACGTTTCGACACATTTTGACACATTTTGACCGGAAACTGTCGACATTTCGGCTCAGTGGCACAACGAGCTGCGTTCCAACGGCACGCGCTTCATTCCGCGCTTAGAAACGCGTCTTTTCGATCCGCGCCCGCGTTCCAGAATGATCCGTACGCGTCAAAGGCCTCCGCTAAACTGGAGGCTCACGCGAAACGCGGATTTTGGTAAAGTTTGAGGGCGCAACATGCACATGCGTCTTTAACTTTCGACTAAACACGACCGTTTCGTATTTATCCGATTTGATGGGTCACTTTAGCCCCGGCGGCCTCAAAACGTCTTCTTTCACCCCAATTCCGGTTTTTTAATCACCCTGTACAAACTAGATGGCTTTGAAGGTTGACATTTGCAGCATAGTTAAAACAAAGCCTGCTTAATGTCCGTACCAAGTTTCAGCGAGATCGGATCATCAGTCGAGTAACGCGGTAAGAAAAACTTCAATGAAGTTAACCTCAAATGGCAGGGTATGTTAATTTGAATCACCTTTTCTCCCAGAGTGTACCAAATTTTAAAGTGTTTTTTCTGGTTATCGGAGAGGAAATTTAATGAGGATTCCAAAAATGTGCTTAAAAATTCGATCCGGATACTCTAAGTGGGTTTTGCGGACGATTTTATCGCAGACTGTCCTTTAAAACTGTGTTTTTTGCAATTCAAATTTTAACAGCATTTTTCTCCCAGACTGTACCAAATTTTAAAGTGTTTTTTTAGGTTATCGGATAGGAAATTTAATGAGGAATCCAAAAATGTACTTAAAAATGCGATTTGGGCATCCTAAGCGGGTTTTACGGTCAATTTTGTCGCAGACTGTCCTTTGAAACTGTGTTTTTTGCAATTCAAATTTTAACAGCATTTTTCTCCCAGACTGTACCAAATTTTAAAGTGTTTTTTTAGGTTATCGGATCGGAAATTTAATGGGGATTCCAAAAATATGTTTAAAAATGCAATTTGGATACTCTAAGTGGGTTTTACGAGCAGTTTTGTCGCAGACTGTCCTTTGAAATTGTGTTTTTTGCAATTCAAACTTTGACAGCATTTTTCTCCCAGACTGTACCTAATTTTGAAGTGTTTTTTCAGGTTATCGGATAGGAAATTTAATGAGGAATCCAAGAATGTACTTAAAAATGCGATTTGGGCATCCTAAGCGGGTTTTACGGTCAATTTTGTCGCAGACTGTCCTTTGAAACTGTGTTTTTTGCAATTCAAATTTTAACAGCATTTTTCTCCCAGACTGTACTAAATTTTAAAGTGTTTTTTTATGTTATCGGATAGGAAATTTAATGAGGATTCCAAAAATGTGCTTAAAAATGCGATCCGGACACTCTAAGTGGGTTTTGCGGACGATTTTGTCACAGACTGTCCTTTAGATTGTCATCCTTGCTCTTCAAACTCTAACACTCCGCTTTTCTCTCTGGTACGGTACAAATTTTTAATTTTTTCTCTAGAAATTATTAAAAACTGTAGGAAATTATAGAAAAAAGCAAGAATTAAGGAAAAAATCCCTTTTCGCAGCCCTAACAAGCCTTTAAACCATTCTGAGAGCAAAAACGCCCATTAACCCAGTTAAACCCATCCAGCAAAGGAAATCCAATATTATTTCAGTTAAACGTTCTAGGACAGACAGATTAACTGACCCTTACTTTGCCCGACGTTTCGGTTTTTTTTCAGAATTTTACTACCTAAAACAACCGTCAGAGGGGGCAAAATGTTGACGTGATGTTTTTTCGGAAATATCTCCTTTAGGAGACCTTTTAGGGCAAATGTGCTTTAATGTAATCTTGTAGAGAGTGAAATTCCCTACAACTTTCCTTTCTTACAGTTTTTTGATATCTAGTCAAATAACGAAGATAGGGTCAGTTGAATTTGCTAGAGTCGTTCAAAGCTCTTCTTTGATCTTTCACACAGTTTTTCAAAAATATATTTCTTGAGAGACCATTTAGGGCAAAAGTGCTTTTAAGCGATCTTGTAGAGAATGAAATTCCCCACAACTTTCTTCTTTTACGATTTTTTGATTTTCCTCCAAATAACGAAGATACGGTCAGTTGAAATTCTTCGTGAAGGAGAAACTTCAAAAATTCATGTCCCTCATCAATCTGAAAGTTTCTTTAAAAAAATATTTTTTTTCCAGCCCTGTCCTGTATTTTAGGGTGGTTTAACTGAAATCCAGTCCCGGTGCCAGGGCCGTAGCAGCTTAATTTGTTTTAGGAACTAAAATTTCAAACAAACAACTCTTTAGACCTAGTTTTTTTAGTCACCCTGTATTTCAGTTATTTTAGGGAGTTCGGGGAGGTTAAACCACTCAAAAAATCCGTCTTGAACCGCTCTTTCCGAAGGTGTAACCCAAAAAAATGTAACTTAAAAACTAAATACAGGGTGACGAAAAAAAGGAGACCACTCTAGTTTTTCTGCACACCCTGTATACAGGCAATCAAATCGAGGTTTTAGTGTCACGTAGGTCAATTAAATGGTTTATTTAGAAACTTTTTAGTCTCTTTAATTTTTTTTGTAACTCTAACCGTTTTGGAGATATTTGCCCAAAACTGGTTTAAGTGCACTTTTAACCAAAAAACTAGTCCAAAATTTGGACACCCTGTATAAAGCTTATTTTTAGGAGTTTGGGGAGGTTCAAACACTCAAAAAAACCGCCTTGAAATGCTCTTTCCAATGGTGTAATCCAAAATATTGTAACTTGAAAATTTCATACAGGGTGACCAAAAAAAGGTGACCACTACTAATTTTGTGCCCACCCTGTATACAGGAAATCAAATCGAAATTTTAGCATTACGTAGGTCGATTAAGTGGTTCATTTAGAAACTTTTTTGTCTCTTGAAATTTTTTTGTAACTCTAACCGTTTTGGAGATATTTGCCCAAAACTGGTTTGAGTGCACTTTTAACCAAAAAACTAGTCCGAAAGTTGGACACCCTGTATTTTAGTTATTTTTGGGAGTTTTAGGAGGTTTGACCACTCCAAAAATTCGCCTTAAACCGCTCTTTCCAATGGTGTAACCCAAAAAATTGTAACTTAAAAACTAAATACAGGGTGACCAAAATAAGTGAACCACTATAATTTTTCTGCACACCCTGTATACAGGCAATCAAATCGAGGTTTTAGCGTTACGTAGGTCGGTTAAGTGGTTCATTTAGAAACTTTTTCGTCTCCTTAAATTTTTTTGTAACTCTAACCGTTTTGGAGATATTTGCCCAAAACTGGTTTAAGTGCACTTTTAACCAAAAAATGTGTATAAAACTTGGACACCCTGTATTTAGGTTATTTTTGGGAGTTTTGGGGAGTTTTAACCACTCAGTCAAACCGTCTTGAACCGCTCTTTTCAGTGGTGCAACCCAAAAAATTCTAACCCCACTAATACGTACAGGGTGCGTCAAAAACTGTAATCCTGTATAATTTTTCGTGCACACCCTGTATACTTCACAACACACTATGGTATAATTCTTGGTTCTTGGTTGAGTTTTAAATTCTGAACAATTCTGATTCTCTGCATTTTTTTCGTAACTTTAACCCTTTTGGAGATATTTAGCCTAAACTGTTTCTGGCTCTTTAAAGCACTTTTTGTGCTTTGACGCAGTTTTTTGACCATATCTCCCTAGGGAGACCCTTTAGGGCAAAACACCCTTAAATCAATCTTGTAGAGAATGAAATTCTCTACAACTCTACTCTCTGAAGCTTTTTTGATATTTTTTTAAATAACCGAGTTGTGCTTGGTTAAACTTGCTTAAAATGAGGTTGAAAACACTGGTGTGTCATACACGCAAAAATTGCGGTAAAAAAGGCGGGAAAAGTGGCTTTTTTCTGTCACAAATGACAGTTTCACTCAACCTGACCGATCTGTCAAAATTGACAAGTGTAAAAACTGACATAACAGTGAAAAATGGACGAAATAGTAACTTTCCAGAACTGGATCCTCTTTCTGACTGCCTACTTTGGAACGGTTTTTCTCGCTTTCTGCGCAATATGTATGAAAGGTACTCAATTTTGAGGTGTTTTTGAGGTAATTTAATGCCATTTTCCTCGCTTTTCCAGACCTGTTTACGTTGCTGTTCGAGTGGACTAGAGATTACGTGGATTTTCCCTTCAGAGAAACGTCCAGTTGTCGCGTTTTGAGGAAGAATGGTTACCTAAGAAGAAATACTTCCAGTCTGTCAATTTGATTGTTTTCCGGTTGAATTTGGTAGATTTTAGCGTTTTTCGAGTTGATTTTGATTAAAATGCATCCAAGTTTGAGGTAAATGCGGTTTGAAATGATTTAGAGCGATGAGGGAGAGGAGTTTTGAAACTTAATTATGGGAAATTTGAAATATCTCCTAAACGGTTAGAGTTACGAAAAAAATGCAGAGAATCAGAATTGTTCAGAATTTAAAACTCAACCAAGAACCAAGAATTATACCATAGTGTGTTATAAAGTATACAGGGTGTGCACGAAAAATTATACGGGATTACAGTTTTTGACGCACCCTGTACGTATTAGTGGGGCTAGAATTTTTTGGGTTGCACCACTGAAAAGAGCGGTTCAAGACGGTTTAATTGAGTGGTTGAAACTCTCCAAAACTCCCAAAAATAACCTAAATACAGGGTGTCCAAGTTTTATACACATTTTTTGGTTAAAAGTGCATTTAAACCAGTTTTGGGCAAATATCTCCAAAACGGTTAGAGTTACAAAAAAATTTCAAGAGACGGAAAAGTTTCTAAATGAACCACTTAACCGACCTACGTAACGCTGAAACCTCGTTTTGATTGCCTGTATACAGGGTGTGCATAAAATTGGTAGTGGTCACCTTTTTTTGGTCACCCTGTATGAAATTTTCAAGTTGCAATTTTTTGGGTTACACCATTGGAAAGAGCATTTCAAGACGGTTTTTTTGAGTGTTTGAACCTCCCAAAACTCCCAAAAATACCTAAAATACAGGGTGTCCAAGTTTTGGACTAGTTTTTTGGTTAAAAGTGCACTCAAACCAGTTTTAGGCAAATAACTCAAAAACTTGTCAATTTTGACAGATCAGTCAGGTTGAGTGAAACTGTCATTTGATTGCGGTGACAGAAAAAATCCAATTTTCCCGCCTTTTTTACCGCAATTTTTGTGTATATGACACACCAGTGTTTTCAACCTCACTTTAAGCAAGTTTAACCAAGCAAAACTCGGTTATTTAAAACAATATCAAAAAAGCTTCAGAAAGGAAAGTTGTAGAAAATTTCATTCTCTACAAGATTGATTTAAGGGTGTTTCGCCCTAAAGGGTCTCCCTAGGGAGATATGGTCAAAAAACTGCGTCAAAGCACAAAAAGTGCTTTAAAGAGCCAGAAACAGTTTAGGCTAAATATCTCCAAAACGGTTAAAGTTACGAAAACAGTGCAGAGAATCAGAATTGTTCAGAATTTAAAACTGAACCAAGAACCAAGAATTATACCATAGTCTGTTATGAAGTATACAGGGTGTGCACGAAAAATTATACGGGATTACAGTTTTTGACGCACCCTGTACGTATTAGTGGGGCTAGAATTTTTTGGGTTGCACCACTGAAAAGAGCGGTTCAAGACGGTTTGATTGAGTGGTTGAAACTCCCCAAAACTCCCAAAAATAACCTAAATACAGGGTGTCAAAGTTTTATACACATTTTTTTGTTAAAAGTGCACTTAAACCAGTTTTAGGCAAATATCTCCAAAACGGTTAGAGTTACAAAAAAATTTAAAGAGACGAAAAAGTTTCTAAATGAACCACTTAATCAACCTACATAACGCTACGAAGACCTAACCTCGATTTGATTTCCTGTATACAGGGTGTGCAGAAAAATTATAGTGGTTCACTTATTTTGGTCACCCTGTATTTAGTTTTTAAGTTACATTTTTTTGGATTACACCGCTGAAAAGAGCAGTTCAAGACGGTTCTTTTGAGTGGTCGAACCACTCCAAACTCCCAAAAATAACTAAAATACAGGGTGTCCAAGTTTTGGACTAGTTTTTTGGTTAAAAGTGCACTTAAACCAGTTTTGGGCAAATATCTCCAAAACGGTTAGAGTTACAAAAAAATTTCAAGAGACAAAAAAGTTTCTAAATGAACCACTTAATCGACCTACGTAACGCTAAAACCTCGATTCGATTGCCTGTATACAGGGTGGGCACAAAAATGGTATCGGTTTCCTTCTTTTGGTCACCCTGTATAAAATTTTCCAGTTACAATTTTTTGGGTTACACCACTGGAAAGAGCAGTTCAAGACGGTTCGTTTGAGTGGTTGAACCTCGCCAAAACTCCCAAAAATAGCTAAAATACAGGGTGTCCAAGTTTTGGACTAGTTTTTTGGTTAAAAGTGCACTTAAACCAGTTTTGGGCAAATATCTCCAAAACGGTTAGAGTTACAAAAAAATTTCAAGAGACAAAAAAGTTTCTAAATGAACCACTTAATCGACCTACCTAACGCTAAAATCTAAATTTTATTGCCTGTATACAGGGTGTGCAAAAAAATGGTAGTGGTCACATTTTTTTGGTCACCCTGTATGAAATTTTTAACTTACAATTTTTTAGTTAACACCGCTGGAAAGAGCGGTTCAAAACGGTTCTTTTGAGGGGTTTACCCTCCCCGAACTCCCAAAAATAACTAAAATACAGGGTGACTAAAAAAACTTGGTCTAAAGAGTTGTTTGTTTCAAATTTTAGTTCCTAAAGCAAATTAAGTTGGTACGGCCCTGGCACCGGGACTGGATTTCAGTTAAACCACCCTAAAATACAGGACAGGGCTGAAAAAAAAATATTTTTTTAAAGAAAGTTTCAGATTGATGAGGAACAGGAATTTTTGAACTTTCTTCTTCACGAAGAATTTTAACTGACCGTATCTTCGTTATTTGGAGGAAAATCGAAAAAATGTAGAAGAAGAAAGTTGTAGGGAATTTTATTCTCTACAAGATTGCTTAAATGCACTTTTACCCTAATAACTCTCTCAAGGAAGATATTTTTGAAAAACTGTGTGAGAGATCAAAGAAGAGCTTTGAAAGACTCTAGCAAATTCAACTGACCCTATCTTCGTTATTTGGAGGAAAATCAAAAAATCGTAAAAGAAGAAAGTTGTAGGGAATTTTATTCTCTACAATACTGCTTAAATTCACTTTTGCCCTAAATGGTCTCTCACCGAAGATATTTTTGAAAAACTGTGTAAAAGATCAAAGCAGAGCTTTGAAAGACTCTAGCAAATTCAACTGACCCTATCTTCGTTATTTGACTAGATATCAAAAAACTGTAAGAAATGAAAGTTGTAGGGAATTTCACTCTCTACAAGATTGCATTAAAGCACATTTGCCCTAAAGGGTCTCCTAAAGGAGATATTTCCGAAAAAACATCACGTCAACATTTTACCCCCTCTGACGGTTGTTTTAGGTAGTAAAATTATGAAAAAAAACCGAAACGTCGGGCAAAGTAAGGGTCAGTTAATCTGTCTGTCCTAGAACGTTTAACTGAAATAATATTGGATTTCCTTTGCCGGATGGGTTTAACTGGGTTAATGGGCGTTTTTGCTCTCAGAATGGTTTAAAGGCTTGTTAGGGCTGGGAAAAGGGATTTTTTCCTTAATTCTTGCTTTTTTCTATAATTTCCTAGAGTTTTTAATAATTTCTAGAGAAAAAATTTAAAATTTGTACCGTACCAGAGAGAAAAGCGGAGTGTTATAGTTTGAAGAGCAAGGATGACAATCTAAAGGACAGTCTGTGACAAAATCGTCCGCAAAACCCACTTAGAGTGTCCGAATCGCATTTTTAAGCACATTTTTGGAATCCTCGTTAAATTTCCTATCCGATAACCTAAAAAAATGCTTTAAAATTTGGTACAGTCTGGGAGAAAAATGCTGTCAAAGTTTGAAGTGCAAAAAACACGATTTGAAAGGACAGTCTGCGACAAAATTGACCGTAAAACCCACTTAAGATGCCCAAATTACATTTTTAAGCACATTTTTGGAATCCTCATTAAATTTCCTATCCGATAACCTGAAAAAACACGTTAAAATTTGGTACACTCTGGGAGAAAAATTTTGTCAAAATTTGAAGTTTAAAAAACACAGTTTCAAAGGACAGTCTGCGACAAAATCGACCGTAAAACTCACTTCAAATAGCCGAATGACATTTTTAAGCACATTTTTGGAATCCTCATTAAATTTCCTATCCGGCAACCTAAAAAAACAATTTAAAATTTGGTACAGTCTGGGAGAAAAATGCTGTCAAAATTTGAAATGTAAAAAACACAGTTTCAAAGAACAGTCTGCTACAAAATCGTCCGCAAAACCCACTTAGAGTATCCAAATCGCATTTTTAAGCACATTTTTGGAATCCTCGTTAAATTTCCGATCCGATAACCTGAAAAAACACTTTAAAATTAGGTACAGTCTGGGAGAAAAATGCTGTCAAAGTTTGAATTGCAAAAAACACAATTTCAAAGGACAGTCTGCGACAAAATTGCTCGTAAAACCCACTTAGAGTATCCAAATCGCATTTTTAAGTACATTTTTGGAATCCTCATTAAATTTCCTATCCGATAACCTAAAAAAACAATTTAAAATTTGGTACAGTCTGGGAGGAAAATGTTGTCAAAGTTTGAAGTTTAAAAAACACAGTTTCAAAGAACAGTCTGCTACAAAATTGTCCGCAAAACCCACTTAGAGTATCCAAATCGCATTTTTAAGCACATTTTTGGAATCCTCGTTAAATTTCTTATCCGATAACCTAAAAAAACACTTTAAAATTTGGTACACTCTGGGAGAAAAATGCTGTCAAAATTTGAAGTGCAAAAAACACAGTTTCAAAGGATAGTCTGCGATAAAATTGGTCGTAAAACCCACTTAGAGTATCCAAATCGCATTTTTAAGCACATTTTTGGAATCCTCATTAAATTTTCTATCCGATAACCTAAAAAAACTCTTTAAAATTTGGTACAGTCTTGGAGAAAAATGCTGTCAAAAGTTGAAGTGTAAAAAACACAGTTTCAAAGAACAGTCTGCGACAAAATCGCTTGTACAACCTACTTAGAGTAACCAAATCGCATTTTTAAGCACATTTTTGGAATCCTCGTTAAATTTCCTATCCAATAACCTAAAAAAAAACCTAAATTTTCTTATAATTTCCAAGAAAATTCAGTCCTTTTCCTAGGGAAAAAAACTGTCCTAACCTGTCGCTTCACATCCCCGGACGTCCCTTCAAACAGACTCAATTAACCTGTCCGGACGTGTGACAAATAATATTGTCCTGAGTAGTTTTATCCGATCACATCCGGGACTAATGGATAATTTTTTGTCCTGTCTCTGTCCGATCGATATATTGGGAGAAATGTCCCTTTTAAGCTTTCTGGATTTCTGCGCATCATTACTCAGTTCCTGATGATCCGATCGTGTCGAAACTTGGTGTGAACGTCGATAATACTTTCCTCTACCATCCTTAAAAATTTCATGCTTGTAGCTTGTCTGGTTTGTACAGGGTGATTTTTTGAAGTTGCTCGGTCCATTAAGACCAATATTGAAGCATTTTAAATTATGGCGGAGGTTGTCTGCTGTCAAAAGTGTCACTAACTGTCATTTTTGATGTTAAAACTGTCAAAAAATTGTCATTTTACAGTTGGAACTGTCAATTTATCTGAAAGTGTCACTTTTGACGTCCAAAATACGTCATTTCAAGCTTTGTTCTGTCAAAACTATCTTGAAAGTGTCATTTTAGTTTGGAACTGTCAAAAGTGTCGTTAACTGTCATTTTTAATTCTGAAACTGTCAAAAAATTGTCATTTTAAAGTTGTAACTGTCAAGTTATCTAAAAGTGTCACTTTTGACGTCCAAAATACGTCATTTCAAGCTTTGTTCTGTCAAAACTATCTTGAAAGTGTCATTTTAGTTTGGAACTGTCAAAAGTGTCGTTAACTGTCATTTTTGATTCTGAAACTGTCAAAAAATTGTCATTTTAAAGTTGTAACTGTCAAGTTATCTAAAAGTGTCACTTTTGACGTCCAAATTACGTAATTTTAAGCTTTGTTCTGTCAAAACTCTCTTGAAAGTGTCATTTTAGTTTGGATAACTGTCAGAAGTGTCGTTAACTGTCATTTTTGATTTTGGAACTGTCATTTTTAAGTTGAAACTGTCAAATTATCTAAAAGTGTCACTTTTGACGTTCAAAATACGTAATTTCAAGCTTTGTTCTGTCAAAACTATCTTGAAAGTGTCATTTTAGTTTGGAACTGTCAAAAGTGTCACTAACTGTCATTTTTGGTTTTCAAACTGTCAAAAAATTGTCATTTTAAAGATGGAACTGTTAAGTTATCTGAAAAGTGTCACTTTTGACGTCCAAAATACGTCATTTCAAGCTTTGTTCTGTCAAAACTGCCTTGAAAGTGTCATTTTAGTTTGAAACTGTCAAAAGTGTCGTTAACTCTCATTTTTGAATTTGAAACTGTCAAAAAATTGTCATTTTAAAGTTGGAACTGTCAAATTATCTAAAAGTGTCACTTTTGACGTCCAAAATAAGTCATTTTAAGATTTGTTCTGTCAAAACTGTCTTGAAAGTGTCATTTTAGTTTGGAACTGTCAAAAGTGTCACTAACTGTCATTTTTGACTTTGAAACTGTCAAAAAATTGTCATTTTAATGTTGGAACTGTCAAATTATCTAAAAGTGTCACTTTTGACGTCCAAAATAAGTCATTTTAAGATTTGTTCTGTCAAAACTGTCTTGAAAGTGTCATTTTAGTTTGAAACTGTCAAAAGTGTCACTAACTGTCATTTTTTATTTTGATACTGTCATTTTAAAGTTGGAACTGTCAAATTAACTAAAAGTGTCACTTTTGACGTCCAAACTACGTCATTTCAAGCTTTGTTCTGTCAAAACTATCTTGAAAGTGTCATTTTAGCTTGGAACTGTCAAAAGTGTCGTTAACTGTCATTTCTTATTTTGAAACTGTCAAAAAATTGTCATTTTAAAGTTGGAACTGTCATGTTATCTAAAAGTGTCACTTTTGACGTCCAAACTACATCATTTCAAGCTTTGTACTGTCAAAACTATCTTGAAAGTGTCATTTTAGTTTGGAACTGTCAAAAGTGTCGTTAACTGTCATTTTTGATTCTGAAACTGTCAAAAAATTGTCATTTTAAAGTTGTAACTGTCAAGTTATCTAAAAGTGTCTTTTGACGTCCAAAATACGTCATTTCAAGCTTTGTTCTGTCAAAACTATCTTGAAAGTGTCATTTTAGTTTGAAACTGTCAAAAGTGTCACTTTTGACGTCCGAAATACGTCATTTCAAGCTTTGTTCTGTCAAAACTATCTTAAAAGTGTCATTTTAGTTTGGAACTGTCAAAAAATTGTCATTTTAAAGTTGGAACTGTCAAATTATCTAAAAGTGTCACTTTTGACGTCCAAAATACGTCATTTCAAGCTTTGTTTTGTCAAAACTGTCTTAAAAGTGTCATTTTAGTTTGGAACTGTCAAAAGTGTCGTTAACTGTCATTTTTTATTTTGAAACTGTCATTTTAAAGATGGAACTGTCAAATTATCTAAAAGTGTCACTTTTGACGTCCAAAATACGTCATTTCAATCTTTGTTCTGTCAAAACTGTCTTGAAAGTGTCATTCTAAGTTTGGAACTGTCAAAAGTGTCGTTAACTGTCAAATTTGAGTTTAGAACTGTCAAAAGTACTGCTAACTGTCATTTTTGTGTTTAAAGGTGTCATTTTCTGATCTAATCTGTCAAAATCCCATTTTTTAACTTGGAAACTGTCAAAACCATTTCCAATTGTTATTATGAAGTTTAAACTGTCAAAAATTATTGACAGCTGTCATATTGACACGTTTAAAATGCCAAAAAGGCCCCTACAACGAGTTGCAGGCCAAAAAGTGAGATACAGCCCCGAAAGGTTCTTTTTTAAACTGAATGTTGCTCCGTTATTTGAAGAGTAAGCGAAAAAGTCTTAATCAGCAAAGTTGTAGGAAATTTAATTCTCTACAAGATTGTATTAAAGTGTTTTTGTCCTTAAGGGCCTCCTCAAGGAGTTACAGGCCAAAAAGTGGGCCCGCACCAACGGGCCCTATTTTAACTAGTTTGATTTTTCAACTGGGCATAGCTGGAAACATTTTTGCAAATATCTCGGGAACGGTTTAGGTTAGAGGTTTGAAATTTTTACCATGGCTGCGCAACAGTACCACGCAACTTTTCCTTTTTATACAGTTTTTTCGAAAAACGTACCGTTTGTCCGAGAAAAATCAAAAACTGTTTTCTTGACAATTTTCAAAGGGGTCCCCCCCCCAAATTTTAGGAAAAAAATTTTGAATTTAAAATTTTTTTTTGATTGGCCGAATATTTTTGAATTATCAGTAGAAACATGACGTCAAGTGTCACTTGTCAAAAATGTCATTTTTTAAGGGTGCCACGCCCTGAAAACTGTCAAAAATTATAAAAAACACTATTTTTTAGGTTATGTCCGAAACGGTGCCAATTTTGGCAAAACAGACCCAAAATTCGTGTTTTTCAGACCAAAATTAGTCTAAAAGGATATTTTCATTGAAATAGTGACAAAATGGTGACGGTTCTTACAATATTGAGCCAAAACCTTAAAATTAGACCAAATTTTGGTGCACCAACCCAGAAAATCGCTAATAACTCGCTTATTTAAAACATTCAGTATATAAACGCTAAATAACAAAAGAAAGCTACTGAAAAGGGCTATCACGTGACGTTGAGCGGGCTGCGCTAAGTTGCACCGTTCGGCCGGTAGAGGGCGTCAAAGGTTGATCAATTTTTCAAAAACTACATAAGTTAAAGGCTTGAAAATATTTAAAATTGTGCTGCTCCGTCCCTGATGATCCGATCTGGCTGAAACTTTGCACGGTTATTAAGCAGACCTTCCCCTACAAACTGACGCAAAAACCTCCTCAAATTTCCCTCCCAGTCTCCTCAAAACCACTCTCATCCTCAAACATGTCACGCATACGTAACAATACAACGTTACATTCACGTAAGTTGTTTCGGAATGATTATTTCGCACAAAATGCCTAAGGGACGAATTGTGCCTTAATTACGACAAGTGAGTTTTTGGAGAAAGAGGGCGCTCTAATCGCGAACGTGCTCCAAACTCTAAAGTTGCCACTTTTGTTTAAACTGCTCTACCAGTTAATGGTCACGTTCCAACTTGTATAACTTTACTCCTGATGAAGCGATCTGGTCGAAACTTTTTCAGTGTATTAAGCACACTTCAGTGTACATTTGGTGAAAGTTTCATGGTTCTATCTGGTCTGGTTTGGGCAGCGTGATTTTTCGAAAACTCTCGTGCCAAAACAATTTAATAATCAAACTGTGCAACAAGAAAGTTTAAATTGTTACCATAAATTCAGTTTTAAGGTTATCGCATTGATTTTTTGGCCTGGTATAGCCTAGACATAGTAGGTTTACCCTAATTTTTGGAAAAATTCTCACTCTTCAATTTAACCGATTTCTGACGCAATATGGCGGCTCTTACGAACTTTAGCATCATTTCAGGCAAAGTGCAATGAAGCCTTTGAACCTTCATAAAAAATCCAATTTTAGGGTTATTACCTTGATTTTTCGGCCTGGTATAGCCTAAACATAGTAGGTTAACCCTAATTTTTTTCAAAATTCTCACTCTTCGATTTAACCGATTTCTGACGCAATATGGGGCCTCTTACGAAATTTAGCATAATTTCAGGCAAAGTGCAATGAAGCCTTTGATCCTTCATCAAAAATCCAATTTTAAGGTTATGGCATTGATTTTCCGGCCTGGTATAGCCTAAACATAGTAGGTTTACGCTAATTTTGAAATACAAAAAAAAAAAAAATATCTCAAAAACTAAAATATCAAAAAATATCATTTTAAAGCACAAATTGTGTGCGGTGGCGCCCTCACTGTGGCAACGTCGCAACTAAATTACTTTTAATCAATAACGCGTTGGCAACACTGCAATCGATACAGTTTAGATTGGTTCGCTTGGCCTCGAGTCTCCTAGGGGGCGCCACCAGTTGCTCTCTTCTCTGTTGAACCCCAATAAATGATTATTTATGTTATCTAGCGTAGCTCCGTTATTTGAGGAGTTACGGCAAAAGTGGAAATAAGGAGAGTTGTAGGGAATTTCACGCTCTACAAGATCACTTCAGAGCACTTTTTCTCTAGAGAGTCATTTAAGGGAGTTACAGGCCCAAAACTGCAATGCAACTACTAATAGTGTTCAATCCCAGCAAAACTCCACAAAATCAAATCAAAAAATACGTTTGTCCATTAAAAACCACGTGAAACGAGTCAGCAACAGTCACGTGACCTAAAAATGTCATTTTTAACAACTGGAACTTTCTAGAATTTTTCGATTTTTTTTTTAAAGTTTCTAAGACTTTCTAGAAGCTTCTGAGACGTTATAGAAGATTCTGAGGCTTTCCGGAAGGTTCTGAGACTCTGTGGAAGTTTCTAGAACATTCTGGTAGCTTCTGAGACTTTGTGAAAGCCTTTGGCACTCTCTAGAAAGTTATCTGAAATTCTGGAAGCTTCTCGGACAATCTGGAAATTATCTAGAAGCTTCTGAGGCTTCATGGCAGTTTCCGAGAGTCTCTAGAAGCTTTTGGGTTGTTTTGGGACTTTCTGGAAGCTTCTGAGACATTCTGCAAGTTTCTGAGATTCTCTAGAAGCTTATGGGATGTTTTGGAAGCTTCTGGGACGTTATAGAGGCTTCTGAGGCTTTCCAGAAGGTTCTGAGACTCTCTGGAAGTTTCTAGAACATTCTGGTAGCTTCTGAGACTTTGTGAAAGCTTTCGGCACTCTCTAGAAAGTTCTCTGAAGTTCTGGAAGCTTCTCGGACAAACTGGAAACTTTCTGGTAGCTTCTGAGGCTTCCTGGCAGTTCCCGAGAGTCTCTAGAAGCTTTTAGGTTGTTCTAGGACTTTCTGGAAGCTTCTGAGACAGTCTGGAAATTTCTGAGACTCTCTAGAAGCTTATGGGATATTTTGGAAGCTTCTGGGACGTTATAGAGGCTTCTGAGGCTTTACAGAAGGTTCTGGGACTCTCTGGAAGTTTCTAGAATATTCTGGTAGCTTCTGAGACTTTGTGAAGCTTCTCGGACAATCTGGAAATTATCTAGAAGCTTCTGAGGCTTCCTGGCAGTTTCCGGAAGTCTCTAGAGTCTTTTGGAAAGTTCTGGGACTTTCTGGAAGCTTCTGAGAGCGTCTGGAAATTTATGGAACTTTCTAGAAGCGTCTAGGACTTTCTGCCAGCTTCCGAGGCTTTCTGCAAGTTTCTGAGACTCTCTAGAAGCTTATGGGATGTTTTGGAAGCTTTTGGGACGTTATAGAGGCTTCTGAGGCTTTCCAGAAGGTTCTGGGACTCTCTGGAAGTTTCTAGAACATTCTGGTAGCTTCTGAGACTTTGTGAAAGCCTTTGGCACTCTCTAGAAAGTTATCTGAAATTCTGGAAGCTTCTCGGACAATCTGGAAATTATCTAGAAGCTTCTGAGGTTTCATGGCAGTTTCCGAGAGTCTCTAGAAGCTTTTGGGTTGTTCTGAGACTTTCTGAAAGCTTCTGAGACCGCCTGGAAATTTCTGAAACTTTCTAGAAGCGTCTAGGACTTTCTGAGAGCTTCCGAGGCTTTCTGCAAGTTTATGAGACTCTCTAGAAGCTTATGAGATATTTTGGAAGCTTCTGGGATGTTTTAGAGAATTCTGAGGCTTTCCAGAAGGTTCTGGGACTCTTTGGAAGTTTCTGAGACAATGTCGAAGCTTCTGGAACTTTATAGAAGCATCTAGAACTGCCTGGTATGTTCTGAGACCCTTTGATAGTGTCTGGGAATGTTTAGAAGCTTCCTGGACGTTCTGGAAGCTTCTAGAACTCCCTGGTTGCTTCTGAGACTTTGTGAAAGTTTTTGAGACTTTCTAGAAAGCTCTCTGAAATTCAGGAAGCTTCTAGGACAATCTGGAAACTTTCTGAAAGCTTCTGAGGCTTTCTGCGAGTTTCTGAGACTCTCTAGAAGCTTATGGGATGTTTTGGAAGCTTCTGGGACGTTATAGAGGATTCTGAGGCTTTCCGGAAGGTTCTGAGACTCTCTGGAAGTTTCTAGAACATTCTAGAAGGTTTTGGAAGCTGCTAGAACAACTTCAGATAATTTTGATTGTGTTTTTGACTGAAGAAGCTTCTGGAATTATCTGGAAGTTTCCGAGACAGTGTGGAAGCTTCTGGAACTTTCTAGAAGCATCTGGAACTGCTTGGTATCTTCTGAGACTCTTTGAAAGTGTCTGGGATTGTTTAGAAGCTTCTTGGACGTTCTGGAGGCTTCTAGAACTTCCTGGTTGCTTCTGAGACTTTGTGAAAGTTTTTGAGACTCTCTAGAAAGTTCTCTGAAATTCTGGAAGCTTCTAGGACAATCTGGAAACTTTCTGGTAGCTTCTGAGGCTTTCCGACAGTTCCTGAGAGTCTCTAGAAACTTTTGGGATGTTCTGGGGCTTTATGAAAGCTTCTGAGGCTTTCTGCAAGTTTCTGAGACTCTCTAGAAGTTTATGGGATGTTTTGGAAGCTTCTGGGACGTTATAGAGGATTCTGAGGCTTTCCGGAAGGTTCTGAGACTCTCTGGAAGTTTCTAGAACATTCTAGAAGGTTTTGGAAGCTGCTAGAACAACTACAGATGATTTTGATTGTGTTTTTGACTGAAAAAGCTTCTGGAATTATCTGGAAGTTTCCGAGACAGTGTGGAAGCTTCTGGAACTTTCTAGAAGCATCTGGAACTGCTTGGTATCTTCTGAGACTCTTTGAAAGTGTCTGGGATTGTTTAGAAGCTTCTTGGACGTTCTGGAGGCTTCTAGAACTTCCTGGTTGCTTCTGAGACTTTGTGAAAGTTTTTGAGACTCTCTAGAAAGTTCTCTGAAATTCTGGAAGCTTCTAGGACAATCTGGAAACTTTCTGGTAGCTTCTGAGGCTTTCCGACAGTTCCTGAGAGTCTCTAGAAACTTTTGGGATGTTCTGGGGCTTTATGAAAGCTTCTGAGGCTTTCTGCAAGTTTCTGAGACTCTCTAGAAGTTTATGGGATGTTTTGGAAGCTTCTGGGACGTTATAGAGGATTCTGAGGCTTTCCGGAAGGTTCTGAGACTCTCTGGAAGTTTCTAGAACATTCTAGAAGGTTTTGGAAGCTGCTAGAACAACTACAGATGATTTTGATTGTGTTTTTGACTGAAAAAGCTTCTGGAATTATCTGGAAGTTTCCGAGACAGTGTGGAAGCTTCTGGAACTTTCTAGAAGCATCTGGAAGTTCCTGGTAGCTTCTGAGACTTTGTGAAAGCTTTTGAGACTCTCTAGAAAGTTCTCTAAAGTTCTGGAAGCTTCTCGGACGATCTGGAAACTTTCTGGTAGCTTCTGAGGCTTCCTGGCAGTTTCCGGAAGTCTCTAGAGTCTTTTGGAAAGTTCTGGGACTTTCTGGAAGCTTCTGAGAGCGTCTGAAAATGTATGGAACTTTCTAGAAGCGTCTAGGACTTTCTGCCAGCTTCCGAGGCTTTCTGCAAGTTTCTGAGACTCTCTAGAAGCTTATGGGATGTTTTGGAAGCTTCTGGGACGTTATAGAAGCTTCTGAGGCTTTCCGGAAGGTTCTGGGTCTCTTTGGAAGTTTCTGAGACAATGTCAAAGCTTCCTGAACGTTCTGGATGCTTCTAGAACTTCCTGGTAGCTTCTGAGATTTTGTGAAAGTTTTTGAGACTCTCTAGAAAGTTCTCTGAAGTTCTGGAAGCTTCTGAGGCTTTCTGACAGTTCCCGAGAGTCTCTAGAAGCTTTTGGGATGTTCTGGGATTTTCTGAAAGCTTCTGAGGCTTTCTGCAAGTTTCTGAGACTTTCTAGAAGCTTCTGGCGCTTTCTGGTAGCTTTTGAGACTTTCCAAGGTTTCAAAAGCTTCTAGAAGAACCACAGAAATTCCAGAAACTCTCAGAAGCTTTCACAAAATCCCAGGAACTTCCACAATGTCTCAGAAGCTTCCAGAAAATCTCAGAAGTTTTTAAAATACCCCAGAAATTTCCACAATGCCTCAGAAGCTTCCAGAAAATGTCAGAACATTCCAGAAACTTTCAGAAGTTTTCATAAAGTCTCAGGAACTTCTACAATGTCTCAGAAGCTTCCAGAAAATCTCAGAAATTTTTAAAATACCCCAGAATCTTCCAAAATGTCTCAGAAGCTTCCAGAAAATGTTAGAACATTCCAGAAACTCTCAGAAGTTTTCAAAAAGTCCCAGGGACTTCCACAGTAACTCAGAAGCTTTCAAAAAATCTCATAAATTTCCAGAAACTCTCAGAGGCTTTCACAAAAATCTCAGGAACCTCTACAATGTTTCAGAAGTTTCCAGAAAATCTCAGAGGCTTTCACAAAATTCTCAGAAATTTCTACAATGTCTCAGAAGTTTCCAGAAAATCTCAGAAGTGTTTACAATACCCCAGAAACTTAAAAAATGCCTCAGAAAATTCCAGAACTCCTCTAAAAGTCTCAGAAATTTACAGGCCAAAAACGAGTTGCCATGCACTAGAGTGCTTTAGTAATCCCAAAGTGTAGGTTCAAACGAGCGTAGCTCAGTTATTTGAGGAGTTACAGCAAAAGTGTAAATAAGTAAAGTTGTAGGAAATTTCACGCTCTACAAGATCACTTCAAAGCACTTTTTCTCTAGCGAGTCATTTAAGGGAGTTACAGGCCAAAAACTAGTTGCGATGCACTGGAGTGCTTCAGTGATTCCAAAGTGTAGGTTCAAACGAGCGTAGCTCCGTTATTTGAGGAGTTAGAGCAAAAGTGTAGATAAGAAAAGTTGTAGGGAATTTCACGCTCTACAAGATCACTTCAGAGCACTTTTTCTCTAGAAAGTCATTTAAGGGAGTTACAGGCCCAAAACTGCAATGCAACTACTAATAGTGTTCAATCCCAGAAAAACCACACAAAATCAATTAAAAAAATAATTTTGTCCATTACAACACGTGTAAATTCAATTAAGCTATCAAATAGTCAAAAAAAAAATTTTTTTTTTTTAAACCTGGATTAAGGTATCTTCGACTATCAAATACACTAGAACAAGGGAAATTACTCTCAGAAATCACCAAAAAAAAGCAAATATTTGACAAAAATTTCCAGCAAAAACGTGTTCTATATTGGAACAAGCCAATGAGGAGATAAGATAATCCATTTTGTAACTTACATTTACAATTATTAGTCATTATTATCATCAAAAGATAACAGAAACCTACACAAAGTAGTGCATTATCCAATTTCTGTGCTGTTTGGTTAATTTCGGTGAAATATGGACGAAAATCGAGGAAAAAACGCGGTTTTTGACCGACAATCGCAGATACTGGACCGCAGCAACCAAATTCAAATTAACGGTTTCGGCGCAATGGGCGACGTCCAACAGCTTCTGCACCACCAAGCGAATTGTGTGAGTTTTTGCCTTTATTTTTGGTTTTTTCTCGTTTATTTTTGCGGGATAGTGTTCCCAGGACAATTTTCTATGGAAAAGGTTTTTTACGATTTTTCTGTATCTCGTTGCGTTTTTGAGTTATACCCCACCAAACATGTTTGGTGCCTCAGCTTGAGACACTTTCCAGAAATGACTAATTGAAAAAATTCTAGCTTGAAATGTAGGCGAGTGACAGCTGTCAAATTTTTTGACAAGTATAGTGACAGGTTTAGTTGACAGCTGTCAAAATTTTAGCTTAATCGGAAGTACAGTTCCGGAGATATCGTCCCGTAAACCTGTCTGGTGCCTAAACAGTCAAAGTTTTCGTGCAGATGAGCACTTAAAAATGTCTAGTTTGAGCTGTAGGTGAGTGATAGCTGTCAAATTTCTTGACAAGTGTAGTGACAGGTTTAGTTAACAGCTGTCAAAATTTCAGCTTAATCGGAAATGTAGTTCCGGAGATATCGTCTAGTAAACCTGTCTGGTGTCTAAACAGTCAAAGTTTTCGTGCAAACGAGCACTTAAACATGTCTAGTTTGAACTGTAGACTAGTGACAGCTGTCAAATTTTTTGACAAGTATAGTGACAGGTATAGTTGACAGCTGTCAAAATTTTAGCTTAATCGGAAGTGTAGTTCCGGAGATATCGTCCAGTAAACCTGTCTGGGGCCTAAACAGTCAAAGTTTTCGTGCAGACGAGCACTTAAAAATGTCTAGTTTGAACTGCAGGCGAGTGACAGCTGTCAAATTTCTTGACAAGTATAGTGACAGGTTTAGTTGACGGCTGTCAAAATTTGAGCTTAATCGGGAGTGTAGTTCCGGAGATATCGTCCAGTGAACCTGTCTGTTGGCTAAACAGTCAAAAATTTCGTGCAGACGAGCACTTACAAGTGTCTAGTTTGAACTGCAGGCGAGTGACAGCTGTCAAATTTCTTGACAGGTGTAGTGACAGGTTTAGTTGATAGCTGTCAAAATTTCAGCTTAATCGGGAGTGTAGTTTCGGAGATATCGTCCAGTAAACCTGTCTGCTGCTTAAACAGTCAAAGTTTCGTGCAGACGAGCACTTAAAAATGTCTAGTTTGAGCTGTATACAAGTGACAGCTGTCAAATTTCTTGACAAGTGTAGTGACAGGTTTAGTTAACAGCTGTCAAAATTTCAGCTTAATCGGAAATGTAGTTTCGGAGATATCGTCCAGTAAACCTGTCTGGTGCCTAAACAGTTAAAATTTTCGTGCAGACGAGCACTTAAAAATGTCTAGTTTGAACTGTAGACTAGTGACAGCTGTCAAATTTTTTGACAAGTATAGTGACAGGTTAGGTTGACATCTGTCAAAATTTTAGCTTAATCTGGAGTGTAGTTTCGGAGATATCGTCCAGTAAACCTGTCTGGTGCCTAAACAGTCAAAGTTTTCGTGCAGACGAGCACTTAAATGTGTCTAGTTTGAGCTGTAGACTCGTGACAGCTGTCAAATTTCTTGACAAGTATAGTGACAGGTTTAGTTGACGGCTGTCAAAATTTTAGTTTAATCGAGAGTGTAGTTCCGGAGATATCGTCCAGTAAACCTGTCTGGTGCCTAAACAGTCAAAGTTTTCGTGCAGACAAGCACTTAAAAGTGTCTAGTTTGAGCTGTAGACTAGTGACAGCTGTCAAATTTCTTGACAGGTATAGTGACAGGTTTAGTTGACAGCTGTCAAAATTTCAGCTTAATCGGAAGTATAGTTCCGGAGATATCGTCCAGTAAACCTGTCTGCTGCCTAAACAGTCAAAGTTTCGTGCAGACGAGCACTTAAAAATGTCTAGTTTGAGCTGTATACAAGTGACAGCTGTCAAATTTCTTGACAAGTGTAGTGACAGGTTTAGTTAACAGCTGTCAAAATTTCAGCTTAATCGGAAATGTAGTTCCGGAGATATCGTCTAGTAAACCTGTCTGGTGTCTAAACAGTCAAAGTTTTCGTGCAAACGAGCACTTAAACATGTCTAGTTTGAACTGTAGACTAGTGACAGCTGTCAAATTTCTTGACAAGTATAGTGACAGGTTTAGTTGACGGCTGTCAAAATTTTAGCTTAATCGGGAGTGTAGTTCCGGAGATATCGTCTAGTAAACCTGTCTGCTGCCTAAACAGTCAAAGTTTCGTACAGACGAGCACTTAAAAATGTCTAGTTTGAGCTGTATACAAGTGACAGCTGTCAAATTTCTTGACAAGTGTAGTGACAGGTTTAGTTAACAGCTGTCAAAATTTCAGCTTAATCGGAATTGTAGTTCCGGAGATATCGTCTAGTAAACCTGTCTGGTGCCTAAACAGTCAAAGTTTTCGTGCAAACGAGCACTTAAACATGTCTAGTTTGAACTGTAGACTAGTGACAGCTGTCAAATTTCTTGACAAGTATAGTGACAGGTATAGTTGACAGGTGTCAAAATTTTAGCTTAATCGGGAGTGTAGTTCCGGAGATATCGTCCAGTAAACCTGTCTGGTGCCTAAACAGTCAAAGTTTTCGTGCAGACGAGCACTTAAAACTGTCTAGTTTGAGCTGTATACAAGTGATAGCTGTCAAATTTCTTGACAAGTGTAGTGACAGGTTTAGTTAACAGCTGTCAAAATTTCAGCTTAATCGGAAATGTAGTTTCGGAGATATCGTCTAGTAAACCTGTCTGCTGCCTGAACAGTCAAAGTTTCGTGCAGACGAGCACTTAAAAATGTCTAGTTTGAGCTGTATACAAGTGATAGCTGTCAAATTTCTTGACAAGTATAGTGACAGGTTGGGTTGATGGCTGTCAAAATTTTAGCTTAATCGAAAGTGTAGTTCCGGAGATATCGTCCAGTAAACCTGTCTGGTGCCTAAACAGTCAAAGTTTTCGTGCAGATGAGCACTTAAAAGTGTCTAGTTTGAGCTGTAGACTAGTGACAGCTGTCAAATTTCTTGACAGGTGTAATGACAGGTTAGGTTGACGGCTGTCAAAATTTTAGCTTAATCTGGAGTGCAGTTTCGGAGATATCGTCCACTAAACCTGTATGGGGGCCTAAACAGTCAAAGTTTTCGTGCAGACGAGCACTTAAAAATGTCTAGTTTGAGCTGTAGATAAGTGACAGCTGTCAAATTACTTGACAGTTAGAGTGACAGGTTAGGTTGACAGCTGTCAAAATTTGAGCTTAATCGGGAGTGTAGTTCCGGAGATATCGTTCAGTTAAACTGTCTGATGCCTAAACAGTCAAAGTTTTCGTGCAGACGAGCACTTAAAAATGTCTAGTTTGAACTGCAGGCGAGTGACAGCTGTCAAATTTCTTGACAAGTATAGTGACAGGTTAGGTTGATAGCTGTCAAAATTTCAGCTTAATCGGGAGTGTAGTTCCAGAGATATCGTTGACAGCTGTCAAATATTTTAGCTTAAAAAACTCTGAAAATGCTGCAGAAGCTACAAAAATGTTGTGACAGTTCAAACATGTTTGCAGAAAGTCTATTAATGTTTGAAAACATCAAAACATGTTTTGGAACTGCTGGAAATGTTGGAAAACGTCTGACAAATACATTTCAGAAATTCCAAAAATGTTTTGAAATGTTTTGACATTTTTGACAGTGGTCGAAAGGCTGTCACGTCATAAATTATTTAAATTTCAATCAAAGTGTAAAATGTCATGTTGGACTGACATTTGACAGGACAAGTAAATGACAGAAACGTCACAAAATGTCAAAATTTGTGAATAAAGCAATAAATTATGTTTCAAGTTGCTTTCAACGCGATGAGGGTTGGGAGTTTTGTAATTCCTGCAACGTCCAGACATTTTAGGTCTGTCTGGCCCTATCACTGCCCCGATTTGAATGATTTTTTTTGTGAACATTCACCAGTCTACCACCAACCACTAACCCAAAAATCAGCCTTCCAACCCAACTAGTTTGGCAGGGAAAAAATATTTTCCAAATCGCTTTCAAAGCGATGAGGGTTAGGAGTTTTGTAATCCCTGCAACGTTCAGACATTTTAGGCCCGTCTGGCCCTATTACTGCCCCGATTTTAATGAAAATTTTTGTGGACATTCACCAGTCTACCACCAACCACTAACCCAAAAATCAGCCTTCCAACCCAACTAGTTTGGCAGGAAAAAATTATTTTCCAACCCGCTTTCAAAGCGATGAGGGTTAGGAGTTTCAGAACTCTCTAACGTTTGGGGTAACTAACAGCAAAATGATGATATTCACAGACGAGTCGTCATAGAGAACTGCTTGATCGAGCCAGTAGAGTCCTTTTGGGCAACAGAAATGACTGGAAAATGGCTGATACGATCAAAGTGCGCAACTGCAGAGCGGTTTACGTGGGTGATAGAGTGTCTGTAGTGGAACAGATTGTTCTCAAAGATGGCACGAAGCCTACTTTGAGTAAAAGTGAGGTTGTTCCGAGAGGAAGAATAGTGGAACGTCAATTTTGGTTGGCCAGACCGCGAGTTTCCAGGCCGGATCCTCTCAAAAAACCTGTCAAATATGTCATTATTGGTAAGTTTTCTTTTTTGTGATTTTTTTGATTTTTTTTTTGAATTTTACTAAATAAACTGGAAAAACTTTGACAGATTTGCGGTATTTTTTCTCTAAACTGTCAGACACTAATGTCAAACTTGACAGGTGTCACGTGTCAAATTTTTGGCACTTGTGTGTGATTTGTTTTTTTTTTTTTTTTTTGGAAATTTATCGAATTTTACTAAATAAACTGAAAAAACTTTGACAGATTTGCGGTATTTTTTCTTTAAACTGTCAGACATTAATGTCAAAGTTGACATGCGTCACTTGTCAAATTTTTGACACTTTTGTGTGATTTTTCTAAAGGGAACACACCTTGAATGATGTTTGTTCTGATTTTTTATTTTTTTTGTGATTTTTTTGAAAATATATCGAATTTTACTAAATAAACTGAAAAAACTTTGACAGATTTGCGGTATTTTTCCTCTAAACTGCCAGACACTAATGTCAAACTTGACATGTGTCAAATTTTTGTGTGATTTTTCTAAAGGAAACACACCTTGAATGGTGTTTGTTCTAATTTTTTTTTTTTTTTAAATAATTTCTTTTTGTGGTTATGTTCGTTTATATTTCTAGAAAATGTCATTTTCACAATTTGGTAACATTGTGTAAAAATGAAATGAAATGTCAGTTTGGCAACATTGCAAAATTTGTAAAAAGGTCAGTTTGGCAACATTGCAAATATTTGAAAATATTGAAGAAAATTGTCAGTTTGGCAATATTGCACGAAAATTTGTAAAAAGGACAGTTTGGCAACATTGCAAAAATTTGAAAATATTGAAGAAAAATGTCAATTTGGCAACATTGCATGAAAATTTGTAAAAAAGTCAGTTTGGCAGCATTGCACAAATTTGGTAAAAAATTAAGAAAAATGTCAATTTGACAATATTGCAAGAAAATTTGTAACAAGGTTAGTTGGCAACATTGCAAAAATTTGGTAAAAAATTACGAAAAATGTCAATTTGACAATATTGCAAGAAAATTTGTAACAAGGTTAGTTGGCAACATTGCAAAAATTTGGTAAAAATTAAGGAAAATGTCAATTTGACAACATTGTAAAAATTTAGTAAAAATGAATAAAAGTGCCAATTTGACAACATTGCAAGAAAATTTGTGAAAATATCAATTAGGCAACATTGCAAAAATTAGGTAAAAATGAAGAAACATGTCAATTTGGCAACATTGCAAAAATTTGGCAAAAATGAAGAAAAGTGTCAGTTTGACAACATTGCAAGAAAATTTGTAAAATGGTCAGTTTGGCAACATTGCAAAAATTAGGTAAAAATGAAGAAAAATGTCAATTTGGCAACATTGCAAAAATTTGGCAAAAATTAAGAAAAATGTCAATTTGGCAACATTGCAAGAAAATTTCTAAAATGGTCAATTTGGCAACATTGCAAAAATTAGGTAAAAATGAAGAAAAATGTCAATTTGGCAACATTGCAAAAATTAGGTAAAAATGAAGAAAAGTGTCGATTTGACAACATTGCAAGAAAATTTGTAAAAAGGTCAGTTTGGCAACATTGCAAAAATTTGGCAAAAATGAAGAAAAATGTCAATTTGGCAACATTGCAAAAATTAGGTAAAAATGAAGAAAAATGTCAATTTGGCAACATTGCAAAAATTAGGTAAAAATGAAGAAAAGTGTCGATTTGACAACATTGCAAGAAAATTTGTAAAAAGGTCAGTTTGGCAACATTGCAAAAATTTGGCAAAAATGAAGAAAAATGTCAATTTGGCAACATTGCAAAAATTAGGTAAAAATGAAGAAAAATGTCAATTTGGCAACATTGCAAAAATTAGGTAAAAATGAAGAAACATGTCAATTTGGCAACATTGCAAAAATTTGGCAAAAATTAAGAAAAGTGTCAGTTTGGCAACATTGCAAGAAAATTTGTAAAAAGGTCAGTTTGGCAACATTGCAAAAATTTGGCAAAAATTAAGAAAAATGTCAATTTGGCAACATTGCAAAAATTAGGTAAAAATGAAGAAAAATGTCAATTTGGCAACATTGCAAAAATTAGGTAAAAATGAAGAAAAGTGTCGATTTGACAACATTGCAAGAAAATTTGTAAAAAGGTCAGTTTGGCAACATTGCAAAAATTTGGCAAAAATGAAGAAAAATGTCAATTTGGCAACATTGCAAAAATTAGGTAAAAATGAAGAAAAATGTCAATTTGGCAACATTGCAAAAATTAGGTAAAAATGAAGAAAAGTGTCAATTTGACAACATTGCAAGAAAATTTGTAAAATGGTCAGTTTGGCAACATTGCAAACATTTGGCAAAAATGAATAAAAGTGCCAATTTGACAACATTGCAAGAAAATTTGTGAAAATATCAGTTTGGCAACATTGCAAATATTTGAAAATATTGAAGAAAATTGTCAATTTGGCAACATTGCACAAATTTGTTAAAAATGAAGAAAACTGTCAGTTTGGCAACATTGGAAATATTTAGTAAAATTTAGAAAAATTGTTCGTTTGGCAACGCTGCAAAAAGTTAATAAAATCCTTTGCGACTGCTTTAGGAGCATTTTGAAGTTTCTAGAAGATTTTGGAAGTTTCTGGAAACTTCCAGACTGTATTAAAATCTTCCAGTTTGTTTGAAATGCTTTTCGACTGCTTTGGACGTTTTTAGCTTATTCTGGAAGCTTTTGAAAGTTTCTAAAGCCTTCTGGAAGCTTCTGGACAATTCTAGATTGTTCACGAAGTTTTGATAGTTTTTGGAAAATTCTGAAAGCTTCTAGAAGCTTCAAGACTATTTTTTGGAGCAGTTGGACGGATCGGAGCTTCTAAATTGTTCTGGAACAGTTTAGGAAGTTTGATACTGTTGTGGAACGTCTTAGACACTTCTTACAAGCTTTTGGACTGTTCTGGAACGTTCCAAAGTGTTCTAGAAGCTTCTAGACCTTTCGAAAGAACACTGCAGGCTTAAATTAAGCCGCAGAAGTCTCTGGAAACATTTCTACCTCATTTTTAAGGCAAAATCGATTCTAGAATTTTCAAGTTAAGTCATATTTCAGCTCACACCGCCACCGACCAGTACCAAACCCAGATTGACAACGTTGCCGCAATGCAAATAATCCAGAAGTTTCACATGGAAAGTATGGGATGGGCGGATATCGGCTACAATTTTTGCATCGGATCAGACGGAAATGCCTACGAAGGTACAACCACTTGAAGGTCCAAATACTTTCGCTTCAGAATCTGATTCTGTTCCAAAGATGATTTCTCAGAAAAACCCGTGAAATTAGATGCAGGACAGTGGATTGTCGAACTTAGGCAACGTTCAGGTTCATAAGCTTTCCGAAAAGTACTTTAACGTAAATAATCGACCAGTTTCTATGCACCAATGGAAAGAGCATGAAATTTACTATATTAGAGAGCAATTTGAACACTCAGTATAGTACGGTTTGCTTAATCTGGCTTACAATGCGTTAGAAGGGTGTGGAAGTCTAAATTTACACGAAATTCAGGCTCATAAGCTTTCCGAAAAGTACTTTAACGTTAGTAATCCCTTGTTTTCACTATTTGACAGTGGGAACCAACCAATTTACTATATTTGTACCAAATTTGAACACTCAGTATAACACGGTTTGCTTAATTTGGCTTAAAATGTTTTGGAAGAACGTGAATGTCCAATTTTACACTGAAATCAACCTCATAAGCTTTCCGAAAAGTACTTAAACGTAAATAATTATTTGTTTTCAATATTCTACAGTGGGAACCAACCAATTTACTTTATTCGTGCCAAATTTGAACACTCAGTATAGTACAGTTTGCTTAATCTCGCTTAAAATATCTTTGAAAGATGTGTATGTTCAGTTTTGCACGGAAATCAGACTCATAAGCTTCCCGAAAAGTACTTTAACGTAAATAATTAACTGTTCTCACTATTTTACAGTGAGAACAAACCAATTTACTATATTCTGACTAAATTTGAACACTCAGTATAGTAGGGTTTGCTTAATTTGGCTTAAAATGTCTTGGAAGGATGTGAATGTCCAATTTTACACTGAAATCAACCTCATAAGCTTTCCGAAAAGTACTTTAACGTAAATAACTAATTGTTTTCAATATTCTACAGTGGGAACCAATCAATTTACTATATTTGTACCAAATTTGAACACTCCGTATAGTACGGTTTGCTTAATCTGGCTTAAAATGCCTTAGAAGGGTGTGGAAGTCCAAATTTACGCGAAATTTAGGCTCATAAGCTTTCCGAAATGTACTTAAACGTAAATAATTAATTGTTTTCAATATTCTACAGTGGGAACCAACTCATTTACTGTATTCGTGCCAAATTTGAACACTCGGTATAGTACGGTTTGCTTAATCTGGCTTAAAATGTCTTGGAAGAACGTGAATGTCCAATTTTACACTGAAATCAACCTCATAAGCTTTCCGAAAAGTACTTTAACGTTAGCAATCCACTGTTTTCAATATTCTACAGTGGGAACCAACAAATTTACTATATTCGTGCCAAATTTGAACACTCAGTATAGTACGGTTTGCTTAATCTGGCTTAAAATGTCTTGGAAGGATGTGAATGTCCAGTTTTGCACTGAAATCAGACTCATAAGCTTCCCTAAAAGTACTTTAACGTAAATAATGCATAGTTTTTGAGATACTACAGTGGGAAGCAACTAATTTACTATATTTATGCCAAATTTGAACAAAAAGAACAGCTGCATTTTCTTGGTTGGAGGCAAAGTGAAGAAGAACCTCCCCTTGGAAAAATCTCTTACCATTTTCAAGGGAATTACTCGATTTATGTGGTTTTTTGAGTGATTCTAATGAATCACTCAGTATATTTAGGCTTGTCTGAGGTTGGTTTAATAAGATTTGCAATGAAATTTTGGGTAAAAAAACGGAGGGTTTGTGGACCTGGCAGTTGCGCCACAACTCGGAATCAGACACTTAAGCTTTCCGAAAAGTACTTTAACGTAAATAATTAATTGTTTTCAATATTCTACGATGGGAAGCAATCAATTTACTATATTCGTGCCAAATTTGAACACTCTGTATAGTATGGTTTGCTTAATCCGGCTTAAAATGTCTTTAAAGTGGGAGAATGTCCAATTTTGCACGGAAATCAGACTCATATGCTGTCCGAAAAGTACTTTAACGAAAATAATTAATTGTTTTTATTAATCTACAGTGGGAACCAACCAATTTACTATATTTATGCCAAATTTGAACACTCTGTATAGTATGGTTTGCTTAATCCGGCTTAAAATGTCTTTAAAGTGTGAGAATGTAAAATTTTGCCCGAAAATCAGACTCATATGCTGTCCGAAAAGTACTTTAACGAAAATAATTAATTGTTTTTAATATTCTACAGTGGGACCCAATCAATTTACTATATTTATGCCAAATTTGAACACTCTGTATAGTATGGTTTGCTTAATCCGGCTTAAAATGTCTTTAAAGTGGGAGAATGTCCAATTTTGCACGGAAATCAGACTCATATGCTGTCCGAAAAGTACTTTAACGAAAATAATTAATTGTTTTTATTAATCTACAGTGGGAACCAACCAATTTACTATATTTATGCCAAATTTGAACACTCTGTATAGTATGGTTTGCTTAATCCGGCTTAAAATGTCTTTAAAGTGTGAGAATGTAAAATTTTGCCCGAAAATCAGACTCATATGCTGTCCGAAAAGTACTTTAACGTAATTAATTAATTGTTTTTAATATTCTACAGTGGGACCCAATCAATTTACTATATTTGTGCCAAATTTGAACACTCGGTATAGTATGGTTTCCTTAATCCGGCTTAAAATGTCTTTAAAGTGGGAGAATGTCCAATTTTGCACGGAAATCAGATTCATATGCTGTCCGAAAAGTACTTTAACGAAAATAATTAATTGTTTTTATTAATCTACAGTGGGAACCAACCAATTTACTATATTCGTGCCAAATTTGAACACTCTGTATAGTATGGTTTGCTTAATCCGGCTTAAAATGTCTTTAAAGTGTGAGAATGTAAAATTTTGCCCGAAAATCAGACTCATATGCTGTCCGAAAAGTACTTTAACGAAAATAATTAATTGTTTTTATTAATCTACAGTGGGAACCAACCAATTTACTATATTTATGCCAAATTTGAACACTCTGTATAGTATGGTTTGCTTAATCCGGCTTAAAATGTCTTTAAAGTGTGAGAATGTAAAATTTTGCCCGAAAATCAGACTCATATGCTGTCCGAAAAGTACTTTAACGAAAATAATTAATTGTTTTTATTAATCTACAGTGGGAACCAACCAATTTACTATATTCGTGCCAAATTTGAACACTCGGTATAGTATGGTTTGCTTAATCCGGCTTAAAATGTCTTTAAAGTGGGAGAATGTAAAATTTTGCCCGAAAATCAGACTCATATGCTGTCCGAAAAGTACTTTAACGAAAATAATTAATTGTTTTTAATATTCTACAGTGGGACCCAATCAATTTACTATATTTATGCCAAATTTGAACACTCTGTATAGTATGGTTTGCTTAATCCGGCTTAAAATGTCTTTAAAGTGTGAGAATGTAAAATTTTGCCCGAAAATCAGACTCATATGCTGTCCGAAAAGTACTTTAACGAAAATAATTAATTGTTTTTATTAATCTACAGTGGGAACCAACCAATTTACTATATTCGTGCCAAATTTGAACACTCTGTATAGTATGGTTTGCTTAATCCGGCTTAAAATGTCTTTAAAGTGTGAGAATGTAAAATTTTGCCCGAAAATCAGACTCATATGCTGTCCGAAAAGTACTTTAACGAAAATAATTAATTGTTTTTATTAATCTACAGTGGGAACCAACCAATTTACTATATTTATGCCAAATTTGAACACTCTGTATAGTATGGTTTGCTTAATCCGGCTTAAAATGTCTTTAAAGTGTGAGAATGTAAAATTTTGCCCGAAAATCAGACTCATATGCTGTCCGAAAAGTACTTTAACGAAAATAATTAATTGTTTTTATTAATCTACAGTGGGAACCAACCAATTTACTATATTTGTGCCAAATTTGAACACTCGGTATAGTATGGTTTGCTTAATCCGGCTTAAAATGTCTTTAAAGTGGGAGAATGTCCAATTTTGCACGGAAATCAGATTCATATGCTGTCCGAAAAGTACTTTAACGAAAATAATTAATTGTTTTTATTAATCTACAGTGGGAACCAACCAATTTACTATATTTATGCCAAATTTGAACACTCTGTATAGTATGGTTTGCTTAATCCGGCTTAAAATGTCTTTAAAGTGTGAGAATGTAAAATTTTGCCCGAAAATCAGACTCATATGCTGTCCGAAAAGTACTTTAACGAAAATAATTAATTGTTTTTATTAATCTACAGTGGGAACCAACCAATTTACTATATTCGTGCCAAATTTGAACACTCGGTATAGTATGGTTTGCTTAATCCGGCTTAAAATGTCTTTAAAGTGGGAGAATGTCCAATTTTGCACGGAAATCAGATTCATATGCTGTCCGAAAAGTACTTTAACGAAAATAATTAATTGTTTTTATTAATCTACAGTGGGAACCAACCAATTTACTATATTCGTGCCAAATTTGAACACTCTGTATAGTATGGTTTGCTTAATCCGGCTTAAAATGTCTTTAAAGTGTGAGAATGTAAAATTTTGCCCGAAAATCAGACTCATATGCTGTCCGAAAAGTACTTTAACGAAAATAATTAATTGTTTTTATTAATCTACAGTGGGAACCAACCAATTTACTATATTCGTGCCAAATTTGAACACTCGGTATAGTATGGTTTGCTTAATCCGGCTTAAAATGTCTTTAAAGTGGGAGAATGTCCAATTTTGCACGGAAATCAGATTCATATGCTGTCCGAAAAGTACTTTAACGAAAATAATTAATTGTTTTTAATATTCTACAGTGGGACCCAATCAATTTACTATATTTATGCCAAATTTGAACACTCTGTATAGTATGGTTTGCTTAATCCGGCTTAAAATGTCTTTAAAGTGTGAGAATGTAAAATTTTGCCCGAAAATCAGACTCATATGCTGTCCGAAAAGTACTTTAACGAAAATAATTAATTGTTTTTATTAATCTACAGTGGGAACCAACCAATTTACTATATTTATGCCAAATTTGAACACTCTGTATAGTATGGTTTGCTTAATCCGGCTTAAAATGTCTTTAAAGTGGGAGAATGTCCAATTTTGCCCGAAAATCAGACTCATATGCTGTCCGAAAAGTACTTTAACGTAATTAATTAATAATTTTTATTACTCTACAATGGGACCCAATCAATTTACTATATTCGTACCAAATTTGAACCCAGTTTACTACAGTTTTCTGTAGAAATTATCCAAAACAACAAATTCGTCTTGAGGTGAAAGTAACAACCTTTTCCAGAAGATTACCACTTAGGAAGTGAAATTGCAGGTAGAGGCTGGTTCAATCAGGGCAGCCACACTTTAGGCTACAACACTTCCTCAATTGGAATCGCATTTATCGGTTGTTTTCTCAACCAATTGCCGCCCAAATCCGCCCTGGACCGTTGCAGGGATCTGATAGCGGAAGGGGTGGAAATGGGCGCGATTCGGCCCGATTACGATTTGATTGGGCAGTGTCAGTGCCGCCCGTTTCTCAGTCCCGGATTGAGATTGTACGAAGAAGTGGCCACTTGGGAACACTTCAATCCCAACATTCGAAACACCGATCCTTGTTTGGTGAGATGATTCCTTGACTATACGGAGCCAAGTTGTTCCAGACTTTGTACGGAATGTGTGTAGTAGAAGAAAACCAAAGAATGTCAAATAAAATGTGACAATCTAAACAATGTCTTGGGTTTGTCTTGTCCCTGGGACTTTGTGGAAGCTTCTGAGAGTTTCTGAAAGATTCTGAGATTTTTTTGAACCTTCTGAGACATTGTGAGAGTCTCTGGGATTTTCTGGAAGCTTCTGAGACATTTTAAAACTCCCTGGGACTTTATGAAAACTTTAAATTAACATTAAATTTGCTACCCAATGACATCAAAAAACACTACAAATTCAAGTACAGTTAGAGAGAAAAGTGGTATCAAATTTAAAACTGCCAAAATGGCAGTTTTCAAGGACAGTCAGGGTGAAAATCGCTTGTAAAACCCACTTGGAGTAAGAAAATTACTGTTTTAAGCACATTTTTGGAATCCTCATTAAATTTCCTATCTAAAGACATAAAAAAATACTTCAAAATCAAGTACAGTCAGGAAGAAAAGTGGTGGGAAAAGTTGAACTGCCAAAAAGACAGTTTTCAAAGACAGTCATGGTCAAAATCGCTTGTCAAACTAACTTGGAGTACAAAAATGACAGTTTTAAGCACATTTTTGGAATCCTCATTAAATTTCCTATCTAAAGACATAAAAAAACACTAAAAAATCAAGTACAGTCAGGGAGAAAAGTGGTGTAAATATTTTAACTGCCAAAATGACAGTTTTCAAGGACAGTCAGGGTGAAAATCGCTTGTAAAACCCACTTGGAGTACGGAAATGACAGTTTTAAGCACATTTTTGGAATCCTCATTAAATTTCCTATCTAACGACATAAAAAAATACTTCAAAATCAAGTACAGTCAGGAAGAAAAGTAATGTGAAATTTGAAACTGCCAAAATGACAGTTTTCAAGGACAGTCAGGGTGAAAATCGCTTTTTAAACCCACTTGGAGTACGAAAATAAGCGTTTTAAGCACATTTTTGGAATCCTCATTAAATTTCCTATCAAATGACATTAAAAAATACTACAAAATCAAGTACAGTCAGGGAGAAAAGTGGTGTAAAAGTTGAACTGCCAAAAAGACAGTTCTCAAGGACAGTCAGGGACAAAATGGCTTGGTAAACCCACTTGGAGTAAGAAAATAACTGTTTTAATCACATTTTTGGAATCCTCATTAAATTTCCTATCTAATGACATAAAAAAACACTAAAAAATCAAGTACAGTTAGGAAGAAAAGTAATGTGAAATTTGAAACTGCCAAAATGACAGTTTTCAAGGACAGTCAGGGTGAAAATCGCTTGTAAAACCCACTTGGAGTAAGAAAATTACTGTTTCAAGCACATTTTTAGAATCCTCATTAAATTCCCTATCTAACGACATAAAAAAAACACTACAAAATCAAGTACAGTCAGGGATAAAAGTGGTGTAAAAAGCTGAACTGCCAAAAAGACAGTTTTCAGAGACAGTCAACGTCAAAATCGCTTGTAAAACCCACTTGGAGTACGAAAATGACTGTTTTAAGCACATTTTTGAAATCCTCATTAAATTTCCTATCTAACGACATAAAAAAACACTAAAAAATCAAGTACAGTCAGGGAGAAAAGTGGTGTAAAATGTTGAACTGCCAAAATGACAGTTTTCAAAGTCAGTCAGGGTCAAAATCGCCTGTAAAACCCACTTTTGTGAAAGCCTCTAAGAATTTCTGTAAATTTCTGGGATTTTCGGAGCGCTTCTGAGACATTGAGCCTCTGAGACACTGAGCCTCTGAGATTCTGGAATTTTCGTCAAAAAATACGAAAAAAGTCATCTGTGGTTCTTCTAGAAGCTTTTGAAATCTTAGAAAGTCTCAAAAGCTACCAGAAAGCGCCAGAAGCTTCTAGAGAGTCTCAGAAACTTGCAGAAAGCCTCGGAAGCTGGCAGAAAGTCCTAGACGCTTCCAGAAAGTTTCAAAAATCTCCAGAGAGCCTCAGAAGCTTCCAGAAAGTCCCAGAACGTCCCAAAAGCTTCTAGAGACTCTCGGGAACTGCCAGAAAGCTTTAGAAGCTACCAGAAAGTTTCCAGGTCGTCCGAGAAGCTTCCAGAATGGCAGAGAACTTTCTGGATAGTCTCAAAAACTTTCATAAAGTTTCAGAAGCTACCTAGAATTTCTAGAAACTTCCAGAAGGTCCAGGAAGCTTCTAAAAAGTTCCAGACACTTTGGAAGAGCTTCAGAAGTTACCAGCAAGTTCCAGATGCTTCTATAATGTTCCAGAAGCTTCCACAATTTCCCAGAAACTTCCAGATAATTCCAGAAGCTTTTTCAGTCAAAAACACAATCAAAATCATCTGTAGTTGTTCTAGCAGCTTCCTAGCATGTTCTAGACACTTCTAGAGAGTCTCAGAACCTTCCGGAAAGCCTCAGAAACTTCACAAGTGTCTTAGAAGCGTTCTGACTGCTATTTTTCCAGTATTTTGACAAGTTTCAGGAAAAAAACACGCACAAAAGCGTATGTAATGGTTCTAGAAGCTTTCGGAACTTTTCAGAATGTACCAGAAGCTTCTAGAAAATTCCAGAAACTTCCAGAAAAGAGCAGAATTGCTTTAAAGCTTCAGAAGTGTCTTAGAAGCGTTCAGACTGCTATTTTTCCAGTATTTTGACAAGTTTTACTCAAAAACACCCACAAAAGCATCTGTAATGGTTCTAGAAGCTTTCGGAACCTTTTAGAATGTTCCAGAAGCTTCTAGAAAATTCCAGAACAAAGCAGAATTGCTTAAAAGCTTCAGAAGTGTCTTAGAAGCGTTCAGACTGCTATTTTTCCAGTATTTTGACAAGTTTCAGGAAAAAACACGCACAAAAGCATCTGAGATGGTTCTAGAAGCTTTCGGAACCTTTTAGAATGTTCCAGAAGCTTCTAGAAAATCCCAGAAACTTCCAGAACAGAGCAGAATTGCTTTAAAGCTTCAGAAGTGTCTTAGAAGCGTTCAGACTGCTATTTTTCCAGTATTTTGACAAGTTTTACTCAAAAACACCCACAAAAGCATCTGTAATGGTTCTAGAAGCTTTCGGAACCTTTTAGAATGTTCCAGAAGCTTCTAGAAAATTCCAGAACAAAGCAGAATTGCTTAAAAGCTTCAGAAGTGTCTTAGAAGCGTTCAGACTGCTATTTTTCCAGTATTTTGACAAGTTTCAGGAAAAAACACGCACAAAAGCATCTGAGATGGTTCTAGAAGCTTTCGGAACCTTTTAGAATGTTCCAGAAGCTTCTAGAAAATCCCAGAAACTTCCAGAACAGAGCAGAATTGCTTTAAAGCTTCAGAAGTGTCTTAGAAGCGTTCAGAATGCTATTTTTGCAGTATTTTGACAAGCTTCAGGAAAAAACACGCACAAAAGCATCTGTAATGGTTCTAGAAGCTTTCGGAACATTTTAGAATGTTCCAGAAGCTTATAGAAAATTCTAGAACAAGTCAGAATTGCTTTAAAGCTTCAGAAGTGTCTTAGAAGCATTCAGACTGCTATTTTTCCAGTATTTTGACAAGTTTCAGGAAAAAACACGCACAAAAGCATCTGTAATGGTTCTAGAAGCTTTCTGAAGCTTTTAGAATGTTCCAGAAAATCCCAGAAACTTCCAGAACAGAGCAGAATTGCTTAAAAGCTTCAGAAGTGTCTTAGAAGCATTCAGACTGCTATTTTTCCAGTATTTTGACAAGTTTCAGGAAAAAACACGCACAAAAGCATCTGTAATGGTTCTAGAAGCTTTCTGAAGCTTTTAGAATGTTCCAGAAAATCCCAGAAACTTCCAGAACAGAGCAGAATTGCTTAAAAGCTTCAGAAGTGTCTTAGAAGCATTCAGACTGCTATTTTTCCAGTATTTTGACAAGTTTCAGGAAAAAACACGCACAAAAGCATCTGTAATGGTTCTAGAAGCTTTCAGAACCTTTTAGAATGTTCGAGAAGCTTCTAGAAAATTCCAGAAACTCCTAGAACAGAGCAGAATTGCTTTAAAGCTTCAGAAGTGTCTTTGAAGCGTTCAGACTGCTATTTTTCCAGTATTTTGACAAGTTTCAGGAAAAAACACGCACAAAAGCATCTGTAATGGTTCTAGAAGCTTCCGGAACCTTATAGAATGTTCCAGAAGCTTCCAGAAAAGCCCAGAAACTTCCACAACAGAGCAGAATTGCTTAAAAGCTTCAGAAGTGTCTTAGAAGCGTTCAGACTGCTATTTTTCTAGTATTTTGACAAGTTTCAGTCAAAAACACGCACAAAAGCATCTGTAATGGTTCTAGAAGCTTTCGGAACCTTTTAGAATGTTTGAGAAGCTTCTAGAAAATCCCAGAAACTTCCAGAACAGAGCAGAATTGCTTAAAAGCTTCAGAAGTGTCTTAGAAGCGTTCAGACTGCTATTTTTCCAGTATTTTGACAAGTTTCAGGAAAAAACATGCACAAAACCATCTGTAATGGTTCTAGAAGCTTTCTGAAGCTTTTAGAATGTTCCAGAAGCTTCCAGAAAAGCCCAGAAACTTCCAGAACAGAGCAGAATTGCTTAAAAGCTTCAGAAGTGTCTTAGAAGCATTCAGACTGCTATTTTTCCAGTATTTTGACAAGTTTCAGGAAAAAACACGCACAAAAGCATCTGTAATGGTTCTAGAAGCTTTCAGAACCTTTTAGAATGTTCCAGAAGCTTCCAGAAAAGCCCAGAAACTTCCACAACAGAGCAGAATTGCTTAAAAGCTTCAGAAGTGTCTTAGAAGCGTTCAGACTGCTATTTTTCCAGTATTTTGACAAGTTTCAGGAAAAAACACGCACAAAAGCATCTGTAATGGTTCTAGAAGCTTTCTGAAGCTTTTAGAATGTTCGAGAAGCTTCCAGAAAATCCCAGAAACTTCCAAAACGGAGCAGAATTGCTTAAAAGCTTCAGAAGTGCCTTAGAAGCGTTCAGACTGCTATTTTTCTAGTATTTTGACAAGTTTCAGGAAAAAACACGCACAAAAGCATCTGTAATGGTTCTAGAAGCTTTCGGAACCTTTTAGAATGTTCGAGAAGCTTCTAGAAAATTCCAGAAACTTCTAGAACAGAGCAGAATTGCTTAAAAGCTTCAGAAGTGTCTTAGAAGCGTTCAGACTGCTATTTTTCCAGTATTTTGACAAGTTTCAGGAAAAAACACGCACAAAAGCATCTGTAATGGTTCTAGAAGCTTTCGGAACCTTTTAGAATGTTCCAGAAGCTTCCAGAAAAGCCCAAAAACTTCCAGAACAGAGCAGAATTGCTTTAAAGCTTCAGAAGTGTCTTAGAAGCGTTCAGACTGCTATTTTTCCAGTATTTTGACAAGTTTCAGGAAAAAACACGCACAAAAGCATCTGTAATGGTTCTAGAAGCTTTCTGAAGCTTTTAGAATGTTCGAGAAGCTTCCAGAAAATCCCAGAAACTTCCAAAACGGAGCAGAATTGCTTAAAAGCTTCAGAAGTGCCTTAGAAGCGTTCAGACTGCTATTTTTCTAGTATTTTGACAAGTTTCAGGAAAAAACACGCACAAAAGCATCTGTAATGGTTCTAGAAGCTTTCGGAACCTTTTAGAATGTTCGAGAAGTTTCCAGAAAATCCCAGAAACTTCTAGAACAGAGCAGAATTGCTTTAAAGCTTCAGAAGTGTCTTAGAAGCGTTCAGAATGCTATTTTTGCAGTATTTTGACAAGTTTCAGGAAAAAACCCGCACAAAAGCATCTGTAATGGTTCTAGAAGCTTCCCGAACCTTTCAGAATGTTCGAGAAGCTTATAGAAAATTCTAGAACAAGTCAGAATTGCTTTAAAGCTTCAGAAGTGTCTTAGAAGCATTCAGACTGCTATTTTTCCAGTATTTTGACAAGTTTCAGGAAAAAACACGCACAAAAGCATCTGTAATGGTTCTAGAAGCTTCCCGAACTTTTCAGAATGTTCGAGAAGCTTCTAGAAAGTCCCAGAAACTTCCAGAACAACGCAGAATTGCTTTAAGGCTTCAGAAGTGCCTTAGAAGCGTTCAGACTGCTATTTTTCTAGTATTTTGACAAGTTTCAGGAAAAAACTCGCACAAAAGCATCTGTAATGGTTCTAGAAGCTTCCCGAACCTTTCAGAATGTTCGAGAAGCTTATAGAAAATTCTAGAACAAGTCAGAATTGCTTTAAAGCTTCAGAAGTGTCTTAGAAGCATTCAGACTGCTATTTTTCCAGTATTTTGACAAGTTTCAGGAAAAAACACGCACAAAAGCATCTGTAATGGTTCTAGAAGCTTCCCGAACCTTTCAGAATGTTCGAGAAGCTTCTAGAAAGTCCCAGAAACTTCCAGAACAACGCAGAATTGCTTTAAGGCTTCAGAAGTGTCTTAGAAGCATTCAGACTGCTATTTTTCCAGTATTTTGACAAGTTTCAGGAAAAAACACGCACAAAAGCATCTGTAATGGTTCTAGAAGCTTCCCGAACCTTTCAGAATGTTCGAGAAGCTTCTAGAAAGTCCCAGAAACTTCCAGAACAACGCAGAATTGCTTTAAGGCTTCAGAAGTGTCTTAGAAGCGTTCAGAATGCTTTTTTTTCCAGTATTTTGACAAGTTTCAGGAAAAAACATCCACAAAAGCATCTGTAATGGTTCTAGAAGCTTCCGGAACCCTTTAGGATGTTCAAAAAGCTTCCAGAAAATCCCAGAAACTTCCAGAACAGAGCAGAATTGCTTAAAAGCTTCAGAAGGATCAGTTTCTGTGCCTTTTAACCGTTTTAATGTAATTTACAGACTTTTCAAGGCTAAAAACGACATTTTCAGGTCACGTGACAGTTGTTGACACCTGTCAATTTACTTTTGCAGTGTTGCCAACTCCAAATTTAAATTATTTCAGTCGCGCCACGAGTTTTACTATTAGTAGTTGCAACGCAGACAGTTTTCTTCTTGTAACTCCCTTAAACGGCGTTTTAGGTCAAAAATCCTTTGAAACAATCTTGTAGAGAATTGAATTCCCTACAACTCTCCTTATTTACACTTTTACTGTAACTGCTCAAATAACGGAGCTACGCTCCGTTGAATACCAACAAACCAAGTCAATGTTTGTATTGTTCCCAAAACTGGTTTGTAACCATAGAAACGATCAATTCTGTCCAATTATCGATTAGATTGTCAAGTGAAAACGATTCAGTTTGTTTGTATCGTTCAAGCTTCGTTTCTGGTTATTTCGTTCAGTTTGGTTACGTTTACGCGGTAGAAAGTGAACGAAAACCACCAAAATGTCGCGATTTAACCTCAAAAAATACAACAAACGTGATACTCTGGAACAAACCGAGTCAAAAGTGAGCATTTTGAGTGATTCGGAGGAGGAAAAGTCAACGGAAATGTCCGAAAACGAGTCCAGTACTGGACTAAGAGGAGGTTTAATGGCAGGCCGGATTAAGTGAGTATTTTAGTGGGAAAAAATGGAATTTTTGCACCCTGTAAGCATATAGTCGGATTCTACATTTAATTCTGCACATTTTTGCTCTCTTACAAAATTTTCGTATCTTTAACCGTTTGCGAGATATTTATTAAAAACCAGTTTCTTGTTACTTTGACCAGAAATTTCAAAACGGACCCTTAAATTTTAAAAATTGAATAACTCCGCCATTTTTTAAGTTACAGGATGCGCAAACCACTCAAAATAAACCTTTTTGAGTGCTCTTTCCTGTCATACCAGTCACATGATTGGTTCTTGTGAAATGTATACAGGGTGTGGCAAAATACAGGGTTGAGTTGGTTTTTTGGCCCCTGACCACCCTTAGGGGCTTTATAACGCTTTAAAACTTCCATAACCAGATTCTGCGTTTAATTCTGAACAATTTTGCTCTCTTACAAAATTTTTGTATCTTTAACCATTTTCGAGATATTTAATAAAAACCAGATGCTTGATATACTTTGAACAAAACTTTCAAAATGGACCCTTAAATTTTCAAAATTGAATAACTCCGCCATTTTTTAAGTTACAGGGTGCGCAAACCACTCAAAATAAAGCTCTTCGAGTGCTCTTTCCTGTCGTACCAATCACTTGATTGGTTCTTGTGAAATGTATACAGGGTGTGGCAAATTACAGGTTTTTTTTTGTATTTTGGCCCCTGACCACCCTTAGGGGCTTTAGAACGCTTTCAAACTTCCATAACCAGATTTTAAATTTAATTCTGAACAATTTTGCTCTCTTACTAAGTTTTTGTATCTTTAACCGTTTGCGAGATATTTAATAAAAACCAATTGCTTGATATACTTTGACCAAAACTTTCAAAATGGACCCTTAAACTTTCAAAATTGAATACCTCCGCCATTTTTTAAGTTACAGGGTGCGCAAACCACTCAAAATAACGCTTTTTGGGTGCTCTTTCCTGTCATACCAATCACTTGATTGGTTCTTGTGAAATGTATACAGGGTGTGGCAAAATACAGGGTTGAGTTGGTTTTTTGGCCCCTCACGACCCTTAGGGGATTTGTAGCGCTTTCAAACTTACATAGCCAGATTCTAAATTTAATTCTGAACAATTTTGCTCTCTTACAAAATTTTTGTATCTTTGACCGTTTTCCAGATATTTAATAAAAACCAGTTGCTTGATATACTTTGAACAAAACTTTCAAAACGGACCCTCAAATTTTCAAAATTGAATAACTCCGCCATTTTTTAAGTTACAGGATGCGCAAACCACTCAAAATAAAGCTCTTTGAGTGCTCTTTCCTGTCATACCACTCACTCGATCAGTTTCGGTCAAACATATACAGGGTGTGCCAAATTACAGGGTGATGCTGGTTTATCAGCCCCTGACGGCCTTTAGGGGCTTTAGGGAGTTTCCAAACTTACATAGTCAGATTCCGCGTGTGATTCTGAACAATTTTGCTCTCTTTCAAAATTTTCGTATCCTTAACCGTTTTCGAGATATTTAACAAAAACCAGTTGAACAGTACTTTTACCAAACGGACCCTAAAACTTTCAAAATTGAATAACTTCGCCATTTTTCAAGTTACAGGATGCGCAAACCACTCAAAATAAACCTTTTTGAGTGCTCTTTCCTGTCATACCAGTCACGTGGTCTGATTCTGCGCAAAGCTGGTTCGAATCCAGCTGAAGGCGCGATTTTAATCATTCATTAACGACAAAATCGTTTGCAGGAACGCAAAGACACCGATGATGGCGGAAAAACCGAAACGCAGTCGGATTTTCGAGCAGCTCCAGCTGGACAATGTCGACTTGAACGCCACCATGCAAAATAGACTTTCTGCGCATGACAGTTCGAATGTTCTAGATTCCGAAAGATTCACGTTTGTTGACGACTTGGTACGTGGCAAAATACGTTTTTAAGGTCACGTGACTGTTTTTGACAGACGACAATCGGTCTTTATTAGATTTCTGACAGTTAATTTGACAGTGTGACAACTGTCACTAACGTCAAAACTGTCAAATTGTGCTCGAAAGATGGAGAAGTTAGTGTTTTGAATAGTTTTCTCAAAATATTCAATTGAAAAGTCTTTCTGAGCTCTGTGACAGTTATTTTGACAGCTGTCACGTGACTGTCTGGCTAATTTGCGTTCTAGAACCACGTGACAACTGTCACTTACGTCAAAACTGTCAAATTGTGTTCAAAAGTTGCAAAATCACAGTTTGGAACAGTTTTTTGCAGTTTTCCAAACAAAACTTGTTTCTGAGCTCCGTGACAGTTATTTTGACAGTTGTCACGTGACTGTCTAGCTAATTTGCCTTATAGAACCACGTGACAACTGTCACTAACGTCAAAACTGTCAAATTGTGCTCAAAAGATGCAAAATCACGGTTTGGAACAGTTTTCTTGCAGTTTTCCAAACAAAACTTGTTTCTGAGCTCCGTGACAGTTATTTTGACAGTTGTCACGTGACTGTCTAGCTAATTTGCGTTCTAGAACCACGTGACAGCTGTCACTAACGTCAAAACTGTCAAATTGTGTTCAAAAGATGCAAAATCACGGTTTGAAACAGTTTTCTTGCAGTTTTCCAAACAAAACTTGTTTCTAAGCTCCGTGACAGTTATTTTGACAGTTGTCACGTGACTGTCTAGCTAATTTGCCTTATAGAACCACGTGACAACTGTCACTGACGTCAAAACTGTCAAATTGTGTTTAAAAGTAGCAAAATCACGGTTTGGAACTGTTTTCTTGCAGTTTTTCAAACAAAACTTGTTTCTGAGCTCCGTGACAGTTATTTTGACAGTTGTCACGTGAGTGTCTAGCTAATTTACGTTATATAAGCACGTGACAACTGTCACTTACGTCAAAACTGTCAAATTGTGCTCAAAAGTGCAAAATCACGGTTTGGAACAGTTTTCTTGCAATTTTCCAAACAAAACTTGTTTCTGAGCTCCGTGACAGTTATTTTGACAGCTGTCACGTGACTGTCTGGCTAATTTGCGTTCTAGAACCACGTGACAACTGTCACTTACGTCAAAACTGTCAAATTGTGCTCAGAAGATGCCAAAATCACGGTTTGGAAGAGTTTTCTTGCAGTTTTTCTAACAAAACTTGTTTCTGAGCTCTGTGACAGTTATTTTGACAGCTGTCACGTGACTTTCTTGCTAATTTGCATTATAGAACCACGTGACAACTGTCACTAACGTCAAAACTGTCAAAATGTGTTTAAAAGTAGCAAAATCACGGTTTGGAAGAGTTTTCTTGCAGTTTTTCTAACAAAACTTGTTTCTGAGCTCTGTGACAGTTATTTTGACAGTTGTCACGTGACTGTCTGGCTAATTTGCGTTCTAGAACCACGTGACAACTGTCACTGACTTCAAAACTGTCAAAATGTGTTCAAAAAGTTGCAAAATCACGGTTTGGAACAGTTTTCTTGCATTTTTCCAAACAAAACTTGTTTCTGAGCTCCAGGACAGTTATTTTGACAGTTGTCACGTGACTGTCTAGGTAATTTGCATTATAGAATCATGTGACAACTGTCACTTATGTCAAAACTGTCAAATTGTGTTCAAAAGATGCAAAATCAGGGTTTGGAACAGTTTTCTTGCAGTTTTCCAAACAAAACTTGTTTCTGAGCTCCAGGACAGTTATTTTGACAGCTGTCACGTGACTGTCTAGGTAATTTGCGTTGTAGAACCACGTGACAACTGTCACTGACGTCAAAACTGTCAAAATGTGCTCAAAAGATGCAAAATCACGGTTTGGAACAGTTTTCTTGCAGTTTTCCAAACAAAACATGTTTCTGAGCTCCGTGACAGTTATTTTGACAGCTGTCACGTGATTGTCTAGGTAATTTGCGTTCTAGAACCACGTGACAACTGTCACTTACGTCAAAACTGTCAAAATGTGTTCAGAAGAGGAAAACATTTGGGTTTTGAATAGTTTTCTGAAAATATTCAATTGAAAAGACTTTCTGAGCTCTGTGACAGTTAATTTGACAGTTGTCACGTGACTGTCTGGCTAATTGACGTTCTAGAACCACGTGACAACTGTCACTTACGTCAAAACTGTCAAATTGTGCTCAAAAGTTGCAAAATCACGGTTTGGAACAGCTTTCTTGCATTTTTCCAAACAAAACTTGTTTCTGAGCTCCAGGACAGTTATTTTGACAGTTGTCACGTGACTGTCTAGGTAATTTGCATTATAGAATCATGTGACAACTGTCACTTATGTCAAAACTGTCAAATTGTGTTTAAAAGTAGCAAAATCACGGTTTGGAACAGTTTTCTTGCAGTTTTTCAAACAAAACTTGTTTCTGAGTTCTGGGACAGTTATTTTGACAGTTGTCACGTGACTGTCTAGCTAATTTGCGTTCTAGAACCACGTGACAACTGTCACTTACGTCAAAACTGTCAAATTGTGTTTAAAAGATGCAAAATCACGGTTTGGAACAGTTTTCTTGCAGTTTTCCAAACAAAACTTGTTTCTGAGCTCTGGGACAGTTATTTTGACAGCTGTCACGTGACTGTCTGGCTAATTTAGGTTATATAAGCACGTGACAACTGTCACTTACGTCAAAACTGTCAAAATATGTTCAAAAGATGCAAAAATTGGGGTTTTGTTTGTTTAGGGTCAGTTTAGCGAGCGCAAAGTGTCTGAATGGGTACTTAAACAACTTCAATCCCCTGTAACTCGGCTACAATGCAAAATTCTGGAAAATTTTAAAGAACTAAAATTGTAGCTAATTTAATTCTCTATCAAAACCTTAGAAGGGAATTTTGTTCTTAAAGGCCTCAGAAGGGAGATATTTGCCTAAGAACGTTTATGGAGAGCAAAGTGTCTGAATGTCTACTTACGGAACTTCCATCCCCCGTAACTCGGCTACGATGCAAAATTCGGGAAAATGTTAAAGAATAAAAATTGTAGCTAAATTAATTCTCTATCAAAACCTTAGAGGGGTGTTTTGTCGTTAAAAGCCTCAGAAGGGAGATATTTCTTCTACAACCACTTGACTGTACATTAGAAAAATGTTTCCAATTTCAGGCTCCAATTTCAAATCTGTCGGTCGACAACGAGGAAACTGTAGAAGATTTAGTGGACTTTTCGCCATCCCCAGCCAGTTTGCACTTCCAGCAAACGTTATCAGAGCAAGAGTGCTTTGCAGACAACATTCCTCCCCAGAAGAGCACTTCTCCAGTGTCTTTGCGTTGCTTCAAACCAGAAAACCACCAAAACAACGTGACTGAGTACGTTCCGGCTAGGAAGGGCAACCAAAACGACCTGAAACAAGTCGTGGTGGAGGCAGAAAACCTCCTCCAACTCACCTTCAAGTTGGTGAGGTTCCTGCACCATCCCCTGATGAGTTTGGAGCACTTTCTGGTGCACCAACTCCAGGAATTCCATCGAAAGTATCAGGAAATTGAAGCCAGAGGAGGGAAGCAAGCCAGGAAGGCGAAGAAACTCCAGAGAATCGTCCTGAAAATGTGGTCTGAGGTGAAACGACTCAGAAATGCGCAGAACTACTCCAACACCGCTCTGAGACTGGTTATCGTGGCTCAGAAGCAGTTTTCTGATGATCTTGGTGTAGGAAATGCGGATCGTCTGCAAATTGATGAGCTTCTGGACTTGAGGTTGGTGGGAGGTGAGTTGGTAGCTGAAGAAGGTGATGGTTTGGAGGTGGAGGAGGTTCTGAGGAGGAAAGTGGTGGAATCAACGAAGTTTACTCTCAAAATTTGGTGCGATGGGGTTCTGGTGGCCAAATCTGATCCGCAGTGTTTGAATCGGGATTTCGAACTGGATTTCTGTCAAAACTTTCCGATTCGCTTAACGAAGCCTCCTGATTGGTTCACGGTGGAATTGTACGAACATCCTAAAGGGTAAGTTAAGCATTAAAATGTACTACTAAGTGTACTAGATAATTGTACTAAAAAACTCAGGAATTTTTTAAAATTGTTTGAATGTTGCTTTGTGCATGAAAATTGGTTTATGTAGGGCTTTCAAGGTTCCACCCTGTATCTCACTAAATTGGACCGGAAAAGTACTGAAAAAAATCAGGGTTGTACTACTAGGTGTACTTGTAAATTGTACTAAAAAAGTACAATTGTTCTTTTACTGAGGAATTTTTTAAAATTGTTTGAATGTTGCTTTGTCTATGAAAGTTGGTTTATGAAGGGCTTTCAACGTTTCACCCTGTATCTCCCTAACTTGAACTGGAAAAGTTCTGAAAAAAATCAGGGTTGTACTACTAAATGTACTTGTAAATTGTACTAAAAAAGTACAATTGTTCTTTTACTGAGGAATTTTTTAAAATGGTTTGAATGTTGCTTTGTCTATGAAAGTTGGTTTATGAAGGGCTTCCAACGTTCCACCCTGTATCTCACTAAATGGAACAGGAAAAGTTATGAAAAAAAATCAGGGTTGTACTACTAAATGTACTTGTATATTGTACTAAAAAAGTACAATTGTTCATTAACTGAGAAATTTTTTAAAATTGTTTTAAAATTGCTTTGTCTATGAAAGTTGGTTGTAAAGGGCTTTCAACGTTTCACCCTGTATCTCTCTAATTTCAACTGGAAAAGTTCTGTAAAAAATCAGGGTTGTACTACTAAGTGTACTTGTAAATTGTACTAAAAAGTACAATTGTACGTTAACTGAGGAATTTTTTAAAATTGTTTGAAATTTGCTTTGTCCATGAAAGTTGGTTTATGTAGGGCTTTCAACGTTTCACCCTGTATCTCCCTAAATTGAACTGGAAAAGTTCTGTAAAAAATCAGGATTGTACTACTAAATGTACTTGTACATTGTACTAAAAAAGTACAATTGTTTATTAACTGAGGAATTTTTTAAAATTGTTTTAAAATTGCTTTGTCTATGAAAGTTGGTTTGTAAAGGGCTTTCAACGTTTCACCCTGCATCTCCCTAACTTGAACTGGAAAAGTTCTGAAAAAAATCAGGGTTGTACTACTAAGTGTACTTGTACATTGTGCTAAAAAAGTACAATTGTTCATTAACTGAGGAATTTTTTAAAATTGTTTGAAAATTGCTTTGTCTATGAAAGTTGGTTTATAAAGGGCTTCCAACGTTTCACCCTGTATCTTCCTAACTTGAACTGGAAAAGTTCTGAAAAAAATCAGGGTTGTACTAATAAATGTACTTGTAAATTGTACTAAAAAGTACAATTATACGTTAAATGAGGAATTTTAAAAAATTGTTTGAAAATTGCTTTGTCCATGAAAGTTGGTTCATGTAGGGCTTCCAACGTTTTACCCTGTATCTCAATAACTTGAACCGGAAAATTTGTAAAAAAATTCAGGGTAGTACTACTAAATGTACTTTTATATTGTACTAAAAAAGTACAATTGTTCATTAACTGAGGAATTTTTTAAAATTGTTTGAATGTTGCTTGGTCCATGAAAGTTGGTTTATGTAGGGCTTTCAAGGTTCCACCCTGTATCTGCCTAAATTGAACCGGAAAAGTTCTGTAAAACATCAGGGTTGTACTACTAAATGTACTTTTATATTGTACTAAAAAAGTACAATTGTTCATTAACTCAGGAATTTTTTAAAATTGTTTGAATGTTGCTTCGTTCAGGAAAGTTGGTTCATGTAAGGCTTCCAACGTTCCACCCTGTATCTCACTAAATTGGACCGGAAAAGTACTGAAAAAAATCAGGGTTGTACTACTAGGTGTACTTGTAAATTGTACTAAAAAAGTACAATTGTTCTTTTACTGAGGAATTTTTTAAAATTGTTTGAATGTTGCTTGGTGCATGAAAGTTGGTTTATGAAGGGCTTTCAACGTTTCACCCTGTATCTCACTAAATTGAACTGGAAAAGTTCTGTAAAAAATCAGGGTTGTACTAATACTAATAAATGTACTTGTAAATTGTACTAAAAGGTACAATTGTACATTAACTGAGAAATTTGTGAAAATTGTTTGAAAATTGCTTTGTGCATGAAAGTTGGTTTATGTAGGGCTTTCAACGTTTCACCCTGTATCTCTGATTTTAAAGTGTATTTTATGTCATTAGATAGGAAATTTAATGAGGATTTCAAAAATGTACTTAAAACTGTCATTTTCTCACTACAAGTAGGTTTTACAGGCGATTTTGTCCTTGACTGTCCTTTCAAACTGTGTTTCTAGCATTTCAAATTTTGACACCACTTTTCTTCCTGACTTTACATGATTTTCAAGTGTTTTTTATGTCATTGGATCGGAAATTTAACGAGGATTCCAAAAATGTGCCTAAAACTGTCATTTTCTCACTCCAAGTGGGTTTGACAAGCGATTTTGTCCTTGACTGTCCTTTCAAACTGTGTTTTTGACAGTTCAAATTTTGACACCCCTTTTCTCCCTGACTTTACCTGATTTTGTATTGTTTTTTATGTCATTAGATAGGAAATTTAATGAGGATTCCAAAAATGTATTTAAAACAGTCATTTTCTCACTCCAAGTGGGTTTTACATGCGATTTTGTCCCTGACTGTCCTTTCAAACTGTGTTTCTGACAAATCAAACTTTGACACCACTTTTCTTCCTGACTTTACACGATTTTAAAGCGTTTTTTATGTCAGTAGATAGGAAATTTCATGAGGATTCCAAAAATGTGCTTAAAACAGTAATTTTCTCACTCCAAGTGGGTTTTACATGCGATTTTGTCGTTGAGTGTCCTTTCAAACTGTGTTTCTAGCATTTCAAATTTTGACACCACTTTTCTTCCTGACTTTACCTGATTTTGAAGTGTTTTTTATGTCATTAGATAGGAAATTTAATGAGGATTCCAAAAATGTGCTTAAAACCGTCATTTTCTCACTCCAAGTGGGTTTTACAAGCGATTTTGTCCCTGACTGTCCTGTCAAACTGATTGACGTTGAATTTTTTCCAGATTGCTCAAGAGGAAAATCGCAGACTTCAAAATTGACCTCCCCAATCCAAATCAGCGCTACAACGACTCAAAATGGACGGAAAGTGACTTTGAACGACGCGAAATCGTCCATTACAAGCACGCAGGAATCGGTAGCGGATTCACTTTGAACGAAGTAAACCAACTCGATGGTTTGAATCTGACTGGCACAGTTTACACTCGTGGACTGTTAACGTACAAAATTGGATGGCAAAATACCGTTCCAAACCGTCCACGTGCACAAAATGACTGCGTTTACACCAAGTTACAGCAAACGGTGGATAGATGGGGCTGTCTGGATCAAAGTGCGTTGGAACGGCTACTAGATGGCGGTAAGTGTCTAAAATTTTTTTAGAAAATGATAGAGGGCAGTTTAGAGAACAATTCACCACAAAAATCACCCCTGTAGCTTTAACCGTTTCGGAGATATTCAATTTTTCCTGTTAAAGTGACTATTTTTTGTTTTTCCTAAAACAGTTTACTTTAAGCTTGTGAAAAGTAATGAAGGACTCAAGCTAGGAAAGTGAATTTTTGATATGTTATTCTCCATTAAATTCCCTACAATTCCCACAAAAAATGGCGTCGATAACTCAACTGGTTTCTGAAATATCCCAATTCAAACACAAATGTCACTTTCCTACTAAACTTTCAAAAATAGTTCACTTTAAGCTTATGAAAAGTAATGAAGGACTCTAGCTAGGAAAGTGAATTTTTTATATGTTATTTACCATTAAATTCCCTACAATTCACACAAAAAATGGCGTCGATAACTCAACTGGTTTCTGAAATATCCCAATTCAAACATAAATGCCACTTTCCTACTAAACTTTCAAAAATAGTTCACTTTAAGCTTATGAAAAGTAATGAAGGGCTCAAGCTAGGAAATTGAATTTTGGAAATGTTATTCTCCATTAAATTCTCTACAATTCACACAAAAAATGGCGTGGATAACTCAACTGGTTTCTGAAATATCCTAATTCAAACATAAATGCCACTTTCCTACTAAACTTTCAAAAACAGTTCACTTTAAGCTTATGAAAAGCACTGAAGGACTTAAGCTAGGAAAGTGAATTTTGGAAATGTTATTCTCCATTAAATTCCCTACAATTCACACAAAAAATGGCGTCGATAACTCAACTGGTTTCTGAAATATCCTAATTCAAACATAAATGCCATTTTCCTACTAAACTTTAAAAAACAGTTCGCTTTAAGCTTATGAAAAATAATGAAGGACTCAAGCTAGGAAAGTGGATTTTTGACATGTTATTCACTATTAAATTCCCTAAAATTCACACAAAAAATGGCGTCGATAACTCAACTAGTTTCTGAAATATCCTAATTCAAACATAAATGCCACTTTCCAACTAAACTTTCAAAAACAGTTCACTTTAAACTTATGAAAAGCACTGAAGGACTTAAGCTAGGAAAGTGAATTTTTGATATGTTATTCTCCATTAAATTCCCTACAATTCACACAAAAAATGGCGTCGATAACTAAACTGGTTTCTGAAATATCCTATTTCAAACATAAATGCCACTTTCCTACTAAACTTTCAAAAACAGTTCACTTTAAACTTATGAAAAGCACTGAAGGACTTAAGCTAGGAAAGTGAATTTTTGATATGTTATTCTCCATTAAATTCCCTACAATTCACACAAAAAATGGCGTCGATAACTCAACTGGTTTCTGAAATATCCTAATTCAAACATAAATGCCACTTTCCTACTAAACTTTCAAAAACAGTTCACTTTAAGCTTATGAAAAGTAATGAAGGACTCAAGCTAGGAAAGTGAATATAGGAAATGTTATTCACCATTAAATTCCCTACAATTCACACAAAAAATGGCGTCGATAACTCAACTGGTTTCTGAAATATCCTAATTCAAACACAAATGCCACTTTCCAACTAAACTTTCAAAAACAGTTCACTTTAAGCTTATGAAAAGTAATGAAGGACTTAAGCTAGGAAAGTGAATTTTTGATATGTTATTCTCCATTAAATTCCCTTCAATTCACACAAAAAATGGCGTCGATAACTCAACTGGTTTCAGAAATATCCTAATTCAAACCTAAATGCCACTTTCCTACTAAACTTTCAAAAACAGTTCACTTTAAGCTTGTGAAAAGTAATGAAGGACTCTAGCTAGGAAAGTGAATTTTGGAAATGTTATTCTCCATTAAATTCCCTACAATTCACACAAAAAATGGCGTCGATAACTCAACTGGTTTCTGAAATATCCTAATTCAAACATAAATGAGACTTTCCTACTAAACTTTCAAAAACAGTTCACTTTAAGCTTATGAAAGGTAATGAAGGACTCAAGCTAGGAAAGTGAATTTTTGATATGTTATTCTCCATTAAATTCCCTACAATTTACACAAAAAATGGCGTCGATAACTTAACTGGTTTGTGAAATATCCTAATTCAAACATAAATGCCACTTTCCTACTAAACTTTCATAAACAGTTCACTTTAAGCTCGTGAAAAGTAATGAAGGACTCTAGCTAGGAAAGTGAGTTTTTGATATGTTATTCTCCATTAAATTCCCTACAGTTCACACAAAAAATGGCGTCGATAACTCAACTGGTTTCTGAAATATCCCAATTCAAACACAAATGTCACTTTCCTACTAAACTTTCAAAAACAGTTCACTTTAAGCTTGTGAAAAGTAATGAAGGACTCAAGCTAGGAAAGTGAATTTTGGAAATGTTATTCACCATTAAATTCCCTACAATTCACACAAAAAATGGCGTCGATAACTCAACTGGTTTGTGAAATATCCTAAATCAAACATAAATGCCACTGTCCTACTAAACTTTCAAAAACAGTTCACTTTAAGCTTATGAAAAGTAATGAAGGACTCAAGCTAGGAAAGTGAATTTTTGATATGTTATTCTCCATTAAATTCCCTACAATTCACACAAAAAATGGCGTCGATAACTCAATTGGTTCCTGAAATATCATAATTCAAACATAAATGCCACTTTCCTACTAAACTTTCAAAAACAGTTCACTTTAAGCTTATGAAAGGTAATGAAGGACTCAAGCTAGGAAAGTGAATTTTTGATATGTTATTCTCCATTAAATTCCGTACAATTCACACAAAAAATGGCGTCGGTAACTCAACTGGTTTCTGAAATATCCTAATTCAAACATAAATGAGACTTTCCTACTAAACTTTCAAAAACAGTTCACTTTAAGCTTATGAAAGGTAATGAAGGACTCAAGCTAGGAAAGTGAATTTTTGATATGTTATTCTCCATTAAATTCCCTACAATTTACACAAAAAATGGCGTCGATAACTTAACTGGTTTGTGAAATATCCTAATTCAAACATAAATGCCACTTTCCTACTAAACTTTCATAAACAGTTCACTTTAAGCTCGTGAAAAGTAATGAAGGACTCTAGCTAGGAAAGTGAGTTTTTGATATGTTATTCTCCATTAAATTCCCTACAGTTCACACAAAAAATGGCGTCGATAACTCAACTGGTTTCTGAAATATCCCAATTCAAACACAAATGTCACTTTCCTACTAAACTTTCAAAAACAGTTCACTTTAAGCTTGTGAAAAGTAATGAAGGACTCAAGCTAGGAAAGTGAATTTTGGAAATGTTATTCACCATTAAATTCCCTACAATTCACACAAAAAATGGCGTCGATAACTCAACTGGTTTGTGAAATATCCTAAATCAAACATAAATGCCACTGTCCTACTAAACTTTCAAAAACAGTTCACTTTAAGCTTATGAAAAGTAATGAAGGACTCAAGCTAGGAAAGTGAATTTTGGAAGTGTTATTCATTATTAAATTCCCTACAATTCACACAAAAAATGGCGTCGGTAACTCAACTGGTTTCTGAAATATCATAATTCAAACATAAATGCCACTTTCCTACTAAACTTTCAAAAACAGTTCACTTTAAGCTTATGAAAGGTAATGAAGGACTCAAGCTAGGAAAGTGAATTTTTGATATGTTATTCTCCATTAAATTCCGTACAATTCACACAAAAAATGGCGTCGGTAACTCAACTGGTTTCTGAAATATCCTAATTCAAACATAAATGAGACTTTCCTACTAAACTTTCAAAAACAGTTCACTTTAAGCTTATGAAAGGTAATGAAGGACTCAAGCTAGTAAAGTGAATTTTTGATATGTTATTCTCCATTAAATTCCCTACAATTTACACAAAAAATGGCGTCGATAACTTAACTGGTTTGTGAAATATCCTAATTCAAACATAAATGCCACTTTCCTACTAAACTTTCATAAACAGTTCACTTTAAGCTCGTGAAAAGTAATGAAGGACTCAAGCTAGGAAAGTGAATTTTGGAAATGTTATTCTCCATTAAATTCCCTACAATTCACACAAAAAATCGCGTCGATAACTCAACTGGTTTCTGAAATATCCCAATTCAAACACAAATGCCACTTTCCTACTAAACTTTCAAAAACAGTTCACTTTAAGCTTGTGAAAAGTAATGAAGGACTCTAGCTAGGAAAGTGAATTTTTGATATGTTATTCTCCATTAAATTCCCTACAATTCACACAAAAAATCGCGTCGATAACTCAACTGGTTTCTGAAATATCCCAATTCAAACACAAATGCCACTTTCCTACTAAACTTTCAAAAACAGTTCACTTTAAGCTTGTGAAAAGTAATGAAGGACTCTAGCTAGGAAAGTGAATTTTTGATATGTTATTCTCCATTAAATTCCCTACAATTCACACAAAAAATGGCGTCGGTAACTCAACTGGTTTCTGAAATATCCTAATCCAAACATAAATGCCGCTTTCCTACTAAACTTTCAAAAACAGTTCACTTTAAGCTTGTGAAAAGTAATGAAGGACTCTAGCTAGGAAAGTGAGTTTTTGATATGTTATTCTCCATTAAATTCCCTACAATTCACACAAAAAATGGCGTCGATAACTCAACTAGTTTCTGAAATATCCCAATTCAAACACAAATGTCACTTTCCTACTAAACTTTCAAAAACAGTTCACTTTAAGCTTGTGAAAAGTAATGAAGGACTCTAGCTAGGAAAGTGAATTTTTGATATGTTATTCCCCATTAAATTCCCTACAATTCACACCAAAAATGGCGTCGATAACTCAACTGGTTTCTGAAATATCCCAATTCAAACATTAATGAGACTTTCCTACTAAACTTTCAAAAACAGTTCACTTTAAGCTTATGAAAAGTAATGAAGGACTCAAGCTAGGAAAGTGAATTTTGGAAATGTTATTCACCATTAAATTCCCTACAATTCACACAAAAAATGGCGTCGATAACTCAACTAGTTTCTGAAATATCCCAATTCAAACACAAATGCCACTTTCCTACTAAACTTTTAAAAACAGTTTACTTTAAGCTTATGAAAAGTACTGAAGGACTTAAGCTAGGAAAGCGAGTTTTTTAAATGTTATTCACTATTAAATTCCCTACAATTCACACAAAAAATGGCGTCGATAACTCAACTGGTTTCTGAAATATCCCAATTCAAACATAAATGCCACTTTCCTACTAAACTTTCAAAAACAGTTCACTTTAAGCTCGTGAAAAGTAATGAAGGACTCTAGCTAGGAAAGTGAATTTTTGATATGTTATTCTCCATTAAATTCCCTACAATTCACACAAAAAATGGAGTCGATAGCTCAACTGGTCTGCCTGAATCAACTAAAACAATTTTTAAGGTCTCAATTGGAACGATTTTGGACTGAACCTTTGCAACCTCAGCAACCACAATCTGGATTACTTCAGGTGAGTTTCCTGAATCTAATCCATTTCCAGGGATTTTAAGGTAAATTTGGTTGAACAGATTAAGTCCCCATTTGGATGGAAGGGTTTCCTTTTGTCTACCGGAAGATCTGAATCGAAACATTCGATTGAAATACTTGAAACTGCGAGATCAGCATGAAATCGAGTTTGCCCATGTTCCCATCCCTAACAGGGTTCGAGAGCTTCCGCTTTCGCTAATTCGGGATTTTGAACGAAGGAAATCACTAGAAAGTAAGTAAATATTCACTTTCAAAAATTCACAGTTGTAAAAATGTTTCAAAATTTTTAATCAACTTTGACGCCCTCTAGCGGCCAAACGGAGCAACTTAGAGCAGCCCGCTCAACGTCACGTGATAGCCCTGTTTATTAGCTTTCTTTTGTTATTTAGTGTTTATATACAGAATGTCTCAAATAAGCGAGTTATTTCCAATTCTCCGGGTTGGTGCACCAAAATTTGGTCTAATTTTAAGGTTTTGGCTCAATATTGTAAGAATCGCCACCATTTTGTCACTATTTCAATGAAAATGTCCTTTTATACTAATTTTGATCTGAAAAACACGATTTTTTGGTCTGTTTTGCCAAAACTGGCACCGTTTCGGACATAACCTAAAAAATTTAGTTTTTTGTAATTTTTGAGAGTTTCCAGGGCGTGACACCCTTAAAAAATGACATTTTTGACAAGTGACACTTGACGTCATGTTTCTACTGATAATTCAAAAATATTCGGCCAATCAAAAAAAAAAAATTTCAAATTCAAAATTTTTTCCTGAAATTTGGTGGGGGGACCCCTTTGAAAATTGTCAAGAAAACCGTTTTTGATTTTTCTCGGACAAACGGTACGTTTTCCAAAAAACTGTATAAAAAGGAAAAGTTGCGTGAAACTGTTGCGCCATCCATGGTAAAAATTTCAAACCTCTAACCTAAACCGTTCTCGAGATATTTGGTAAAAAGTGCAAAAATTGTTTGTCAAGTTTGACGCCCTCTAGCGGCCGAACGGAGCAACTTGGCGCCGCCCGCTCAACGTCACGTGATAGCCCTTTTCAGTAGCTTTCTTTTGTTATTTAATGTTTATATACAGAATGTTTCAAATAAGCGAGTTATTGGCCATTTTTGGTAAAAGTGTACCAAATTTCTGCTTAAAATGGTTGGTTTTCCTGACCTACCATACCGACAGCCGCCATTTTGGATTTCCATCTGTCAAAGTGGTCATTTTGACTAATTTCGGTCTGGAAAACATGATTTTTAGGTCGATTTTGCCAAAAGTGGCACAGTTTTAAACATAACCTACAAAATTGTCAATTTTTGCAAATTTTTGACAGTTTTCAGGGCGTGGCACTCTTAAAAATGACTTTTTTGACAAATGACACTTTACGTCAAATTTCTAAAGTTAATTCAAAGATATTCAGGCAATTAAAATTTTTTTTCAAAATTTCAATTTTTTTTCCAAAATTTGGTGGGAAGACTCTTTTTGAAAAATGTCAAGAAAACTGTTTTTATTTTTTCAAAGGCAAACGCTACGTTTTTCGAAAAAAGTGTACATAAGGGAAAAGTTGAGTTTTACCGTGGTACACTCAAGGTAAAAATTTCAAGTCTCTAACTTAAATAGTTTACGAGATTTTTGCAAAAATGTTTGAAAATTTGTAATTAACTTTGACGCCCTCTAGCGGCGAAACGGAGTAACTTAGCGCAGCACGCTCAACACCACGTGATAACCGTTTTCATTAGCTTTCTTTTGTTATTTAGTGTCTATATACAGGGTGTTTCAAATAAGCGAGTTATTTCCCATTTTCTGGGTTGGTGCACCAAAATTTGGTCTAATTTTAAGGTTTTGGCTCAATATTGTAAGAATCGCCACCATTTTGTCACTATTTCAATGAAAATGTCCTTTTATACTAATTTTGATCTGAAAAACACGATTTTTGGGTCTGTTTTGCCAAAAGTGGCACCGTTTCGGACATAACCTTAAAAATTGAGTTTTTTGTAATTTTTGACAGTTTTCAGGGCGTGGCACCCTTAAAAAATGACATTTTTGACAAGTGACACTTGACGTTATGTTTCTACTGATAATTCAAAAACATTCGGCCAATCAATAAAAATTTTTAAATTCAAAATTTTTTTCCTACAAATTTGATGGGGAGGCCACTTTGAAAATTGTCAAGAAAACAGTTTTTGATTTTTCTCGGACAAACGGTACGTTTTTCGAAAAAACTTTATAAACAGAAAAAGTTGCGAGGTACTGTTGTGCATCCATGGTAAAAATTTTAAACCTCTAACTTGAGTAGTTTTCGAGATATTTGCAAAAATGTTTCAAAATTTTTAATCACTTACGTGGAATCAATGAATTGGCATTAAAATAGCTTTTCCGTGAGTAATACTCGCCCTCAAACTGGTTAAAACGGTTTTCCTCTTGGATTTCCGCCAATTTTTGGCGGAAAATTGTGAAAAAATTTGTGATCACTACTGAATCAACGCGTCCCACGTGGAACTTTTCAAAGTTAGTGAAAGTCAATTTTTTTTTATTTTGCCGCCCCTTTGCCGCCCCCTAGGGCGGAAGAAAGTAGTGGTATTTATGGACCACCCCATTCTAAGCCCCCACCCCAAATTTGAACCAAATCGCTCAATCCGTTCCTGAGATAGGGCACTTCTAAGTTATTATAGTGATCAATTCAATTCAGTTGTGGTTTGAAATTGTAAAACCCTGTAACTCGGTTATTTTTGGGATTTCTGGGTGGTTGAGCCACTCAAATTAACCGGCTTGAGCTCCTCTTTCCAGTGGTGTTGAGTAAAAAATTTTATCTAAAAAATTGCGTACAGGGTGGCCAAAAACAGGCATGCACCATACTTTTTATGCACACTCTGTAAACTGGAAGCAGAAACGGTCCTGCAAACTTACGGTGTTGGGTTAAGGAGTTGATTAGGAACGTTTTTGATCTTTTGAATTTTTTTGGTAATTTTCACAGTTTTCGAGTTATTTCAAATTTGAACGCGATTAGACGACTATCAGAAACACAGTTTGAAAGGACAGTCAGGGACAAAATTGCCTGAAAAGCCCACTTGGAGTGGGAAAATTACAGTTTTAAGCACATTTTTGGAATCCCCATTAAATTTCCCATCCAATGACATAAAAACACACTACAAAGTTTGGTACAGTCAGGAAGAAAAGTGATGTCAAAATTTGAACTGTCAGAAACACAGTTTGAAAGAACAGTCGGGCACAAAATTGCCTAAAAAACCCATTTGGAGTGAGAAAATGACAGTTTTATGCACATTTTTGGAATCCCCATTAAATTTACTATCCAATGACATAAAAAACACTTCAAAATCAGGTAAAGTCAGGGAGAAAAGTGGGGTGAAAATTTGAACTGTCAGAAACACAGTTTGAAAGGACAGTCAGGGACAAAATCGCCTGTAAATCTCATTTGGAGTGAGAAAATGACAGTTTTAAGCACATTTTTGGAATCCCCATTAAATTTCCCATCTAATGTCTTAAAAAACAATACAAAACCAGGTAAAGTCAGGGAAAAAAGTGGTGTCAGAATTTGAACTGTCAGAAACACAGTTTGAAAGGACAGTCAGGGACAAAATCGGCTGTAAAACCCATTTGGAGTGAGAAAATGACAGTTTTAAGCACATTTTTGGAATCCCCATTAAATTTCCCATCCAATGACATAAAAATACACTACAAAGTTTGGTACAGTCAGGGAGAAAAGTGATGTCAAAATTTAAACTGTCAGAAACACAGTTTGAAAGGACAGTCAGGGACAAAATTGCCAAAAAAAACCCATTTGGAGTGAGAAAATGACAGATTTAAGCACATTTTTGGGATCTCCATTAAATTTCCCATCCAATAAGCAAAAATACACTACAAAGTGCTGTACAGTCAGGGAGAAAAGCGGTGTCAAAGTTTGAACTGTCAGAAACACAGTTTGAAGGGACAGTCAGGGACAAAATTGCCTAAAAAACCCAATTGGAGTGAGAAAATGACAGTTTTAAGCACATTTTTGGAATCCCCATTAAATTTCCTATCTAATGTCATAAAAAACACTTCAAAATTATGTAAAGTCAGGGAAAAAAGTGGTGTCAAAATTTGAACTGTCAAAAACACAGTTTAAACGGACAGTCAGGGACAAAATTGCCTGTAAAATCCATTTGTAGTGAGAAAATGACAGTTTTAAGCACATTTTTGGAATCCTCATTAAATTTCCCATCTAATGACATAAAAAACAATACGAAAGCAGGTAAAGTCAAAGAGAAAAGTGGTGTCAAAATTTGAACTGTCACAAACACAGTTTGAAAGGACAGTCAGGGACAAAATCGCCTGTAAAACCCACTTGAAGTGAGAAAATGATAGTTTTAAGCACATTTTTGGAATCCTCATTAAATTTCCCATCCAATGACATAAAAAACCCTTCAAAATCGGATAAAGTCAGGGAAAAAAGTGGTGTCAAAATTTGAACTGTCAGAAACACAATTTGAAAGGACAGTCAGGGACAAAATTGCCAAAAAAAACCCATTTGGAGTGAGAAAATTACAGTTTTAAGCACATTTTTGGAATCCCCATTAAATTTCCTATCTAATGTCATAAAAAACAATACAAAATCAGGTACAGTAAGGGAAAAAAGTGGTGTCAAAATTTGAACTGTCAGAAACACAGTTTGGAAGAACAGTCAGGGACAAAATTGCCTAAAAAACCCATTTGGAGTGAGAAAATGACAGTTTTAAGCACATTTTTGGAATTCCCATTAAATTTCCCATCCAATGACATAAAAAACACTTCAAAATCAGGTAAAGTCAGGGAAAAAAGTGGTGTCAACATTTGAACTGTCAAAAACACAGTTTGAAAGCACAGTCAGGGACAAAATCGCCTGTAAATCTCATTTGGAGTAAGAAAATGACAGTTTTAAGCACATTTTTGGAATCCCCATTAAATTTCCCATCCAATGACATAAAAATACACTACAAAGTTTGGTACAGTCAGGGAGAAAAGTGATGTCAAAATTTAAACTGTCAGAAACACAGTTTGAAAGGACAGTCAGGGACAAAATTGCCTAAAAAACCCATTTGGAGTGAGAAAATGACAGTTTTAAGCACATTTTCGGAATCCCCATTAAATTTCCCATCCAATGACATAAAAAACACTTCAAAATCGGGTAAAGTCAGGGAGAAAAGTGGTGTCAAAATTTGAAGTGTCAGAAACATAGTTTGAACAGACAGTCAGGGACAAAATCGCCTGAAAACCCTATTTGGAGTGAGAAAATGACAGTTTTAAGCACATTTTTGGAATCCCCATTAAATTTCCCATCCAATGACATAAAAATACACTACAAAGTTTGGTACAGTCAGGGAGAAAAGTGATGTCAAAATTTAAACTGTCAGAAACACAGTTGGAAAGAACAGTCAGGGACAAAATCGCCTCTAAAACCCATTTGGAGTGAGAAAATGACAGTTTTAAGCACATTTTTGGAATCCCCATTAAATTTCCTATCTAATGTCATAAAAAACAATACAAAATCAGGTACAGTCAGGGAGAAAAGTGGGGTCAAAATTTAAACTGTCAGAAATACAGTTTGAAAGGACAGTCAGGGACAAAATTGCCTTAAAAACCCACTTGGAGTGAGAAAATGACAGTTTTAAGCACATTTTTGGAATCCTCATTAAATTTCCCATTCAATGACATAAAAAACACTTCAAATTTAGGTAAAGTCAGGGAGAAAAGTGGTGTCAAAATTTGAACTGTTAAAACCACAGTTTGAAAGAACAGTCAGGGACAAAATCGCCTGAAAAACCCACTTGGAGTGAGAAAACAACAGTTTTAAGCACATTTTTGGAATCCCCATTAAATTTCCCATCCAATGACATAAAAATACACTACAAAGTTTGGTACAGTCAGGGAGAAAAGTGATGTCAAAATTTGAACTGTCAGAAACACAGTTTGAAAGGACAGTCAGGGACAAAATTGCCTAAAAAACCCATTTGGAGTGAGAAAATGACAGTTTTAAGCACATTTTTGGAATCCTCATTAAATTTTCCATCCAATGACATAAAAAACACTTTAAAATTAGGTAAAGTCAGGGAAAAAAGTGGTGTCAACATTTGAACTGTCAAAAACACAGTTTGAAAGCACAGTCAGGGACAAAATCGCCTGTAAGTCTCATTTGGAGTAAGAAAATGACAGTTTTAAGCACATTTTTGGAATCCCCATTAAATTTCCCATCTAATGTCTTAAAAAACAATACAAAACCAGGTAAAGTCAGGGAAAAAAGTGGTGTCAGAATTTGAACTGTCAGAAACACAGTTTGAAAGAACAGTCAGGGACAAAATCGCCTGAAAAACCCACTTGGAGTGAGAAAACAACAGTTTTAAGCACATTTTTGGAATCCCCATTAAATTTCCCATCCAATGACATAAAAATACACTACAAAGTTTGGTACAGTCAGGGAGAAAAGTGATGTCAAAATTTGAACTGTCAGAAACACAGTTTGAAAGGACAGTCAGGGACAAAATTGCCTAAAAAACCCATTTGGAGTGAGAAAATGACAGTTTTAAGCACATTTTTGGAATCCCCATTAAATTTCCCATCCAATGACATAAAAATACACTACAAAGTTTGGTACAGTCAGGGAGAAAAGTGATGTCAAAATTTAAACTGTCAGAAACACAGTTGGAAAGAACAGTCAGGGACAAAATCGCCTCTAAAACCCATTTGGAGTGAGAAAATGACAGTTTTAAGCACATTTTTGGAATCCCCATTAAATTTCCTATCTAATGTCATAAAAAACAATACAAAATCAGGTACAGTCAGGGAGAAAAGTGGGGTCAAAATTTAAACTGTCAGAAATACAGTTTGAAAGGACAGTCAGGGACAAAATTGCCTTAAAAACCCACTTGGAGTGAGAAAATGACAGTTTTAAGCACATTTTTGGAATCCTCATTAAATTTCCCATTCAATGACATAAAAAACACTTCAAATTTAGGTAAAGTCAGGGAGAAAAGTGGTGTCAAAATTTGAACTGTTAAAACCACAGTTTGAAAGAACAGTCAGGGACAAAATCGCCTGAAAAACCCACTTGGAGTGAGAAAACAACAGTTTTAAGCACATTTTTGGAATCCCCATTAAATTTCCCATCCAATGACATAAAAATACACTACAAAGTTTGGTACAGTCAGGGAGAAAAGTGATGTCAAAATTTGAACTGTCAGAAACACAGTTTGAAAGGACAGTCAGGGACAAAATTGCCTAAAAAACCCATTTGGAGTGAGAAAATGACAGTTTTAAGCACATTTTTGGAATCCTCATTAAATTTTCCATCCAATGACATAAAAAACACTTTAAAATTAGGTAAAGTCAGGGAAAAAAGTGGTGTCAACATTTGAACTGTCAAAAACACAGTTTGAAAGCACAGTCAGGGACAAAATCGCCTGTAAGTCTCATTTGGAGTAAGAAAATGACAGTTTTAAGCACATTTTTGGAATCCCCATTAAATTTCCCATCTAATGTCTTAAAAAACAATACAAAACCAGGTAAAGTCAGGGAAAAAAGTGGTGTCAGAATTTGAACTGTCAGAAACACAGTTTGAAAGAACAGTCAGGGACAAAATCGCCTGAAAAACCCACTTGGAGTGAGAAAACAACAGTTTTAAGCACATTTTTGGAATCCCCATTAAATTTCCCATCCAATGACATAAAAATACACTACAAAGTTTGGTACAGTCAGGGAGAAAAGTGATGTCAAAATTTGAACTGTCAGAAACACAGTTTGAAAGGACAGTCAGGGACAAAATTGCCTAAAAAACCCATTTGGAGTGAGAAAATGACAGTTTTAAGCACATTTTTGGAATCCTCATTAAATTTTCCATCCAATGACATAAAAAACACTTTAAAATTAGGTAAAGTCAGGGAAAAAAGTGGTGTCAACATTTGAACTGTCAAAAACACAGTTTGAAAGCACAGTCAGGGACAAAATCGCCTGTAAGTCTCATTTGGAGTAAGAAAATGACAGTTTTAAGCACATTTTTGGAATCCCCATTAAATTTCCCATCTAATGTCTTAAAAAACAATACAAAACCAGGTAAAGTCAGGGAAAAAAGTGGTGTCAGAATTTGAACTGTCAGAAACACAGTTTGAAAGAACAGTCAGGGACAAAATCGCCTGAAAAACCCACTTGGAGTGAGAAAACAACAGTTTTAAGCACATTTTTGGAATCCCCATTAAATTTCCCATCCAATGACATAAAAATACACTACAAAGTTTGGTACAGTCAGGGAGAAAAGTGATGTCAAAATTTGAACTGTCAGAAACACAGTTTGAAAGGACAGTCAGGGACAAAATTGCCTAAAAAACCCATTTGGAGTGAGAAAATGACAGTTTTAAGCACATTTTTGGAATCCCCATTAAATTTCCCATCCAATGACATAAAAATACACTACAAAGTTTGGTACAGTCAGGGAGAAAAGTGATGTCAAAATTTAAACTGTCAGAAACACAGTTGGAAAGAACAGTCAGGGACAAAATCGCCTCTAAAACCCATTTGGAGTGAGAAAATGACAGTTTTAAGCACATTTTTGGAATCCCCATTAAATTTCCTATCTAATGTCATAAAAAACAATACAAAATCAGGTACAGTCAGGGAGAAAAGTGGGGTCAAAATTTAAACTGTCAGAAATACAGTTTGAAAGGACAGTCAGGGACAAAATTGCCTTAAAAACCCACTTGGAGTGAGAAAATGACAGTTTTAAGCACATTTTTGGAATCCCCATTAAATTTCCCATCCAATGACATAAAAATACACTACAAAGTTTGGTAAAGTCAGGGAGAAAAGGGGTGTCAAGCTTTGAACTGTCAGAAACATAGTTTGAAAGAACAGTCAGGGACAAAATTGCCTAAAAAACCATTTGTAGTGAGAAAATGACAGTTTTGAGCACATTTTTGGAATCCCCATTAAATTTCCCATCCAATGTCATAAAAAACAATACAAAATCAGGTACAGTCAGGGAGAAAAGTGGGGTCAAACTTTGAATTGTCAGAAACACAGTTTGAAAGGACAGTCAGGGACAAAATCGCCTGAAAAACCCACTTGGAGAGAGAAAATTACAGTTTTAAGCACATTTTTGAAATCCCCATTAAATTTCCCATCTAATGACATAAGAAACAATACAAAATTAGGTGAAATCAAACGGCCAAACGCCATAACTGTCAAAATTCCACTCATAAACCTATAAAATACCTTTGACACCTATTTTACTGGATTTTAAGACAGTTTTGTGGTTTTACGGCTTTATGACGGTTGTCAAATGTCAAATTTAGTCAAAACTGACTAAAATTACGTCAAAAAGTGACAGCCAAATGTCAAATGGAGGTATAAAATGCATTCAACCCCAGTCACACTGATTTCGTTACTTTTCACGTTTCGTCGCTTTGTACCTCCATGGGAATGAATTTGACAGTTGTCATTTGACAGTTATGACAACCAATTGTCATAACTGTCAAAATACTGACGTCACAATGGAATAACTTACCGATTAACGATTATGCGCATGTTTAGGGGAAGCTTACCGACAAACGGGGAGCCCATCAAAAATGCCTGATGATGACGGGGCGGATATCGAAACGTCGCGCGCTCTCAAACAGCGTCGTTTGAAACGATTCTACGCCAGCGTTTTTCGCGTTTGCGAAGGATTAGAGGACAATATGACGTACGCAAGTGTGGTGGATGAAAAGTACCTAATTTATTTTGAGTAAGTAAGTTTTTGCGTTCTAACTCCTTAAGGAGGCCCCTTAGGGCAAAATGACCTCAATACAATCTTGTAGAGGAGGAAATTTGCTACAACTTTTGTTATTTACGATTTTCTGTGGCTGCGCAAATAACGGGGCTAGGGTTAGTCGAAGTGAAGTTAGTTTAAAAAAAAGGCAGTTGGGTACATCCTGTCACTTTTTGCCCTGTCACTCCTTAAGGAGGCCCCTAAGGGCAAAAAGACCTTAACACAATTTTGTAGAGAATAAAATTCTCTACAACTTTTGTTATTTAGACTTTTTTGTAGCTCCTTAAATAACAGAGCAAAGGGAATTTAAATAATTGTAAAGACGAACAAATTCGTCCTATTTAGAACGAAATATGGGCAGTGTTGCCAAATCGACCATTAAAAAAAAAATAAAAATTAAATAAAAATTGAATAAAATGAAAACAAAAAAAAAAATTAAATAAAAATTAAATTAAAATTAATGAAAAATTAAAAAAAAATAAATAGAAATTAAATGACAATTAAATAAAAATTAAATAAAATGAAAACAAAAATAAAAATTAAATAAAAATTGATTAAAAATTAAATAAAAATTAATTAAAAATTAAATAAAAATTGAATAAAACGAAAACAAAACAAAAATTAAATAAAAATTAATGAAAAATTAAATAAAACTTAAATAAAAATTAATTAAATAAAAATTAAATTAAAATTAATTAAAAATTAAAAAAAAATAAATAGAAATTAAATAAAAATTAAATGACAATTAAATAAAAATTAATTAAATAAAAATTAAATTAAAATTAATTAAAAATAAAAAAAAAATTAAATAGGAATTAAATAAAAATTAAATAAAAATCTATTAAAAATTAAATAAAAATTGAATAAAAATTAAATAAAAATTAATTAAAAATAAAAAAATAAATAAATTAAAATTAATTAAAAATTAAAAAAAAATTAAATAGAAATTAAATAAAAATTAAATAAAAATTAAATAAAAATTAATTAAATAAAAATTAAAAAAAAAATTAAATGAAAATAAAATAATTAAATAATTTTTTGTTAAAAAAAAAAAGTTTAAAAATTAAAAAAAAAACACAAAAAATAATTATTTAATTAAACATTTATATTACGATATTAATTTACATGAATAAAATCTAATTTTACGATTATAATACAGTATTTACATGTTTTGACGCAAATTTGTTGACATTTAATAGTAAGCTGCCGGCTGACGTTCCTTTCGGATACAATTGGTAAGACAAAGAGCCAAAACGGCTCCGACGACCTGAAATAATTCAATTTTCGGTTAATTTGAAACGTTCAAGTGCCAGGCACGAAGCGAGAGTGCCAAATTTCCACTTTTAAGCGCTTACCTCGACCGTCGCAACGGCTATGGCAACAATGGCAAGCGTACGAACGGAGAAAGACAGATAATCGGTTAGGACGGCGATGCATCCTTTGTTTAACTCGTTGGAGGAGGAATAACAGCTGTCTGGAATTGACAAGCCTTGCGTTGTCCAGTAATCGGGGCCGGTAGTACCGCAACATTGAAGCTGTTGAGTGCAAAGAAGGTTTTCAAAAAATTGTAATTCTTAAACTAGTCAACCTAGCGTTGAGGTTTCAACGCTGGTTTGTTGCTATATTATCTAATTGTTACCAGAAAAAAAGTCAGTTGGATAGGTCAAAAAGTAGGGATGTGGTGGGCTGAGATGGGCGATGTTGCTTAAACACCACAAACCAACTCATCTGCCAGGAAGCTTTTCAAAAAATTCTAATTCCTAAACTGCTTAACTTAGTCGTGAGATTTCAACGCTGGTTTGTTGCTATACTATCTGGTTGTTAGCAGAAATAATTCCAGTTTGATCAGTCAGGAACTAGGGATGTGGTGGGCTGAGATGGGCCGTGTTGCTTAAACACCACAAACCAACTCATCTGCCAGGAAGCTTTTCAAAAAATTCTAATTCCTAAACTGCTTAACTTAGACTCGAGGTTTCAACGCTGGTTTGTTGCTATACTATCTGGTTGTTAGCAGAAATAATTCCAGTTTGATCAATGAGGAACTAGGGATGTGGTGGGCTGAGATGGGCGGTGTTGCCTAAAGACCACAAACCAACTCATCTGCCAGGAAGCTTTTCAAAAAATTCTAATTCCTAAACTGCTTAACTTAGCTTCGAGGTTTCAACGCTGGTTTGTTACTATACTATCTGGTTGTTACCAGAAATAATTCCAGTTTGATCAGTCAGGAACTAGGGATGTGGTGGGCTGAGATGGGCGGTGTTGCTTAAACACCACAAACCAACTCATCTGCCAGGAAGCTTTTCAAAAAATTCTAATTCCTAAACTACCTAACCTAGCCTCGAGGTTTCAACGCAGGTTTGTTGCTATACTATCTGGTTGTTACCAGAAATAATTCCAGTTTGATCAATGAGGAACTAGGGATGTGGTCGGCTGAGATGGGCGGTGTTGCCTAAAGACCACAAACCAACTAATCTACCAGGAAGCTTTTTAAAAAATTCTAATTCCTAAACTGCTTAACTTAATCTTGAGGTTTCAACGCCGGTTTGTTGCTATACTATCTGTTTGTTACCAGAAATAATTCCAGTTTGATAAGTGAGAAAGTAGGGATGTGGTGGGCTGAGATGGGCGGTGTTGCCTAAACACCACAAACCAACTCATCTGCCAGGAAGCTTTTTAGAAAATTCTAACTCCTAAACTGCTTAACCTAGCCTCGAAGTTTCAACGCTGGTTTGTTGCTATACTATCTGGTTGTTACCAGAAATAATTCCAGTTTGATCAGTCAGGAACTAGGGATGTGGTGGGCTGAGATGGGCCGTGTTGCTTAAACACCACAAACCAACTCATCTGTCAGGAAGCTTTTCAAAAAATTCTAACTCCTAAACTGCTTAACTTAGTCTTGAGGTTTCAACGCTGGTTTGTTGCTATACTATCTGGTTGTTACCAGAAATAATTCCAGTTTGATCAGTGGGGAACTAGGGATGTGGTGGGCTGAGATGGGCGGTGTTGCCTAAAGACCACAAACCAACTCATCTGCCAGGAAGCTTTTCAAAAAATTCTAATTCCTAAACTACCTAACCTAGCCTCGAAGTTTCAACGCTGGTTTGTTGCTATACTATCTGGTTGTTAGCAGAAATAATTCCAGTTTGATCAATGAGGAACTAGGGATGTGGTGGGCTGAGATAGGCGGTGTTGCCTAAACACCACAAACCAACTCATCTGCCAGGAAGCTTTTCAAAAAATTCTAATTCCTAAACTGCTTAACTTAGCCTAGAGGTTTCAACGCTGGTTTGTTGCTATACTATTTGGTTGTTACCAGAAATAATTCCAGTTTGATAAGTGAGAAAGTAGGGATGTGGTGGGCTGAGATGGGCGGTGTTGCCTAAACACCACAAACCAACTCATCTGCCAGGAAGCTTTTCAAAAAATTCTAATTCCTAAACTGCTTAATTTATTTTTGAGGTTTCAACGCTGATTTGTTGCTACACTATCTGGTTGTTACCAGAAATAATTCCAGTTTGATCAGTCAGGAAGTAGGGATGTGGTGGTTGGGAAACTTACGGTTTGCTGGATTTGGTCCACGACTTCAGTTTTGTTTTCAGCGAAAACCTCTTCGAGTTGCTCAGAAATTTGCGTTTTGAACTCGGTCAGGTCCTCGTATCGCATGAAAGCGTATATTCCCAAACCTACTTGCAACAGGAAGATTGCTATCAGGATACCTCCGTACTGAAACAAAGACAATAAACATATTAGAGAGTGTATTTGGAATTAATGTTCAAAATATGATTTTAGTGGCAAAACTCTCGCGCACGCACGGAAAAAGCCTAGAACCTCCACCAAGTTTGGGAAAGCTCGTACTGTTCTCTATCGATCACTTTCTATGACTTTTTGCTGTATCTAGTCAAATAAAGGAGTTATCAGGGTTGTAAGAGTTGAATGTATTGAACCAGAAAGGAGAGGGGCCAAAGGTAAAAATTATCGCTTAGCGCCCTCCAGCGGTGCTGGCGGGAAAAACAAAAAACACTTCTCGGAAGCTTGTAGTGTCCTCTATCGATCACTTTCAGTGACTTTTTGCTGTATCTAGTCAAATTAGGGAGTTATCAGGGTTTAAAGACTTAAATGCACCGAACTTTTCTGGGGAGGGGTTATATATTGATTAATAAATTTTGATCACCCTGTAACTCGGTTATTTGACGAGCTACAGGGTGGTTCTTTTTACCGATTCGTAGCCTGAAAAGTGCTCTTTTGACCACCCTGTACAGTGCCAACTAAATTTGACAGTAAAAACAAAATGGCGACGAAAGTGACAAAGACAGTAAATTTCATGAAATTAGTCAATTTTGATCACCCTGTAACTCGGTTATTTGATGAGCTACAGGGTGGTTCTTTTTACCGATTTGTAGCCTAAAAAGTGCTCTTTGGACCACCCTGTACAATGCCAACTAAATTTGACAGTAAAAACAAAATGGCGTCGTAAGTGGCAAAGGCAGTAAATTTCATAAAATTAGTCAATTTTGATCACCCTGTAACTCGGTTATTTGACGAGCTACAGGGTGGTTCTTTTTACCAGTTTGTAGCCTAAACAGTGCTCTTTTGACCACCCTGTACAGTGCCAACTAAATTTGACAGTAAAAACAAAATGGCGACGAAAGTGACAAAGACAGTAAATTTCATGAAATTAGTCAATTTTGATCACCCTGTAACTCGGTTATTTGATGAGCTACAGGGTGGTTCTTTTTACCGATTTGTAGCCTAAACAGTGCTCTTTTGACCACCCTGTACAGTGCCAACTAAATTTGACAGTAAAAACAAAATGGCGTCTAAAGTGACAATGCAGTAAATTTCAAAAAAATAGTAAATTTTGATCACCCTGTAACTCGGTTATTTGATGAGCTACAGGGTGGTTCTTTTTACCGATTCGTAGCCTAGAAAGTTATCTTTTGACCACCTTATATAATGCCAACTAAATTTGACAGTAAAAACAAAATGGCGACGAAAGTGACAAAGGCAGTAAATTTCATGAAATTAGTCAATTTTGATCACCCTGTAACTCGGTTATTTGATGAGCTACAGGGTGGTTCTTTTTACCGATTTGTAGCCTAAAAAGTGCTCTTTGGACCACCCTGTACAATGCCAACTAAATTTGACAGTAAAAACAAAATGGCGTCGTAAGTGGCAAAGGCAGTAAATTTCATAAAATTAGTCAATTTTGATCACCCTGTAACTCGGTTATTTGACGAGCTACAGGGTGGTTCTTTTTACCAGTTTGTAGCCTAAACAGTGCTCTTTTGACCACCCTGTACAGTGCCAACTAAATTTGACAGTAAAAACAAAATGGCGACGAAAGTGACAAAGACAGTAAATTTCATGAAATTAGTCAATTTTGATCACCCTGTAACTCGGTTATTTGATGAGCTACAGGGTGGTTCTTTTTACCGATTTGTAGCCTAAACAGTGCTCTTTTGACCACCCTGTACAGTGCCAACTAAATTTGACAGTAAAAACAAAATGGCGTCTAAAGTGACAATGCAGTAAATTTCAAAAAAATAGTAAATTTTGATCACCCTGTAACTCGGTTATTTGATGAGCTACAGGGTGGTTCTTTTTACCGATTCGTAGCCTAGAAAGTTATCTTTTGACCACCTTATATAATGCCAACTAAATTTGACAGTAAAAACAAAATGGCGACGAAAGTGACAAAGGCAGTAAATTTCATGAAATTAGTCAATTTTGATCACCCTGTAACTCGGTTATTTGATGAGCTACAGGGTGGTTCTTTTTACCGATTTGTAGCCTAAAAAGTGCTCTTTTGACCACCCTGTACAGTGCCAACTAAATTTGACAGTAAAAACAAAATGGCGTCTAAAGTGACAAAGGCAGTAAATTTCAAAAAATTAGTAAATTTTGATCACCCTGTAACTCGGTTATTTGACGAGCTACAGGGTGGTTCTTTTTACCAGTTTGTAGCCTGAAAAGTGCTCTTTTGACCACCCTGTACAGTGCCAACTAAATTTGACAGTAAAAACAAAATGGCGTCAAAAGTGACAAAGGCAGTAAATTTCAAAAAATTGGTAAATTTTGATCACCCTGTAACTCGGTTATTTAACGAGCTACAGGGTGGTTCTTTTTACCGATTTGTAGCCTAAAAAGTGCTCTTTTGACCACCCTGTACAGTGCCAACTAAATTTGACAGTAAAAACAAAATGGCGTCTAAAGTGACAATGGCAGTAAATTTCATGAAATTAGTAAATTTTGATCACCCTTTAACTCGGTTATTTGATGAGCTACAGGGTGGTTCTTTTTACCGATTTGTAGCCTAAAAAGTGCTCTTTTGACCACCCTGTACAGTGCCAACTAAATTTGACAGTAAAAACAAAATGGCGTCGAAAGTGACAAAGGCAGTAAATTTCATGAAATTAGTCAATTTTGATCACCCTGTAACTCGGTTATTTGATGAGCTACAGGGTGGTTCTTTTTACCGATTTGTAGCCTAGAAAGTTCTCTTTTGACCACCCTGTACGGTCCCAATTAAATTTGACAGTAAAAGCAAAATGGCGTCGAAAGTAACAAAGGCAGTAAATTTCAAAAAATTAGTAAATTTTGATCACCCTGTAACTCGGTTATTTGACGAGCTACAGGGTGGTTCTTTTTACCGATTCGTAGCCTAGAAAGTTCTCTTTTGACCACCAACTGAATTTGACAGTAAAAACAAAATGGCGTCTAAATTGACGAGGACAGTAATTTCGAAAAAGTCGATCAACTTTGATCACTCATAACTCGGTTATTTGTTGAGCTACAGGGTGGTTCTTTTCACCAATTTGCCCTTTTGTCCACCCTGTACAGTGCCAAAACAAAATTCCTCATATAAATGAAGGATATCTTACCCAACTGAGCATGCAAGTGTTGTTTTTAAGCGCTCCGCAACAGCCCAAAAACGAAATAACCAAAATGATGGAACCGACGACTATCGCGAAAATCGGCACGTTTTCCAACGTTGCCAGCTCGTCCGGGATGGCATCTGTCAACTTGGTAAAGTTCACTTGGTAGAGAATTCCCACTACCAACAGCGCTAATCCAACCAACTGGAATAACAAAAAAAAAATGGTTAAAACAGTCCAACAACACAAAACACACCATATCTCCGTTATTTCTGGGGCTAGAATTTTCCTAAAAAGTGATTATAGTAGGAAATTTCCTTCTTTACAAAAAATAGGAAATGCACTTTTTCTGTATCAGGCCTCAGAAAGGAGTTATGAGGCAAAAACCACGGTGAGGCACTAGACAACTGAGCTTACAACTGCAGCAACACAAATCACGTCCTAACTCCGTTATTTGTAAAGCTAAACAGTTTTTTAAAAATTGAAATTGTAGGCAATTTTCTTCTCTATAAAAAAGAAAGAATGTACTTTTTTCGTATCTAGTCTCAGAACAGAGTTGTGAGCCAAAATGAGCCAGGGTGAGCCACATCACTACCAGTGAGTCCAGGCACAAAACAGTTTGACTCGCACGATTTAACAGGAACTAAAGCACCGATCAAGCTCAAAATTTTGACAGTTATTCACTTGATGCCACGCATTGATTGTACTAAATTTGACAGCTGTCACTGTCACACGAGTTTGACAAGACATTTTCGAAATTAAAATTTTTAATTAAAACCCAATATCTTAGGAACCGAATCGCCAATTGGTGTCAAATTTTTGACAGCTGTCACTTAAGCGCAGTAGAGTAAGTTTACTTAATTTGACAGCTGTCACTAGCGCCCAACTCTGACAGGTAACTATGGAATGTCATGTTTGTGGTCCAAGAAGAGTTTAGCTTGGATGACAGTCCACAGCTGTCATATCTCCGAAACTGCTTGAGCTATTGAGCTGTCCCTCTTGACAAATGTCACTCAAGTGTCAAAGAGTAATTTTACTAAATTTGACAGCTGTCACTTGCACGCAACTCTGACAGGAACATTTAGAAAGTCATGTTTGTGGTGAAAGAGGAGTTTAGCTTGGATGACAGTTCACAGCTGTCATATCTCCGAAACTGCTTGAGCTATTGAGCTGTCCCTCTTGACAAATGTCACTCAAGTGTCAAAGAGTAATTTTGCCAAATTTGACAGCTGTCACTTGCACACAACTCTGACAGGAGCATTTATAAGTTTATGAAGAAACATTTATAAATACTGAAGCTTTAAAGCAATTTGCTTTGTTCTGGAAGTTTCTGGGATTTTTTGGAAGCTTCTCGAACATTCTAAAAGGTTCCGGAAGCTTCTAGAACTATTTCAGTTTCTTTTTCTATTTCGTTTTAATACTCATTGATCCGGTTTTAAGCTTCCTCTAATCGTTTGCCTGTATTTCGACAAAAACATGTTTATCATGTTCCAGCAAAGCCAGGGTATTAACGATACACCGAGTGACTCAAGAGTGGATCGCAAAAAGTCGAAAACTACTCTGCTTGTTCACGATTAGATAGTAAAAATCAAAAAAAAAAAAAAAAATCCAACAGATTTAAGTTTGGATAACGTGGTGGCCGTTATACAAGTTATTTGCATATGTCATAATTTGACAGCTTTTAACTTGGTACCTGGAACAGCTAGACGAATCGTTCAAACGTCAAAATGTAGCACGTGATTTTGGCATTTTTTCACCTTATTACGACTTTCTTTCAAAAATGACAAATAAACGAGTTATTTGAGATGGAATGCAACAGTGTAACTGTACTAGAAATATTGAAAGTGTCACAATTTGACTGCTCCTAACTTGGTTAGTATGACAGCTAGAAAAGTCGCGCAAACGTCAAAATGTAGCAAGTGATTTTGGCATTTTTTCACCTTATTACGACTTTCTTTCAAAAAGTACAAATAAGCGAGTTATTTGACATGAAATACAACTGTTGGAGGAGACTAAAATAAAAAAAAATCAAACGTACCTAAGTCTGGATATCGCGGCGGCCGTTACGCAAATTCTTGACATTTTCATGAGTTTGCGGCCAGTTTATTTGTCGCAAATCAGTTGACGTATCTCAAAACGGAATTGGTTGGACCGTTTTGCCGCTAGAGGGCGTCAAAGTCAATCGAATTTTTCAGATCAACATTTTTGACACCGCTTTTCTCCTTGACTGTACCAAGTTTTGTAGTGTTTTTTAAGTTTGTTGGATAGGAAATTTAATGAGGATTCCAAAAATGTGCTTAAAACAGTAATTTTCTCACTACAAGTGGGTTTTACAAGCAATTTTGTCTATGACTGTCCTTTCAAACTGTCTTTCTGGCAGCTAAAACTTTGACACAGCTTTTCTCCCTGACTGTATTAAGTTTTAAAGTGTTTTTTAAGTTTGTTGGATTGGAAATTTAATGAGGATTCCAAAAATGCGCTTAAAACACTCATTTTCTCACTACAAGTGTGTTTTACACTTGATTTTGTCCTTGACTGCCCTTTCAAACTGTCTTTCTGACAGATAAAATGTTGACACCGCTTTTCTATCTGACTATATTAAGTTTTAAAGTGTTTTTTAAGTTTGTTGGATAGGAAATTTAATGAGGATTCCAAAAATGTGCTTAAAACACTCATTTTCTCACTACAAGTGTGTTTTACACTTGATTTTGTCCTTGACTGTCCTTTCAAACTGTCTTTCTGACAGATAAAATGTTGACACCGCTTTTCTACCTGACTATATTAAGTTTTAAAGTGTTTTTTAAGTTTGTTGGATAGGAAATTTAATGAGGATTTCAAAAATGTGCCTAAAACACTCATTTTCTCACTAAAAGTGTGTTTTACACTTGATTTTGTCCTTGACTGTCCTTTCAAACTGTCTTTCTGACAGATAAAATGTTGACACCGCTTTTCTACCTGACTATATTAAGTTTTAAAGTGTTTTTTAAGTTTGTTGGATAGGAAATTTAATGAGGATTTCAAAAATGTGCCTAAAACAGTCATTTTCTCACTAGAAGTATGTTTTACACTTGATTTTCTCCCTGACTGTCCTATCAAACTATCTTTCTGACAAATCAAGCTTTGACACCGCTTTTCTTCCTGACTGTATTAAGTTTTAAAGTGTTTTTTAAGTTTGTTGGATAGGAAATTTAATGAGGATTCCAAAAATGTGCTTAAAACACTTATTTTCTCACTACAAGTGTGTTTTAGAGGTGATTTCTAACTGTTCACTTACCAAAAAGAGGAAATTAACCACAAAAACCAATATCCTGGCTAGTCCTTTGCTGCAACCCATTTTCACGTTTCACTTCCACGTATCACTTAATCTCGACTAATTGTTTTTCCTCTCAAAATTCCCAGTTTATTAGCTTCTTATCAGTATTTTATTAGCCGGCATGTTGATTGAGTTACTCACACGCATTTCATGGAAAAACAGCGTTGCCAAGTTGTTGTTGTGCGATCGACTCACATTTCAAATGTGTTTACAAAACTGATTCCCCATAATGGTCCAAATTGATTGTAGGATAAAAAAAAAAAAAAAAAATAAAAAAAAAAATAAATAAAGAAAAATAAAAAAAAATAAAAAAAATTAAAAAATTAAAAAATAAATTAAAAAAAAAAAAACACTTTAAGATCTGGTTGATAACGGACTTCTCATGATGGTTCAAATTGATTGTAGGATAAAAAAGAAAGAAATAAAAAAATAAATAAAAATAAACAAATTAACACTTTGATTACTGATAAGAAGCTAATAAACTGGGAATATTTATTTATTTTTATTTTATTTATGTATTTTTTTAATTTTTTTATTTCTTATTTATTTTTTTACTTACTTTTAGTGAATACAAAATTAACACTTTAAGATTACTGATAAGAAGCTAATAACCTGGGAATATTTATTTTTTATTTTTTTTAATTTATTATTTTTTAATTTTTTTTTATGTATTTTTTTTTATTTTTTTTATTTCTTATTTATTTTTACTTACTTTTTGTGAATACAAAATTAACACTTTAAGGTTACTGATAAGAAGCTAATAACCTGGGAATATTTATTTTTTATTTTTTTTATTTCTTATTTATTTTTACTTACTTTTTGTGAATACAAAATTAACACTTTAAGATTACTGATAAGAAGCTAATAACCTGGAAATATTTTTATTTATTTATTTTTTTAATTTTTTTTTTGTATTTTTTTTTATTTATTTTTTTACTTACTTTTTGAGAACACAAAATTAACACTTTAAGATTACTTAAACGACTTTTTGCTGCCTAACCTCATTCTAATTTGTTTTTTTAGTTTTTTAAATATATTCAACTTATTTTTATCAAATTATTTAATTTTTATTTTTTTCTTTATTTATTTATTTTTTTTTTTTTTAAAGTTATTTAGACTTTTTTAATTTTTTTTGTTTCTGTAAACTTTTTTAAAACATTTTTGTCTTCTGAGGTTTCTTTTTAATTCTTCTAAGTCGTTTTGACATTTTTAAGCCTTTTTTCCGTTTCTGGAAGATATTTTTGTCTTCTGAGGCTTCTTTTGTGTCTTCTGAGTCTTCTTTTCAATTCTTTTAAGTCGTTTTGACATTTTTAAGTATTTTTCCGTTTCTGGAAGATATTTTTGTCGTCTGAGGCTTCTTTTGTGTCTTCTGAGTCTTCTTTTTAATTCTTCCAAGTCGTTTTGACATTTTTAAGTATTTTTCCGTTTCTGGAAGATATTTTTGTCTTCTGAGACTTCTGAGTCTTCTTTATTAATTCTTTTAAGTCGTTTTGACATTTTTAAGCCTTTTTCCGTTTCTGGAAGATATTTTTGTCTTCTGAGGCTTCTTTTGTGTCTTCTGAGTCTTCTTTTCAATTCTTTTAAGTCGTTTTGACATTTTTAAGTATTTTTCCGTTTCTGGAAGATATTTTTGTCGTCTGAGGCTTCTTTTGTGTCTTCTGAGTCTTCTTTTTAATTCTTCCAAGTCGTTTTGACATTTTTAAGTATTTTTCCGTTTCTGGAAGATATTTTTGTCTTCTGAGACTTCTGAGTCTTCTTTATTAATTCTTTTAAGTCGTTTTGACATTTTTAAGCCTTTTTCCGTTTCTGGAAGATATTTTTGTCTTCTGAGGCTTCTTTTGTGTCTTCTGAGTCTTCTTTTTAATTCTTCTAAGTTGTTTTGACATTTTTAAGCCTTTTTCCGTTTCTGGAAGATATTTTTGTCGTCTGAGGCTTCTTTTGTGTCTTCTGAGTCTCTTTTTTAATTCTTCTAAGTCGTTTTGACATTTTTAAGCTTTTTTCAGTTTCTGGAAGATATTTTTGTCGTCTGAGGCTACTTTTGTGTCTTCTGAGTCTTCTTTTTAATTCTTTTAAGTCGTTTTGACATTTTTTAGTATTTTTCCGTTTCTGGAAGATATTTTTGTAGTCTGAGGCTTCTTTTGTGTCTTCTGAGTCTTCTTTTTAATTCTTCCAAGTCGTTTTGACATTTTTAAGCTTTTTTCCGTTTCCTGAAGATATTTTTGTCGTCTGAGGCTTCTTTTGTGTCTTCTGAGCCTTCTTTTTAATTCTTCTAAGTCGTTTTGACATTTTTAAGCTTTTTTCCGTTTCTGGAAGATATTTTTGTCGTCTGAGACTTCTTTTGTGTCTTCTTTTTAATTCTTCTAAGTCGTTTTGACATTTTTAAGTATTTTTCCGTTTCTGGAAGATATTTTTGTCGTCTGAGGCTTCTTTTGTGTCTTCTGAGTCTTCTTTTTAATTCTTCCAAGTCGTTTTGACATTTTTAAGTATTTTTCCGTTTCTGGAAGATATTTTTGTCTTCTGAGACTTCTGAGTCTTCTTTATTAATTCTTTTAAGTCGTTTTGACATTTTTAAGCCGTTTTCCGTTTCTGGAAGATATTTTTGTCTTCTGAGGCTTCTTTTGTGTCTTCTGAGTCTTCTTTATTAATTCTTTTAAGTCGTTTTGACATTTTTAAGCCTTTTTCCGTTTCTGGAAGATATTTTTGTCTTCTGAGGGTTTTTTTTTTTATCTTGTGCAACCTTGCAGGAAAGAGTTTAATAAACCCTGTCCCGGAGCGGCAAATTGGCCATAACTTCCATTCTAAACCACTGAGAATAGTGATTTTTTGACTGGTAGGTAGCTCAGACTGTACTTTACTCCAAAACCAAAAATGAACTAAATCAGAGGTAAAACAGGGTTGTAACAGCCCAAAATGTGCAAGCTTGCAGGGAAGAGTTCAAAAAACCCTGTCTCGGAACAGAAAATTGGCCATAACTTCCATTCTAAACCACTTAGAATAGTGATTTTTTGACTGGTGGTAGCTCAGACTGTACTTTACTCCAAAACCAAACATGAACTAAATCAGAGGTAAAACAGGGTTGTAACAGCCCAAAATGTGCAAGCTTGCAGGGAAGAGTTCAAAAAACCCTGTCTCGGAACAGCAAATTGGCCATAACTTCCATTCTAAACCACTTAGAATAGTGATTTTTTGACTGGTAGGTAGCTCAGAATGTAATCTAGTCAAAATTGTTCTTTTTTCTTTTGACGGTTTTTCTCTAATTTTTTTCCCTAAAAATATAGGAAAAATTGCTGATTGTGGCAACACCGCTCTAAAGCAAACGCGTGATATGAATAGCAAATATAACCTGATTTGTTGTAAAACGAGACTGACGCATAGGAAACTATTGGATTGTTAATATGTTAGAGAGAGAAGGGCAAAGGTACACACACGCACAACAATAAATTCCAACAAGCTGACAAACTGGAAATTGTCAAAATCGCACTTTAATTCAAAATGGCATTTAGAGGTAAATAACTCCGGTATTTGGTATGTGCGCTACATAACTATACAGGGTGGTCAAAAGAGGGTTTCAAGAGCTACAATTTGGTATATTGAACCACCCTGTAACTGTCAAAATAACCGAGTTACAAGCTGTCAAAGTGAAAAGTGTCAAAATTACTATTCAGCAGTAACAACTGCAATTAGGACAAACAAAAAAGACAAAAATAAACACTAAATTTTGAAAGGACAGTCAGGGACAAAATCGCTTGTCAAACCCATTTGGAGTAAAGTACATTCTGAGCTACCACCAGTCAAAAAATCACTATTCTCAGTAGTTTAGAATGGAAGTTATGGCCAATTTGCTGTTCCGAGAAAGAGTTTATTAAACTCTTCCCTGCAAGGTTGCACATTTTGGGCTGTTACAACCCTGTTTTACCTCTGATTTAGTTTATTTTTGGTTTTGGAGTAAAGTACAGTCTGAGCTACCACCAGTCAAAAAATCACTATTCTAAGTGGTTTAGAATGGAAGTTATGGCCAATTTTCCGTTCCGGGACAGAGTTTATTAAACTCTTCCCTGCAAGGTTGCACAAGATAAAAAAAAAAGAACCCTCAGAAGACAAAAATATCTTCCAGAAACGGAAAAAGGCTTGAAAATGTCAAAACGACTTAGAAGAATTATAAAAGAGACTCAGAAGGCACAAAAGAAGCCTCAGAAGACAAAAATATCTTCTAGAAACGGAAAAAGGCTTAAAAATGTCAAAACAACTTAGAAGAATTAAAAAGAAGACTCAGAAGACACAAAAGAAGCCTCAGAAGACAAAAATATCTTCTAGAAAGGGAAAAAGGCTTAAAAATGTCAAAACAACTTAGAAGAATTAAAAAGAAGACTCAGAAGACACAAAAGAAGCCTCAGACGACAAAAATATCTTCCAGAAACGGAAAAATACTTAAAAATGTCAAAACGACTTAAAAGAATTAAAAAGAAGACTCAGAGTTACAAGCTGTTCAATTGTCAGATGTCAAAATCACTTTTCAATTCAAGTCCACTCTGTATTTAGTGTTACATTAGTATGTTACTTGATATGTGCACTATATAACTATACAGGGTGGTCAAAGGCCTACAATTTGACATATTGAGCGACCCTGTAACTGTCAAAATAACCGAGTTACAAGCTGTCAAAGTGAAAAGTGTCAAAATCACTTTGCAGCAACAACTGCAATTAGGAAAAACAACAAAGACAAAAAAACACTAAATTTTGAAAGGACAGTAAAGGACAAAATCGCTTGTAAAACCCATTTGGAGTAAGAAAATGACTGTTCTAAGTACATTTTTGGAATCCTCATTAAATTTCCTATCCGATGACATAAAAAATACTGCAAAATTCGGTACAGTCAGGTAGAAAAGCGGTGTCAAAGTTTGATTTGTCAGAAAGACAGTTTGAAAGGACAGTCTTAGACAAAATCAAGTGTAAAACCCACTAGTAGTGAGAAAATGACTGTTCTAAGTACATTTTTGGAATCCTCATTAAATTTCCTATCCAATAAGCTGAAAAAAACAACGAAATTTGGTACAGTCAGGGATAAAAGCGGCGTGAAAATTTGAAGTGTGGGAAACACAGTTTGACAGGACAGTCAGGGAGAAAATCACCTATAAAACCCACTTGCAGTGAGAAAATAAGTGTTTTAAGCACATTTTTAGAATCCTCATTAAATTTCCTAACCAATAAGCTCAAAAAACACTACAGAATTTGGTACAGTCAGGTAGAAAAGCGGTGTCAAATTTGAACTGTCAGAAACCCAATTTGAAAAGACAGTCAGTCAGAAAATCACCTATAAAACCCACTTGCAGTGAGAAAATGAGTGTTTTAGGCACATTTTTGGAATCCTCATTAAATTTCCTAACCAATAAGCTCAAAAAACACTACAAAATTTGGAACAGTCAGTGATAAAAGCGGTGTCAAATTTGATCTGTCAGAAACCCAGTTTGAAAAGACAGTCAGGGACAAAATCGCCTATAAAACCCACTTGGAGTGAGAAAATTAATGTTTTAAGCACATTTTTGGAATCCTCATTAAATTTCCTATCCAATAAACTGAAAAAACACTACCAAATTTGGTATAGTCAGGGAGCAAAGTGGTATCAAAGTTTGAACTGTCAGAAACACAGTTTAACAGGACAGTCAGGGAGAAAATCGACTGTAAAACCCACTTGCAGCGAGAAAATGAGTGTTTTAAGCACATTTTTAGAATCCTACAAAGTTTGGTACAGTCAGGGATAAAAGTGCTACCAAAATTTGAACTGTCAGAAACACAGTTTGACAGGATAGTCAGGGACAAAATCACTTATAAAACCCACTTCTAGTGAGAAAATGAGTGTTTTAAGCACATTTTTAGAATCCTCATTAAATTTCCTATCCAATAAGCTCAAAAAACACTACAAAGTTTGGTACAGTCAGGGATAAAAGTGCTACCAAAATTTGAACTGTCAGAAACACAGTTTGACAGGATAGTCAGGGACAAAATCACTTATAAAACCCACTTCTAGTGAGAAAATGACTGTTTTAAGCACATTTTTGGAATCCTCATTAAATTTCCTATCCAATAAGCTCAAAAAACACTACAAAGTTTGGTACAGTCAGGGATAAAAGTGCTACCAAAATTTGAACTGTCAGAAAGACAGTTTGACAGGATAGTCAGGGACAAAATCACTTATAAAACTTCTAGTGAGAAAATGACTGTTTTAAACACATTTTTGGAATTCTCATTAAATTTCCTATCCAATAAGCGCAAAAAACACTACAAGATTTAGTACAGTCAGGGTTAAAAGCGGTGTCAAAATTGATGTGTCAGAAACACAGTTTGACAGGACAGTCAGGGAGAAAATTACCTATAAAACCCACTTGCAATGAGAAAATGACAGTTTTAAGCACATTTTTGGAATCCTCATTAAATTTCCTATCTAATGACATAAAAAAATACTGAAAAATTCGGTACAGTCAGGTAGAAAAGCGGTGTCAAAGTTTGAAAAGACAGTCAGGGACAAAATCCCCCTCGGAGTGAGTAAATCCTCATTGAATCACGTGACAATTTTGCATTACTCACTGTTCGTCACTTTTGCGTAATGAAACGTTTACCTCACACCGTTTTTTTCCCTTGAAAACAATGATTGCCAAATTGTAGTAATTCAATGATGACTAATCGCAAAATCACTTAACAATCTACTAATTTGGGAGATTATCGATTTATGGGGAAAATCAATAACCGATAAGTACCAAAGCGGAATACTTGACATTCTTTAAAATCGATCTCCGGTTTTGTTCCAGGGACGTGATCAGAACGTGCTTGAACAGGACGCTGAATTGGTTCCGATGGCGACCGAAGGTGATCGAACCGTTACCACGATTGGTGGAGCCGAAACAACCGGGTGGGTTAGTATGCTATACAGGGTGGTAAATAGAGAATTTCAAGGGCTACAAATTGGTTTTTTACGCGACCCTGTAACTGTTAAAATAACCGAGTTACAGGGTGTTAAAGTGTAAATGTCAAATTCAAACTTTACTGTAAACCACTCAGTTTTAACAGTTAATAACTCAGTTATTTGACATTTTAGGTTAAAAGGCTATACAGGGTGGTTAAAAGAGAATTTCAAAGGCTACTAACTGGTATTTTACACAACCCTATAACTGTTAAAATAACCAAGTTACAGAGTGTTAAAGTGCGAACTGTCAAATTCAAACTTTACCTTAAACCACTCAGTTTTAACAGTTAATAACTCAGTTATTTGACATTTTAGGTAAAAACTCTATACCGGGTGGTCAAAAGAGAATTTCAGGTGCTACAAATTGGTATTTTACGCGACCCTGTAACTGTTAAAATAACGAAGTTACGGGCTGTTAAAGTGCGCATTGTCAAATTCAAACTTTACCGCAAACCACTCAGTTTTAACAGTAAATAACTGAGTTATTCGACATTTTAGGTAAAAACACTATACCGGGTGGTCAAAAGAGAATTTCAAGTGCTACAAATTGGTATTTTACACAACCTTGTAACTATTAAAATAACCAATTTACAGAGTGTTAAAGTGCGAACTGTCAAATTCAAACTTTACCGCAAACCACTCACTTTTAACAGTTAATAACTCAGTTATTTGACATTTTAGGTAAAAACACTATACCGGGTGGTCAAAAGAGTATTTCAACGGCTACAAATTGGTATTTTACGCGACCTTGTAACTGTTAAAATAACGAAGTTACGGAGTGTTAAAGTGCGAACTGTCAAATTCAAACATTACCTTAAATCACTCAGATTTAACAGTTAATAACTCAGTTATTTGACATTTTAGGTAAAAACACTATACCGGGTGGTCAAAAGAGAATTTCAAGGGCTACAAATTGGTATTTTAGACAACGCTGTAACTGTTAAAATAACGAAGTTACGGAGTGTTAAAATGCAAACTGTCAAATTCAAACTCTACTGCAAACAAATCATTTTTAACAGTAAATAACTCAGTTATTCGACATTTTAGGTAAAAACACTATACAGGATGGTTAAAAGAGAATTTCAGGGGCAACAAATTGGTATTTTACGCGACCGTGTAACTGTTAAAATAACGAAGTTACGGAGTGTTAAAGTGCGAACTGTCAAATTCAAACTTTACCGCAAACCACAGTTTTAACAGTAAATAACTGAGTTATTCGACATTTTAGGAAAAAACACTATACAGAGTGGTCAAAAGAGTATTTCAAGGGCTACAAATTGGTGTTTTACACAACCCTGTAACTGTTAAAATAACCAAGTTACAGAGTGTAAAAGTGTAAACTGTCAAATTCAAACTTTACCTTAAACCACTCAGTTTTAACAGTTAATAACTCAGTTATTCGACATTTTAGGTAAAAACACTATAAGGGGTGGTCAAAAGAGAATTTCAAGGGCTACAAACTGGAGTATCAAACCACCCTGTAACTGTCAAAATAACCAAGTTACGGACTGTCAAAGTGCGAACTGTCAAATTCAAACTTTACTCCAAACCACTCAGTTTTAACAGTAAATAACTGAGTTATTTGACATTTTAGGTGTACCACGATTGGTCAATCAGCCAGCCAGCAAAGTTCAAGTGAAAATTTTCGAGGTTAGAAATTTGCTCATGCGCGATGAGGAGGAGGTGAGACCGATTGTCGAAGTGTGCTTCGACAATTGGCGTCCGAGGGTTCCGCTAGCCGATTGTAGGGGGCGCGACAGTTGGACGATGCAAAACGAGGTGGTCGTCGAGCTGCCTTTAAAGTAAGCATGCGCGGAAACCCTAAAATCATCCTTAACCACACTTTTCTGCCAATTGATGCAAAAATAGACCAATTTGGGATTTTTAATGACATTTGACAGTTAAAGTCGGTTATTCTGAATTATTTTCAGTTCAATGTGGCAACACTGCTTTTTCGAGGCTTTGAGGTAGTGTTAGCAGTACAAAGCAAAGAGTTTTTAAAGCAAAAAGTGGCTTTTGCAGCGTTGCCAGCTTGCAAGCGCTATGAAGTGCATCTGCCAGGCTCAACAAGGCAAAAAGTCGGTTATTTTGAATTTTTTTGCTAAAATTTGGCAACACCGCTTTTACGAAAGATTAAGGACAAATCTAGCAGTACAAATTAACTTCTTTTGAAGTCAAAAAATGACGTTTGCAGCGTTGCCAGCTTGGAAACACAATAAAATTCACCCATCTTGTTAAAAAAGTAAAAAAGTCGGTTATTTTGAATTTTTGTTGGTTCAATGCGACAACACTGCCTTTACAATGCTTTAAGGCACTTCTAGTACTACAAAACAAGTGCTGTTTAAGCCAAAAAGTGTTTTTTGCGGCGTTGCCAGTTTGAAAACACAACAAGGTGCTTTCGCTGGGATGAACAAAGCAAAAAGTCGGTTATTTTGAATTATTTTCAGTTCAATGTGGCAACACTGCTTTTTCGTGGCTTTGAGGCAGTGCTAGCAGTGTAAAGCAAAAAGTTTTTAAACCAAAAAGTGGCTTTTGCAGCGTTGCCAGCTTGCAAACGCTATGAAGTGCATCTGCCAGGCTCAACAAGGCAAAAAATCGGTTATTTTGAATTTTTTTGCTAAAATTTGGCAACACCGCTTTTACAAAGATTAAGGACAAATCTAGCTGTACAAATCAACTTCTGTTTAAGCCAAAAAATGGCTTTTCCAACGTTGCCAGCTTGCAAGCATAATGAAACTGTTTCGCCAAATTAGATAAGGGAAAAGTCGGTTATTTTGAATTATTTTCAGTTAAATGTGGCAACATTGCCTTTCCAAGGTCTTGAGACCATAATAGCAGTACAAAACAAATGCTGTTTAAGCGAAAAATTGACTTTTGCAGCGGTGCCAGTTTGAAAACTCAACAATTTGCTTTCACTGGGTTGAACAAAGCAAAAAGTCGGTTATTTTGAATTATTTTCTGTTCAAGGTGGCAACACTGCTTTTCCAAGGCTTTGAGGTAGTGTTAGCAGTACAAAGCAAAGAGTTTTTAAACCAAAAGTGGCTTTTGCAGCGTTGCCAGCTTGCAAGCGCTATGAAGTGCATCTGCCAGGCTCAGCAAGGCAAAAATCGGTTATTTTGAATTTTTTTGCTAAAATTTGGCAACACCGCTTCTACCAAAGATTAAGGACAAATCTAGCAGCACAAACCAACTTCTGTTTAAGCCAAAAAGTGATGTGTGCAGCGTTGCCAGATTGAAAACACAATGAAATACACTCAGCTTGTTAAACCAGTCAAAAAGTCGGTTATTTTGATTTTTTTTAAGTTCAATGCGGCAACACCGCTTCTACAAAGATGAAGGACAAATCTAGCAGTACAAATCAACTTCTGTTTAAGCCAAAAGTTGACGTTTGCAGCGTTGCCAGCTTGAAAACAATAAAATTCACTCAAATTGTTAAACCAGTCAAAAAGTCGGTTATTTTGAATTTTTCTTCGTTCAATGTGGCAACACTGCCTTTACAATGCTTTAGGGCAATTTTAGTAGTACAAAACAAGTGCTGTTTAAGCCAAAAAGTGACTTTTGCAGCGTTGCCAGCTTGAAAACGCAATGAAACTCACTTACCTGGTTAAACCAGTCAAAAAGCCGGTTATTTTGAATTTTTCTTAGTTCAATGCGGCAACACTGCCTTTACAATGCTTTAAGGCACTTCTAGTAATACAAAACAAGTGGTGTTTAAGCCAAAAAGTGACTTTTGCAGCGTTGCCAGTTTGAAAACACAACAAGGTGCTTTCACTGAGTTGAACAAAGCAAAAAGTCGGTTATTTTGAATTATTTTCAGTTCAATGTGGCAACACTGCTTTTCCAAGGCTTTGAGGTAGTGTTAGCAGTATAAAGTAAAGAGTTTTTAAACCAAAAAGTGGCTTTTGCAGCGTTGCCAGCTTGCAAGCGCTTACAAGTGCATCTGCCAGGCTCAACAAGGCAAAAATCGGTTATTTTGAATTTTTTTGCTAAAATTTGGCAACACCGCTTATACAAAGATTAAGGACAAATCTAGCAGTACAAATCAACTTCAGTTTAAGTCAAAAAGTAACTTTTGCGGCGTTGCCAGCTTGAAAACGCAATGAAATACACTCATCTTGTTAAAAAAGTCAAAAAGTCGGTTATTTTGAATTTTTCTTAGTTCAATGCGGCAACACCGCCTTTACAATGCTTTGAGGTAGTGTTAGCAGTATAAAGTAAAGAGTTTTTAAACCAAAAAGTGGCTTTTGCAGCGTTGCCAGTTTGAAAACACAACAAGGTGCTTTCGCTGGGTTGAACAAAGCGAAAAGTCGGTTATTTTGAATTATTTTCAGTTCAGTGTGGCAACACTGCTTTTTCAAGGCTTTGCGGCAGTGTTAGCAGTATAAAGTAAAGAGTTTTTAAACCAAAAAGTGGCTTTTGCAGCGTTGCCAGCTTGCAAACGCTATGAAGTGCATCTGCCAGGCTCAACAAGACAAAAATCGGTTATTTTGATTTTTTTTGCTAAAATTTGGCAACACCGCTTTTACCAAAGATTAAGGACAAATCTAGCAGTACAAATCAACTTCTGTTTAAGCCAAAAAGTGACTTTTGCAGCGTTTCCAGCTTGCAAACACAATAAAATTCACTCAGCTTTTTAAAAAAGTCAAAAAGTCGGTTATTTTGAATTTTTGTTGGTTCAATGTGGCAACACTGCTTTTTCGAGGCTTTGAGGTAGTGTTAGCAGTACAAAGCAAGGAGTTTTTAAACCAAAAAGTGGCTTTTACATCGTTGCCAGCTTGAAAACGCACTGAAATTCACTCAGCTTGTTAAACCAGCCAAAAAGTCGGTTATTTTGAATTTTTCTTAGTTCAATGCGGCAACACTGCCTTTACAATGCTTTAAGGCACTTCTAGTAGTACAAAACAAGTGGCGTTTAAGCCAAAAAGTGTCTTTTGCGGCGTTGCCAGTTTGAAAACCCAACAAGGTGCTTTCGCTGGGTTGAATAAAGCAAAAAGTCGGTTATTTTGAATTATTTTCAGTTCAATGTGGCATCACTGCTTTTTCAAGGCTTTGAGGTAGTGTTAGCAGTGTAAAGCAAAGAGTTTTTAAACCAAAAAGTGGCTTTTGCAGCGTTGCCAGCTTGCAAACGCTATGAAGTGCATCTGCCAGGCTCAACAAGGCAAAAAATCGGTTATTTTGAATTTTTTTTGCTAAAATTTGGCAACACCGCTTTTACAAAGATTAAGGACAAGTCTAGCAGTACAAATCAACTTCTGTTTAAGCCAAAAAGTGGCCTTTCCAACGTTGCCAGCTTGCAAGCATAATGAAACTGTTTCGCCAAGTTAGATAAGGGAAAAGTCGGTTATTTTGAATTGTTTTCAGGTAAATGTAGCAACATTGCCTTTCCAAGGTTTTGAGACCATAATAGCAGTACAACTCAACTTCTGTTTAAGTCAAAAAGTGACTTTTGCAGCATTGCCAGCTTGCAAGCGCTATGAAGTGCATCTGCCAGGCTCAACAAGGCAAAAAATCAGTTATTTTGAATTTTTTTGCTAAAATTTGGCAACACCGCTTATACAAAGATTTAGCACAACTCCACCAGTACAAATCAACTTCTGTTTAAGTCAAAAATTGACGTTTGCAGCGTTGCCAGCTTGAAAACGCAATCAAATACACTCATCTTGTTAAAAAAGTCAAAAAGTCGGTTATTTTGAATTTTTCTTAGTTAAATGCGGCAACACTGCCTTTACAATGCTTTAGGGCACTTCTAGTAGTACAAAACAAGTGGTGTTTAAGCGAAAAAGTGACTTTTGCGGCGTTGCCAGTTTGAAAACACAACAAGGTGCTTTCGCTGGGTTGAACAAAGCAAAAAGTCGGTTATTTTGAATTTTTGTTGGTTCAATGTGGCAACACTGCTTTTCCAAGGCTTTGAGGTAGTGCTAGCAGTACAAAGCAAAGAGTTTTTAAACCAAAAAGTGGCTTTTGCAGCGTTGCCAGCTTGAAAATACAATAAAATTTACTCAGCTTGTTAAACCAGTCAAAAAGTCGGTTATTTTGAATTTTTCTTAGTTCAATGCGGCAACACTGCCTTTACAGTGCTTTAAGGCACTTCTAGTAGTAAAAAACAAGTGCTGTTTAAACCAAAAAGTGACTTTTGCAGCGTTGCCAGTTTGAAAACCCAACAAGGTGCTTTCGCTGGGTTGAACAAAGCAAAAAGTCGGTTATTTTGAATTATTTTCAGTTTAATGTGGCAACACTGCTTTTTCAAGGCTTTGAGGCAGTGTTAGCAGTATAAAGTAAAGAGTTTTTAAACCAAAAAGTGGCTTTTGCAGCGTTGCCAGCTTGCAAGCGCTATGAAGTGCATCTGCCAGGCTCAACATGGCAAAAAGTCGGTCATTTTGAATTTTTTTTGCTAAAATTTGGCAACACCGCTTTTACAAAGATTAAGGACAAGTCTAGCAGTACAAATCAACTTCTGTTTAAGTCAAAAAGTGACTTTTGCAGCGTTGCCAACTTGAAAACACAATAAAATTCACTCATCTTGTTAAACAAGTAAAAAGTCGGTTATTTTGAATTTTTCTTAGTTCAATGCGGCAACACTGCCTTTACAGTGCCTTAGGGCACTTCTAGTAGTACAAAACAAGTACTATTTAAGCGAAAAAGTGGCTTTTCCAACGTTGCCAGCTTGCAAGCATAATGAAACTGTTTTGCCAAGTTAGATAAAGGAAAAGGTTATTTTGAATTATTTTCAGTTTAATGTGGCAACACTGCTTTTCCAAGGCGTTGAGACCATTATAGCAGTACAAAACAAGTACTTTTTAAGCCAAAAAGTGTCTTTTGCAGCGTTGCCAGTTTGAAAACCCTACAAAGTGTTTTCACTGGGTTGAACAAAGGAAAAAATCGGTTATTTTGATTTTTTTTGCTAAAATTTGGCAACACCGCTTTTACCAAAGATTAAGGACAAATCTAGCAGTACAAATCAACTTCTGTTTAAGCCAAAAAGTGACGTTTGCAGCGTTGCCAGCTTGAAAACGCAATGAAACTCACTTACCTTGTTAAACCAGTCAAAAAGCCGGTTATTTTGAATTTTTCTTAGTTCAATGCGGCAACACTGCCTTTACAATGCTTTAGGGCAATTCTAGTAGTACAAAACAAGTACTTTTTATGCCAAAAAGGGTCTTTTGCAGCATTGCCAGTTTGAAAACCCAACAATTTGCTTTCGCTGGGTTGAACAAAGCAAAAAGTCGGTTATTTTGAATTATTTTCAGTTTAATGTGGCAACACTGCTTTTCCGAGGCTTTGCGGCAGTGTTAGCAGTACAAAGCAAAGAGTTTTAAACCAAAAAGTGGCTTTTGCAGCGTTGCCAGCTTGAAAACACAATAAAATTCCCTCATCTTGTTAAACAAGACAAAAAGTCGGTTATTTTGAATTTTTTTGTTAAATTTGGCAACACTGCTTCTACCAAAGATTAAGGACAAATCTAGCAGTACAAATCAACTTAAGTTTAAGCCAAAAAGTGACTTTTGCAGCGTTGCCAGCTTGAAAACACAATAAAATTCACTCATCTTGTTAAACCAGTCGAAAAGTCGGTTATTTTGAATTTCTGTTAGTTCAATGCGGCAACACTGCTTTTACAATGCTTTAGGGCAATTCTAGTAGTACAAAAAAAGTGCTGTTTAAGCCAAAAAGTGAGTTTTGCAGCGTTGTCAGCTTGAAAACCCAACAAGGTGCTTTCGCTGGGATGAACAAAGCAAAAAGTCGGTTATTTTGAATTATTTTCAGTTCAATGTGGCAACACTGCTTTTCCCAGGCTTCGAGGTAGTGCTAGCAGTACAAAGCAAAGAGTTTTTAAACCAAAAGTGGCTTTTGCAGCGTTGCCAGCTTGCAAGCGCTATGAAGTGCATCTGCCAGGCTAAACAAGGCAAAAAGTCGGTTATTTTGATTTTTTTTTGCTAAAATTTGGCAACACCGCATTTACAAAGATTAAGGACAAGTCTAGCAGTACAAATCAACTTCTGTTTAAGCCAAAAAGTGGCCTTTCCAACGTTGCCAGCTTGCAAGCATAATGAAACTGTTTCGCCAAGTTAGATAAGGGAAAAGTCGGTTATTTTGAATTGTTTTCAGGTAAATGTAGCAACATTGCCTTTCCAAGGTTTTGAGACCATAATAGCAGTACAACTCAACTTCTGTTTAAGTCAAAAAGTGACTTTTGCAGCATTGCCAGCTTGCAAGCGCTATGAAGTGCATCTGCCAGGCTCAACAAGGCAAAAAATCAGTTATTTTGAATTTTTTTGCTAAAATTTGGCAACACCGCTTATACAAAGATTTAGCACAACTCCACCAGTACAAATCAACTTCTGTTTAAGTCAAAAATTGACGTTTGCAGCGTTGCCAGCTTGAAAACGCAATGAAATACACTCATCTTGTTAAAAAAGTCAAAAAGTCGGTTATTTTGAATTTTTCTTAGTTAAATGCGGCAACACTGCCTTTACAATGCTTTAGGGCACTTCTAGTAGTACAAAACAAGTGGTGTTTAAGCGAAAAAGTGACTTTTGCGGCGTTGCCAGTTTGAAAACACAACAAGGTGCTTTCGCTGGGTTGAACAAAGCAAAAAGTCGGTTATTTTGAATTTTTGTTGGTTCAATGTGGCAACACTGCTTTTCCAAGGCTTTGAGGTAGTGCTAGCAGTACAAAGCAAAGAGTTTTTAAACCAAAAAGTGGCTTTTGCAGCGTTGCCAGCTTGAAAATACAATAAAATTTACTCAGCTTGTTAAACCAGTCAAAAAGTCGGTTATTTTGAATTTTTCTTAGTTCAATGCGGCAACACTGCCTTTACAGTGCTTTACGGCACTTCTAGTAGTAAAAAACAAGTGCTGTTTAAACCAAAAAGTGACTTTTGCAGCGTTGCCAGTTTGAAAACCCAACAAGGTGCTTTCGCTGTGTTGAACAAAGCAAAAAGTCGGTTATTTTGAATTATTTTCAGTTCAATGTGGCAACACTGCTTTTCTAAGGCTTTGAGGCAGTGCTAGCAGTACAAAGCAAAGAGTTTTTAAACCAAAAAGTGGCTTTTGCAGCGTTGCCAGCTTGCAAGCGCTATGAAGTGCATCTGCCAGGCTCAACAAGGCAAAAAATCGGTTATTTTAAATTTTTTTGCTAAAATTTGGCAACACCGCTTTTACAAAGATTAAGGACAAGTCTAGCAGTACAAATCAACTTCTGTTTAAGCAAAAAAATGACGTTAGCAGCGTTGCCAGCTCGAAATCGCAATGAAACACAATCATCTTGTTAAACAAGGCAAAAAATCCGTTATTTTGAATTTTTTTGCTAAAATTTGGCAACCCCGCTTTTACCAAAGATTTAGGATAAATCTAGCAGCACAAATCAATTTATGTTTAAGCCAAAAAGTGACTTTTGCAGCGTTTCCAGCTTGAAAACGCAATGAAATTCACTCAGCTTGTTAAACCAGTCAAAAAGTCGGTTATTTTGAATTTTTGTTGGTTCAATGCGGCAACACTGCCTTTGCAATGCCTTAAGACATATTCTAGTAGTACAAAACAAGTGCTGTTTAACCGAAAAAGTGACTTTTGCAGCGTTGCCAGTTTGAAAACACAACAATTTGCTTTCTCTGGGTTGAACAAAGCAAAAAGTCGGTTATTTTGAATTATTTTCTGTTCAATGTGGCATCACTGCTTTTTCAAGGCTTTGAGGTAGTGTTAGCAGTATAAAGTAAAGAGTTTTTAAACCTAAAAGTGGCTTTTGCAGCGTTGCCAGCTTGAAAACACAATAAAATTCACTCAGCTTGTTAAACAAGTAAAAAGTCGGTTATTTTGAATTTTTTTTAGTTCGATGCGGCAACACTGCCATTACAATGCTTTAGGGTACTTCTAGTAGTACAAAACAAGTACTTTTTAAACTAAAAAGTGTTTTTTTCAGCGTTGCCAATGTAAAATCACATTCACCAAGTTGAAACCTAAAAAAGTCGGTTATTTTGAATTATTTTTGAGTAAATGTGGCAACATTGCCTTTCCAGGGTCTTGAGACCATTGTGGCACTACAAAACAAGTGCTGTTTAAGCCAACCTGCCTTTGCGGCGTTGCCAGTTTGAAAACATTGAACACAAAAGTCGGTTATTTTGAATCACTTTCAGTTCAATGTGGCAACACTGTTGCCATGTTTCAGGTATTCTCAAGTGGACCACACCAGTCCGGACAGTTTAAGCGGCTCAATTGATGTCAATTTGTTGGATGACGTGTCCACGACTTACGTCAAACGGTACGTCTGGCTGGGAACTGTCAAAATACCCATGGCCGCCTTGATTTCCACCTACCAGGTAGGTGCATCAGTCAGGAATATTCCACAGGTTTCAGAAACCCCTTTGGAATATTCCAGAAGCCCCCACATTGCTGGAGCTTATAAGAGATTCCAGAAAAATTATGGAATTGCATGTTATTTTGACAGCTGTCACTTTGACAGCCCATAACTCGGTTATTTTGACAGTTACAGGGTGGTTCAATATACCAAATTAAAGCCCTTTGAATCCTCTTTGACCACCCTGTATAACGATGTAGCGCACTTGTCTAATAACAGAGTTATGCAGCATTAAATACAGAGTGAACTGAATTGAAATGTGAGTGTGACAGCTGTCACTTTAACAGCCCATAACTCGGTTATTTTGACAGTTACAGGGTGGTTCAATATACCAAATTAAAGCCCTTTAAATCTACTTTTGACCACCCTGTATAGCGATGTAGCGCACTTGTCAAATAACAGAGTTATGCAGCATTAAATACAGAGTGAACTGAATTGAAATGTGAGTGTGACAGCTGTCACTTTAACAGCCCATAACTCGGTTATTTTGACAGTTATAGGGTGGTTCAATATACCAAATTAAAGCCCTTTGAATCCTGTTTGACCACCCTGTATAGCGATGTAGCGCACTTGTCAAATAACAGAGTTATGCAGCATTAAATACAGAGTGAACTGAATTGAAATGTGAGTGTGACAGCTGTCACTTTAACAGCCCATAACTCGGTTGTTTTGACAGTTACAGGGTGGTTCAATATACCAAATTAAAGCCCTTTAAATCTACTTTTGACCACCCTGTATAGCGATGTAGCGCACTTGTCAAATAACAGAGTTATGCAGCATTAAATACAGAGTGAACTGAATTGAAATATGAGTGTGACAGCTGTCACTTTAACAGCCCATAACTCGGTTATTTTGACAGTTACAGGGTGGTTCAATATACCAAATTAAAGCCCTTTGAATCCTCTTTGACCACCCTGTATTGCGATGTTTCGCACTTGTCAAATAACAAAGTTATGCAGCATTAAATACACAGTGAACTGAATTGAAATGTGAGTGTGACAGCTGTCACTTTAACAGCCCATAACTCGGTTATTTTGACAGTTACAGGGTGGTTCAATATACCAAATTAAAGCCCCTTAAATCCTCTTTGAGCACCCTGTATTGCGATGTTTGGCACTTGTCAAATAACAGAGTTATGCAGCATTAAATACAGAGTGAACTGAATTGGAATGTGAGTGTGACAGCTGTCACTTTAACAGCCCATAACTCGGTTATTTTGACAGTTATAAGGTGGTTCAATATACCCAATTAAAGCCCTTTGAATCCTCTTTGACCACCCTGTATTGCGACGTAGCGCACTTGTCAAATAACAGAGTTATGCAGCATTAAATACAGAGTGAACTGAATTGAAATGTGATTGTGACAGCTGTCACTTTAACAGCCCTTAACTCGGTTGTTTTGACAGCTACAGGGTGGTTCAATATACCAAATTAAAGCCTTTTAAATCTACTTTTGACCACCCTGTATAACGATGTAGCTGACCTGTCAAATGACAGAGTTATGTAGCCTTAAAATAAAACATGTTTCAGAAAAGTGCTTTAAGGAGGTTTGAATGTGTTTCACTCTGTATAATCGTTATTTTAAGAAGGAAAAATCTGAAAATTTCTGACTTTATACCAGTTGACCTATTTGACATTTGTGCCAAATATCAAAAGTGTCAGATGTCACTACTTGTCACTAGGACTGATTGACTGGCACATACTAAACTCGTATTTGCTCAGCTTTCTGGATGGTTCCTGGTGCAAACGCCACCTCTGATTACGGGCTATCGCAGCTGTCAAAATGACGCGACCAATAAGAAGCAAGAGTCTTCGACCGACACGTGCACTTATCTCCGACTAGAACTGAAAATAACTCCAAGTTTGCCTTCAATCGAACCTAACATGGTAAGTAATCCGTTTTGTTGCTCCACAAATAAAAAAATTTGAAGAGTGAGAATTTTTAAAAAAAATTCAGGTAAACCTACTATGTTTAGGCTATACCAGGCCGGAAAATCAAGGTAATAACCCTAAAATTGGATTTTTCATGAAGGTTCAAAGGATTAATTGCACTTTGCCTGAAATGATGCTTAAGTTCGTAAGAGGCCCCATATTGCGTCAGAAATCGGTTAAATTGATGGGTGAGAATTTTTCCAAAAATTAGGGTAAACCTACTATGTTTAGGCTATACCAGGCCGGAAAATCAAGGTCATAACCCTAAAATTGGATTTTTGATGAAGGATCAAAGGCTTCATTGCACTTTGCCTGAAATGATGCTTAGTTCGTAAGAGGCCCCATATTGCGTCAGAAATCAGTTAAGTTGAAGAGTGAGAATTTTTCCAAAAATTAGGGTAAACCTACTATGTTTAGGCTATAACAGGCCGGAAAATCAATGCCATAACCTGAAAACTGAATTTGTGGTAACCATTTAAACTTTCTTGTTGCACAGTTTGATTATTAAATTGTTTTGGCACGAGAGTTTTCGAAAAATCACGCTGCCCAAACCAGATCAGATAGAACCTTGAAACTTTTACCAAATGTAAACAGAAGTGTGCTTAATAAACAAAAAAAGTTTCGACCAGATCGCTTCCTCAGGAGTAAAGTTATACAAGTTGGAACGTGACTATTAACTGGTAGAGCAGTTTAAACAAAAGTGGCAACTTTAAAGTTTGGGGCACTTTAGCGACTAGAGCGCCCTCTTTCTCCAAAAATTCACTTGTAACTAAAGCACAATTCGTTTTTTTTTGACATTTTGTGCGAATAACCCTCAACTTACATGAATATTACGTTGTATTGTTGCGTATATGTAACATGCTTGATGATTATTGTTTTGAGGGATTGGGAGGGAAATTTGAGGAGTTTTTTGAGTCATTTTGTAGAGGAAAGTCTGTTTAATAACTGTGCAAAGTTTCAGCCAGATCGGATCATCAGGGACGGAGCAGCACAATTTTAAATATTTTCAAGCCTGTAACTTATGTAGTTTTCGAAAAATTGATCAACCTTTGACGTCCTCTAGCGGCCAAACGGTGCAACTTAGCGCTGCGCGCTCAACGTCACGTGATAGCCACATTCATTAGCTTTCTTTTGTTATTTGGTACAGAATGTTTCAAAAAAGCGAGTTATTCACGATTTAATGGGAAAATGCACTGAAATTTTGCCCAAAATGGCTGATCTTCCTGGCCTGTTGTGTTAACAGCCGCCATGTTGTTTGTCAACTTGTCAAAGTGACTTTTTTCATTAATTTCAGCCTGGGGAACACGAATTTGATGTTTTTTTTGCTCTAATCGGCATCGTTTCGGAAATATTCTTCATAATATGTCAATTTTGTCATTTTTTTGACAGTTTTCAGGGCGTGGCACCCTTAAAGATTCCTTTTTTTGACAAATGACAGTGTACGTCATATTTCTAACGTTAATTCAAACAAATTGGGGTGGTTAAAATGTAATTTCAAAAATCAAATTTTTTTCCTAAAATTTAGTGGGGGGACCTTTGAAAAATGTCAAAAAAAACAGTTTTTGTATTTTCCAGGACAAACTGTACGTTTTTCGAAAAAAGTGTATAGATGAGAAAAGTTGCGTTCCAGTGTGGTACACTCATGGTAAAAATTTGAAGTCTGTAACTTAAGCAGTTTTCGAGATATTTGCAAAAATGTTTTAAAATTTTTGATCAACTTTAACGCCCTCTAGCGGTGAAACGGTCCAACTTAGCGCAGCCCGCTCAACGTCACGTGATATCCCTATTTATTAGCTTTGTTTTGTGATATGACATATTTATCCACAATGTGTCAAATAAGCGAGTTATTGGCGATTTTCTGCTAAAGTGCACCGAATTTGTGCTTAAAATGGCTGGTTTTCCTGACCTACTATATTGACAACCGCCATATTGGATTTCAACCTGTCAAAGTGGTCATTTTAGTTAATTTCGGTCTCAGAAACACGATTTTTAGGTTTGTTTTGCCCAAAGTGGCACCATTTCAGAAATAACAGAAAAAAAATCAAATTTTTGTAATTTTTTGACAATTTCTGGGCGTGGCACCCTTAAAAATGATTTTTTTGACAAATGACACTTTACATCATATTTCTAACGTTAATTCAAATATATTCTGGCAGTTAAAATATAAATTTAAAATTCAATTTTTTTTCCCAAAATTCAGTGGGGGGGACCCTTCGAAAACTGTCAAGAAAACGGTTTTCATTTTTTCAAGGACAAACCATCAGTTTTTCGAAAAAAGTGTATAGATGAGAAAAGTTGCGTTCCAGTGTGGTACACTCTTGGTAAAAATTTCAAGTCTCCAACTTAAGTAGTTTTCGAGATATTTGCAAAAATGTTTTAAAATTTTTGATCAACTTTGACGCCCCCTAGCGGCCAGACGGTTCAACATAGCGCAGCCCGATCAACGTCACGTGATAGCCCTATTTCTTAGCTTTGTTTTGTCATATGACGTATTTATCCAGAATGTTTCAAATAAGCGAGTTATTGGCGATTATTGGCTAAAGTGCACCGAATTTGTGCTTAAAATGGCTGGTTTTCCTGACCTACTATACTGACAGCCGCCATATTGGATTTCAATCTGTCAAAGTGGTCATTTTAGTTAATTTCGGTCTCAAAAACTCGATTTTTAGGTTTGTTTTGCCAAAAGTGGCACCAATTCAGAAATAACAGAAAAAAAATCAAATTTTTGTAATTTTTTGACAATTTCTGGGCGTTGCACCCTTAAAAATGATTTTTTTGACAAATGACACTTTACATCATATTTCTAACGTTAATTCAAATACATTCGGGCAGAAAAATAAAAATTCAAAATTTAAAAAAAAATTTCCAAAATTTGGTGGGGGGACCCTTTGAAAATTGTCAAGAAAACGGTTTTTGTTTTTTCCAGGACAAACCATCAGTTTTTCGAAAAAAGTGTATAGATGAGAAAAGTTGCGTTCCAGTGTGGTACACTCTTGGTAAAAATTTCAATTCTCCAGCTTAAGTAGTTTTCGAGATATTTGCGAAAATGTTTTAAAATTTTTGATCAACTTTGACGCCCCCTAGCGGCCAGACGGTCCAACTTAGCGCAGTCCGCTCAACGCCACGTGATAGCCCTATTTATTAGCTTTGTTCTATCATATGACATTCTTATACAGAATGTTTCATATAAGCGAGTTATTGGCGATTTTCTGCTAAAGTGCACCGAATTTGTGCTTAAAATGACTGGTTTTCCTGACCTACTGTACTGACAGCCGCCATATTGGATTTCAATCTGTCAAAGTGGTCATTTTAGTTAATTTTGGTCTCAAAAACACGATTTTTAGGTTTGTTTTGCCAAAAGTGGCACCATTTCAGAAATAACCTATAAATTTTGAAATTTTTTTTGAAAATTTTGGTAAATGGACTTTTTTTCATTTTTTTTTTGCGTATTTCTGATTTTTCTGAAACAAAATGGTCGATAAAAACATTTTTTTCCAGGCCAATCTACCGTCCAACGAGCCGCCTTACATTAGAGATCACGCGTTCAAATGGAATAACACGTTCAACGCCTCGTTTCCCAATCGAAAATTCAATGTTTTCGCTTTGGACGTTAGAGGGCGCACCAGTTGCATTACGCGGTAAGTATGAATGTAGTAGAAGTAGTAGGGAAGTTTGGATTACCTAAATCTGGGAGTTACCTAACTCCTGTGTGGAGGTTCCTGAACCCACTTTTCTAGGGAAACCACTCTCAAGATAACCCCACTTTTCTCAGCGTTGGGGAAAGAATTTTTAGTGTTTTTTGAGGTTATTGGATAGGAAATTTAATGAGGATTCCAAAAATGTGCTTAAAACAGTAATTTTCTTACTCCAAGTGGGTTTTACAGGCCATTTTGCCGCTGACTGTCCTTTCAAAGTGTGCTTCTGGTAGTTCAAATTTTGACACCATTTTTTTGCCTGACTTTACCTGATTTTGTATTGTTTTTTTATGTCGTTAGATAGGAAATTTAATGAGGATTCCAAAAATGTGCTTAAAACAGTAATTTTCTTACTCCAAGTGGGTTTTACAGGCGATTTTGTCCTTGACTGTCCTTTTAAACCGTGTTTCTGACAGTTCAAACTTTGACCCCACTTTTCTACAAATTGCTGAAATCGTCTTTTTTATATGCTGTAAGTAATTGCCTGAAATCATCTCTTAAATATGCTGAAATAAATGTTCTAAAATCATCTTTTCAAATTGCTGAAATTGTCTCTTTAAATTTACTGAAATCGTTTTTTGAAATTGTGAAATTAATTGCCTGAAATTGTCTTTTTAACTGGCTGAAATCGTTTTTTCAAATTATTGAAATCGATCTTTTAAAATGCTTAAATTATTATTCTAAAATCATCTCTTCAAATTGAAGAAACCGTTTTTTTAAAATGCTGAAATTCATTTACTGAAATCATTTATTTCAAATGCTGAAATTAGCGTCAAACGGCTGAAATCGACTTTTTAAAATCAATTGCCTGAAATAACTTCTTTAAAATGCTGAAATAAATTTACATTTTAATTTGCTGAAATCGTCTTATTAAAACGATAAAATTAATTTTATAAAATCATCTCTTAAAAATGCTAAAATAAGTGAAAAAATACTGGAATCAGTTTCCTAAAATCATCTCTTCAAATTGGCTGAAATCGTCTTTTTGAAAATGCTGAAATTAGCGTAGAAATGCTAAAATTAATTTTTTTTTATTATTTCTTCAAATTCCTGAAATTGTCTTTTTTAAAATGCTGAAATTAGCGTAAACATGCTAAAATTAATTTTTTTAAATAATCTCTTCAAATTGCTGAAATCGTCTTTGTAAATTGTTGAAACCGTCTTTTTAAAACGTATTTCTTAAAAATGCTGAAATTAGCGTAAAAATGCTAAAATTAATTTTTTTAAATAATCTCTTCAAATTGCTGAAATCGTCTTAGTAAATTGGTGAAACCGTCTTTTTAAAATGTATTTCATAAAAATGCTGAAATTAGCGTAAACATGCTAAAATTAATTTTTTTAAACCATCTCTTCAAATTGCTGAAATCGTCTTTGTAAATTGTTGAAACCGTCTTTTTAAAACGTATTTCTTAAAAATGCTGAAATTAGCGTAAAAATGCTAAAATTAATTTTTTTAAATAATCCCTTCAAATTGCTGAAATCGTCTTAGTAAATTGGTGAAATCGTCTTTTTAAAATGTATTTCTTAAAAATGCTGAAATTAGTGTAAAAATGCTAAAATTAATTTTTTTAAATACTCTCTTCAAATTGCTGAAATTGTCTTTGTAAATTGTTGAAATCGTCTTTTTAAAATGTATTTCTTAAAAATGCTGAAATTAGCGTAAAAATGCTAAAATTAATTTTTTTAAATAATCCCTTCAAATTGCTGAAATCGTCTTAGTAAATTGGTGAAATCGTCTTTTTAAAATGTATTTCTTAAAAATGCTGAAATTAGTGTAAAAATGCTAAAATTAATTTTTTTAAATACTCTCTTCAAATTGCTGAAATTGTCTTTGTAAATTGTTGAAATCGTCTTTTTAAAATGTATTTCTTAAAAATGCTGAAATTAGCGTAAAAATGCTAAAATTATTTTTTTTAAATAATTTCTTCAAATTGCTGAAATCGTCTTAGTAAATTGGTGAAACCGTCTTTTTAAAATGTATTTCTTAAAAATGCTGAAGTTAGCGTAAAAATGCTAAAATTAATTTTTTAAATAATCTTTTCAAATTGCTGAAATCGTCTTTGTAAATTGTTAAAATCGTCTTTTTAAAATGCATTTCTTAAAAACGCTGAAGTTAGTGTAAAAATGCTAAAATTAATTTTTTAAAACCATCTCTTCAAAATGCTGAAATCGTCTTAGTAAAATGTTAAAATCGTTTGTTTTAAATACATTTCTTAAAAATGATGAAATTAGCGTAAAAATGCTGAAATTAATTTCCTCAAATTATCTCTTCAAATTGCTGAAATCGTATCTGTAAATTGTTGAAATCGTCTTTTTTAAATACATTTCTTAAAAATGCTGAAATTAGCGTAAAAATGCTGAATTTAATTTTCTAAAATTATTTCTTTAAACTGCTAAAATCGTCTTTTAAAAATGTATTTCTTAAAAATGCTGAAATTAGCGTAAAAATACTGGAATCAGTTTCCTAAAATCATCTCTTCAAATTGGCTGAAATCGTCCTTTTTAAAATGCTGAGATGAATTGCCCGAATTCATCTCTTAAAATTGCTGAAATCGTCTCTGTAAATTGTTGAAATCGTTTTTTTAAAATGTATTTCTTGAAAATGCTGAAATTAGCGTAAACATGCTAAAATTAATTTTTTAAAACCATCTCTTCAAATTGCTGAAATCGTCTTTTTAAAATGTATTTCTTAAAAATGCTAAAATTAATTTTTTTTAATAATCTCTTTAAATTGCTGAAATCTTCTTAGTAAATTGGTGAAATCGTCTTTTTAAAATGCATTTCTTAAAAATGCTGAAATTAGCGTAAAAATGCTAAAATAATTTTTTTTAAATAATCTCTTAAAATTGCTGAAATCGTCTCTGTAAATTGTTAAAATCGTTTTTTTAAAATGTATTTCTTGAAAATGCTGAAATTAGCGTAAACATGCTAAAATTAATTTTTTAAAACCATCTCTTCAAATTGCTGAAATCGTCTTTTTAAAATGTATTTCTTAAAAATGCTAAAATTAATTTTTTTTAATAATCTCTTCAAATTGCTGAAATCGTCTTTGTAAATTGTTAAAATCTTCTTTTTAAAATGTATTTCTTAAAAATGCTGAAATTAGCGTAAACATGCAAAAACAATATTTTTTAAATAATCTCTTCAAATTGCTGAAATCGTCTTTGTAAATTGTTGAAATCGTCTTTTTAAAATGCATTTCTTGAAAAAGCTGAAATTAGCGAAAAAAGGCTAAAATTAGTTTCCTAAAATCATCTTTTCAAATTGCTAAAATCGTCTAATTAAATAACAAAAATTGTTCTTTTAAAATTCTTAAATTAATTACCTAAAATGCATTTCTTAAAAATGCTGAAATTAGCGTACAAATCCTAAATTAATTTCCTAAATTTACCTTTTAAAATTGCTGAAATCGTCTTTTTAGAATGCTGAAATTTATTGCCTCAAATTGTCTCCTCAGATTGCTGGAATCGTCTCTTTAAATTGCTGAAACAGTCTTTTTACTTTGCAAAAATCGTCTTCTTAAAATGCTGAAATTAATTGCCTGAAATCATTTCTACAAATTGCTGAAATCGTCTTATTAAAATACTAAAACTAATTTCCTGAAATCGTCTCTTCAAATTGCTGAAATTATCTTTTTGAAATGCTGAAATTAATTGCCTGAAATCATCTCTTAAAAATGCTAAAATTAGCGTAAAAATGCTGAAATTAATTTCATCAAATTATTGCGTTAAATTTGCGGAAATCGTTTTTCTAATTTGCTAAAATCGTTTTTTTTTAAATGCTGCACTTAAGTGCCTGAAATCATCTCTTTGGAATGCTGAAATTAGCGTAAAAATGTTAAAATTAATTTCCTAAAATCGTCTCTTTAATATGCTGAAATCATATTGTTAAAATGCTAAAATTACCGTAAAAAATGCTGAAACTAATATCCTAAAATCAATCAATTTGCTGAAATTGTCTTTTTAAAATGCTGAAATGAATTGTATGAAATCATTTATTCAAACTGCTGAAATCGTTTTACTAAATTACTGAAATCGTCTTATTAAAATGCTGAAATTAATTGCCTGAAACCATCTCTTAAAAATGCTAAAATTAGCGTAAAAATTCTGAAATTAATTTCCTCAAATTATTGCTTCAAATTGCTGAAATGATTTTTCTAATTTGCAAAAGTTGTTCTTTAAAAATTCTGAAATTAATTTCATGAAATTATTGCTTCAAATTGATGAAATCGTCTGTTTAAATTGCTAAAATCGTATTTTTAAAATTCTAAAATTAATTGCCTGAAATCGTTTCTTTAAAATGCTGAAATTAGTTTATTTAAATCATATCTTCAAATTGCTGAAATTTGTGTAAAAATGCTGAAATTATTTTTCTAATTTGCTAAAGTCGTCTTTTTAAAATTCTGAAATTAATATCATCAAATTAATGCTTCAAATTGCTGAAATCATTTTTCTAATTTGCTAAAGTCGTCTTTTTAAAATTCTGAAATTAATTTCATGAAATTATTGCTTCAAATTGCTGAAATCATTATTGTAATTTGCTAATGTCGTCTTTTTAAAATTATGAAATTAATTTCATCAAATTATTGCTTCAAATTGCTGAAATCAATTTTCTAATTTGCTAAAGTCGTCTTTTAAAAATTATGAAATTAATTTCATAAATTATTGCTTCAAATTGCTGAAATCATTTTTATAATTTGCTAAAGTTGTCTTTTTAAAATTCTGAAATTAATTTCATCAAATTATTGCTTCAAATTGCTGAAATCATTTTTCTAATTCGTTAAAGTCGTCTTTTTCAAATTCTGAAATTAATTTCATCAAATTATTGCTTCAAATTGCTGAAATCATTTTTCTAATTGGCTAAAGTCGTCTTTTAAAAATTCTGAAATTAATTTCATCAAATTATTGCTGAAATCATTTTTATAATTTGCTAAAGTCGTCTTTGTAAAATTATGAAATGAATTGTCTGAAATCATCTCGAAAAATGCTGAAGATAGTGTAAAAATGCTACAACTAATTTCGTAAAATCATTGCATCAAATTGCTGAAATCGTCTCTTTAAATTGCTAAAATCGTATTTTTAAAATTCTGAAATTAATTGCCTGAAATCATCTCTTAAAAATGCTAAAATTAGCGTAAAAAATCTGAAATTAATTTCTTCAAATTATTGCTTCAAATTGCTGAAATCATTTTTCTAATTTGCTAAAGTCGTCTTTTTAAAATTATGAAATTACTTGCCTGAAATCATCTCTAAAAATGCTGAAAATAGTTTAAAAATTCTACAACTAATTTCGTAAAATCATTGCTTCAAATTGTCTCTTTAAATTGCTAAAATCGTATTTTTAAAATTCTAAAATTAATTGCCTGAAATCATTTCTTTAAAATGCTGAAATTAATTTATTTAAATCATTACTTCAAATTGCTGAAATTAGTGTAAAAATGCTGAAATTTTTTTTTTTAAATCGTCCGTCTAAATTGCTTAAATCGTCTCGTTAAACTGCTGAAATCGTTTTTTTTTTTAATGCTGAAATTAATTGTCTGAAATCGTCTTCTCAGATTGTTGAAATTGTCTCTTTAAATTGCTGAAATAGAATTTTTAAATTGCAAAAATCATCGTTTTACAATGCTGAAATTAGAGTAAAAATACTGAAATTAATATCCTAAAATCATGTTATCAAATTGCTCAAATTTTCTCTTCAAACAGCTGAAATCGTCTTTTTAAAATGCTGAAATTAATTGCTTGAAATAATTTCTTTAAAATGCTGAAATCAGTACTATTTGGTGAAGCTGTGACAAAGTTCAACTTTGAATGCCAGTTGAAGGTTTAATCATTAAATGACGATTTGTTTTTTTTGTTTTTTAGATTTTTAAAGCCTTTGGGACCTCCACAACTCAATTTCAACGATGATTTTGAGGTTACATCACCGGAACAGTGCTTACGTTACGTTTCTCTGATACCTTTCACCGATTCGCAGCGATTCTACAACAACGTTTGGTTGACCAGTGACGTACGTTATTTCAAATTATTTCCAATATTCGCACTGTTGTATACAGGGTGAACCATAAGTAATGGGACAGAGAGCAGCATATTCCCCTGACATCAAAATGATACGATTTATAGTCGTACAAATTCACCCATCGAGAATGACGTCAATCAGGTGAAAAACACCACTTTTCTCCCTGATTTTACATGATTTTGTAATGTTTTTTTATGTCATTAGATAGGAAATTTAATGAGGATACCAAAAATGTGCTTAAAACAGTAATTTTCTTACTGCAAGTGGGTTTTACAGGCGATTTTGTCCCTGACTGTCCTTGAAAACTGTGTTTCTGGCAGTTAAAAGTTTGACACCACTTTTCTTCCTGACTTTACACAATTTTGTAGTGGTTTTTTATGTCATTAGATAGGAAATTTAATGGGGATTCCAAAAATGTGCTTCAAACAGTAATTTTCTTACTACAACTGGGTTTTACAGGCGATTTTGTACCTGACTGTCCTTTCAAACTGGGTTTTTGGCAGTTTAAATTATAACACGACTTTTCTCCCTGATTTTACATGATTTTGTAATGTTTTTTAACGTCATTAGATAGGAAATTTAATGAGGATTCCAAAAATGTGCTTAAAATAGTAATTTTCTTACTCCAAGTGGGTTTTACAGTCGATTTTCTACCTGACTGTCCTTTCAAACTGTGTCTCTGGCAGTTAAAAGTTTGACATCACTTTTTTCCCTGATTTTAAATAATTTTGTAATGTTTTTTCATGTCGTTCGATAGGAAATTTAATGGGGATTCCAAAAATGTGCTTAAAACAGTCATTTTCTAACTGCAAGTTTGGTTTACAGGCAATTTTGTACCTGACTGTCCATTCAAACTGTGTTTCTGGCAGTTAAAAGTTTGACCACGTTTCTACCTGATTTTACATGATTTTTTAGTGTTTTTTTATGTCATTAGATAGGAAATTTAATAAGGATTCCAAAAATGTGCTTAAAACAGTAATTTTCGTACTGCAAGTGGGGTTTACAGGCGATTTTGTCCCTGACTGTCCTTTTAAACTGGGTTTAAGGCAGTTAAAAGTGTCACACCACTTTTCTTCCTGACTTTACAGAATTTTGTAATGTTTTTTTATGTCGTTAGATAGGAAATTTAATGAGGATTCCAAAAATGTGCTTAAAACAGTAATTTTCTTAGTCAAAGTGGGTTTCACAGGCGATTTTTTACCTGATTGTCCCTTCAAACTGTGTTTCTGGCAGTTAAAAGTTTGAAACCACGTTTTTACCTGATTTTACATGATTTTGTAGTGTTTTTTTATGTCATTAGATAGGAAATTTAATAAGAATTCCAAAAATGTGCTTAAAATAGTAATTTTCTTAGTCAAAGTGGGTTTCACAGGCGATTTTGTTCCTGACTGTTCTTTCAAACTGTGTTTCTGGCAGTTAAAAGTTTGACACTACTTTTCTCCCTGATTTTACAGAATTTTGTAATGTTTTTTTAACGTCATTAGATAGGAAATTTAATGAGGATTCCAAAAATGTGCTTAAAACAGTAATTTTCTTACTGCAAGTGGGTTTTAAGGGCGATTTTGTCCCTAAGTGTCCTTTCACACTGTGTTTCTGGCAGTTAAAACTTGAAACGGACCCTTAAGTTTTCAAAATTGAATAACTCCGCCATTTTTTAAGTTACAGGGTGCCCAAACCACTCAAAATAAAGCTCTTCGACTGCTCTTACCTGTCATAATAGTCACTTGATTAGTTCTTGTGAAATGTATACAGGGTGTGGCAAATTATGGGGTTGTGTTGGTTTGTCGGCCCCTAACAACCCTTAGGGTCTTTAGAGCGCTTCAAAACTTCCATTACCAGATTCTACGTTTAATTCCGAACAATTTAGCTCTCATACAAAATTTTCGTATCTTTAACCGTTTGCGAGATATTTAATAAAAACCAGTTGCTTGATATACTTTGACCAGAACTTTCATAACGGACCCTTAAATTTTCAAAATTGAATAACTCCGCCATTTTTTAAGTTACAGGGTGCGCAAACCACTCAAAATAAAGCTTTTTGAGCGCTCTTTCCTGCCCTACCAGTCACGTGATCCGTTCTTGTAAAATAAGTACACACGTTGGGCGCCAAAATTGTAACAATTTTCGAAAAAAGTCGTTTTAAGCAGCTGAAACGGTTGCAGGTAACGCCCCCTATCAGCCACCGCAAAATAAACGAAAGAGTTGCATTTACCGGCTGTCAAAACCACTTTACAAAAATTTTCAGTAATTTATATAAAAAAAAAAATTAAAAGCAAAATTTCAACTTTCACACCCTGTATCTTTGGTAATATTATCACTCGGTATAGGACGACTTAGCTAAATAGTGTTATTTTTTAGGAATATGCTGTGGATTATATGTCCCATTACACATGGTCCACCCTGTATATCGATAATTATTAGTTTAAGTGACAACATTGCCCGCTAATGCTTCCGACAAAGACAGAGCAAACCAGAACAAACGATTCCAGAGAAGTCGGGTTCACCCAACTTCTTTTTATTATTAATTCTTATTTCTTTATCTAAAAATTTTTTATGATTGTTTGTTGGATAGGAAATTTAATGAGGATTTCAAAAATGTGCTTAAAACAGTAATTTTCTTACTGCAAGTGGGTTTTACAGGCGATTTTGTACCTGACTGTCCTTTCAAACTGTGTTTCTGGCAGTTCAAACTTTGACACCTCTTTTCTTCCTTACTGTACCAAATTTTTAAGTGTTTTTTGAGGTTATTGGATAGGAAATTTAATGAGGATTTCAAAAATGTGCTTAAAACAGTCATTTTCTCACTGCAAGTGGGTTTGACGAGCGATTTTGTCCCTGACTGTCCTTGAAAACTGTGTTTCTGGCAGTTCAAATTTTGACACCGCTTTTCTTCCTGACTGTACCAAATTTTTGAGTGTTTTTTGAGGTTATTGGATAGGAAATTTAATGGAGATTGTAAAAATGTGTTTAAAACAGTCATTTTCTCACTTCAAGAGGGTTTTAGAGGCGATTTTGTCCCTGACTATAGTTTCAAACTGTGTTTTTGGCAGTTCAAACTTTGACACCGCTTTTCTTCCTGACTGTACCAAATTTTTGAGTGTTTTTTGAGGTTATTGGATAGGAAATTCAATTAGGATTTCAAAAATGTGCTTAAAACAGTCATTTTCTCACTGCAAGTGGGTTTGACAAGCGATTATGTCTCTGACTGTCCTTTCAAACTGTGTTTTTGGCAGTTCAAAGTTTGACACCTTTTTTCTTCCTGACTGTACTACATTTTTGAGTGTTTTTTGAGGTTATTGGATAGGAAATTTAATGAGGATTTCAAAAATGTGCTTAAAACAGTCATTTTCTCACTGCAAGTGGGTTTGACAAGCGATTTTGTCCCTGACTGTCTTTTCAAACTGTGTTTTTGGCAGTTCAATCTTTGACACCGCTTTTCTTCCTGACTGTACCAAATTTTTGAGTGTTTTTTAAATTTTCCTGTAAAATCACGTGATATTTGTCACTAATGTCAAAACTAACAAGATTTGCCTTGAATTTGCAAGAATTCGAGTTTAACACAGTTTTTTTTTGCAATTTTCGAAACGAGACAAGTTTTTAGAGTTGTGACAGTTATTTTGACAATTGTCACGTGATTGTTTAGCTAAATAGCTTTCTAAAATCACGTGACAAGTGTCACTGACGTCAAAACTGTCAAACTGTGCTCAAAAGTTGCAGAAATCAGGTTTAAGGAAAGCTCTCTTGCAGTATTTGATATAAAACGCGTTTCTGAAGTTTATGACAGATATTTTGACAATTGTCACGTGATCCTTTAGCTAAATAGTATTCTAAAATCACGTGACAATTGTCACTAATATCAAAACTGTCAAACTGTGCTCAAAAGTTGCAAAAATCAGGTTTTAGAAAAGCTATCTTGCATTATTTGATATAAGACGTGTTTCTGAGATTGTGACAGTTATTTTGACAATTGTCACGTGATTCTTTAGCTAAATAGTATTCTAAAAGCATGTGACAATTGTCACTAACGTCAAAACTGTCAAACTGTGCTCGGAAGTTGCAAAAATCAGGTTTTAGAAAATCTTTCTTGCAGTATTTGATATAAAACCCGTTTCTGATTTTGATGACAGTTATTTTGACAATTGTCACGTGATTTTCTAGCTAAATAGTGGTCTAAAATCACGTGACAATTGTCACTACCGTCAAAACTGTCAAACTGTGCTCAAAAGTTGCAGAAATCAGGTTTTAGAAAAGCTTTCTTGCAGTATTTGATATAAAACGCGTTTTCGAGGTTTATGACAGTTATTTTGACAATTGTCACGTGATTCTTTAGCTAAATAGTGGTCTAAAATCACGTGACAGTTGTCACTAACGTCAAAACTGTCAAAATGTGCTCAAAAGTTGCAAAAATCAGGTTTTAGTAAAGCTTTCTTACAATTTGCGAAAGAAGACGTGTTTTAGGATTTGCGACAGTTATTTTGACAATTGTCACGTGATTCTTTAGCTAAATAGTGTTCTAAAATCACGTGACAATTGTCACTAACGTCAAAACTGTCAAACTGTGCTCAAAAGTTGCAAAAATCAGGTTTTAGAAAAGCTCTCTTGCAGTATTTGATATAAAACGCGTTTCTGAGGTTGATGACAGTTATTTTGACAATTGTCACGTGACTGTCTAGCTAAATTTTCCTGTAAAACCAAGTGATATTTGTCACTAATGTCAAAAATATCAAACTTTGCCTAAAATTTGCAACAATTCGAGTTAAACACAGTTTTCTTGCAATTTTCGAAACGAGACGTGTTTTTAGATTTGTGACAGTTATTTTGACAATTGTCACGTGATCTTTTAGCTAAATAGTGTTCTAAAATCACGTGACAATTGTCACTAACGTCAAAACTGTCAAATTGTGCTCTAAAGTTGCAGAAATCAGGTTTAAGAAAAGTTTTCTTGCAGTATTTGATATAAAACGCGTTTCTGAGGTTTATGACAGTTATTTTGACAATTGTCACGTGACTGTCTAGTTAAATTATACTAAAAAATCACGTGATATCTGTTGCTAATGTCAAAACTATCAAACTTTGCCTAAAATTTGCAAAAATTCGAGTTAAACACAGTTTTCTTGCAATTTTCGAAACAAGACGTGTTTTTAGATTTGTGAGAGTTATTTTGACAATTGTCACGTGATCTTTTAGCTAAATAGTGTTCTAAAATCACATGACATGTGTCACTAACGTCAAAACTGTCTAACTGTGCTCAAAAGTTCGAAAAATCTGGTTTTAGAAAAGCTTTCTTGCAGTATTTGATATAAAACGCGTTTCTGAGGTTTATGACAGTTATTTTGACAATTGTCACGTGATTTTCTAGCTAAATAGTGGTCTAAAATCACGTGACAATTGCCACTAACGTCAAAACTGTCAAAGTGTGCTCAAAAGTTGCAAAAATCTGGTTTTAGAAAAGCTTTCTTGCAGTATTTGATATAAAACGCGTTTCTGAGGTTTATGACAGTTTTTTTGACAATTGTCACGTGATTCTTTAGCTAAATAGTGGTCTAAAATAACCTGACAGTTGTCACTAACGTCAAAACTGTCAAAATGTGCTCAAAAGTTGCAAAAATCAGGTTTTAGAAAAGCTTTCTTACAGTTTTCGAAACAAGACGTGTTTTAGGATTTGTGACAGTTATTTTGACAATTGTCACGTGATTTTCTAGCTAAATAGTGGTCTAAAATAACCTGACAGTTGTCACTAACGTCAAAACTGTCAAAATGTGCTCAAAAGTTGCAAAAATCAGGTTTTAGAAAAGCTTTCTTACAGTTTTCGAAACAAGACGTGTTTTAGGATTTGTGACAGTTATTTTGACAATTGTCACGTGATTTTCTAGCTAAATAGTGGTCTAAAATAACCTGACAGTTGTCACTAACGTCAAAACTGTCAAAATGTGCTCAAAAGTTGCAAAAATCAGGTTTTAGAAAAGCTTTCTAACAGTTTTCGAAAAAAGACGTGTTTTAGGATTTGTGACAGTTATTTTGACAATTGTCACGTGATCCTTTAGCTAAATAGTGTTCTAAAATCACGTGACAATTGTCACTAACGTCAAAATAGTCAAACTGCGCTGAAAAGTTGCAAAAATCAGGTTTTAGAAAAGCTATCTTGCATTATTTGATATAAGACGTGTTTCTGAGATTATGACAGTTATTTTGACAATTGTCACGTGACTGTCTAGATAAATTATTCAGTAAAACCACGTGATATTTGTCACTAATGTCAAAACCAGCAACATTTGCCTTGAATTTGTAAGAATTCGAGTTTAAAACAGTTTTCTTGCAATTTTCGAAACGAGACTTGTGTTTTAGATTTGTGGCATTTATATTGACAATTGTCACGTGATCCTTTAGCTAAATAGTGTTCAAAAATCCCGTGACAATTGTCACTAACGTCAAAACTGTCAAACTGTGCTCAAAATTGCAAAAATCCAGTTTTAGAAAAGCTTTCTTGCAGTATTTGATATAAAACGCGTTTCTGAGGTTTATGACAGTTATTTTGACTATTGTCACGTGATATTTTAGCTAAATAGTGTTCTAAAATCACGTGACAAGTGTCACTAACGTCAAAACTGTCAAACTGTGCTCAAAAGTTGCAGAAATCAGGTTTTAGAAAAGCTTTCTTACAGTTTTCGAAAGAAGACGTGTTTTAGGAATTGTGACAGTTATTTTGACAATTGTCACGTGATCCTTTAGCTAAATAGTGGTATAAAATCACGTGACAATTGTCACTACCGTCATAACTGTCAAACTGTGCTCAAAAATTGCAAAAATCAGGTTTTAAAAAAGCTTTCTGGCAGTTTTCGAAACAAGACGTGTTTCTGAGTTTTATGACAGTTATTTTGACAATTGTCACGTGATCCTTTAGCTAAATAGTGTTCTAAAATCACGTGACAATTGTCACTAACGTCAAAACTGTCAAACTGTGCTCAAAAGTTGCAAAAATCAGGTTTTAGAAAAGCTTTCTGGCAGTTTTCGAAACAAGACGTGTTTCTGAGTTTTATGACAGTTATTTTGACAATTGTCACGTGATCCTTTAGCTAAATAGTGTTCTAAAATCACGTGACAATTGTCACTAACGTCAAAACTGTCAAACTGTGCTCAAAAGTTGCAAAAATCAGGTTTTAGAAAAGCTTTCTTACAGTTTTCGAAAGAAGACGTGTTTTAGGATTTGTGACAGTTATTTTGACAATTGTCACGTGATCCTTTAGCTAAATAGTGTTCTAAAATCACGTGAAAATTGTCACTAACGTCAAAACTGTCAAAATGTTCTCAAAGTTGCAAAAATTAGGTTTTAGAAAAGCTTTCTTGCAGTATTTGATATAAAACGCGTTTATGAGGTTTATGACAGTTATTTTGACAATTGTCACGTGACTGTCTAGCTAAATTATACTAAAAAACCACGTGATATCTGTCGCTAATGTCAAAACTATCAAAATTTGCCTAAAATTTGCAAGAATTCGAGTTTAACACAGTTTTTTTTGCAATTTTCGAAACGAGACGTGTTTCAAGATTTGTGACAGTTATTTTGACAATTGTCACGTGATCCTTTAGCTAAATAGTGTTCTAAAATCACGTGACAATTGTCACTAACGTCAAAACTGTCAAACTGTGCTCAAAAATTGCAAAAATCAGGTTTTAGAAAAGCTTTCTGACAGTTTTCGAAACAAGACGTGTTTCTGAGTTTTATGACAGTTATTTTGACAATTGTCACGTGATATTTTAGCTAAATAGTGTTCTAAAATCACGTGACAACTGTCACTAACGTCAAAACTGTCAAACTGTGCTCTAAAGTTGCAATAATCAGGTTTTAGGAAAGCTTTCTTGCAGTATTTGATATAAAACGCGTTTCTGAGATTATGACAGTTATTTTGACAATTGTCACGTGATTCTTTATCTAAATAGTGTTCTAAAACCACGTGACAATTGCCACTAACGTCAAAACTGTCAAACTGTGCTCAAATGTTGCAAAAATCAGGTTTTAGAAAAGCTTTCTGACAGTTTTGGAAACAAGACGTGTTTCTGAGTTTTATGACAGTTATTTTGACAACTGTCACGTGACTGTCTAGCTAAATTTTCCTGTAAAACCAAGTGATATTTGTCACTAATGTCAAAAATATCAACATTTGCCTAAAATTTGCAAGAATTCGAGTTTAACACAGTTTTTCTTGCAATTTTCGAAACGAGACGTGTTTTAAGATTTTTGACAGTTATTTTGACAATTGTCACGTGACTTTCTAGCTGAATAGTGTTCTAAAATCACGTGACAAGTGTCACTAACGTCAAAACTGTCAAACGGTGCTCAAAAGTTGCAAAAATCAGGTTTTAGAAAAGCTTTCTGACAGTTTTCGAAACAAGACGCGTTTCTGAGGTTTATGACAGTTATTTTGACAATTGTCACATGATTCTTTAGCTAAATAGTGTTTTAAAATCACGTGACAATTGTCATTAACGTCAAAACTGTCAAAATGTGCTCAAAATTGCAAAAATCAGGTTTTAGGAAAGCTTTCTTGCAGTATTTGATATAAAACGTGTTTCTGAGGTTTATGACAGTTATTTTGACAATTGTCACGTGATTTTCTAGCTAAATTTTGTTCTAAAATCACGTGACAATTGTCACTAACGTCAAAACTGTCAAACTGTGCTCTAAAGTTGCAAAAATCCGGTTTTAGAAAAGCTTTCTTTCAGTATTTGATGTAAAACGTATTTCTGAGGTTTATGACAGTTATTTTGATAATTGTCACGTAATCCTTTTGCTAAATAGTGTTCTAAAATCACGTGACAACTGTCACTAATGTCAAAACTATCAAACTTTGCCTAAAATTTGCAAGAATTCGAGTTTAACACAGTTTTCTTGCAATTTTCGAAACAAGACGGGTTTTAAGATTTGTGACAGTCATTTTGACAATTGTCACGTGATTCTTTAGCTAAATAGTGTTCTAAAATCACGTGACAATTGTCACTAACGTCAAACCTGTCAAACTGTGCTCAAAAGTTGTAAAAATCAGGTTCTTGAAAAGCTTTCTTGCAGTATTTGATATAAAACGCGATTCTGAGGTTTATGACAGTTATTTTGACAATTGTCCCGTGATTCCCAAGCTAAATAGTGTTCTAAAGTCACGTGACAATTGTCACTAACGTCAAAATCGTCTTAATTTGTAGCTTTGTTCGGGTTCATGATTTTGAACCGTTCAGGAATTGATTTTGGGCCATCTGCATGGATGGAATAAGTATTGCTGCGTATCAATTTACAGGACCATATACAAATTGTCGTGCAAATGGTCCAAGAGTCCAGAAGCAATAATCCGAATGAAACTATAGAAAATCGAGTGGTTTTTGACTAATTTGGGGAAGGGGAATCCATTCCCGTTCTCCGTTTCCGGGTATCTCTTACCCAGGCTACAATCAGGGTGTAACAAAACTTTTCAAAGAGATACGTGAAAATGAACATTACCATTCGATTCCCTGTCGCCAATTTAGTATAAAACGACACTTTAGTCGAGCGTCTGTCTAAAAGTTGAAGTTTACGGCGCAATCTGCCGTACGGTTTGGCCGTACGGTCGCTCTTACGGCAAATCTGCAGTTTCTGATAGAAAAATTGGGTAAACCAGGCCTAAGAATATGTTTTTCCTTATTTTTTTTTTTTAGAAAAATCCTATTTGTTGTGTTTGTTGGGAGCATTAGTTTTGCAAGGGTTTCCTTCTCCCTGATACACTAAAAAACTGTCATTTTTACACAGCAATTGATTGACTTCTGCATTGGTTCGGTCGTGGATCACTGCATCACTCTCGTCTGTTTTCTGTTGGCGCTAAAACTGGAAGCTTACCTCATATTAGGTATTCCTCACACGAAAAAGGTAAATTTTCTGTTCAGTGACTTGTTGGATACTTTATCTCGTTTCATTGGAGGAAGGAGTCCAAAAAGGCGGTTCAAGTATAGTAAAACATTAAACAAAATCCTTATATTAAGACTTGTTAAGGCCTATTTTCAGAGATTTTTAAATGCTACTCAAAACCTTCTTAAAAGTACCAGAGTCCTCTACAAGTGTCTTAAATCTTTCCAGAATTGTTTTAAATTTACTTACCCGGTGCGGAATTCGGGACGACTACATACTGTGGCACGAGACGGAGTTTTCTGGCTGTCTTTAACCGTTTGCCTTACTAATTACCATTTTTGTCATTTTCTTGAAAACGGTTAAAGGTATTTTAGTAAAATTTTCAGCGCTGGTAAAACTCCCCATAAGGCAACTTTTACCATTTTTACCGTTTTTCTGTAGGACTAACCGTTCTCGCGTAAATAAAGGCCAAATTATTAAGGCCCCTCCCCAGAAAAGTTGGGCCACTTTTCGCTTCAACCGTATATAACTCGGTTATTTGACAAGATACAGAGTGAAGCGAAAAACCATTGAATAGCTCGGAATGAAAGCTTTTTAAAAATGGTATTACACGTCAAAATCGGTTGAGGCATAACACCGCTAGGGGGCGTCAAAGTTTAAGTAACATTTCCCCCTGACCTGTTCAAAAGCTTTAGGACACCCTTTACTTTAACCGCTTGCAACTCGGTTATTTGACAAGATACAGGGTGGAGCAAAAAACTGGAGGATAGCTCAAAATGTGACCTTTCCAAAAATGGTATTACACGTCACAATCTCTTAGGGCGTAACGCCGCTAGAGGGCGTCTAAAGTTTAAGGACCCTTTTAAAAGAAAGTTCCATAGACCTCTAAATGCTACTGAGAACCTTCTTAAAAGTGCCAGAAGTAATTCTGGTTAATTTCGGTCTGGAAAATACAAATTTTGTGTCTGTTTTGCCAAAAGTGGCATCGTTTCGGAAATAACCTAAAAGTATGACATTTTTTGTATAATTTTGACAGATTTTAGGGCGTGGCACCCTTAAAAATGACTTTTTTGACAAATGACACTTTACGTTTGATTTGAACCGTTATTACAAAGATATTAGGGCAGTCAAAATAAAAATTCAAAATTCAAAATTTTTTTTCAAAATTTGGTGGGGGGGACCCTTTGAAAACTGTCAAGAAAACGGTTTTTATTTTTTCAAGGACAAACGGTAGGTTTTTCGAAAAAAGTGTATAGAAGAGAAAATTTGCGCTCTAGTTTGATACACTCATGGTAAAAATTTCAAGTCTCTAACTTAAGCAGTTTTCGAGATATTTGCAAAAATGTTTTAAAATTTTAGCTCAACTTTAACACCCTCTAGCGGCCAAACGGTCCAACTTAGCGCGGCCCGCTCAACGTCACGTGATAGCCATATTTATTTGCTTTGTTTTGTCATATGACATATTTATCCAGAATGTTTCCAATTAGCGAGTTATTGGCGATTTTCTGCTAAAGTGCACCGAATTTGTGCTTAAAATGGCTGGTTTTCCTGACCTACTATACCGACAGCCGCCATATTGGATTTCAACCTGTCAAAGTGGTCATTTTGGTTAATTTCGGTCTCAAAAACACGATTTTTAGGTTTGTTTTGCCAAAAGTGGCACCATTTCAGAAATAACCGAAAAAAATCAAATTTTTTGTATTTTTTCGGTGCGGGTTGCAGAATTCGGGAAGACTACATATTGTGGCACGAGACGGAGTCTTCTGACTGTCTTCTTCCATTTGCCTACTCATAAAAGGTAAAAGACAAGACCTACCTAACCTGATAATTTTAACTTGTTATCTCTAACCGTTCTGGAGATATTGCTGGGAGTAACTTTGGCGCCCTCTAGCGGCGTTACCGGTGAACTTAACTTAGTCATTCGAACGTCATTTGACAGACCTGACTGTCCGCTACAAATTCCTTAATTACATTTTGTTTGTAAAAGTTTGAAATAACGGAGTTATTAACGATTGACCGTGACCGTGTCCTGAACAATCTTATGGTCCTTCGAGCCGGGTTTTTGGGTTTTTTAATTTTCCCAGCCAAACTGTTCGTTTTACGGGAAAAACTCATAGAAAGTCAATTTTATGTCTAGTAATGGTCTATCTACAGTCTCAATTTCAAGTCGATATCTCTAACCGTTCCGGAGATATGGCAGAAAAACTGTACCCAAGGCAAAAGTGGTTTTTTGCACCGCGTCGCGGTAGTTTTAGCGGGAAAAATTTGAAATTTTGCATTTAGCTTCCTGAGAGCACCGTTCCCACGATTCTCCAATAAAAATTGGAAAAAGTTACAATTAGTAATTTTGCCGCCCCTCCGCCGCCCCCGGGGGCGGTCGGAAGTAGCAAGGTCTCTTCCCCCTTCCATTTTAACCCACCACCCCAAAAATAAACAAAATCCCTCAAACCCGAACGAAAATAGAGCATTTTGAAAGTTCCTTAGATTTTTTTGGCAAATCACAAACAAAATATCACATTTAATCACCTACTTTGATGGTTTTGGTTGGTGATTGTGACGCAAACAGTCCAAAGTCACTGAACAGACTGTATACGCGTTCAAAGAGGTGATTGGAGTTTAAATTTAAGGTTATGGTATCCCCAATGGATTCACGAGTCACGTGCTCCTGATGGACCAGTCAGTTTGTCGTCTTTTGGACGTAAACTACAATCGAATTTACGATTTGAACGATCCGTTCTGTCCCTTGCTGAGGGTGTTCAGTGTGGTCGGGGCGGACAATGTAAGTATCGGTGGTAAGAAACGGTGTTGCCAAGTCTATTTAGTTTGGGAATCACGTGATAATTGTCAAAATAACTGGCGTAGATCTTAAAACACACGTCTCTTTGCAAAAATTGCAAGAAAACTGTGTTAGCTGGAATTCTTGTAAATTCTAGGCAAATTTTGATAGTTTTGACATTAGTGACAGATATCACGTGGTTTTTTAGCATAATTTAGCTAGACAGTCACGTGACAACTGTCATAAAACTCAGAAACACGTTTTATATCAAATTACTGCAAGACAACTTTTCTAAAACGTGATTTTTGCAACTTTTGAGCACAGTTTGACAGTTTTGACGTTAGTGACAATTGTCACGTGATTTTAAAACACTATTAAGCTAGGAGATCACGTGATAATTGTCAAAATAACTGTCATAAATCTTAAAACACGTCTCGTTTAGAAAATTGGAAGAAAACTGTGTTAAATTGTAGTTCTTGCAAATTCTAGACAAATCATCGTCATCATCACGTGGTTTTACAGGATAAATTTGATAGACAATCACATGAATCACTTGGAGTAAGAAAATGACTGTTTTAAGCACATTTCTGAAATCCCTATTAAATTTCCTATCTAATGACATTAAAAAAACATTAAAAAATCAAGTACAGTCAGGGAGAAAAGTGGTGGGAAAAGTTGAACTGCCAAAATGACAGTTTTCAAGAACAGTCAGGGTTAAAATCGCTTGTAAAACCCACTTGGAGTACGAAAATGACTGTTTTAAGCACATTTTTGGAATTTTCATTAAATTTCCCATCTAACGACATAAAAAAACATTAAAAAATCAAGTACAGTCAGGGAGAAAAGTGGTGTAAAAAGTTGAACTGCCAAAAAGACAGTTTTCCAGGACTTTCAGGGTCAAAATCGCTTGTAAAACCCACTTGGAGTACGAAAATAACGGTTTTAACCACATTTTTGGAATCCTCATTAAATTTCCTATCTAATGACATTAAAAAAACATTAAAAAATCAAGTACAATCAGGGAGAAAAGTGGTGTAAAAAAATATGAACTGCCAAAAAGACAGTATTCAAGAACAGTCAGGGACAAAATCGCCTGTCAAACCCACTTGGAATAAGAAAATGACAGTTTTAAGCACATTTTTGGAATCCTCATTTAATTTTCTATCCAATAACCTCAAAAAACACTTCAAAATTTAGTACAGTCAGGAAGAAAGCAGTATCAAAGTTTTAACTTCCAGAAACTCAGCTTGTACGAACACTCAGGGACAAAATCGTCTGTCAAACCGACTGGGAGTAACAAAATTACTGTTTTAAGCACATTTTTGGAATCCTCATTTAATTTTTTATCCAATAACCTCAAAAAGCACTTCAAAATTTAGGACAGTCAGGAAGAAAAGCGCTATCAAAGTGTGAACTGCCAGAAACACAGTTTGAAAGAACAGTCAGGGACAAAATCGCCTGTCAAATCCACTAAAAGTAAGAAAATGACAGTTTTAAGCACATTTTTGGAATCCTCATTTAATTTTCTATCCAATAACCTCAAAAAACACTTCAAAATTTAGGACAGTCAGGGAGAAAAGCGGTATTAAAATTTGAACTGCCAGAAACTCAGTTTGATAGGACAGTCAGGGACAAAATCGCTTGTCAAACCCACTGGGAGTACCAAATGACTGTTTTAAACACATTTTTGGAATCCTCATTTAATTTTCTATTCAACAACCTCAAAAAACACTTCAAAGTTTAGGACAGTCAGGAAGAAAAGCGGTATCAAAGTTTGAACTGCCAGAAACACAGTGTGAAAGAACAGTCTGGAACAAAATCGCCTGTCAAACCCACTTGGAGTACAAAAATTACTGTTTTAAGCACATTTTTGGAATCCTCATTTAATTTTCTATCCAATAACCTCAAAAAACACTTCAAAATTTAGTACAGTCAGGAAGAAAAGCGGTATCAAAGTTTGAACTGCCAGAAACACAGTTTGAAAGAACAGTCAGGGACAAAATCGTCTGTCAAACCCACTTGGAGTACAAAAATTACTGTTTTAAGCACATTTTTGGAATCCTCATTTAATTTTCTATCCAATAACCTCAAAAAACACTTCAAAATTTAGTACAGTCAGGAAGAAAAGCGGTATCAAAGTTTGAACTGCCACAAACACAGCTTGAAAGAACAGTCAGGGACAAAATTGTCTGTCAAACCCACTTGGAGTACGAAAATGGCTGTTTTAAGCACATTTTTGGAATCCTTATTAAATTTCCTATCTAATAATTGGAAAAAATCACTACAAAAACGGTAGATAAAGCGGTATCTAACGTTGTTTAGTTTAATATCTCTTTATAAAGGTTTGGGGCAACGTTCAGCGCTCTACAAACATTCAAATGCTACGATTCGACCTGAAACGTAGATCCGATTGGTGGCCACTGTTTGAAGCTGGTACAGTGGCGCCCTCTGCGCGCGTCGTTGACGTTTACACTCCCATTGGCTGCGCGATCGCTTCCGGTGACCAATTGGAGGCGCTTTTGGAGCAGAAATTGAAGCGGAAATTCGCGAGATGGCGCTCAAACGTCAAAACCAGTTTTAATCAGCGGTAAGTCAGTTAGAAACAGTGGTAGGGGAAGACAACCAATGGCAGAACTATGTTTTTGACGGAAATGAGGTTAGAGTTGGTAAAAAAAAATAAATTCCAGAACAGAAGCTTCCAGAACAATCTAGAAAACTTGCAAAAACTCCTAGAATGTTCTGGAAGATTGCGAAAACTCCTAGAATGATCTGGAAGCTTCCAGAATGGTCTAGAAAGGTTTAAAATGCCTTAAAAGCTTCCAGAGTAACTTGGAAGTAAGTAAAACAGTTATAGAAGCTTGCTAAAACTCCTAGAATGTTCTGCAAGCTTGCTAAAACTCCTAGAATGTTTTAGAAGCTTGCAAAAACTCCTAGAATGTTCTACAAGCTTGCAAAAACTCCTAGAATGTTCTGGAAGATTGCAAAAACTCCTAGAATGTTCTATAAGCTTGCAAAAACTCCTAGAATGCTCTGGAAGATTGCGAAAACTCCTAGAATGTTCTGGAAGCTTCCAGAATGGTCTAGAAAAGTGTAAAATGCCTTAAAAGCTTCCAGAGTAACTTGGAAGTAAGTAAAACAGTTTTAGAAGCTTGCTAAAACTCCTAGAATGTTCTGGAAGATTGCGAAAACTCCTAGAATGTTCTGGAAGCTTCCAGAATGGTCTAGAAAAGTGTAAAATGCCTTAAAAGCTTCCAGAGTAACTTGGAAGTAAGTAAAACAGTTTTAGAAGCTTGCTAAAACTCCTAGAATGTTCTGGAATATTGCTAAAACTCCTAGAATGTTCTGGAAGATTGCGAAAACTCCTAGAATGTTCTGGAAGCTTCCAGAATGGTCTAGAAAAGTGTAAAATGCCTTAAAAGCTTCCAGAGTAACTTGGAAGTAAGTAAAACAGTTTTAGAAGCTTGCTAAAACTCCTAGAATGTTCTGGAATATTGCTAAAACTCCTAGAATGTTCTGCAAGCTTGCTAAAACTCCTAGAATGTTCTGGAAGATTGCGAAAACTCCTAGAATGTTCTGGAAGCTTGCAGAACGGTCTAGAAAAGTGTAAAATGCCTTAAAAGCTTCCAGAGTAACTTGGAAGTAAGTAAAACAGTTTTAGAAGCTTGCTAAAACTCCTAGAATGTTCTGGAAGATTGCGAAAACTCCTAGAATGTTCTGGAAGCTTGCAGAACGGTCTAGAAAAGTGTAAAATGCCTTAAAAGCTTCCAGAGTAACTTGGAAGTAAGCAAAACAGTTTTAGAAACTTGCAAAAACTCCTAGTGCATTCTGGAAAATTGCTAAAACTCCTAGTACATTCTGGAAAATTGCTAAAACTCCTAGAATGTTCTGGAAGATTGCGAAAACTTCTAGAATGTTCTGGAAGCTTCCAGATCGGTCTAGAAAAGTGTAAAATGCCTTAAAAGCTTCCAGAGTAACTTGGAAGTAAGTAAAACAGTTTTAGAAGCTTGCTAAAACTCCTAGAATGTTTTACAAGCTTGCTAAAACTGCTAGAATGTTCTAGAAGATTGCAAAAACTCCTAGAATGTTCTGGAAGGTTGCGAAGACTCCTAGAATGTTCTGGAAGATTGCGAAAACTCCTAGAAGGCTATGGAAACTTCCAGAATGGTCTAGAAATGTGTAAAATGCCCTAAAAGCTTCCAGAGTAACTTGGAAGTAAGTAAAACAGTTTTAGAAGCTTGCTAAAACTCCTAGAATGTTCTGGGAGACTGAGAAAACTCCTAGAATGTTCTGCAAGCTTGCTTAAACTCCTAGAATGTTCTGGAAGCTTCCAGATCGGTCTAGAAAAGTGTAAAATGCCTTAAAATCTTCCACAGTAACTTGGAAATAAGTAAAACAGTTTTAGAAGCTTGCTAAAACTCCTAGAATTTTCTGGAAGATTGCGAAAACTTCTAGAATGTTCTGGAAGCTTCCAGATCGGTCTAGAAAAGTGTAAAATGCCTTAAAATCTTCCACAGTAACTTGGAAATAAGTAAAACAGTTTTAGAAGCTTGCTAAAACTCCTAGAATTTTCTGGAAGATTGCGAAAACTTCTAGAATGTTCTGGAAGCTTCCAGATCGGTCTAGAAAGGTGTAAAATGCCTTAAAAGCTTCCAGAGTAACTTGGAAGTAAGTAAAACAGTTTTAGAAGCTTGCTAAAACTGCTAGAATGTTCTAGAAGATTGCAAAAACTCCTAGAATGTTCTGGAAGATTGCGAAGACTCCTAGAATGTTCTGGAAGATTGCGAAAACTCCTAGAAGGCTATGGAAACTTCCAGAATGGTCTAGAAATGTGTAAAATGCCCTAAAAGCTTCCAGAGTAACTTGGAAGTAAGTAAAACAGTTTTAGAAGCTTGCTAAAACTCCTAGAATGTTCTGGAAGATTGCGAAAACTCCTAGAAGGCTATGGAAACTTCCAGAATGGTCTAGAAATGTGTAAAATGCCCTAAAAGCTTCCAGAGTAACTTGGAAGTAAGTAAAACAGTTTTAGAAGCTTGCTAAAACTCCTAGAATGTTCTGGGAGACTGAGAAAACTCCTAGAATGTTCTGCAAGCTTGCTTAAACTCCTAGAATGTTCTGGAAGATTGCGAAAACTTCTAGAATGTTCTGGAAGCTTCCAGATCGGTCTAGAAAAGTGTAAAATGCCTTAAAATCTTCCACAGTAACTTGGAAATAAGTAAAACAGTTTTAGAAGCTTGCTAAAACTCCTAGAATTTTCTGGAAGATTGCGAAAACTTCTAGAATGTTCTGGAAGCTTCCAGATCGGTCTAGAAAGGTGTAAAATGCCTTAAAAGCTTCCAGAGTAACTTGGAAGTAAGTAAAACAGTTTTAGAAGCTTGCTAAAACTGCTAGAATGTTCTAGAAGATTGCAAAAACTCCTAGAATGTTCTGGAAGATTGCGAAGACTCCTAGAATTTTCTGGAAGATTGCGAAAACTCCTAGAAGGCTATGGAAACTTCCAGAATGGTCTAGAAATGTGTAAAATGCCCTAAAAGCTTCCAGAGTAACTTGGAAGTAAGTAAAACAGTTTTAGAAGCTTGCTAAAACTCCTAGAATGTTCTGGGAGATTGAGAAAACTCCTAGAATGTTCTGCAAGCTTGCTAAAACTCCTAGAATGTTCTGGGAGATTGAGAAAACTCCTAGAATGTTCTGCAAGCTTGCTAAAACTCCTAGAATGTTCTGGAAGATTGCGAAAACTTCTAGAATGTTCTGGAAGCTTCCAGATCGGTCTAGAAAAGTGTAAAATGCCTTAAAATCTTCCAGAGTAACTTGGAAATAAGTAAAACAGTTTTAGAAGCTTGCTAAAACTCCTAGAATGTTCTACAAGCTTGCTAAAACTGCTAGAATGTTCTAGAAGATTGCAAAAACTCCTAGAATGTTCTGGAAGATTGCGAAGACTCCTAGAATGTTCTGGAAGATTGCGAAAACTCCTAGAAGGCTATGGAAACTTCCAGAATGGTCTAGAAATGTGTAAAATGCCCTAAAAGCTTCCAGAGTAACTTGGAAGTAAGTAAAACAGTTTTAGAAGCTTGCTAAAACTCCTAGAATGTTCTGGGAGATTGAGAAAACTCCTAGAATGTTCTGCAAGCTTGCTAAAACTCCTAGAATGTTCTGGGAGATTGAGAAAACTCCTAGAATTTTCTGGAAGATTGCGAAAACTCCTAGAAGGCTATGGAAACTTCCAGAATGGTCTAGAAATGTGTAAAATGCCCTAAAAGCTTCCAGAGTAACTTGGAAGTAAGTAAAACAGTTTTAGAAGCTTGCTAAAACTCCTAGAATGTTTTACAAGCTTGCTAAAACTGTTAGAATGTTCTAGAAGATTGCAAAAACTCCTAGAATGTTCTGGAAGGTTGCGAAGACTCCTAGAATGTTCTGGAAGATTGCGAAAACTCCTAGAAGGCTATGGAAACTTCCAGAATGGTCTAGAAATGTGTAAATTGCCCTAAAAGCTTCCAGAGTAACTTGGAAGTAAGTAAAACAGTTTTAGAAGCTTGCTAAAACTCCTAGAATGTTCTGGAAGATTGCGAAAACTCCTAGAAGGCTATGGAAACTTCCAGAATGGTCTAGAAATGTGTAAAATGCCCTAAAAGCTTCCAGAGTAACTTGGAAGTAAGTAAAACAGTTTTAGAAGCTTGCTAAAACTCCTAGAATGTTCTGGGAGACTGAGAAAACTCCTAGAATGTTCTGCAAGCTTGCTTAAACTCCTAGAATGTTCTGGAAGATTGCGAAAACTTCTAGAATGTTCTGGAAGCTTCCAGATCGGTCTAGAAAAGTGTAAAATGCCTTAAAATCTTCCAGAGTAACTTGGAAATAAGTAAAACAGTTTTAGAAGCTTGCTAAAACTCCTAGAATTTTCTGGAAGATTGCGAAAACTTCTAGAATGTTCTGGAAGCTTCCAGATCGGTCTAGAAAGGTGTAAAATGCCTTAAAAGTTTCCAGAGTAACTTGGAAGTAAGTAAAACAGTTTTAGAAGCTTGCTAAAACTCCTAGAATGTTCTACAAGCTTGCTAAAACTGCTAGAATGTTATAGAAGATTGCAAAAACTCCTAGAATGTTCTGGAAGATTGCGAAGACTCCTAGAATGTTCTGGAAGATTGCGAAAACTCCTAGAAGGCTATGGAAACTTCCAGAATGGTCTAGAAATGTGTAAAATGCCCTAAAAGCTTCCAGAGTAACTTGGAAGTAAGTAAAACAGTTTTAGAAGCTTGCTAAAACTCCTAGAATGTTCTGGAAGATTGCGAAAACTCCTAGAAGGCTATGGAAACTTCCAGAATGGTCTAGAAATGTGTAAATTGCCCTAAAAGCTTCCAGAGTAACTTGGAAGTAAGTAAAACAGTTTTAGAAGCTTGCTAAAACTCCTAGAATGTTCTGGAAGATTGCGAAAACTCCTAGAAGGCTATGGAAACTTCCAGAATGGTCTAGAAATGTGTAAAATGCCCTAAAAGCTTCCAGAGTAACTTGGAAGTAAGTAAAACAGTTTTAGAAGCTTGCTAAAACTCCTAGAATGTTCTGGGAGACTGAGAAAACTCCTAGAATGTTCTGCAAGCTTGCTAAAACTCCTAGAATGTTCTGGAAGATTGCGAAAACTCCTAGAATGTTCTGGAAACTTGCAGAACGGTCTAGAAAAGTGTAAAATGCCTTAAAAGCTTCCAGAGTAACTTGGAAGTAAGTAAAACAGTTTTAGAAGCTTGCTAAAACTCCTAGAATGTTCTGGAAGATTGCGAAAACTTCTAGATCGTTCTGGAAGCTTCCAGAATGGTCTAGAAAAGTGTAAAATGCCTTAAAAACTTCCAGAGTAACTTGGAAGTAAGTAAAACTGTTTTAGAAACTTGCAAAAACTCCTAGTGCATTCTGGAAAATTGCTAAAACTCCTAGTACATTCTGGAAAATTGCTAAAGCTCCTAGAATGTTCTGGAAGATTGCAAAAACTCCTAGAATGTTCTGGAAGCTTGCAGAACGGTCTAGAAAAGTGTAAAATGCCTTAAAAGCTTCCAGAGTAACTTGGAAGTAAGTAAAACAGTTTTAGAAGCATGCTAAAACTCCTAGAACGTTGTGCAAGCTTGCTAAAACTCCTAGAATGTTCTGGAAAATTGCGAAAACTCCTATTATGTTCTGGAAGCTTCCAGAACGATCTAGAAAAGTGCAAAATGCCTTAAAAGCTTTTCCCTGCAAGGAACAGTCCAAATTCCACGGTAAAAAGGTTTTATTATCCACCCAGACATTTTAAAGCTATTTTCTGACTAAATTTACCACTTAAACTAGTCTGGTAGGACCCAATTAATAATTTGCAAGTGGTTTCAGCTTGATTGGTTGAGTGGGAGCTGAGAAATTGCGATTTAAAGCTTTATTGCTGATATGCACAACTTTTACCCTTAACTTTGACGCCCTCTAGCGGCATAACGGGACGACTTAGCGTCGCGCTCTCCACGTCAGGTGATAGCACTGTTCAGTAGCTACGTTTCATTATATGACTGAAAAAACTGAAGGCGCAGTTGCCAAATTTCCCCAGAAAATTCAAAAATATAGTCTCCATGTCCATTCTTTTGGCATAACAAGAGAAAAATGATCATAACTCGGTTAGTTTTGGGCTTTCAGAATGCTGCAAGCACTCATTGTGATCCTTTTCAACTCCTCTAGTTAATGATCACAAAAAAATGAAAGCGCAGTTGCCAAATTTCCTTAAAAAATTCAAAATATAGTCTCCATGTACATTCTTCTGGCATAACAAGAGAAAAATGGTCACAACTCGGTTGTTTTTGGGCTTTCAAAATGCTGCAAGCACTCACTGTGATCATTTTTAACTCCCCTATTTAGCGATCACACAAAACTGAAAGCGCAGTTGCCAAATTTCTCTAGAAAATTCAAAAATATAGTTTCTATGTACATTCTTCCGGCATAACAAGAGAAAATGATCACAACTCGGTTGTTTTTGGGCTTTCAGCATGCTGTGAGCACTCATTGTGATCCTTTTTAACTCCTCTAGTTAACGATCACAGAAAACTGAAAGCGCAGTTGCCAAATTTCCCTAGAAAATTCAAAAATACAGTCTCCGTCCATTCTTTTGGCATAACAAGAGAAAAATGATCACAACTCGGTTAGTTTTGGGCTTTCAGCATGCTGCAAGCACTCATTGTGATCCTTTTTTCATAAAAAAAAAATCCTTTTTCTAAAAACCAGCGCCGTACTGGAAAATTTTCAGAAAAAATCCTGTTTTTTGTTAAACTTGGAAAACCAAACTGAAAATGAAAGAAAACTCACTCAACTAACTTAAACAATTTGGAGCATAATTTGGGTAATTCGGCAGTTACGGACCTGAAATTTTCACTGAATTTACAAAATTGAACGTAAAAACCAGCGCCGTACTGAAAAATTTTCAGAAAAAATCCTGGTTTTTGTTAAAGTTGGAAAACAAAACTGAAAATGACAGAAAACCCACTCAACTAACTTGAAACACAGTTTGGACCATAATTTGGGTAATTCGGCAGTTACGGACCTGAAATTTTCACTGAATTTACTAAGTTGAACCTAAAAACCAGCGCCGTACTGGAAAATTATCAGAAAAAATCCTGTTTTTTTTTTTAAACTTGAAAAACCAAAATGAAAATGACAGAAAACCCACTCAACTAACTTGAAACACAATTTGGACCATAATTTGGGTAATTGAGCAGTTAAGGACCTGAAATTTTCACTGAATTTACTGAATTATCTAAAAACCAGCGCCGTACTGGAAAATTTTTAGAAAAAATCCTGCTTTTTTTAAACTTGGAAAACCAAACTGAAAATGACAGAAAACCCACTCAACTAACTTGAAACACAATTTGGGCGATAATTTGGGTAATTGAGCAGTTAGGGACCTGAAATTTTCACTGAATTTACTAAATTGAACCTAAAAACCAGCGCCGTACGGGAAAATTTTCAGAAAAATTCCTGCTTTTTTTTAAACCTGGAAAACCAAACGGAAAATAAAAGAAAACTCACTCAACTAACTTGAAACACAATTTGAAGCATAATTTGGGTAATTGGGCAGTTACGGACCTGAAATTTTCACTGAATGTACTAAATTGAACCTAAAAAGCAGCGCCGTATTCGAAAATTTTCAGAAAAAATCCTGTTTTCTGTTAAACTTGGAAAACCAAACTGAAAATGACAGAAAACCCACTCAACTAACTTGAAACACAATTTGGACCATAATTTGGGTATTTGGGCAGTTACGGACCTGCAATTTTCACTGAATTTACTAAATTGTACCTAAAAACCAGCGCCGTACTGGAAAATTTTTAGAAAAAATCCTGCTTTTTTTAAACTTGGAAAACCAAACTGAAAATGACAGAAAACCCACTCAACTAACTTGAAACACAATTTGGGCGATAATTTGGGTAATTGAGCAGTTAGGGACCTGAAATTTTCACTGAATTTACTAAATTGTAGCTAAAAACCAGCGCCGTACTGGAAAATTTTCAGAAAAAATCCTGCTTTTTGGTAAACGTGGAAAACCAAACTGAAAATGACAGAAAACTCACTCAACTAACTTGAAACACAATTTGGACCATAATTTGGGTAATCGAGCAGTTATGGACCTGAAATTTTCACTGATTGTACTAAATTGAACCTAAAAACCAGCGCCGTACTGGAAAACTTTCAGGAAAAATTCTGTTAATTGTTAAACTTGGAAAACCAAACTGAAAATGATAGAAAACCCACTCAACTAACTTGAAACACAATTTGGGCCATAATTTGGGTAATTGAGCAGTCAGGGACCTGGAATTTTCACTGAATTTACTAAATTGAACCTAAAAACCAGCGCCGTACGGGAAAATTTTCAGAAAAATTCCTGCTTTTTTTTAAACCTGGAAAACCAAACGGAAAATAAAAGAAAACTCACTCAACTAACTTGAAACACAATTTGGAGCATAATTTGGGTAATTGGGCAGTTACGGACCTGAAATTTTCACTGAATGTACTAAATTGAACCTAAAAAGCAGCGCCGTATTCGAAAATTTTCAGAAAAAATCCTGTTTTCTGTTAAACTTGGAAAACCAAACTGAAAATGACACAAAAACCCACTCAACTAACTTGAAACACAATTTGGGCCATAATTTGGGTAATTGAGCAGTTAAGGACCTGATATTTTCACTGACTTTACTAAATTGTACCTAAAACCAGCGCCGTACTGGAAAATTTTCAGAAAATATCCTGATTTTTGTTAAACTGGAAAAACAAAACTGAAAATGACATAAAACCCACTCAACTAACTTGAAACACAATTTGGACCATAATTTGGGTATTTGGGCTGTTACGGACCTGCAATTTTCACTGAATTTACTAAATTGTACCTAAAAACCAGCGCCGTACTGGAAAATTTTCAAAAAAAATCCTGTTTTTTGTTAAACTTGGAAAACCAAACTGAAAATGACAGAAAACCCAAGCACTTATTGTGATCCTTTTTAACTCTTCTAGTTAACGATTACAAAAAACTGAAAGCTGAGTTGCCAAATTTCCAATTTTTTGAACTTTTTCCGAAAATCATCTTATGTAGTTCCAATGGTTCGCTCCTCCTACCGAACCTAACCTAATTTTTAAGTATTTTTACTTGTAAATGATGTTAGAAGAATACGAATCCAATGTCCTAGGTTGGTAAGGAAGTCTTGGTGCAGGCAGCAACTGGGAAACCTGGAAAACCAAAATTCCCAGGAAACTTTGAGCGAAATCCACAAAACTCTACTGGATTCAAATGTAAGTGCGGAAAAGCAAATTTACAACACAAAATACTAAAAACATTTTTAGGTTGAAGCAACAATCATCCAGTCAGCGTTCACGACCAGTCACAGTCTAATAAAGCAAGTTAAACGTCTGGAAATGCACGTTCAACCTCAGACTGTGACCGAATTTGTGCTGGTCGTTTTTGTGCAGACTTATCCGGGTTCGGTTTGTTCTGTTTGGGTTCTAATTGGTGCTGTTCAGTGTAGTTTGTAGTTGATTCGATGTGTGCGATTGAACGGTTTTGGTTCCATTTTTCTTATAAAATATCGTTGCAAGAAAGTGAAATTATTGGTTATTTGTAGAGATAAAGCCTTTAGAACAGTGTGAAAGATTCCGAATGCTGTTCAACTAGTCTAGAAGCTTCCGAAAAAATTCTAGAACTGTCTGAGAATTTCCAAGTGCGTCTAAACCATTCCAGAACTTTCAATATGCTCTTTAGACAGTCAGGGACAAAATCGCTTGTAAAACCCACTTGGAGTACGAAAATGACTGTTTGAAGCACATTTTTGGAATCCTTATTAAATTTCCTATCTAACGACATAAAAAAAACACTAAAAAATCAAGTACAGTCATTGGGAAAAGTGGTGGGAAAAGTTGAACTGCCAAAAAGACAGTTTTCAAAGACAGTCAGGGTCAAAATCGCTTACAAAACCCACTTGGAGTACGAAAATGACTGTTTTAAGCACATTTTTTGAATTCTCATTAAATTTCCTATCCAATGACATTAAAAAAACATCAAAAAATCAAGTACAGTCAGGGAGAAAAGTAGTGTAAAAATTTGAACTGCCAAAAAGACAGTCAGGGACAAAATCGCTTGTAAAACCCACTTGGGGTACGAAAATGACTGTTTTAAGCAAATTTTTGGAATCCTCATTAAATTCCCAATCTAATGACATAAAAAAAACACTACAAAATCAAGTACAGTCAGGGAGAAAATTGGTGTGAAAAGTTGAACTGCCAAAAAGACAGTTTTCAACGACTTTTAGGGTGAAAATCGCCTGTAAAACCCACTTGGAGTAAGAAAATGACTCTTTTAAGCACATTTTTGAAATCCTCATTAAATTTCCTATCTAATGACATAAAAAAAACACTAAAAAATCATGTACAGTCAGGGAGAAAAGTGGTATAAATAGTTGAACTGCCAAAAAGACAGTTTTCAAGGACAGTCAGGGTCAAAATCGCTTGTAAAACTCACTTGGAGTGCGAAAATGACTATTTGAAGCATATTTTTGGAATCCTCATTAAATTTCCTATCTAATGCCATAAAAGAAACATTAAAAAATCAAGTACAGTCAAGGAGAAGGGTGGTGTAAATATTTGACTTGCCAAAAAGACAGTTTTCAAGGACAGTCAGGGTCAAAATCGCTTGTAAAACCCACTTGGAATACGAAAATAACTGTTTTAAGCACATTTTTGGAATTCTCATTAAATTTCCTATCTAATGACATAAAAAAAAACACTAAAAAATCAAGTACTGTCAGGGAGAAAAGTGGTGTAAAAGTTGAACTGCCAAAAAGACAGTTTTCAAAGACAGTCATGGTTAAAATCGCCTGTAAAACCCACTTGGAGTACGAAAATGACCATTTTAAGCACATTTTTGATATCCTCATTAAATTTCCTATCTAACGACATAAAAAAAACACTAAAAAATCAAGTACAGTCAGGGAGAAAAGTGGTGTAAATAGTTGAACTGCCAAAAAGACAGTTTTCAAAGACAGTCAAGGCGAAAATCGCCTGTAAAACCCACTTGGAGTACAAAAATTACTGTTTAAGGCACATTTTTGAAATCCTCATGAAATTTTCTATCTAACGACATAAAAAAAACACTAAAAAATCAAGTACAGTCAGGGATAAAAGTGGTGTAAAAAGTTGAACTGCCAAAAAGACAGTTTTCAAAGACAGTCAGGGTGAAAATCGCTTGCAAAACCCACTTGAAGTACGAAAATAACTGTTTTAAGCACATTTTTGGAATCCCCATTAAATTTCCTATCTAAAGACATAAAAAAACACTAAAAAATCAAGTACAGTTAGGGAGAAAAGTGGTGTAAAAATTTGAACTGCCAAAAAGACAGTTTTTCAGGACTTTCAAGGTCATAATCGCTTGTTAAACCCACTTGGAGTACGAAAATGACTGTTTAAGTACATTTTTGGAATCCTCATTAAATTTCCTATCTAACAACATAACAAAAACACAAAAAAATTAAGTATAGTCAGGGAGAAAAGTGGTGTAAAAATTTTAACTGCCAAAAAGACAGTTTTCAAGGAGAGTCAGGGTCAAAATCGCTTGTTAAACCCACTTGGAGTTCGAAAATGACTATTTGAAGCATATTTTTGGAATCCTCATTAAATTTCCTATCTAATGCCATAAAAGAAACATTAAAAAATCAAGTACAGTCAAGGAGAAGGGTGGTGTAAATATTTGACTTGCCAAAAAGACAGTTTTCAAGGACAGTCAGGGTCAAAATCGCTTGTAAAACCCACTTGGAATACGAAAATAACTGTTTTAAGCACATTTTTGGAATTCTCATTAAATTTCCTATCTAATGACATAAAAAAAAGACTACAAAATCAAGTAGAGTCAGGTAGAAAAGTGGTGTGAAAATTTGAACTGCCAAAAAGACAGTTTTCAAAGACAGTCAGGGTTAAAATCCCTTGTAAAACCCACTTGGAGTACGAAAATGAATGTTTTAAGCACATTTTTGGAATCCTCATTAAATTCCCTATCCAATGACATAAAAAAATACTACAAAATCAAGTACAGTTAGGAAAAAAAGTAGTGTGAAAATTGAAACTGCCAAAATAACAGTTTTCAAGGAGAGTCAGGGTGAAAATCGCTTGTAAAACCCACTTGGAGTACGAAAATGACTGTTTCAAGCACATTTTTGGAATCCTCATTAAATTTCCTATCTAATGAGATAAAAAAAAACACAAAAAAATCAATTACAGTCAGGGAGAAAAGTGGTGTAAAAAGTTGAAGTGCCAAAAAGACAGTTTTCAAGGATAATCAGGGTCAAAATCGCCTGTAAAACCCACTTGGACTACGAAAATAACTGTTTTAAGCACATTTTTGGAATCCTCATTAAATTTCCATTCTAACGACATAAAAAAACACTACAAAATCAAGTACAGTTAGAGAGAAAAGTAGTATCAAATTTGACACTGCCAAAATGACAGTTTTCAAGGAGAGTCAGGGTGAAAATCGCTTGTAAAACCCACTTGGAGTACGAAAATTACTGTTTTAAGCACATTTTTGTAATCCTCATTAAATTTCCTATCTAATGAGATAAGAAAAAACACTAAAAAATCAATTACAGTCAGGGAGAAAAGTGGTGTAAAAAGTTGAAGTGCCAAAAAGACAGTTTTCAAGGATAATCAGGGTCAAAATCGCCTGTAAAACCCACTTGGGCTACGAAAATAACTGTTTTAAGCACATTTTTGGAATCCTCATTAAATTTCCAATCTAACGACATAAAAAAACACTACAAAATCAAGTACAGTTAGAGAGAAAAGTAGTATCAAATTTGAAACTGCCAAAATGACAGTTTTTAAGGAGAGTCAGGGTGAAAATCGCTTGTAAAACCCACTTGGAGTACGAAAATGACTGTTTCAAGCACATTTTTGGAATCCTCATTAAATTTCCTATCTAATGAGATAAAAAAAAAACACTAAAAAATCAATTACAGTCAGGGAGAAAAGTGGTGTAAAAATTTGAAAAATATAATAATAACTTCGTGGTTTACAAACATTGTTTTGCCATGGCAATGCATTTTCAGGTCTAGCAAAATATGCGCATAACCTATCTCGTAATTCACTAGCCGTTGTTGGTTGTCGTCCGTGAAGCTCTAGTTGTAGGCTCGGCATGGCATTGTATTTAGCAACAATATCTTTTTCGATGTTAGCATGCGAAAACCTGCCATCGTGTTTTCGAATAAAGTTATGCAGAACACAAGCAGCTTTGACAATATGGCCAACTTTTTCTGGTTTACAGTCAATTTGTGTTTCAAATATTCTAAATTTTGAAACTAACATACCAAATGCACACTCAACACTTGTTCTAGCCCTCGAAAGTCGGTAGTTGAATATTCTTTTATCGTTGGTTAGGGTCCTTCTGGGGTATGGTCGCATAATATTTTGATTAAGCGGGAATGCTTCATCTCCTACAATGCTCAGCCTATTTTCGGTAAGAGCATTAAGAAAACCGGATGATTTAATAACACGACCATCACTATTCCTCCCATAGTCACCAACACTTATAAAAGTGAATATACCATCTGCGTCTGCACTTGCCAATAAAGCTAATGAAAAGTATCCTTTATAGTTATAGTATGCTGAACCTTCTGACTTTTCAGGGCACTTAATTCTTATGTGCTGGCCATCTATAGAGCCCAAGCAATTAGGCATATTCCATAACTCATAATATCTATCAGAAATCTCTTTCCATTGCTCATTTGTAGGTAATGCCATATATTGCGGTTGTAAGACTACCCATAATTTCTCAGCAGTATCAGCAATAATGCTACTTATTGTTGAAATTCCTCGATAAAATTCAAAGTGAAGTGCTGTAAACGACATACCGGTTGCTAGAAACCTGAAAAAGAACCAAAAATTATTTTTAAACAATATTAGTTCATAAATAAAAAAAAATATATTAGAGTTTCCTTAAACAGAGAGAGGTCCAAGAATTTTGTATTAGTATTAATAATTATTAGAACAACATATGAGATCATAACTCACCGAAACCCTTTTTATTATTTTAGCATCGGAATGCAAGAAAAAGTGGAAAATACTTCGCGGGTGTTTTACACGATATTTAAAACAACGTTCGGGAAAAAGTGGAGATTCAGCAAAATCAATAAAGAAATATTATTTATGGGACGTTATGCAATTCATTCTTCCTTTCACCAAATCACGACCACAATCAGGAAATTTACCTTTCAAAAACAATGAAGATGAAATGTTCGACACTGCTCAGTGTACTATAGACAATGATGATATTGACTCAATAGCTACCTGTTCTGAAGAACCCGCTCCTAATGAACATCTGGAACCAAACTTACTAGATGCTAGTAATTTTTTACATACACCGTCACGTACATTGAACAAATCTTCGACAAAAAGGAAGCAACCAAAACCTCCAGATGATGAAATGGAGCAAGCTGTCATCAAATATCTTTCTCAAAAAAGTGCGCCACAACCTGAAAATCCAGATTTAGATTTCTTTAAAAGCATTCTGCCCGATGTTGCGACTTTAAACGCATCGGAAAAACGGATGTTTAAGGTAAAAGTACTTCAGATATTAGACGATATGCTGCAAAAAAAGACATGTGCTGCAACTCCTTTCAACAGACAGGATAGTGATTCTCCATCTACTTCTGACGGTTTGGCACCAAACACCTTGCAAATATATAACAATCACCCTGGCAATTTTACCCCAAATCCATTTGATGAAAGCATGCTTGTTAACGAAGGAAACTATCCAATAAATTATCAGCTTGGATATGAGGCTAGTGCACCTAACCAAAATAAACCGTCGTCTGGTTGATCCAATAATTATTTTGTTGTACAGGGTATTTTGTAAGTATGTTATATAATAAATTGATATGTAAAAATGTTGCAGGTATTTTTATGTTTATGCATTTATTATCTTATCATATACTTACTTACCTCAGTAATATAAGTAGTCTTTCTTCCACAGTAATAGCTCTTCTGTAGTTGGTATCTTGTAGTTGCATAGTCGGTTTCAAAAGAGCAACAAGTTTCTTAAATGTATCTTTTTCCATCCTATAGAAGTTCTGGAATTTGGCAGGATGCACTTGAAGCTGTTGAGATACTGTAAAGGTGCTATGTGCATCAGCATTATCTCGTAGGTACGGGTGAATCCAGAGTTTTCTTCTTTTTTTAATCATCTTACTCCATTTTGCAACCACAGCAGCAATCAACACAATACTGTCTTCTTTCGACGACATGGAAAACTGTTTTCTCAAAGGATGTCTGTTCATAAATAGAGTCGCGCGTCGCTCTATGCGACTTTGGTATGAAAGTAAATCGGGAAGATGCAATTTGCCACGTGCTTCCTGCTTCCAGGCAGCACGTCGCACGTCGCATGCAACTTTGGTGTGAAAGCCCACTTAAGCATTCCAGAACTTTCAATATGCTCTTTAGACAGTCAGGGAGAAACTCGCTTGTAAAACCCACTTGGAGTACGAAAATGACTGTTTTAAGCACATTTTTGGAATCCTCATTAAATTTCCTATCTAATGACATAAAAAAACACTAAAAAATCAAGTACAGTCAGGGAGAAAAGTGGTGTAAAAAGTTGAACTGCCAAAAAGACAGTTTTCCAGGACTTTCAGTGTCAAAATCGCTTGTAAAACCCACTTGGAGTACGAAAATAACTGTTTTAAGCACATTTTTGGAATCCTCATTAAATTTTCTATCTAATGACATAAAAAACACTTCAAAATCAGGTACAGTCAGGGAGAAAAGTGGTGTGAAAAGTTGAACTGCCAAAAAGACAGTTTTCAAGGACAGTCAGGGTAAAAATCGCTTGTCAAACCCACTTGGATTACGAAGATCACTGTTTTAAGCATATTTTTGGAATCCTCATTAAATTTCCTATCTAATGACATAAAAAAAACACTACAAAATCAAGTACAGTCAGGGAGAAAAGTGGTGTAAAAATTTGAACTGCCAGAAAGACAGTTTTCAAAGACAGTCAGGGTCAAAATCGTTTGGTAAACCCATTTTTAGTACGAAAATGACTGTTTTACGCACATTTTTGGAATCCTCATGAAATTTCCTATCTAATGATATAAAAAAAACACTAAAATATCAAGTACAGTCAGGTAGAAAAGTGGTGTAAAAATTTGAATTGACAAAAAGACAGTCTTCAAGGACAGTCATGGTGAAAATCGCTTGTAAAACCCACTTGGAGTACGAACATGACTGTTTTAAGCACATTTTTGGAATCCTCAGTAAATTTCCTATCTAATGACATAAAAAAAACACTACAAAATCAAGTACAGTCAGGGAGAAAAAAGTTGAACTGCCAAAAAGACAGTTTTCAAAGACAGTCAGGGTCAAAATCGCTTGTTAAACCAACTTGGAGTACGAATATAACTGTTTTAAGCACATTTTTGAAATCCTCATTAAATTTCCTATATAATGACATAAAAAAAACACTAAAAAATCAAGTACAGTCAAGGAGAAGGGTGGTGTAAAAATTTGACTTGCCAAAAAGACAGTTTTCAAGGACAGTCAGGGTCAAAATCGCTTGTGAAACCCACTTGGAATACGAAAATTACTGTTTTAAGCACATTTTTGGAATCCTCATTAAACTTCCTATCTAACGACATAACAAAAAGACTACAAAATCAAGTACAGTCAGGGATAAAATTGGTGTGAAAATTTGAACTGCCAAAAAGACAGTTTCCAAGGACAGTCATGGTGAAAATCGCTTGCAAAACCCACTTGGAGTACGAAAATACATGTTTTAAGCACATTTTTGGAATCCCCATTAAATTTCCTATTTAATGACATTAAAAAAACATTAAAAAATCAAGTACAGTCAGGGAGAAAAGTGGTGTAAAAAGTTGAACTGCCAAAAAGACAGTTTTCAAGGACAGTCAGGGTGAAAATCGCCTGTAAAACCCACTTGGAGTACGGAAATGACTGTTTTAAGCACATTTTTGGAATCCTCACTAAATTTCCTATCCAATAACCAGAGAAAAACAGTGCAAAATATGGTACAGTCATAGGTGGAGAGCCAACGCTTAAAAAAAATAAAATTATGCCCAAAATCATAAAATTTCACTTTAAAACTGAAAATTGACTTCAAAATCGTGACAATTGAGTTGAAAACAAAAAATTGACATCAAAATTAACGAAAATCCAACTTAAAACCCAAATGTTGACGTCAAATCCACTTGTATTGTCTTAGAAACATAAAATTTACTTCAAAATCATGGAAATTGACTGGAAAACTATCAATTGACTTCAGAATATTGTAGAGTACATTAGAGACCTAAAATTGCTACTTTTAAAGAGGTAACCCTCTTTGAAAACACGTTTATAAAGTGAGGATTTCAAGAAATGTTGCTTTCGGTGTTTTGCTTCAAGGCGGTTAACAGATCAGGAGGAAGTGTTACTTAAACTTTGACGCCCTCTAGCGGCGTTACGCTTGAAGCGATTTTGACGTGTAGCCCCATTTTCAGAAAGCTTACATTTCGAGCTACTTACCAGTTTATTGCTCCACTCTGTATCTTTTTAAATGACCGAGTTATTGACGGTTGAAGCAAACAGTGTCCCAACTTTTCTGGGGAGGGGCCCAAAAACTTTAGGCCCCGTTTACACGAGAACGGTTAGTTCTACAATAAAATGTTAAGAATGACAAAAGTTTGCTTTTAGGGAGTTCTACAAGCAGTGTGAATTTCATTAAAATCAGGTGCGTGACAGGGCAGCACTGGCCCAAAACGTTCGCTAGCGACTCAAACTATCAATCACTTTGGGCACAATTTTGACAGTAGCCCGCCCCTTAAGATGATGTACTACACTATAATAATTTTTTTTACGATAATGGTGGCATCTGGTGGTGAGGCTAAATACTTGTCAGACCATCCTCGTATATCGAGTTCCCCCCGTTTTGCTACTACTCCAATTGCCCTGAACTAGGAGGGTTTAAAGGGGAAATGTTACTTAAACTTTGACGCCCTCTAGCGGCGTTACGCTTGAAGCAATTTTGACATAAAACCACATTTTCAGAAAGCTTACATTTCAAGCTATTCACTGGTTTTTTGCTCCACTCTGTATCTTTTTAGGTGACCGAGTTATTAACGGTTGAAGCAAACAGTGCCCCAACTTATCTGGGGAGGGGCCCAAAAAGTTTAGGCCTCGTTTACACTGAAATGGTTGGTCCTACAAAAAAATGTTAAAGATGACAAAAGTTTGCTTTTGGGGAGTACTACAAGCAGTGAAAATTTCATCAAAATCAGGTGCGTGACAGGGCAGATATCAATTGAAATTTGATTGGCAGCAGACGGAATACTAAAAGCACATATTTCTGAGCACTAAATTCTAACATTTTTATTGGATTTTTTTTGCAAAATTAGTCAATTAACAGTCGCTTAACCTAATACAATCTCCGGTACTGTTCCTGACGTAGCCCGCTATACAAAAACATCCCTCTACGCATATTTCAATGCAGAATTGTCCCTGGGAAGTGCACGTGTCTTCGCAAGCTGGTCCACACTCGCTGTATACTTCATTTAGTCTGCTACAAACTAAAAAAAATACGAGAATCTTTAGTTCAGAGTATCTGAGAAGTTCTGAGACATTCTGGAAGCTTCTGAGACTTTAAGGAGAGTTATGGGATTTTCTGGAAGCTCCTGAGACATTGTGAAAGCCTCTGAGAATATCTGATAAGTTCTGGAATATTCTGGAGGGTTCTGGGATTTTCTGGAAACTTCTGAGACATTGTGAAAGTTACTGAAACTTTTTGAAAACTTCTGAGAGTTTCTGGAAGCTTCTGATATATTCTGAGACATTGTGAAAGCCTCTAAGAGTATCTAAAAAGTTCTGGGACATTCTGGAGAGTTCTGGGATTTTCTGGAAGCTTCTGAGACATTTTAGATTTCGCTGGGACTTTTTGGAAGCCTCTGAAAGCTTCTGAGATTTTCTGGAACCTTCTGAGACTTTAAGGAGAGTTCTGAGATTTTCTGAAAGCTCCTGAGACATTGTAAAAGTCTCTGAAACATTATGAAAACTTCTGAGAGTTTCTGGAAGGTTTTGATATATTCTGGAAACTTCTGAGAGATTATGGAAGTCCCTAGGATTTTGTGAAAGCCTCTGAAAGTTTCTGGAAATTTCTGATATTTTTTCTAAGATTCTGAGACATTGTAAAACCCTCTGAGAGTATCTGAAAAGTTCTGGGACATTCTGGAGAGTTCTGGGATTTTATGGATGCTTCTGAGACATTTTAGATCTCGCTGGGACTTTTTGGAAGCCTCTGAAAGCTTCTGAGATTTTCTAGAACCTGCTGAGACTTTAAGGTGAGTTCTGGGATTTTCTAGAAACTTCTGAGACATTGTGAAAGTTACTGAAACTTTATGAAAACTTCTGAGAGTTTATGGAAGGTTCTGCATTATATTCTGAAAGCTTCTGAGACATTGTGAAAGCCTCTGGGATTATCTGAAAAGTTCTGGGAAATTCTGGAGGGTTCTGGGATTTTCTTGAAGCTTCTGAGACATTTTAGTTTTCCCTGGGACTTTTTGGAAGCCTCTAAAAACTTCTGAGATTTTCTAGAATCTTCTGAGACTTTAAGAAGAGTTCTGGGATTTTCTAGAAACTTACGAGACATTGTGAAAGTTACTGAAACTTTATGAAAACTTCTGAGAGTTTATGGAAGGTTCTGCATTATATTCTGAAAGCCTCTGAGAGTATCTGAAAAGTTCTGAGACATTCTGGAGAGTTCTGGGATTTTCTGGAAGCTTCTGAGACATTTTAGATCTCGCTGGGACTTTTTGGAAGCCTCTGAAAGCTTCTGAGATTTTCTGGAACCTTCTGAGACTTTAAGGAGAGTTCTGAGATTTTTTGGAAGCTCCTGAGACATTGTAAAAGTCTCTGAAACATTATGAAAACTTCTGAGAGTTTCTGGAAGGTTCTGATATATTCTGGAAGCTTCTGAGACATTGTGAAAGCCTCTGAGAGTATCTGAAAAGTTCTGAGACATTCTGGAGAGTTCTGGGATTTTCTGGAAGCTTCTGAGACATTTTGGATCTCGCTGGGACCTTTTGGAAGCCTCTGAAAGCTTCTGAAATTTTCTAGAACCTTCTGAGACTTTAAGGAGAGTTATGGAATTTTCTAGAAACTTATGAGACATTGTAAAAGTTACTGAAACTTTATGAAAACTTCTGAGAGTTTATGGAAGGTTCTGATATATTCTGGAAGCTTCTGAGACATTGTGAAAGCCTCTGAGAGTATCTGATAAGTTCTGAGACATTCTGGAGAGTTCTGGGATTTTCTGGAAGCTTCTGAGACATTTTAGATCTCGCTGGGACTTTTTGAAAGCCTCTGAAAGCTTCTGAGATTTTCTAGAACCTTCTGAGACTTTAAGGAGAGTTATGGAATTTTCTAGAAACTTATGAGACATTGTAAAAGTTACTGAAACTTTATGAAAACTTCTGAGAGTTTATGGAAGGTTCTGATATATTCTGGAAGCTTCTGAGACATTGTGAAATCCTCTGAGAGTATCTGAAAAGTTCTGAGACATTCTGGAGAGTTCTGGGATTTTATGGATGCTTCTGAGACATTTTAGATCTCGCTGGGACTTTTTGGAAGCCTCTGAAAGCTTCTGAGATTTTCTAGAACCTTCTGAGACTTTAAGGAGAGTTATGGGATTTTCTAGAAACTTCTGAGACATTGTAAAAGTTACTGAAACTTTATGAAAACTTCTGAGAGTTTCTGGAAGGTTCTGATATATTCTGGAAGCTTCTGAGACATTGTGAAAGCCTCTGAGAGTATCTGAAAAGTTCTGAGACATTCTGGAGAGTTCTGGGATTTTCTGGAAGCTTCTGAAACATTTTAGATCTCGCTGGGACTTTTTGGAAGCCTCTGAAAGCTTCTGAGACTTTCTAGAACCTTCTGAGACTTTAAGGAGAGTTATGGGATTTTCTAGAAACTTCTGAGACATTGTAAAAGTTACTGAAACTTTATGAAAACTTCTGAGAGTTTCTGGAAGGTTCTGATATATTCTGGAAGCTTCTGAGACATTGTGAAAGCCTCTGAGAGTATCTGAAAAGTTCTGAGACATTCTGGAGAGTTCTGGGATTTTCTGGAAGCTTCTGAGACATTTTGGATCTCGCTGGGACCTTTTGGAAGCCTCTGAAAGCTTCTGAAATTTTCTAGAACCTTCTGAGACTTTAAGGAGAGTTATGGAATTTTCTAGAAACTTATGAGACATTGTAAAAGTTACTGAAACTTTATGAAAACTTCTGAGAGTTTATGGAAGGTTCTGATATATTCTGGAAGCTTCTGAGACATTGTGAAAGCCTCTGAGAGTATCTGAAAAGTTCTGAGACATTCTGGAGAGTTCTGGGATTTTCTGGAAGCTTCTGAGACATTTTGGATCTCGCTGGGACCTTTTGGAAGCCTCTGAAAGCTTCTGAAATTTTCTAGAACCTTCTGAGACTTTAAGGAGAGTTATGGAATTTTCTAGAAACTTATGAGACATTGTAAAAGTTACTGAAACTTTATGAAAACTTCTGAGAGTTTATGGAAGGTTCTGATATATTCTGGAAGCTTCTGAGACATTGTGAAAGCCTCTGAGAGTATCTGATAAGTTCTGAGACATTCTGGAGAGTTCTGGGATTTTCTGGAAGCTTCTGAAACATTTTAGATCTTGCTGGGACTTTTTGGAAGCCTCTGAAAGCTTCTGAGACTTTCTAGAACCTTCTGAGACTTTAAGGAGAGTTATGGGATTTTCTAGAAACTTCTGAGACATTGTAAAAGTTACTGAAACTTTATGAAAACTTCTGAGAGTTTCTGGAAGGTTCTGATATATTCTGGAAGCTTCTGAGACATTGTGAAAGCCTCTGAGAGTATCTGAAAAGTTCTGAGACATTCTGGAGAGTTCTGGGATTTTCTGGAAGCTTCTGAGACATTTTGGATCTCGCTGGGACCTTTTGGAAGCCTCTGAAAGCTTCTGAAATTTTCTAGAACCTTCTGAGACTTTAAGGAGAGTTATGGAATTTTCTAGAAACTTATGAGACATTGTGAAAGTTACTGAAACTTTATGAAAACTTCTGAGAGTTTATGGAAGGTTCTGATATATTCTGGAAGCTTCTGAGACATTGTGAAAGCCTCTGAGAGTATCTGAAAAGTTCTGAGACATTCTGGAGAGTTCTGGGATTTTCTGGAAGCTTCTGAGACATTTTGGATCTCGCTGGGACCTTTTGGAAGCCTCTGAAAGCTTCTGAAATTTTCTAGAACCTTCTGAGACTTTAAGGAGAGTTATGGAATTTTCTAGAAACTTATGAGACATTGTAAAAGTTACTGAAACTTTATGAAAACTTCTGAGAGTTTATGGAAGGTTCTGATATATTCTGGAAGCTTCTGAGACATTGTGAAAGCCTCTGAGAGTATCTGATAAGTTCTGAGACATTCTGGAGAGTTCTGGGATTTTCTGGAAGCTTCTGAGACATTTTAGATCTCGCTGGGACTTTTTGAAAGCCTCTGAAAGCTTCTGAGATTTTCTAGAACCTTCTGAGACTTTAAGGAGAGTTATGGAATTTTCTAGAAACTTATGAGACATTGTAAAAGTTACTGAAACTTTATGAAAACTTCTGAGAGTTTATGGAAGGTTCTGATATATTCTGGAAGCTTCTGAGACATTGTGAAAGCCTCTGAGAGTATCTGATAAGTTCTGAGACATTCTGGAGAGTTCTGGGATTTTCTGGAAGCTTCTGAAACATTTTAGATCTTGCTGGGACTTTTTGGAAGCCTCTGAAAGCTTCTGAGACTTTCTAGAACCTTCTGAGACTTTAAGGAGAGTTATGGGATTTTCTAGAAACTTCTGAGACATTGTAAAAGTTACTGAAACTTTATGAAAACTTCTGAGAGTTTCTGGAAGGTTCTGATATATTCTGGAAGCTTCTGAGACATTGTGAAAGCCTCTGAGAGTATCTGAAAAGTTCTGAGACATTCTGGAGAGTTCTGGGATTTTCTGGAAGCTTCTGAGACATTTTGGATCTCGCTGGGACCTTTTGGAAGCCTCTGAAAGCTTCTGAAATTTTCTAGAACCTTCTGAGACTTTAAGGAGAGTTATGGAATTTTCTAGAAACTTATGAGACATTGTAAAAGTTACTGAAACTTTATGAAAACTTCTGAGAGTTTATGGAAGGTTCTGATATATTCTGGAAGCTTCTGAGACATTGTGAAAGCCTCTGAGAGTATCTGATAAGTTCTGAGACATTCTGGAGAGTTCTGGGATTTTCTGGAAGCTTCTGAGACATTTTAGATCTCGCTGGGACTTTTTGAAAGCCTCTGAAAGCTTCTGAGATTTTCTAGAACCTTCTGAGACTTTAAGGAGAGTTATGGAATTTTCTAGAAACTTATGAGACATTGTAAAAGTTACTGAAACTTTATGAAAACTTCTGAGAGTTTATGGAAGGTTCTGATATATTCTGGAAGCTTCTGAGACATTGTGAAAGCCTCTGAGAGTATCTGATAAGTTCTGAGACATTCTGGAGAGTTCTGGGATTTTCTGGAAGCTTCTGAGACATTTTAGATCTCGCTGGGACTTTTTGAAAGCCTCTGAAAGCTTCTGAGATTTTCTAGAACCTTCTGAGACTTTAAGGAGAGTTATGGAATTTTCTAGAAACTTATGAGACATTGTAAAAGTTACTGAAACTTTATGAAAACTTCTGAGAGTTTATGGAAGGTTCTGATATATTCTGGAAGCTTCTGAGACATTGTGAAATCCTCTGAGAGTATCTGAAAAGTTCTGAGACATTCTGGAGAGTTCTGGGATTTTATGGATGCTTCTGAGACATTTTAGATCTCGCTGGGACTTTTTGGAAGCCTCTGAAAGCTTCTGAGATTTTCTAGAACCTTCTGAGACTTTAAGGAGAGTTATGGGATTTTCTAGAAACTTCTGAGACATTGTAAAAGTTACTGAAACTTTATGAAAACTTCTGAGAGTTTCTGGAAGGTTCTGATATATTCTGGAAGCTTCTGAGACATTGTGAAAGCCTCTGAGAGTATCTGAAAAGTTCTGAGACATTCTGGAGAGTTCTGGGATTTTCTGGAAGCTTCTGAAACATTTTAGATCTCGCTGGGACTTTTTGGAAGCCTCTGAAAGCTTCTGAGATTTTCTAGAACCTTCTGAGACTTGAAGGAGAGTTCTGGGGTTTTCTAGAAACTTCTGAGACATTGTAAAAGTTACTGAAACTTTATGAAATCTTCTGAGAGTTTCTGGAAGGTTCTGATATATTCTGAAAGCTTCTGAGACATTGTGAAAGCCTCTGAGAGTATCTGAAATGTTCTGGGACGTTCTGGAGAGTTCTGTGATTTTCTGGAAGCTTCTGAGACATTTTAGATCTCGCTGAGACTTTTTGGAAGCCTCTGAAAGCTTCTGAAATTTTCTACAACCTTCTGAGTCTTGAAGGAGAGTTATGGGATTATCTAGAAACTTCTGAGACATTGTAGAAGTTGCTGGGACTTTGTGGAAGCCTCTGAGAGTTTCTGGATAATTCCAGAAGTGTGGGAAGAATCTTCTCAAAAACTGCTTTACTGTTGAAATTTGCTAATAGAAATTATGAAATTGACTTTTTTAGTGTTCAAATTTCAAAGTAAAAATGATGAAATTGACTCGTTAATGCCCAAATTTGCCAATAAAAATAATGAAATTTGTATTGGCATCGATGAAATTGACTGTTTCAGTCAATTTCGTCATTCTTACTCTCAAATTTCAGACTAAAACATCAAAATACTGAAATTGGCTGTTTTAATGCTCAAATTTGAGAGTAGAAATGATGAAATTGACTGTTTTAGTGTTTACATTTGACAGTAAAAATAATGAAATTGACGATTTTAATGCTCAAATTTGAGAGTGAAAATTATGAAATTGACTGTCTTAGTGTTTAAATTTGACAGTAAAAATAATAAAATTGACGATTTTAATGCTCAAATTTGAGAGTGAAAATTATGAAATTGACTGTCTTAGTGTTTAAATTTGACAGTAAAAATAATGAAATTGACGATTTTAATGCTCAAATTTGAGAGTAAAAATTATGAAATTGAGAGTGTTAATGCTCAAATTTGGCAGTACAAATGATGAAATTGAAAGTTTTAGTGTTTAAATTTGACAGTAAAAATAATGAAATTGACGATTTTAATGCTCAAATTTGAGAGTGAAAATTATGAAATTGACTGTCTTAGTGTTTAAATTTGACAGTAAAAATGATGAAATTGACGATTTTAATGCTCAAATTTGAGAGTAAAAATTATGAAATTGAGAGTGTTAATGCTCAAATTTGGCAGTACAAATGATGAAATTGAAAGTTTTAGAGCTCAAATTTGACAGTAAAAATTATGAAATTGACTGTCTTAGTGTTTAAATTTGACAGTAAAAATAATGAAATTGACGATTTTAATGCTCAAATTTGAGAGTAAAAATTATGAAATTGAGAGTGTTAATGCTCAAATTTGGCAGTACAAATGATGAAATTGAAAGTTTTAGTGTTTAAATTTGACAGTTAAAATAATGAAATTGACGATTTTAATGCTCAAATTTGAGAGTGAAAATTATGAAATTGACTGTCTTAGTGTTTAAATTTGACAGTAAAAATAATGAAATTGACGATTTTAATGCTCAAATTTGAGAGTAAAAATTATGAAATTGAGAGTGTTAATGCTCAAATTTGGCAGTACAAATGATGAAATTGAAAGTTTTAGAGCTCAAATTTGACAGTAAAAATTATGAAATTGACTGTCTTAGTGTTTAAATTTGACAGTAAAAATTATGAAATTGACTGTCTTAGTGTTTAAATTTGACAGTTAAAATAATGAAATTGACGATTTTAATGCTCAAATTTGAGAGTGAAAATTATGAAATTGACTGTCTTAGTGTTTAAATTTGACAGTAAAAATAATGAAATTGACGATTTTAATGCTCAAATTTGAGAGTAAAAATTATGAAATTGAGAGTGTTAATGCTCAAATTTGGCAGTACAAATGATGAAATTGAAAGTTTTAGTGTTTAAATTTGACAGTAAAAATAATGAAATTGACGATTTTAATGCTCAAATTTGAGAGTGAAAATTATGAAATTGACTGTCTTAGTGTTTAAATTTGACAGTAAAAATGATGAAATTGACGATTTTAATGCTCAAATTTGAGAGTAAAAATTATGAAATTGAGAGTGTTAATGCTCAAATTTGGCAGTACAAATGATGAAATTGAAAGTTTTAGAGCTCAAATTTGACAGTAAAAATTATGAAATTGACTGTCTTAGTGTTTAAATTTGACAGTAAAAATAATGAAATTGACGATTTTAATGCTCAAATTTGAGAGTAAAAATTATGAAATTGAGAGTGTTAATGCTCAAATTTGGCAGTACAAATGATGAAATTGAAAGTTTTAGTGTTTAAATTTGACAGTTAAAATAATGAAATTGACGATTTTAATGCTCAAATTTGAGAGTGAAAATTATGAAATTGACTGTCTTAGTGTTTAAATTTGACAGTAAAAATAATGAAATTGACGATTTTAATGCTCAAATTTGAGAGTAAAAATTATGAAATTGAGAGTGTTAATGCTCAAATTTGGCAGTACAAATGATGAAATTGAAAGTTTTAGAGCTCAAATTTGACAGTAAAAATTATGAAATTGACTGTCTTAGTGTTTAAATTTGACAGTAAAAATTATGAAATTGACTGTCTTAGTGTTTAAATTTGACAGTTAAAATAATGAAATTGACGATTTTAATGCTCAAATTTGAGAGTGAAAATTATGAAATTGACTGTCTTAGTGTTTAAATTTGACAGTAAAAATAATGAAATTGACGATTTTAATGCTCAAATTTGAGAGTAAAAATTATGAAATTGAGAGTGTTAATGCTCAAATTTGGCAGTACAAATGATGAAATTGAAAGTTTTAGTGTTTAAATTTGACAGTTAAAATAATGAAATTGACGATTTTAATGCTCAAATTTGAGAGTGAAAATTATGAAATTGACTGTCTTAGTGTTTAAATTTGACAGTAAAAATAATGAAATTGACGATTTTAATGCTCAAATTTGAGAGTAAAAATTATGAAATTGAGAGTGTTAATGCTCAAATTTGGCAGTACAAATGATGAAATTGAAAGTTTTATTGTTTAAATTTGACAGTTAAAATAATGAAATTGACGATTTTAATGCTCAAATTTGAGAGTGAAAATTATGAAATTGACTGTCTTAGTGTTTAAATTTGACAGTAAAAATAATGAAATTGACGATTTTAATGCTCAAATTTGAGAGTAAAAATTATGAAATTGAGAGTGTTAATGCTCAAATTTGGCAGTACAAATGATGAAATTGAAAGTTTTAGTGTTTAAATTTGACAGTTAAAATAATGAAATTGACGATTTTAATGCTCAAATTTGAGAGTGAAAATTATGAAATTGACTGTCTTAGTGTTTAAATTTGACAGTAAAAATAATGAAATTGACGATTTTAATGCACAAATTTGAGAGTGAAAATTATGAAATTGACTGTCTTAGTGTTTAAATTTGACAGTAAAAATGATGAAATTGACGATTTTAATGCTCAAATTTGAGAGTAAAAATTATGAAATTGAGAGTGTTAATGCTCAAATTTGGCAGTACAAATGATGAAATTGAAAGTTTTAGAGCTCAAATTTGACAGTAAAAATTATGAAATTGACTGTCTTAGTGTTTAAATTTGACAGTAAAAATAATGAAATTGACGATTTTAATGCTCAAATTTGAGAGTAAAAATTATGAAATTGAGAGTGTTAATGCTCAAATTTGGCAGTACAAATGATGAAATTGAAAGTTTTAGTGTTTAAATTTGACAGTTAAAATAATGAAATTGACGATTTTAATGCTCAAATTTGAGAGTGAAAATTATGAAATTGACTGTCTTAGTGTTTAAATTTGACAGTAAAAATAATGAAATTGACGATTTTAATGCTCAAATTTGAGAGTAAAAATTATGAAATTGAGAGTGTTAATGCTCAAATTTGGCAGTACAAATGATGAAATTGAAAGTTTTAGAGCTCAAATTTGACAGTAAAAATTATGAAATTGACTGTCTTAGTGTTTAAATTTGACAGTAAAAATTATGAAATTGACTGTCTTAGTGTTTAAATTTGACAGTAAAAATAATGAAATTGACGATTTTAATGCTCAAATTTGAGAGTAAAAATTATGAAATTGAGAGTGTTAATGCTCAAATTTGGCAGTACAAATGATGAAATTGAAAGTTTTAGAGCTCAAATTTGACAGTAAAAATTATGAAATTGACTGTCTTAGTGTTTAAATTTGACAGTAAAAATAATGAAATTGACGATTTTAATGCTCAAATTTGAGAGTAAAAATTATGAAATTGAGAGTGTTAATGCTCAAATTTGGCAGTACAAATGATGAAATTGAAAGTTTTAGTGTTTAAATTTGACAGTTAAAATAATGAAATTGACGATTTTAATGCTCAAATTTGAGAGTGAAAATTATGAAATTGACTGTCTTAGTGTTTAAATTTGACAGTAAAAATAATGAAATTGACGATTTTAATGCTCAAATTTGAGAGTAAAAATTATGAAATTGAGAGTGTTAATGCTCAAATTTGGCAGTACAAATGATGAAATTGAAAGTTTTAGTGTTTAAATTTGACAGTTAAAATAATGAAATTGACGATTTTAATGCTCAAATTTGAGAGTGAAAATTATGAAATTGACTGTCTTAGTGTTTAAATTTGACAGTAAAAATAATGAAATTGACGATTTTAATGCTCAAATTTGAGAGTAAAAATTATGAAATTGAGAGTGTTAATGCTCAAATTTGGCAGTACAAATGATGAAATTGAAAGTTTTAGAGCTCAAATTTGACAGTAAAAATTATGAAATTGACTGTCTTAGTGTTTAAATTTGACAGTAAAAATAATGAAATTGACGATTTTAATGCTCAAATTTGAGAGTAAAAATTATGAAATTGAGAGTGTTAATGCTCAAATTTGGCAGTACAAATGATGAAATTGAAAGTTTTAGTGTTTAAATTTGACAGTTAAAATAATGAAATTGACGATTTTAATGCTCAAATTTGAGAGTGAAAATTATGAAATTGACTGTCTTAGTGTTTAAATTTGACAGTAAAAATAATGAAATTGACGATTTTAATGCTCAAATTTGAGAGTAAAAATTATGAAATTGAGAGTGTTAATGCTCAAATTTGGCAGTACAAATGATGAAATTGAAAGTTTTAGAGCTCAAATTTGACAGTAAAAATTATGAAATTGACTGTCTTAGTGTTTAAATTTGACAGTAAAAATTATGAAATTGACTGTCTTAGTGTTTAAATTTGACAGTAAAAATAATGAAATTGACGATTTTAATGCTCAAATTTGAGAGTAAAAATTATGAAATTGAGAGTGTTAATGCTCAAATTTGGCAGTACAAATGATGAAATTGAAAGTTTTAGAGCTCAAATTTGACAGTAAAAATTATGAAATTGACTGTCTTAGTGTTTAAATTTGACAGTAAAAATAATGAAATTGACGATTTTAATGCTCAAATTTGAGAGTAAAAATTATGAAATTGAGAGTGTTAATGCTCAAATTTGGCAGTACAAATGATGAAATTGAAAGTTTTAGTGTTTAAATTTGACAGTTAAAATAATGAAATTGACGATTTTAATGCTCAAATTTGAGAGTGAAAATTATGAAATTGACTGTCTTAGTGTTTAAATTTGACAGTAAAAATAATGAAATTGACGATTTTAATGCTCAAATTTGAGAGTAAAAATTATGAAATTGAGAGTGTTAATGCTCAAATTTGGCAGTACAAATGATGAAATTGAAAGTTTTAGTGTTTAAATTTGACAGTTAAAATAATGAAATTGACGATTTTAATGCTCAAATTTGAGAGTGAAAATTATGAAATTGACTGTCTTAGTGTTTAAATTTGACAGTAAAAATAATGAAATTGACGATTTTAATGCTCAAATTTGAGAGTAAAAATTATGAAATTGAGAGTGTTAATGCTCAAATTTGGCAGTACAAATGATGAAATTGAAAGTTTTAGTGTTTAAATTTGACAGTTAAAATAATGAAATTGACGATTTTAATGCTCAAATTTGAGAGTGAAAATTATGAAATTGACTGTCTTAGTGTTTAAATTTGACAGTAAAAATAATGAAATTGACGATTTTAATGCTCAAATTTGAGAGTAAAAATTATGAAATTGAGAGTGTTAATGCTCAAATTTGGCAGTACAAATGATGAAATTGAAAGTTTTAGTGTTTAAATTTGACAGTTAAAATAATGAAATTGACGATTTTAATGCTCAAATTTGAGAGTGAAAATTATGAAATTGACTGTCTTAGTGTTTAAATTTGACAGTAAAAATAATGAAATTGACGATTTTAATGCACAAATTTGAGAGTGAAAATTATGAAATTGACTGTCTTAGTGTTTAAATTTGACAGTAAAAATAATGAAATTGACGATTTTAATGCACAAATTTGAGAGTGAAAATTATGAAATTGACTGTCTTAGTGTTTAAATTTGACAGTAAAAATAATGAAATTGACGATTTTAATGCTCAAATTTGAGAGTGAAAATTATGAAATTGACTGTCTTAGTGTTTAAATTTGACAGTAAAAATGATGAAATTGACGATTTTAATGCTCAAATTTGAGAGTAAAAATTATGAAATTGAGAGTGTTAATGCTCAAATTTGGCAGTACAAATGATGAAATTGAAAGTTTTAGTGTTTAAATTTGACAGTAAAAATAATGAAATTGACGATTTTAATGCTCAAATTTGAGAGTGAAAATTATGAAATTGACTGTCTTAGTGTTTAAATTTGACAGTAAAAATGATGAAATTGACGATTTTAATGCTCAAATTTGAGAGTAAAAATTATGAAATTGAGAGTGTTAATGCTCAAATTTGGCAGTACAAATGATGAAATTGAAAGTTTTAGAGCTCAAATTTGACAGTAAAAATTATGAAATTGACTGTCTTAGTGTTTAAATTTGACAGTAAAAATAATGAAATTGACGATTTTAATGCTCAAATTTGAGAGTAAAAATTATGAAATTGAGAGTGTTAATGCTCAAATTTGGCAGTACAAATGATGAAATTGAAAGTTTTAGTGTTTAAATTTGACAGTTAAAATAATGAAATTGACGATTTTAATGCTCAAATTTGAGAGTGAAAATTATGAAATTGACTGTCTTAGTGTTTAAATTTGACAGTAAAAATAATGAAATTGACGATTTTAATGCTCAAATTTGAGAGTAAAAATTATGAAATTGAGAGTGTTAATGCTCAAATTTGGCAGTACAAATGATGAAATTGAAAGTTTTAGAGCTCAAATTTGACAGTAAAAATTATGAAATTGACTGTCTTAGTGTTTAAATTTGACAGTAAAAATTATGAAATTGACTGTCTTAGTGTTTAAATTTGACAGTTAAAATAATGAAATTGACGATTTTAATGCTCAAATTTGAGAGTGAAAATTATGAAATTGACTGTCTTAGTGTTTAAATTTGACAGTAAAAATAATGAAATTGACGATTTTAATGCTCAAATTTGAGAGTAAAAATTATGAAATTGAGAGTGTTAATGCTCAAATTTGGCAGTACAAATGATGAAATTGAAAGTTTTAGAGCTCAAATTTGACAGTAAAAATTATGAAATTGACTGTCTTAGTGTTTAAATTTGACAGTAAAAATAATGAAATTGACGATTTTAATGCTCAAATTTGAGAGTAAAAATTATGAAATTGAGAGTGTTAATGCTCAAATTTGGCAGTACAAATGATGAAATTGAAAGTTTTAGTGTTTAAATTTGACAGTTAAAATAATGAAATTGACGATTTTAATGCTCAAATTTGAGAGTGAAAATTATGAAATTGACTGTCTTAGTGTTTAAATTTGACAGTAAAAATAATGAAATTGACGATTTTAATGCTCAAATTTGAGAGTAAAAATTATGAAATTGAGAGTGTTAATGCTCAAATTTGGCAGTACAAATGATGAAATTGAAAGTTTTAGTGTTTAAATTTGACAGTTAAAATAATGAAATTGACGATTTTAATGCTCAAATTTGAGAGTGAAAATTATGAAATTGACTGTCTTAGTGTTTAAATTTGACAGTAAAAATAATGAAATTGACGATTTTAATGCTCAAATTTGAGAGTAAAAATTATGAAATTGAGAGTGTTAATGCTCAAATTTGGCAGTACAAATGATGAAATTGAAAGTTTTATTGTTTAAATTTGACAGTTAAAATAATGAAATTGACGATTTTAATGCTCAAATTTGAGAGTGAAAATTATGAAATTGACTGTCTTAGTGTTTAAATTTGACAGTAAAAATAATGAAATTGACGATTTTAATGCTCAAATTTGAGAGTAAAAATTATGAAATTGAGAGTGTTAATGCTCAAATTTGGCAGTACAAATGATGAAATTGAAAGTTTTAGTGTTTAAATTTGACAGTTAAAATAATGAAATTGACGATTTTAATGCTCAAATTTGAGAGTGAAAATTATGAAATTGACTGTCTTAGTGTTTAAATTTGACAGTAAAAATAATGAAATTGACGATTTTAATGCACAAATTTGAGAGTGAAAATTATGAAATTGACTGTCTTAGTGTTTAAATTTGACAGTAAAAATAATGAAATTGACGATTTTAATGCTCAAATTTGAGAGTAAAAATTATGAAATTGAGAGTGTTAATGCTCAAATTTGGCAGTACAAATGATGAAATTGAAAGTTTTAGTGTTTAAATTTGACAGTTAAAATAATGAAATTGACGATTTTAATGCTCAAATTTGAGAGTGAAAATTATGAAATTGACTGTCTTAGTGTTTAAATTTGACAGTAAAAATAATGAAATTGACGATTTTAATGCTCAAATTTGAGAGTAAAAATTATGAAATTGAGAGTGTTAATGCTCAAATTTGGCAGTACAAATGATGAAATTGAAAGTTTTAGTGTTTAAATTTGACAGTTAAAATAATGAAATTGACGATTTTAATGCTCAAATTTGAGAGTGAAAATTATGAAATTGACTGTCTTAGTGTTTAAATTTGACAGTAAAAATAATGAAATTGACGATTTTAATGCTCAAATTTGAGAGTAAAAATTATGAAATTGAGAGTGTTAATGCTCAAATTTGGCAGTACAAATGATGAAATTGAAAGTTTTATTGTTTAAATTTGACAGTTAAAATAATGAAATTGACGATTTTAATGCTCAAATTTGAGAGTGAAAATTATGAAATTGACTGTCTTAGTGTTTAAATTTGACAGTAAAAATAATGAAATTGACGATTTTAATGCTCAAATTTGAGAGTAAAAATTATGAAATTGAGAGTGTTAATGCTCAAATTTGGCAGTACAAATGATGAAATTGAAAGTTTTAGTGTTTAAATTTGACAGTTAAAATAATGAAATTGACGATTTTAATGCTCAAATTTGAGAGTGAAAATTATGAAATTGACTGTCTTAGTGTTTAAATTTGACAGTAAAAATAATGAAATTGACGATTTTAATGCACAAATTTGAGAGTGAAAATTATGAAATTGACTGTCTTAGTGTTTAAATTTGACAGTAAAAATGATGAAATTGACGATTTTAATGCTCAAATTTGAGAGTAAAAATTATGAAATTGAGAGTGTTAATGCTCAAATTTGGCAGTACAAATGATGAAATTGAAAGTTTTAGTGTTTAAATTTGACAGTTAAAATAATGAAATTGACGATTTTAATGCTCAAATTTGAGAGTGAAAATTATGAAATTGACTGTCTTAGTGTTTAAATTTGACAGTAAAAATAATGAAATTGACGATTTTAATGCACAAATTTGAGAGTGAAAATTATGAAATTGACTGTCTTAGTGTTTAAATTTGACAGTAAAAATAATGAAATTGACGATTTTAATGCACAAATTTGAGAGTGAAAATTATGAAATTGACTGTCTTAGTGTTTAAATTTGACAGTAAAAATAATGAAATTGACGATTTTAATGCTCAAATTTGAGAGTGAAAATTATGAAATTGACTGTCTTAGTGTTTAAATTTGACAGTAAAAATGATGAAATTGACGATTTTAATGCTCAAATTTGAGAGTAAAAATTATGAAATTGAGAGTGTTAATGCTCAAATTTGGCAGTACAAATGATGAAATTGAAAGTTTTAGAGCTCAAATTTGACAGTAAAAATGATGAAATTGATAGTTTTAGTGCTCAAATTTACTAGTAAAAATGATGAAATTTACTGTTATAGTGCTCAAATTTTAAAGCAAAAATGATGAAATTGACTGTTTTATGCTCAATTTTGGCAGTACAAATGATGAAATTGACTATTTTAATGTAGTTAGTGCTCAAATTTGAGAATTAGAGTTATGAAATTAATCGTTTTAGTGTTCTAATTTGCCAGTAAATATGATAGAGTTTATAGTTGTAATGCTTTTGGCAGTAAAAATGTTAAAATGGACTATTTAAATATTCAAATTTGAAAGTAAAAATTATGAAATGGACTGTTTTAGTGTTTAAATTTGATATTAAAAATAATGAAATTGACGATTTTAATGCTCAAATTTGAGTGTAAAAATGATGAAATTCATAATTTCAGGGCTTAAATTTAGTAGTACAAATTATAAAATTGACTATTTTAGTGTTTAAATTTGACAGTAAAAATGACGAAATTTACTGTTTTAGTGTCCAAATTTAAGAGTAAAAGTAATGAAATTAATAGTTTTACAGCTCAAATTTGACAGTAAAAATGATAAAATTTACTATTTTAGTGCTCAAACATGAGAGTAAAAATGATGAAATTGAAAGTTTTAGGGCTCAAATTTGGCAGTGAAAATGATGAAATTGACTGCCTTAGTGTCTAAATTTAAGAGTAAAAATATTGAAATTAATAGTTTTACTGCTCAAATTTGACATACCAATTTGTAAAAATGACTGTTTTAGTGCTGAAATTTGATAGTAGAAATTACGAAATTGGCTGTTTTAGTGCCCAAATTTGAGAATAGAAATGATGAAATTGACTGCTGTAGTGCTCAAATTTGACAGTTAAAATGATGAAATTAATAGTTTTAGTGATCAAATTTACGAGCAAAAATTATGAAATTGACTGCTTTAATGCTCAAATTTGACAGCAAAAATGATGAAATTTACTATTTTAGTGTTCAAATTTGAGAGGAAAAATAATGAAATTGAAAGTTTTAGGGCTCAAATTTGACCGTAAAAATAATCAAATTGACTGATGTAGTGCTCAAACTTGACAGTAAAAATGAAGAAATTGATAGTTTTTGTGCTCAAATTTGGCAGTAAAAATGATGAAATTTTAAGTTTTAGGGCTCATATTTGACCGTAAAATTGATGAAATTGACTCAGTGTTTAAATTTCACACTAAAAATGATAAAATCTACTATTTTAGTACTCAAATTTGAGAGGAAAAATGATGAAATTGAAAATTTTAGGGGTCAAATTTGACAGTGAAAATAATGAAATTGAAAGTTTTAGGGTTCAAATTTGACGGTAAAACTGATGAAATTTACATTTTAAGTGCTCAAATTTGAGAGGAAAAATGATAAAATTTATAGTTTTAGTGCTCAAATTTACGTGTAAAAATTATGAAATTGAGAGTGTTAATGCTCAAATTTGCCACTAAAAATGATGAAATTGATAGTTTTAGTGCTCAAACTTGACAGTAAAAATGATGACATTTACTATTTTAGTGTTCAAATTTGACCGTAAAAATGATGAAATTGATAGTTTTCGTGCTCAAATTTGAGAGGAAAAATTGTGAAATTGATAGTGTTAATGCTCAAATTTGATAGTAAAATTGAAAAAATTGACTGCTTTAATACTCAAACTTGGCAGTAAAAATGATGAAATTGAAAGGTTTAGGGCTCAAATTTGACAGTAAAAATGATGAAATTTATAGTTTTAGTGCTCAAATTTACGAGTAAATATTATGAAATTGAAATATGAACTTAACTTGTTTCGTGCTCAAATTTGCCAGTACAAATCATGAAATTGACAATTTTAATGCTCAAAATGATGAAATTAATAGTTTTAGTGCTCAAATTTGAAAGTATAAATTGTAACTTGACTGTTTTAGTGCTGAAATCTGATGAAATTGATATTTGCTGCTTAAACTTGACAGTAAGAATTTTCAAATTGATTGTTTTAGTCCTAAAATTTGACAGTAGAAATGATGAAATTTACTATTTTAGTGTTCAAATTTGAGAGGAAAAATGATGAAATTTACTATTTTAGTGTTCAAATTTGACAGTAAAAATGATGAAATTTACATTTTAGGGCCCAAATTTGAGAAAAAAAATGATGAAATTGAAAGTTTTAGGGCTCAAATTTGACAGTAAAAATGATGAAGTTTACTATTTTAGTGTTCAAATTTGAGAGGAAAAATGATGAAATTTACTATTTTAGTGTTCAAATTTGACAGTAAAAATGATAAAATTTACATTTTAGTGCCCAAATTTGAGAAGAAAAATGATGAAATTGAAAGTTTTTGGGGCTCAAATTTGACAGTAAAAATGATGAAATTGATAGTTTTAGTGCAAGAATTTGAGAGAAAAAATGATGAAATTGAAAGTTTTAGGGCTCAAATTTGACAGTAAAAATGATGAAATTGAGAGTTTTAGTGCTCAAATTTGAGAGAAAAAATGATGAAATTGATAATTTTCATGCTCAAATTTGAGAAAAAAATTATGAAATTGAAATAATTAATGCTCAAATTTGGCAGTAAAAATGATGAAATTTACATTTGAGTGCCCAAATTTGAGAGGAAAAATAATGAAATTGATAGTTTCAGTGCTCAAATTTGAGAAGAAAAATGAAGAAATTTACATTTTAGTGCCCAAGTTTGAGAGGAAAAATGATGAAATTGATAGTTTTCGTGCTCAAATTTGAGAGGAAAAATAATGAAATTTACATTTTAGTGTCAAGGTTTGAGAGGAAAAATGATGAAATTGATAGTTTTAGTGCTCAAATTTGATAAGAAAAATGATGAAATTGAAAGTTTTAAGGCTCAAATTTGAGAGGAAAAATGATGAAATTTAAAGTTTTTCGGCTCAAATTTGACAGTAAAATTGATAAAGTTGACTTCTTTAATGCTCAAATTTGACAGTTAAAATGATGAAATTAATAGATTTAGTGCTCAAATTTAAGAGCAAAAATGATGAAATTGAAAGTTTCAGGGCTCACATTTGACCGTAAAAATAATGAAATTTACTATTTTAGTGCTCAAATTTGAGAGGAAAAATGATGAAATTGAAAGTTTAGGGCTCAAATTTGACCGTAAAAATGATGAAATTTACTATTTTAGTGCTCAAATTTACGAGTAAAAATTATGAAATTGACTGTTTAAGCACTCAAATTGAACAATAATACTGATACAATTGGCTCTTTTAGTGCTCAAACTTGACAGTAAAAATTATGAAATTGAAATATTAACTTAACTTGTTTCGTGCTCAAATTTGCCAGTACAAATCATGAAATTGACAATTTTAATGCTCAAAATGATGAAATTAATAGTTTTAGTGCTCAAATTTTAAAGTATAAATTGTAACTTGACTGTTTTAGTGCTGAAATCTGATGAGATTGATATTTGCTGCTTAAATTGTCAGTTTCAGTACTAAAATTTTGTGGTAGAAATGATGAAATTGTTGATTTTACTGTTAACTTTTTCAAAATTCAAGCAGCTTACATGTAAATTAATCAGTTACAGGTTCACATACTTTAAAAAATTATTATTTACATAAAATTGGAACTACAGGGTGTTTCCTAACATGTGCAACACAAGTTTCCACAAAACATTAAATTTTCAAAAAAAAAATCAAAAAACCTTGCAAAAGATCTACAAAATCAATAATCCAGAAAACTTCAGTTTTTTTAAACATTTTCTATCATTTGCCACTCAAATTTAGTGTATTTCAGCTGATTATTCCCGGTTTTAGTTAATTTTCATCCAACTTACCAGTAGTTTGTCCATGAACCACCAGAATGGCAGCAAACACCAGGAAAACAGTCAAAACTACGTGCTTCATGATGATTTCTACTGTTCTACTGGTTTTGAATTGACAGTACAAGTTTAAATACAAAATAATCACTGAGTAATCTAATTTTTTTATTTTGTTTAACTCAGATTAGAAGTGTTTTTAAGGTAAATTAGTGCACAAACTGCAATGAAAATGAATTTCCTTTAAGTACAATTAACTTGCACAGTAACATGTTTTGTTATTGCTAATCAGCAAATATGATGATAATAATAATAATAAGTGATAAGTTAGTTAAAACAATAACACGAAGGTCTACTTAAAAATGTTTTTTTATCAGGAAACGACGTAGTGTACAGGGTTCTCAGTTTATTTTAGTTTTTTTTGTAGCAATTATGCTAAATACAGACAAAATTTATTTTAAAAAAAACAGGATTTTTTCTGAAAATTTTCCAGTACGGCGCTGGTTTTCAGGTTCAATTGAGTATATTCAGTGAAAATTTCACGTCCGCAACTGCCCAATTACCCAAATTATGGTCCAAACTGTGTTTCAAGTTAGTTGAGTAGGTTTTCTGTCATTTTCAGTTCGGTTTTCCAAGTTTAACAAAAAACAGAATTTTTTTTGAAAATTTTCCAGTACGGCGCTGGTTTTTAGGTTCAATTTAGTAAATTCAGTGAAAATTTCAAGCCCGTAACTGCCCAATTATCCAAATTATGCTACAAATTGTGTTTCAAGTTAGTTGAGTGAGTTTTCTGTCATTTTCAGTTTGGTTTTCCAAGTTTAAAAAGAAACAGTATTTTTTATGAAAATTTTCCAGTACGGTGCTGGTTTTTTGGTTCAATTTAGTAAATTCTGTGAAAATTTCAGGTCCGTAACTGCCCAATTACCCAAATTATGCTCTAAATTGTGTTTCAAATTAGTTGAGTAGGTTTTCTGTCATTTTCAGTTTGGTTTTCCAAGTTTATCAAAAACAAGGATTTTTTCTGAAATTTTTCCAGTACGGCGCTGATTTTTTGGTTCAATTTGGTATATTCATTGAAAATTTCAGGTCCGTAACCGCCCAAATACCCAAATTATGGTCTAAATTGTGTTTCAAGTTAGTTGAGTGAGTTTTCTTTCATTCTCAGTTTGGTTTTCCAGGTTTAAAAAAAAACAGGATTTTTTCTGAAAATTTTCCAGTACGGCGCTGGTTTTTTGGGACAATTTAGTAAATTCAGTGAAAATTTCAGGTCCGCAACTGCCCAATTACCCAAATTACGACCCAAATTTTGTTTTAAGTTAGTTGAGTAGGTTTTCTGTCCTTCTCAGTTTGGTTTTCCAAGTTTAACAAAAAACAGGATTTTTTCTGAAATTTTTCCAGTACGGCGCTGGTTTTTAGGTTCAATTTAGTATATTCAGTGAAAATTTCAGGTCCCTAACTGCCCAATTACCCAAATTATGACCCAAATTTTGTTTCAAGTTAGTTGAATGGGTTTTCTGTCATTTTCAGTTTGGTTTTCCAAGTTTAACAAAAAACAAGATTTTTTCTGAAAATTTTCCAGTACTGCGCTGGTTTTTAGGTTCAATTGAGTATATTCAGTGAAAATTTCAGGTCCCTAACTGCCCAATTACCCAAATTATGACCCAAATTTTGTTTCAAGTTACTTGAATGGGTTTTCTTTCATTTTCAGTTTGGTTTTCCAAGTTTAACAAAAACCAGGATTTTTAATGAAAATGTTCCACTACGGCGCTGGTTTTTTGGTTCAATTTAGTATATTCAGTGAAAATTTCATGCCCGTAACTGCCCAATTACCCAAATTATGCTCCAAATTGTGTTTCAAGTTAGTTGAGTGAGTTTTCTGTAATTTTCAGTTTGGTTTTCCAAGTTTAAATAAAAACAGGATTTTTTCTGAAAATTTTTCAGTACGGCGCTAGTTTTTAGGTTCAAATTAAGAATATTCAGTGAAAATTTCAGGTCCGCAACTGCCCAATTACCCAAACTATGCTCCAAATTGTGTTTCAAGTTAGTTGAGTGGGTTTTCTGTCATTTTCAGTTTGGTTTTCTCAGTTAAATAACAACTTTTTTCAGTTATTTTCTAATAAATTGTGGTTTTTTGGCTGTTTATAGTCCAAAAGCACAAATTTTGGTTGAAAAGACATCAAGGAAGTCTGAAAGTTAGTTGGCTTCTACTAACCTTCTTAGTAAACAGTCTTCAAGACACCCTAAAAGCATATGAAGGCGTTTTTAGCAACTTTTTGATACGTTTGGCAACTGCGCTTCCGTTATTTTACTAAAACTTGATAGAGGGCGCTGAAAGCGTCACAGTGAGTTGTTACAGCATGCTGAAAGCCCAAAAACAACCGAGTAATGACCATTTTCTCTTGTTATTCCAAAAGAATGGATATGGAGACTATATTTTTGAATTTTCTAGGGAAATTTGGCAACTGCGCTTTCAGTTTTTTTGTGATCATTAAATAGAGGAGTTAAAAAGGATCACAGTGAGTGCTTGCAGCATGCTGAAAGCCCAAAAACAACCGAGTTGTGATCATTTTTCTCTTGTTAGGCCAAAAGAAGTTCCAGGAAATGTCCATTTTGATACTCCATGGAGGAATTGGCAACATGGCAACTATGCTATTTTCGCTCGGATGGTGGGTGAGACAATCAAAAAAGCTACATATTAGTATTACTATTATATTAGGTTAGGTTTTGTTATCTAGGTTACACTGTTTTGTGTTATGTTTTGATTGGAAGATGAAATTAAAAAAAAAAAATTTAAAATTAAAAAAAAAAAAATATATAAAAATTTTCTAAAATATTCTTTCTTTGTTTATTGGGTCTTCTGTCACACAGAAAAAAAACCAGAAGACCCAATAAACAAAGTAAAACTAAGTAACTCGTCTCAACAAACATATCTTGTCTAAAGTAAATTTCCATAAGAGAATACACTTTTTGAATTTAATGAATTGAATAAAAAATTACTAAAAACCCTATTAAAACACATATTAATCAAACACTAAAAAATCTAGTACAGTAAGGGAGAAAAGTGGTGGGAAAATTTGAACTGCCAAAAAGACAGTTTTCAAGGACAGTCAGGGACAAAATCGCCAGTGAAATCCACTTGGAGTACGAAAATGACTGTTTTAAGCACATTTTTGGAATCCTCATTAAATTTCCTATCTAATGACATTAAAAAAACACTAAAAAATCAAGTACCGTCAGGGATAAAAGTGGTGAATAAAGTTGAACTGCCAAAAAGACAGTTTTCAAGGACAGTTAGGGTCAAAATCGCTTGTTAAACCCACTTGGAGTACGAAAATAAGTGTTTTAAGCACATTTTTGGAATCCTCATGAAATTTCCTATCTAACCACATAAAAAAATATACTAAAAAATCAAGTACAGTCAGGGAGAAAATTGGTGTAAAAATTTGAACTGCCAAAAAGACAGTTTCCAAGGAGAGTCAGGGTCAAAATCGCTTGTAAAACCCACTTGGTGTAAGAAAATTACTGTTTTAAGCACATTTTCGGAATCCTCATTAAATTTCCTATCTAATGATATTAAAAAAACATTAAAAAATCAAGTACAGTCAGGGAGAAAAGTGGTGTAAAAAAGTTGAACTGCCAAAAAGACAATTTTCAAGGAAGTCAGGGACAAAATCGCTTGTTAAACCCACTTGCAGAACGAATATGACTGTTTTAAGCACATTTTTGGAATCCTCATTAAATTTCCTATCCAATGATATAAAAAAATACCACAAAATCAAGTACAGTCACGGATAAAAGTGGTGTAAAAATTTGAACTGCCAAAAATACAGTTTTCAAGGACAGTCAGGGAGAAAATCGCTTATAAAACCCACTTGCAGTACGAAAGTGACTGTTTTAAGCACATTTTTGGAATCCTCGTCAAATTTCCTATCCAATGACATAATGAAAATACTCAATAATCTAGTACAGTCAGGGAGAAAATTGGTGTAAAAAGTTGAACTGCCAAAGAGACAGTTTTCAAGGACAGTTAGGGTCAAAATCGCTTGTTAAACCCACTTGGAGTACGAAAATAACTGTTTTAAGGACATTTTTGGAATCCTCATTAAATTTCCTATCTAATGACATAAAAAAAAACACTAAAAAATCAAGTACAGTCAGGGAGAAAAGTGGTGTAAAATGTTGAACTGCCAAAAAGACAGTTTTCAAGGACAATCAGGGAGAAAATCGCTTATAAAACCCACTTGGAGTACGAAAATAACTGTTTTAAGCACATTTTTGGAATCCTCATGAAATTTCCTATCTAACGACATCAAAAAAAACACTAAAAAATCAAGTACAGTCAGGGAGAAATGTGATGTAAAAAGTTGAACTGTCAAAAAGACAGTTCTCAAGGACAGTTAGGGTCAAAATCGCTTGTTAAACTCACTTGGAGTACGAAAATGACTGTTTTAAGCACATTTTTGGAATCCTCATTAAATTTCCTATCTAATGACATAAAAAAATACTAAAAAATCAGGTACAGTCAGGGAGAAAATCGCTTATGAAACCCACTTGGAGTACTTCTAATCTAATCTCTGTATTAAGTATTTTGTTACAAAATTAAGTCAATTAACATTCACTTAACCGAATGCAATCTCTGTTGTCGTTCCTAACGTAGCCCGATTTACAAAAACATCCCTGTCGACATACTAGAATACAGGGTTGTCCCTGGGAAGTGCACGTGTCTTCGCAGGCTGATCCACACGTGCTGTATACCTCATTTGATCTGCTGCAAACTAAAAAACGAATTTTCAATTTTGAAGCAGCTTCCACTGATTAGCGCTTACCAGTAGTTTGTCCATGAACCACCAGAATGGCAGCAAAAACCAGGAAAACGGTGAAAACTGCGTGCTTCATGATGATTTCTGCTGTTCTACTGGTTTTGAATTGACAGTACAAGTTTAAATACGAAAAACAATGCAATAATATTGGGTAATCCCACTTTGGTTTGTTTACTGCTTAAAGAAGAGTTTGTTTGTGGTGAGTGATTGCAAAAACAGAATTTCCTGAATGTATAATTGAAACCAGAACAGGAAACAGTGTTGCCAAGTCGAAACGGTAGATTAATAAACAATTCCTATCTAATAACCTGAAAAAACCAGTATAATCAGAGAGAAAAGCGGTGTTTAAGTTTGAACTGCCAGAAACACAGTTTGGAAAGACAGTCAGGGGCATAATCGCCTCTAAAACCCTCTTGGAGTGAGAAAATTACTGTTTTAGGCACATTTTTGGAATCCTCATTAAATTTCCTATCTAGTGACATAAAAACCACCAGGAAATTGAGTACAGGCAGGAAGAAAAGTGGTGTCAAAGTTTAAAGTGTCAGAAACACAGTTTGAAAAGACAGCCAAGGACAAAATCGCTTGTAAAACCCACTTGAAGTGAGAAAATGACAGTTTTAAGCACATTTTTGGAATCATCATTAAATTTCGTATCTAGTGACATAAAAAACACCAGGAAATTGAGTACAGTCAGGAAGAAAAGTGATGTCAAAGTTTGAATTGCCAGAAACACAGTTTCAAAAGACAGTCAAGCACAAAATCGCTTGTAAAACCCACTTGAAGTGAGAAAATGACAGTTTTAAGAACATTTTTGGAATCCTCATTAAATTTCCTATCTAGTGACATAAAAAACACCAGAAAATTGAGTACAGTCAGGAAGAAAAGTGGTGTCAAAGTTTAAAGTGTCAGAAACACAGTTTGAAAAGACAGTCAAGGACAAAATCGCTTGTAAAACCCACTTAGAGTCAGAAAATGACAGTTTTAAGAACATTTTTGGAATCCTCATTAAATTTCCTATCTAGTGACATAAAAACCACCAGGAAATTAAGTACAGTCAGGGAAAAAAAGTGATGTCAAAGTTTGAACTGTCAGAAAGACAGTTTGAAACTACAATCCGAGACAAAATTGTCTGTAAAACGCACTTGGAGTGAGAAAACGAATGTTTTAAACACATTTTTGGAATCCTCATGAAATTTCCTATCTAACGACATAAAAAGAACACTAAAAAATCAAGTACAGTCAGGGAGAAAAGTGGTGTAAAAATTTGAACTGCCAAAAAGACAGTTTTCAAATACAGTCAGGGTTAAAATCGCTTGTAAAACCCACTTGGAGTACGAAAATGACTGTTTTAAGCACATCTTTGGAATCCTCATGAAATTTCCTATCTAACGACATAAAAAAAACACTAAAAAATCAAGTACAGTTAGGGAGAAAATTGACATAAATTTGACAGCTGTCACCGGCGCACAAGTCTGACAGGAATTTGGGGTTGTGGTCAAAGTGGAGTTTAGCTGGGATGATAGACTACAGCTGCTATATCTCCGAAACTGCTTGAGGTAACGAGGTGTCATTTTTGACAGATGTCATTCAAGTGTCAAAGAGTAATTTTACTAAATAAGACAGCTGTCACTTGCGCACAACTCTGACAGGAAATTAGGGAAAGTCATGTTTGTGAACAAAAGAGAGTTTAGCTTGGATGACAGTCTACAGTTGTCATATCTCCGAAACTGTTTGAGGTATCGAGCTGTCATTTTTGACAGATGTCAATCAAGCATCAAAGAGTAATTGTACTAAATTTGACAGCTGTCACTTGCGCACAACTCTGACAGGAAATTAGGGAAAATCATGTTTGTGGTGAAAAGGGAGTTTGGCTTGGATGACAGCCTACAGTTGTCATATCTCTGAAACTGCTTGAGGTATTGAGCTGTCATTTTTGACAAATGTCACTCAGGCATCAAAGAGTAATTTTACTAAATATGTCACTGTCACTTGCGCACAACTCTGACAGGAAATTAGGGATAGTCACGTTTGTGGTCAAAAGTGAGTTTGGCTTGGATGACAGACTACAGTTGCGATATCTACGAAACTGCTTGAGGTATCGAGCTGTCATTTTTGACAGATGTCAATCAAGCATCAAAGAGTAATTGTACTTAATTTGACAGCTGTCATTTGGCCGCAAGTGGCTTAAAGTCGGTTTGAGTGTGTTGGTGACTTCTGGCGGCGATTCCGAGGTTGGCGGCGTTGCCGTTTCGATCGCTCGGTCGCGTACGTTTCGGCGAGGTGGCAACGCCGCTCCCCCTATGTTTCCTACGGCGAACATTTATGATTTGTTGTTTCCATTTCAAATTAACCGTTTTACGGTCGGCGGAGTTGCGAACGCTTTTTCCGTCCCGAAAACCGTTCAAACAGCCCTGGCAAGTCGTAAAATTGACCGAATAAACTGTTAAAAGGGCTGACAATTAATGGCGTCAGCGACATTATGATACAGGGTCGTAAAAATTGTACGAAACCCGTAATGTCCGTGAGAAAACAACCGCGTGTGTGCTACTTTGGCAACTTTGCCTAAAAGGGCCTTATTGACACATCCCTTCTCTAGGCCCCCTTTCTTTGGTATACCAGCCGCAGTTTTGCTTAAAGGGACGGTTATTTAAGGGTTTTATTAAACCAATTTGCATACATATTTGATTAGTACGGCTCGCTTTTGTCGGTAGCAGAAATTCAAACTTACCACCTTCCCAGTCGCAGCTTCCTGACAACAAGAAAAAAATCTTATTTTTTGAACACCCTGTATATATTTGATCCTGGCGGTGGGAGTGTTTGGTAGCGTTGGATAGAAGACTTCAAAAGCTGTCCAATTGTTTTTTTCCCGTCGCTCAAATCTCAAAAATAACCGAGTTATGGTCTTCCCAAGAATCAACAACTTGTGTTTAGGCCAACAACTTATACAGTCGACTTTTTGTTGAACGCTCGATATATTTGGACACCAATTTTTGGTTGCTTTACAGGGTTGAATAGAGGACTTTATGAGGAACATTTTGGTTGTTTTCCGGTCGCTGAACTCCCAAAAATAACCGAGTTATGGCATTTTGAAAATTCCATGACCACGCTATACCAAGAGACCATATGAGGTTTATATTTTTGGGACACCCTGTACATATTTGGCTCGGATGGTTGGAGTGTTTGGTAGCGTTGAGTAGAGGGCTTCAAAATCTATCAAATGGTTTTTTTCCGGTCGTTGAACTCCTTAAAATAACCGAGTTATGGTCTTCTCAAAAATTAACCACTTGTGTTCAGGCAAACAACTTATACAGTCCACTTTTTGTTGAACGCTCGGTTTCTTAATTCTCATTAAATTTCCTATCTAATAACCTCAAAAAAAAAGAGTACAATCAGTGAAAAAAGCAGTGTTTAAGCTTGAACTGTCAGAAACACAGTTTGAAAAGACAGTCAGGGACAAAATCGCCTCTAAAACCCTCTTGAAGTGAGAAAATGACTGTTTTAAGCACATTTTTGGAATCCTCATTAAATTTCCTATCCAATAACCTGTAAAAACCAGTACAATTAGTGAGAAAAGCGGTGTTTAAGTATGAACTGCTAGAAACACAGTTTGAAAAGACAGTCAGAGACAAAATCGCCTCTAAAACCCACTTGGAGTGAGAAAATGACTGTTTTAAGCACAATTTTGGAATCCTCATTAAATTTCCTATCCAATAACCTGTAAAAACCAGTACAATTAGTGAGAAAAGCGGTGTTTAAGTATGAACTGCTAGAAACACAGTTTGAAAAGACAGTCAGAGACAAAATCGCCTCTAAAACCCACTTGGAGTGAGAAAATGACTGTTTTAAGCACAATTTTGGAATCCTCATTAAATTTCCTATCTAGTGACATAAAAAAACCAGGAAACTGAGTACAGTCAGGGTTAAAAGTGGTGTCAAAGTTTAAAGTGTCAGAAACACAGTTTGAAAGGACAGTCAAGGACAAAATCGCTTCTAGAATCCACTTAGAGTCAGAAAATGACAGTTTTAAGAACATTTTTTGGAATCCTCACTAAATTTCCTATCTAATGACATAAAAAAAGACTACAAAATCAAGTACAGTTAGGAAGAAAAGTAGTTAAATTTGAAACTGCCAAAATTACAGTTTTCAAGGACAGTCAGGGACAAAATCGCCTGTAAAACCCACTTGGAGTGAGAAAATGACTGTTTTAAGCACATTTTTGAAATCCTTATTAAATTTCCTATCCAATAACCAGAAATAAAAACCAATAAACAGTACAAAATATGGTACAGTCATAGGTGGAGAGCCAACGATTAAAAACAAATAAAATTATGTTCAAAATCAGAAAATTTTACTTTGAAACTGGAAATTGACTTCAAAATTGTGACAATTGAGTTGAAAACAAAAAATTGACATTAAAATTAATGAAAGTCTACTTATAAACCAAATTTTGACGTCAAATTTACTTGTATTGTCTTAGAAACATAAAATTGACTTCAAAATCATGGAAATTGACTGGAAAACTATCAATTGACTTCAGAATATTGTATAGTGCATTAGAAATATAAAATTGATGTAAAAATTCCGAGTATTGACATAATAATTGAGAAATTACTTGAACATTGACTTGATAAGCAAATTTTGATGTTAAAATCATGTTTAATGATTTACAACCTTAAAACTGACTTGAAAATTATTAAAAAATAACTTAACAATTGTCAATAAATCAGGAAAATTAAATTGGAAACTGAAAATTGACTTAAAAAGTTGATTATTATGTTCAAAGTCATGAAATTGTACTTTAAAACTGAAATTTGATGAAAACCAAAAATGTACATCAAAATTACCAAAAATGTACTTAAATATTATTAAATTTTAATTAAAAAACAAATTTTGACGTCAAAATCACGTGTACTGTCTTTGAAACCCAAATTGACTTCAAAGTAAAAAAAAATGGCTGAAAAACTGTAAATTGAGTTGAAAATCTGGAATATTGCGTTGAAACTTAAAATTGATGTCAAAATCACGAGAATTGACTAAATAACTTGAAAATAATGGAAAGTGCCTGTAAAACCCACTTGGAGTAAGGAAATAACTGTTTTAAGCACATTTTTGCAATCCTCATTAAATTTCCTATCCAATAACCAGAAAATCACTACAAAATATAGTATAGTCAGGTAGAACAGCGGTGTCAAACTTTTAACTGCCAGGAACACAGTTTGAAAGCACAGTAAGAGACAAAATTGCCTGTAAAACTCACTTGGAGTAAGAAAACTACGATTTTAAGCACATTTTTGGAATCCCCATTAAATTTCCTATCCAATGACATAAAAAAATACTCAAAAATCAAGTACAGTCAGGGAGAAAATTGGTGTAAAAAGTTGAACTGCCAAAAAGACAGTTTTCAAGGACAGTCAGGGACAAAATCGCTTGTAAAACCCACTTGGAGTACGAAAATTACTGTTTTAAGCACATTTTTGGAATCCTCGTTAAATTTCCGATCCAAGGACATAAAAAATACTACAAAATGAAGTACAGTTAGGAAGAAAAGTAGTGTGAAAATTGAAACTGCCAAAAAGACAGTTTTCAAGGACAATCAAGGACAAAATCGCTTGTAAAACCCACTTGGAGTGGTAAAATGACAGTTTTAAGAACATTTTTGGAATCCTCATTAAATTTTGTATCTAATGACATAAAAAAACACCAGAAAATTGAGTAAAGTCAGGAAGAAAAGTGGTGTCAAAATTTAAAGTGTCAGAAACACAGTTTGAAATGACAGTCAAGGACATAATCGCTTGTCAAACCCTCTTGGAGTGAGAAAATGACTGTTTTAAGCATATTTTTGGAATCCTCATTAAACTTCCTATCCAGTGACATAAAAAACGCCAGGAAACTGAGTACAGTCAGGGAGAAAAGTGGTGTCAAAATTTAAAGTGTCAGAAACACAGTTTGAAAGGACAGTCAAGGACAAAATCGCTTGTAAAACCCACTTGGAGTGGTAAAATAACTGTTTTAAGCACATTTTTGGAATCCTAGTTAAATTTCCTATCTAATGACATTAAAAAAACATTAAAAAATCAAGTACAGTCAGGAAGAAAAGTGATGTAAAAATTTGAACTGCCAAAAAGACAGTTTTTAAGGACAGTCAGGGACAAAATCGCTTATAAAACCCACTTGCAGTACGAAAATTACTGTTTTAAGCACATTTTTGGAATCCTCGTTAAATTTCCTATCTAACGACATAAAAAAAAACATTACAAAATCCAGTACAGTTAGGGAGAAAAGTGGTGTAAAATGTTGAACTGCCAAAAAGACAGTTTTTAAGGACAGTCAGGGAGAAAATCGCTTATAAAACCCACTTGTCCTTTTACTAATCTAATCTCTGTATTAAGTATTTTGTTACAAAATTAGGTCAATTAACATTCACTCAACCGAATGCAATCTCTGTTGTTGTTCCTAACGTAGCCCGATTTACAAAAACATCCCTCTACGCATACTTGAATACAGATTTGTCCTTCTTGAGAAGTGCACGTCTTTTCGCAGGCTGTTCCACACGTGCTGTATACCTCATTTGATCTGCTGCAAACTAAAAAACGAATTTTCAATTTTGAAGCAGTTTCCACTGATTAGCGCTTACCAGGAGTTTGTCCATGAACCACCAGAATGGCAGCAAAGACCAGGAAAACGGTGAAAACTGCGTGCTTCATGATGATTTCTGCTGTTCTACTGGTTTTGAATTGAGTGTACAAGTTTAAATACAAAAAAATGCAATAATATTGGGTAATCCCACTTTGGTTTGTTTACCGCTTAAAGAAGAGTTTGTTTGTGGTAAGTGATTGCAAAAACAGAATTTCCTGAATGTATAATTGAAACTAGCACAGGAAACAGTGTTGCCAAGTCGAAACGGTAGATTAATAAACAATTCCTATCCAATAACCTTAAAAAACCAGTACAATCAGTGAGTAAAGCGGTGTTTAAGTTTGAACTGTCAGACACACAGTTTGAAAAGACAGTCAGGGACAAAATCGCCTCCAAAACCCTCTTGGAGTGAGAAAATGACTGTTTTAAGCACATTTTTTGAATCCTCATGAAATTTCCACCACCAGGAAATTGAGTACAGTCAGGAAGAAAAGTGGTGTCATAGTTTAAAGTATCAGAAACACAGTTTGAAAAGACAGTCAAGGACAAAATCGCTTGTAAAACCCACTTAGAGTCAGAAAATGACAGTTTTAAGAACATTTTTGGAATCCCCATGAAATGTCCTATCTAGTGACATAAAAAACACCAGGAAATTGAGTACAGTCAGGAAGAAAAGTGGTGTCAAAGTTTAAAGTGTCAGAAACACAGTTTCAAAAGACAGTCAAGGACAAAATCGCTTGTAAAACCAACTTGGAGTGGTAAAATGACAGTTTTTAGCACATTTTTGGAATCCTCATTAAATTTCCTATCTAGTGACATAAAAACCACCAGGAAATTAAGTACAGTCAGGGAAAAAAAGTGATGTCAAAGTTTGAACTGTCAGAAAGACAGTTTGAAACTACAATCCGAGACAAAATTGCCTGTAAAACCCACTTGGAGTACGAAAATGACTGTTTTAAGCACATCTTTGGAATCCTCATGAAATTTCCTATCTAACGACATAAAAAAAACACTAAAAAATCAAGTACAGTTAGGGAGAAAATTGACATAAATTTGACAGCTGTCACCGGCGCACAAGTCTGACAGGAATTTGTAGTTTTGGTCAAAGTGGAGTTTAGCTGGGATGATAGACTACAGCTGCTATATCTCCGAAACTGTTAGAGGTAACGAGCTGTCATTTTTGACAGATGTCATTCCAGTGTCAAAGAGTAATTGTACTAAATATGATAGCTGTCACATGTGCACAACTCTGACAGGAAATTAGGGAAAGTCACGTTTGTGGTCAAAAGTGAGTTTGGCTTGGATGACAGCCTACAGTTGTCATATCTCTGAAACTGCTTGAGGTATTGAGCTGTCATTTTTGACAAATGTCACTCAAGTATCAAAGAGTAATTGTACTAAATATGATAGCTGTCACATGTGCACAACTCTGACAGGAAATTAGGGAAAGTCACGTTTGTGGTCAAAAGTGAGTTTGGCTTGGATGACAGACTACAGTTGCGATATCTACGAAACTGCTTGAGGTATCGAGCTGTCATTTTTGACAGATATCAATCAAGCATCAGAGAGTAATTTTATTGAATTTGACATCTGTTATTTGGCTGCAAGTGGCTTAAAGTCGGTTTGAGTGTGTTTCGGGTTGTGTTGGTGACTTTCTGGCGACGATTTCGAGGTTGGCGGCGTTGCCGCTTCGGTCGCGTACGTTTCGGCGAGATGGCAACGCCGCTCCCCCTATGTTTCCTACGGCGAACATTTATGATTTGTTGTTTCCATTTCAAATTAACCGTTTTACGGTCGGCGGAGTTGCGAACGCTTTTTCCGTCCCGAAAACCGTTCAAACAGCCCTGGCAAGTCGTAAAATTGACCGAATAAACTGTTAAAAGGGCTGACAATTAATGGCGTCAGCGACATTATGATACAGGGTCGTAAAAATTGTACGAAACCCGTAATGTCCGTGAGAAAACAACCGCGTGTGTGCTACTTTGGCAACTTTGCGTAAAAGGGCCTTATTGACACATCCCTTCTCTAGTGCCCCCTTTCTTTGGTATACCAGCCGCAGTTTCGCTTTAAGGGATGGTCATTTAAGGGTTTTATTAAACCAATTTGCATACATATTTGATTAGTACGGCTCGCTTTTGTCGGTAGCAGAAATTCAAACTTACCACCTTCCCAGTCGCAGCTTCTTGACAACAAGAAAAAAATACTTGTTTTTTGAACACCCTGTATATATTTGATCCTGGCGGTTGGAGTGTTTGGTAGCGTTGGATAGAGGACCTCAAAAGCTGTTGAATGGTTTTTTTCCGGTCGCTCAAATCTCAAAAATAACCGAGTTATGGTCTTCTCAAAAATCAACAACTTGTGTTCAGGCCAACAACTTATAGAGTCCACTTTTTGTTGAACGCTCGGTATATTTGGAGACCAATTAGCAGTCAGGGATAAAAGTGGTGTAAAAATTTGAACTGTCAAATAGTCAGTTTTCAAGGACAGTCAGGGTCAAAATCACTTATAAAACTCACTTGGAATACGAAAATAAGTGTTTTAAGCACATTTTTGGAATCCTCGTTAAATTTCCTATCCAATGACATAAAAAAACACTAAAAAATCAAGTACAGTCAGGGATAAAAGTGGTGTGAAAAGTTGAACTGCCAAAAAGACAGTTTTCAAAGACAGTCAGTGACAAAATCGCTTGTAAAACCCACTTGGAGTACGAAAATAACTGTTTTAAGCACATTTTTGGATTCCTCATTAAATTTCCTATCCAATGACATAAAAAAATACTACAAAATGAAGTACAGTCAGGGATAAAAGTGGTGTCAAAATTTGAACTGCCAAAAAGACAGTTTTCAAGGACAGTCAGGGTCAAAATCACTTATAAAACTCACTTGGAGTACGAAAATGACTGTTTTAAGCACATTTTTGGAATCCTCATAAAATTTCCTATCTAACGACATAAAAAAAAACACGAAAAAATGAAGTACAGTCAGGGATAAAAGTGGTGTAAACAGTTGAACTGTCAAAAAGACAGTTTTCAAGGACAGTCAGGGTCAAAATCGCTTGTTAAACCCACTTGGAATACGAAAATAAGTGTTTTAAGCACATTTTTGGAATCCTCGTTAAATTTCCTATCCAATGACATAAAAAAACACTAAAAAATCAAGTACAGTCAGGGATAAAAGTGGTGTGAAAAGTTAAACTGCCAAAAACACAGTTTTCAAAGACAGTCAGTGACAAAATCGCTTGTAAAACCCACTTGAAGTACGAAAAATAACTGTTTTAAGCACATTTTTGGATTCCTCATTAAATTTCCTATCCAATGACATAAAAAAATACTACAAAATGAAGTACAGTCAGGGATAAAAGTGGTGTCAAAATTTGAACTGCCAAAAAGACAGTTTTCAAGGACAGTCAGGGTCAAAATCACTTATAAAACTCACTTGGAGTACGAAAATTACTGTTTTAAGCACATTTTTGGAATCCTCATAAAATTTCCTATCTAACGACATAAAAAAAAACACGAAAAAATTAAGTACAGTCAGGGATAAAAGTGGTGTAAACAGTTGAACTGTCAAAAAGACAGTTTTCAAGGACAGTCAGGGTTAAAATCGCTTGTAAAACCCACTTGGAGTAAGATAATAACTGTTTTAAGCACAATTTTGGAATCCTCATTAAATTTCCTATCCAATAACCTGAAAAAACCAGTACAATCAGAGAGAAAAGCGGTTTTAAAGTTTGAACTGTCAGAAACACAGTTTGAAAAGACAATCAGGGAGAAAATCGCATCTAAAACCTTCTTGGAGTGAGAAAATTACAGTTTTAAGCACATTTTTAAAAAACAGTACAAAATATGGTAAAGTCATAGGTGGAGAGCCAACGATTAAAAACAAATAAAATTATGGTCAAAATCATAACATTTTTCTTTGAAACTGAAAATTGACTTCAAAATTGTGACAATTGAGTTGAAAACAAAAAATTGACATTAAAATTAATGAAAGTCTACTTATAAACCAAATTTTGACGTCAAATTTACTTGTATTGTCTTAGAGACATAAAATTGACTTCAAAATCATGGAAATTGACTGGAAAACTATCAATTGACCAGAATATTGTATAGTGCATTAGAAATCTAAAATTGATGTGAAAATTCCGAGTATTGACATAATAATTGAGAAATTACTTGAACATTGACTTGATAAGAAAATTTTGATGTTAAAATCATGTTTAATGATTTACAACCTTAAAACTGGATTGAAAATTATTAAAAATTAACTTAACAATTGTCAATAAATCAGGAAAATTAAATTGGAAACTGAAAATTGACTTAAAAACTTGATTATTATGTTCAAAGTCATGAAATTTTACTTTAAAATTTACATCAAAATTACTAAAATGTACTTAAATATTATTAAATTTTAATTAAAAAACAAATTTTGACGTCAAAATCACGTGTACTGTCTTTGAAACCCAAATTGACTTCAAAGTCAAAAAAAATGGCTGAAAAACTGTAAATTGAGTTGAAAATCTGGAATATTGCGTTGAAACTTAAAATTGATGTCAAAATCACGAGAATTGACTAAATAACTTGAAAATGACTTGAAAATAATGGAAAGTGCCTGTAAAACCCACTTGGAGTAAGGAAATAACTGTTTTAAGCACATTTTTGCAATCCTCATTAAATTTCCTATCCAATAACCAGAAAAAACACTACAAAATATGGTATAGTCAGGTAGAACAGCGGTGTCAAACTTTTAACTGCCAGAAACACAGTTTGAAAGCACAGTAAGAGACAAAATTGCCTGTAAAACTCACTTGGAGTAAGAAAACTACGATTTTAAGCACATTTTTGGAATCCTCATTAAATTTCCTATCTAACAACATAAAAAAACACTACAAATTCAAGTACAGTCAGGGAGAAAAGTGGTGTCAAAATTTTAACTGCCAAAAAGACAGTTTTCAAAGACAGTCTGGGACAAAATCGCCTGTAAAACCCATTTGTAGTGAGAAAATGAATGTTTTAAGCACATTTTTGGAATCCCCATTAAATTTCCTATCTAATGATATAAAAAAACACTAAAAAATCAAGTACAGTCAGGGAGAAAAGTGGTGTATAAAGTTGAACTGCCCAAAAGACAGTTTTCAAGGACAATCAGGGTTAAAATCGCTTGTAAAACCCACTTGTAGTACGAAAATTACTCTTTTAAGCACATTTTTGGAATCCTCGTCAAATTTCCCATCCAATGACATAAAAAAAATACTCAATAGTCTAGTACAGTCAGGGAGAAAATTGGTGTAAAAAGTTGAACTGCCAAAAAGACAGTTTTCAAGGACAGTCAGGGTCAAAATCGCTTGTTAAACCCACTTGGAGTACGAAAATGACTGTTTTAAGCACATTTTTGGAATCCTCATTAAATTTTCTATCTAATGACATAAAAAATACTACAAAATGAAGTACAGTTAGGAAGAAAAGTGGTGTAAAAGTTGAACTGCCACAAAGACAGTTTTCAAGGACAGTCAGGGTCAAAATCCCTTATAAAACTCACTTGGAGGACGAAAATGACTGTTTTAAGCACATTTTTGGAATCCTCATAAAATTTCCTATCTAACGATATAAAAAGCACTAAAAAATCAAGTACAGTCAGGGAGAAAATCGCTTATAAAACCCACTTGGTGTACTTCTAATCTAATCTCTGTATTAAGTATTTTGTTACAAAATTAGGTCAATTAACATTCACTTAACCGAATGCAATCTCTGTTGTTGTTCCTAACGTAGCCCGATTTACAAAAACATCCCTCTACGCATATTTGAATACAGATTTGTCCTTCTTGAGAAGTGCACGTCTTTTCGCAGGCTGTTCCACACGTGCGGTATACCTCATTTGCTCTGCTGCAAACTAAAAAAAGAATTTTCAACTTTGAAGCATCTTCCACTGATTAGCGCTTACCAGGAGTTTGTCCATGAACCACCAGAATGGCAGCAAAGACCAGGAAAACGGTGAAAACTGCGTGCTTCATGATGATTTCTGCTGTTCTACTGGTTTTGAATTGAGTGTACAAGTTTAAATACAAAAAAAATGCAATAATATTGGGTAATCCCACTTTGGTTTGTTTACTGCTTAAAGAAGAGTTTGTTTGTGGTGAGTGATTGCAAAAACAGAATTTCCTGAATGTATAATTGAAACGAGCACAGGAAACAGTGTTGCCAAGTCGAAGCGGTAGATTAATAAACAATTCCTATCCAATAACCTGAAAAAACCAGTACAATCAGAGAGAAAAACGGTGTTTAAGTTTGAACTGCCAGAAACACAGTTTGAAAAGACAGTCAGGGGCAAAATCGCCTCTAAAACCCTCTTGGAGTGAGAAAATTACTGTTTTAGGCACATTTTTGGAATCCTCATTAAATTTCCTATCTAGTGACATAAAAACACCAGGAAATTGAGTACAGTCAGGAAGAAAAGTGGTGTCAAAATTTAAAGTGTCAGAAACACAGTTTCAAAAGACAGTCAAGGACAAAATCGCTTGTAAAACCCACTTGTAGTGGTAAAATGACAGTTTTAAGCACATTTCTGGAATTCTCATTATATTTCCTATCCAATGACATAAAAAACACTAGAAAATTGAGTACAGTCAGGGAGAAAAGTGGTGTCAAATTTTAAAGTGTCAGAAACACTGTTTGAAATGACAGTCACGACAAAATCGCTTGTAAAACCCACTTGGAGTGAGAAAATGACAGTTTTAAGCACAATTTTGGAATCCTCATTAAATTTCCTATCCAATGACTTAAAAAACACCAGGAAATTGAGTACAGTCAGTAAGAAAAGTGGTGTCAAAGTTCAAAGTGTCAGAAACACAGTTAGAAAAGACAGTCAGGGACAAAATCGCCTGTAAAACCTACTTGGAGTGAGAAAATGACAGTTTTAAGCACATTTTTGGAATCCTTATTAAATTTCCTATCCAATGACATAAAAAACACCAGGAAATTGAGTACAGTCAGTAAGAAAAGTGGTGTCAAAGTTCAAAGTGTCAGAAACACAGTTAGAAAAGACAGTCAGGGACAAAATCGACTGTAAAACCTACTTGGAGTGAGAAAATGACAGTTTTAAGCACATTTTTGGAATCCTTATTAAATTTCCTATCCAATGACATAAAAAACACCAGGAAATTGTTTACAGTCAGTAAGAAAAGTGGTGTCAAAGTTCAAAGTGTCAGAAACACAGTTAGAAAAGACAGTCAGGGACAAAATCGCCTGTAAAACCTACTTGGAGTGAGAAAATGACAGTTTTAAGCACATTTTTGGAATCCTTATTAAATTTCCTATCCAATGACATAAAAAACACCAGGAAATTGAGTACAGTCAGTAAGAAAAGTGGTGTCAAAGTTCAAAGTGTCAGAAACACAGTTAGAAAAGACAGTCAGGGACAAAATCGCCTGTAAAACCTACTTGGAGTGAGAAAATGACAGTTTTAAGCACATTTTTGGAATCCTTATTAAATTTCCTATCCAATGACATAAAAAACACCAGGAAATTGAGTACAGTCAGTAAGAAAAGTAGTGTCAAAGTTCAAAGTGTCAGAAACACAGTTAGAAAAGTCAGTCAGGGACAAAATCGCCTGTAAAACCTTCTTGGAGTGAGAAAATGACAGTTTTAAGCACATTTTTGGAATCCTCATTAAATTTCCTATCCAATGACTTAAAAAACACCAGGAAATTGAGTACAGTCGGTAAGAAAAGTGGTGTCAAAGTTTAAAGTGTCAGAAACACAGTTTGAAAGGACAGTCAAGGACAAAATCGCTTGTAAAACCGACTTGGAGTGGTAAAACGACAGTTTTAAGCACATTTTTGGAATCCTCATTAAATTTCCTATCCAATGACATAAAAAACTCCAGGAAATTGAATACAGTCAGGAGGAAAAGTAGTGTCAAAGTTTAAAGTGTCAGAAAGACAGTTTGAAAAGACAGTTCGGGACAAAATCGCCTCTAAAACCCTCTTGGAGTGAGAAAATGACTGTTTTAAGCACATTTTTGGAATCCTTATTAAATTTCCTATCCAATGACATAAAAAACACCAGGAAATTGAGTACAGTCAGTAAGAAAAGTGGTGTCAAAGTTCAAAGTGTCAGAAACACAGTTAGAAAAGACAGTCAGGGACAAAATCGCCTGTAAAACCTACTTGGAGTGAGAAAATGACAGTTTTAAGCACATTTTTGGAATCCTTATTAAATTTCCTATCCAATGACATAAAAAACACCAGGAAATTGAGTACAGTCAGGAAGAAAAGTGATGTCAAAATTTAAAGTGTCAGAAACACAGTCTGAAAGGACAGTCAAGGACAAAATCGCTTCTAGAACCCACTTAGAGTCAGAAAATGACAGTTTAAAAACATTTTTTGGAATCCTTATTAAATTTCCTATCTAGTGACATAAAAAACACCAGGAAATTGAATACAGTCAGGGAGAAAAGTGGTGTCAAAGTTTAAAGTGTCAGAAACACAGTTTGAAACTACAGTCAGAGACAAAATTGCCTGTAAAACCCACTTGGAGTGATAAAATGACAGTTTTAAGCACATTTTTGGAATCTTCATTAAATTTCCTATCTAGTGACATAAAAAACACCAGGAAATTGAGTGCAGTCAGGGAAAAAAATGATGTCAAAATTTAGTGTCAGAAACACAGTTTGAAAGGACAGTCAAGGACAAAATCGCTTGTAAAACCCACTTGGAGTGAGAAAATGACAGTTTTAAGCACATTTTTGGAATCTTCATTAAATTTCCTATCTAGTGACATAAAAAACACCAGGAAATTGAGTGCAGTCAGGGAAAAAAATGATGTCAAAATTTAGTGTCAGAAACACAGTTTGAAAGGACAGTCAAGGACAAAATCGCTTGTAAAACCCACTTGGAGTGAGAAAATGACAGTTTTAAGCACATTTTTGGAATCTTCATTAAATTTCCTATCTAGTGACATAAAAAACACCAGGAAATTGAGTGCAGTCAGGGAAAAAAATGATGTCAAAATTTAGTGTCAGAAACACAGTTTGAAAGGACAGTCAAGGACAAAATCGCTTGTAAAACCCACTTGGAGTGAGAAAATGACAGTTTTAAGCACATTTTTGGAATCCTCATTAAATTTCCTATCCAATGACTTAAAAAACACCAGGAAATTGAGTACAGTCGGTAAGAAAAGTGGTGTCAAAGTTTAAAGTGTCAGAAACACAGTTTGAAAGGACAGTCAAGGACAAAATCGCTTGTAAAACCGACTTGGAGTGGTAAAACGACAGTTTTAAGCACATTTTTGGAATCCTCATTAAATTTCCTATCCAATGACATAAAAAACTCCAGGAAATTGAATACAGTCAGGAGGAAAAGTAGTGTCAAAGTTTAAAGTGTCAGAAAGACAGTTTGAAAAGACAGTTCGGGACAAAATCGCCTCTAAAACCCTCTTGGAGTGAGAAAATGACTGTTTTAAGCACATTTTTGGAATCCTCATTAAATTTCCTATCCAACAACCTGAAAACCGCTACAAAATAATACATGTGGATTTGGCACAACTCACACAATGGCAATGTTAAAACCGTAGAAGAACCACAAAAGCGGTAGATATAACGTTTTACCGGTAGACTTGGCAACATTGACGGTAATGCGCTTTGTTTTTGCTAACCAGCAAAGATAATAATGCGATAAAAGTTGGTTAATAACAATAATCCGAAGGTCTACCTAGAAAAAAAATGTAACGAGGATGCGACATAGTGTACAGGGTGTCCCAGTATATTATGGTTTGTGTATTATTTTGTAAATAGGTAATAGACCCTTGATGGAATAATAGAAAGAGAGGGAAACATTGGTAATGGCATGCGCGAGACAAAGACAGAAACAAGTACAAATCTGAAATTGTTCGTCTTGAACTGTTATTTCTTTTTGGTTTATAATAAAAATGTCAATTTTGGTTTATTTTTTATTATTTTTTGAAAATTACATCAAAATTTTCAAAATTCCGTATCTCAGTTAATTTTGAGGTTTCAGAGACCGTAGAAATCTGAAATTGTTCGTCTTGAACTGTTTCTTTTTGGTTTCTTGGGAAATTTTTTGTCACTCTAACCGTTTCCATGATATTCGACGTGGAAACTACTTGATGGGTTGAAACACACTTGATACATTAAGCAAGTTTTTAAGCCCGGTAACTCAAAAACGGTTAAAGCTAGCAACAAAGGCTATTAAGGCTTTTTTGTTCCTCTGGTCATTTAGAACAAAAAAGCTCTCTTAGGGCCATCACGTAACTAGTCACGTGACCGAGTTACAGGCCTTTAAACCCTCTCCAACTACTAGCGTAAGTTCACCAGTTCTAGACAGTAGCAAACAAGGTATTTTGACGATTTTTGACAACTCTTTTTCTATAATTTGACACATTAGCTGTCAAACTGGCATTACCAATAGTAAAAAGGGGTCAAATTTGACACTTCCACTGAAACGTCAAAAAGTTGTCAAATCCACTGAAACGTCAAAAATTGTAAATTAGACAATGGGTGTCAAATTGGTAAAATATATGGTCAGGTTGTCAAAATACAGTGTCAAATTTTCAAACGTCAAAGTCAAATTGTCAAAATACAGTGATAAAATGTAAGGTTTGGTTAATTTTTGATTATTTTTTGAAAACTACATCATAATTTTCAAAATTCCGTATCTCGGTTAATTTTTGGGTTTCAAAGACCGTACAAATCTGTAATTGTTGGTATTGAACTGTTCTTTCTTTTTGGTTTCTTGGGATATTTTTGTCACTCTAACCGTTTCCATGATATTCGACGTGGAAACTACTTAATGGGTTGAACCTCACTTGATACATTAACCAAATTTCTAAGCCCGATAACTCAAAAACGGTTAAAGCTAGCAACAAAGGCTATTAAGGCTCTTTTGTTCCCCTGGTCATTTAGAACAAAAAAGCTCTCTTAGGGCTACCACGTAACTAGTCACGTGACCGAGTTACAGGCCTTTAAACCCTCTCCGACTACTAGTGTATTTTACCAGCTCCAGGCATTTGCAATCGGGGTATTTTGACACTTTTGACAACTTTTTTCTGTAATCTGACACTTTAACTGTCGAACTGACTTTTAAAATCGGAAAAATGTGACAAATTTGACACTTTTGGACACTAAATGGCATTCCCGTTACTTTGACTCAACATAACTTGGTTCATGTGATAGATACGTCAAAATGTGACATGATCCAATTTGTAGCTCCGAGTGTCATTTTTGACACTTGTCACTTTAGTGCAAGTCTGTCAAAAAAAATGTTGAATGACGTTTCCAAGCAAAAATGTGGTGTACAATAGCACTTGCGTCATTTTGACTAATCATAAGGTTATTGTGACAGATACGTAAAAAGTCACATGACCACGTCATTCTTCTTTAATCTTTAAATCATATCGTTAGAAAGCTCGTTTCATTGGCTATCCATCAACATATAAAAGTCCATATCTAATCAGTCAAATGAGGTAGTTAGTCAGGTTCAAACAGGACAGTGCATGGAAGTTGGAAAGAAAACATTGGTCAACTTTGAAGCCTCCCAGCGACCAGATGATTCAAGCTATCAACCCCAAGAGCTATATCGTTAGAAAGCTCATTTCATTGGCTGTCCATCAACATATAAAAGTCCATATCTTATTAGTCAAATAAGGTAGTTATTCAGGTTCAAACAGGACAGTGCATGGAAGTTGGAAAGAAAACATTGGTCAAATTTGAAGCGTCCCAGCGGCCAGATGATTCAAGCTATCAACCCCAGAAGCCATATCGTTAGTAAGCTCATTTCATTGGCTATCCACGAACAAATAGATAGATACACAGATACGTCACATCTGTCAAAATTTTACAGAAAACCATCTCGTTTACCTTACAAACATCTGGAAACCTGTGAAAGTGGCAGAAAGTACACTTTACAGCGTTACGGTACGGATTTTGACAGTTGCGTGTCAATTTTGACAGAATGTGGTATGGAATGTCTCTAGTCAACTGACATTTGTCAAAATTTGACGGAAAACCATCATTTTTACGCTACAAACAAATGGAAAGCTGGAAACGTTGTAGAAAGTGACACTTTCCAGTTTGACAGCTTATAACTCGGTTATTTTGACAGTTATGTGGCGGTTCAAAATACCCACTTAATCTACTTGGTTTCAGATATATTGCGTCAAAAAAATCAAGGCTGTCGCTCAAAAACTGTACATTTGGTGAGGGTTTAAACTATAAGAGTACATTTGCCCCCTTTTCAGTCTGACAGCCCGTAACTCGGTTATTTTGACAGCTACAGAGTGGTTCATTATGTCAAATTGTAGCCCTTTGTATCCTCTTTTGATCACTGTATAGTTATCTAGGGCACATAGCAAATACCAGACTTATTTAGCCTCAAACATAGTGGTTTTGAGTTAAAATGTGATTTTGACACTTTCCAGTTTGACAGCTTGTAACTCGGTTATTTTGACAGTTACAGAGTGGTTCGTTATGTCAAATTGTTGCTCGTTGTATCCTCTTTTGACCACTCTGTATAGTTATCTAAAGCACATACCAAATACCAGACTTATTTAGGCTCAAACATAGTGGTTTTGAGTTAAAGTGTGATTTTGACACTTTCCAGTTTGACAGCTTGTAACTCGGTCATTTTGACAGTTACAGAGTGGTTCATTATGTCAAATTGTAGCCCTTTGTATCCTCTTTTGATCACTGTATAGTTATCTAGGGCACATACCAAATACCAGACTTATTTAGCCTCAAACATAGTGGTTTTGAGTTAAAATGTGATTTTGACACTTTCCAGTTTGACAGCTTGTAACTCGGTTATTTTGACAGTTACAGAGTGGTTCGTTATGTCAAATTGTTGCTCGTTGTATCCTCTTTTGACCACTCTGTATAGTTATCTAAAGCACATACCAAATACCAGACTTATTTAGGCTCAAACATAGTGGTTTTGAGTTAAAGTGTGATTTTGACACTTTCCAGTTTGACAGCTTGTAACTCGGTAATTTTGACAGGTACAGAGTGGTTCATTATGTCAAATTGTAGCTCTTTGTATCCTCTTTTGATCACCCTGTATAGTTATCTAGGGTACATACCAAATACCAGACTTATTTAGCCTCAACCATAGTGGTTTTGAGTTATAGTGTGATTTTGGCAATTTTCAGTTTGACAGCTTGTAACTCGGTTATTTTGACAGTTACAGAGTGGTTCATTATGTCAAATTGTAGCTCTTTGTATCCTATTTTGATCCCCTTTATAGTTATCTAGGGCACATACCAAATACCAGACTTATTTATCCTCAAACGTAGTGGTTTTGAGTTAAAGTGTGATTTTGACACTTTCCAGTTTGACAGCTTGTAACTCGGTTATTTTGACAGTTACAGGGAGGTTTAATATGTCAAATTAAAGCTCTTTGAACCCTCTTTTGATTACCTTGTATAGTTTACCAGCACACTAACGGCTTACCAAGTTATTTGGTAAGTAAATGCACGTCAAAAATTTAACCAATCCACTGGATGAATTCATTTAAGCTTCTGACAACATTGTCTCGAAAATTGCCTGATTTTGTAATGTTTTATTATGCCATTAGGAACGAAATTTAATGGGAATTCCAAAAATGTGCTTAAAACAGTCATTTTCTCACTCCAAGTGGGTTTAACAGGCGATTTTGTCTCTGACTGTCCTTACAAACTGTGTTTCTGGCAGTTAAAATTATGACACCACTTTTTTCCCTGACTTTACATGATTTTGTATTGTATTTTAAGTCGCTAGATAGGAAATTTAATGGGAATTCCAAAAATGTGCTTAAAACAGTCATTTTCTCACTCCAAGTGGGTTTAACAGGCGATTTTGTCTCTGACTGTCCTTACAAACTGTGTTTCTGGCAGTTAAAATTATGACACCACTTTTTTCCCTGACTTTACATGATTTTGTATTGTATTTTAAGTCGCTAGATAGGAAATTTAATGAGGATTCCAAAAATGTGCTTAAAACAGTCATTTTCTTACTCCAAGTGGGTTTTACAGGCGATTTTGTCCCTGACTGTCCTTTCAAACCGTGTTTCTGACAGTTCAAACTTTGACACCACTTTTCTTCCTGACTGTACTCAATTTCCTGGTGTCTTTTATGTCACTAGATAGGAAATTCAATGAGGATTCCAAAAAATGTTCTTAAAACTGTCATTTTCTGACTCTAAGTGGATTATAGAAGCGATTTTGTCCTTGACTGTCCTTTCAAACTGTGTTTCTGACACTTTAAACTTTGACACCACTTTTCTCCCTGACTGTACTCAGTTTCCTGGAGTTTTTTATGTCACTAGATAGGAAATTTAATGAGGATTCCAAAATTGTGCTTAAAACAGTCATTTTCTCACTCCAAGTGTGTTTTAGAGGCGATTTTGTCTCTGACTGTCTTTTCAAACTGTGTTTCTGGCAGTTCAAACTCAAAAACCGCTTTTCTCGCTGACTATATTAAGTTTCAAAGTGCTTTTTAAGTTTGTTGGATAGTAAATTTAATGAGGATTTCAAAAATGTGCTCAAAACAGTCATTTTCTCACTTCTAGTGGGTTTTACACTTGATTTTGTCCCTGACTGTCCTGTCAAACTGTCTTTCTGACAGATCAAATTTTGATACCGCTTTTCTACCTGACTGTACCGAATTTTGCAGTATTTTTTTATGTCATCAGATAGGAAATTTAAAAAGGATTCCAAAAATGTGCTTAAAACAGTCATTTTCTCACTTCTAGTGGGTTTTACATTTGATTTTGTCCCTGACTGTCCTTTCAAACTGTCTTTCTGACAGATCAAATTTTGACACCGCTTTTCTACCTGACTGTACCTGATTTTGTAATGTTTTATTATGTCATTAGGAAGAAAATTTAATGAGGATTCTAAAAATGTGCTTAAAACAGTAATTTTCTCACTACAAGTGGGATTTACAGGCGATTTTGTCCCTGACTGTCCTCTCAAACTCAGTGTTGCCAGAAGCTTATCTGAATTCATCCAGTGGATTAGTTCAATATTTTGTTTAAATAATGACGGTTTTTAATAATCAAATTTATTTTTAAAGCTCACGCGACACTTTTTTAATGTCAAAACGGAATCCTGAAAGTCACGTGACTGTAAATTGGAAAATTTTGTATTATTCAAGTCACGTGGGGGGACACGTGACTGTAGTTTTTTAGTTTGAACCGATATTTTTTAGATCATGTCACCTCTTTTTTAGGTGCAAACGGTCACGTGACTACTTTCAATCATTAAATTTCATTTTAAAGATCACGCGACTCTTTTTTTTAACCTCAAAACCGCTTTTGAGTTTGAAAGGACAGTCAGAGACAAAATCGCCTGTAAATCCCACTTGCAGTAAGAAAATAACTGTTTTAAGCACATTTTTAGAATCCTCATTAAATTTCCTATATAACGACATAAAAAACACTACAAAATCATGTAAAATCAGGGAAAAAAATGGTGTCAAAATTTTAACTGCCAGAAACAGAGTTTGAAAGGACAGTCAGAGACAAAATCGACTGTAAATCCCACTTGCAGTAAGAAAATTATTGTTTTAAGCACATTTTTGGAATCCTCATTAAATTTCCTATATAACGACAAAAAAAACACTACAAAATCTTGTAAAGTCAGTGAAAAAAGTGGTGTTAAGATTGTAACTGCCAGAAACAGAGTTTGGTAGGACAGTCAGAGACAAAATCGCCTGTAAATCGCACTTGCAGTACAAAAATGACTGTTTTAAGCACATTTTTGGAATCCCCATGTAATTTCCTATATAACGACATAAAAAACACTACAAAATCATGTAAAGTCAGGGAAAAAAGTGGTGTCAAGATTATAACTGCCAGAAACAGAGTTTGGAAGGACAGTCAGCGACAAAATCGCCTGTAAATCGCACTTGCAGTACACAAATGACTGTTTTAAGCACATTTTTGGAATCCTCATTAAATTTCCTATATAACGACATAAAAAACACTACAAAATCATGTAAAGTCAGGGAAAAAAGTGGTGTCAAAATTTTAACTGCCAGAAACAGAGTTTGTAAGGACAGTCAGATACAAAATCGCCTTTAAATCCCACTTGCAGTAAGAAAATGACTGTTCTAAGCACATTTTTGGAATCCTCATTAAATTTGCCGTCTAATGACATAATAAAACACTTCAAAATCAGGTAATTTTCGTGACAGTTTTGTCAGAAGCTAAATTGAATTTATCCAGTGGATTAGTTAAATTTTTGACATGCCTTTACTTACCAAATAACTTGGTAAGCTGCTAGTGTGCTGAAAACCTATATAAGGTTATCAAAGGGCTTTAATTTGATAGATTAAACCTCCCTGTAACTGTCAAAACAACCGAGTTACAAGCTGTCAAACTGGAAAGTGTCAAAGTCACACTTTAACTCAAAACTACTATGTTTGAGGCTAAATAAGTCTGGTATTTGGTATGTGCCCTAGATAACTATACAGGTTGATCAAAAGAGGATACAAAGAGCTACAATTTGACATAATGAACCACTCTGTAGCTGTCAAAATAACCGAGTTACAGTCTGTCAAACTGAAAAGTGTTGTTTTTCTGGAGAGGGGGCAAATGTACTCTTAAACTTTAAAAACTCACCAAATGTACAGTTTTTGAGTTCCAGTCTTGATTTTTTTTGAAGCAATATAGCTGAAACCATGTTGATTAAGTGGGTATTTTGAACCGCCCCGTAACTGTCAAAATAACCGAGTTATAAGCTGTCAAACTGGAAAGTGTCACTTTCTACAACGTTCCCAGCTTTCCATTTGTTTGTAGGGTAAAAATGATGGTTTTCTGTCAAATTTTGACAAATGTCAGTTGACTAGAGACATTCCATACCACATTCTGTCAAAATTGACACGCAACTGTCAAAATCCGTACCGTAAAGCTGTACAGTGTACTTTCTGCCACTTTCACAGGTTTCCAGATGTTTGTAAGGTAAACGAGATGGTTTTCTGTAAAATTTTGACAGATGTGCCGTATCTGTGTATCTATCTATTTGTTCATGGATAGCCAATGAAATGAGCTTTCTAACAATATGGCTTTTGGGGTTGATAGCTTGAATCATCTGGCCGCTAGGAGGCTTCAAACATGACCAATGTTTTCTTTCCAACTTCCATGCACTGTCTTCTTTGAACCTGAATAACTACCTTATTTGACTGATTAGATATGAACTTTTATATGTTGATGGATAGCCAATAAAATGAGCTTTCTAACGACATGATTTAAAGATTAAAGAAGAATGACGTGGTCATGTGACTTTTTACGTATCTGTCACAATAACCGACTTATGATAAGTCAAAATGACGGGAGTGCTATTGCACAACACATTTTTGCGTGGAAACGTCATTCAACATTTTTTTTGACAGACTTGCAGTAAAGTGACAACTGTCAAAAATGACACTCGGAGCTACAAATTGGATCATGTCACATTTTGACGTATCTATCACATTAACCGAGTTATGTTGAGTCAAAGTAACGGAAATGCCATTTAGTGTCCAACAGTGTCAAATTTGACACTTTTTTCTGATTTTAAAAGTCAGTTTGACAGTTAAAGTGTCAAATTACAGAAAAAAGTTGTAAAAAGTGTCAAAATACCCCGATTGCAAATACCTGGAGCTGGTAAACCTACACTAGTAGTTGGAGAGGGTTTAAAGGCCTGTAACTCGGTCACGTGACTAGTTACGTGGTAGCATTAAGAGAGCTTTTGTGTTCTAAATGACCAAAGGAACAAAAAAGCCTTACTAGCCTTTGTTTCTAGCTTTAACCGTTTTTGAGTTATCGGGCTTTAAATTTGGTGAATGTATCAAGTGAGGTTCAACCCATTTGCTTCCACCTCGAATATCATGGGAACCGTTAGAGTGACAAAAATTTCCCAAGAAACCAAAAAGAAAGAACAGTTCAAGACGAACAATTTCAGATTTGTACGGTCTTTGAAACCCCAAAATTAACCGAGATACAGAATTTTGAAAATTTTGATGTAATTTTCAAAAAATAATCAAAAATTAACCAAAATTGAGTCACTATATAAAATTTGTCACTATATTTTGACAATTTGAATTGACGTTTGTAAATCTGGCACTATATTTTGACAACCTGACCATATATTTTACAAATTTGACACCCGTTGTCAAAATTACAATTTTTGAATTTTCGGTGGATTTGACAACTTTGGGCGCCATCTTTGACAGTTCGGTTCCGTTCAAAAATGTCAGAATAAGTGTCAAGACATAAAACCGATACAAGTTGTCAAAAATTGTTGTCATAAAACTGACGCAATTTTGACAAAAATGATGACGGCATTGCCTTCACATTTGATGAGCAAAAGTGTCAATTTGACACTTTTTCTCTATTGGAAAAGCCAGTTTGACAGCTAAAGTGTCAAATTACACAAAAAAGTTGTCAAAATACCTTAATTACAACTGTCTACAACTGATAAACTGACGCAAGTAGTTGGAGAAGAAAATAATCAAAAATTAACCAAAATTGATATCATATCATTGTATTTTGACAATTTGACTTTGACTTTTGCGTATTTGACACTGTATTTTGACAACCTGACCATAAATTTTACCAATTTGACACTCGTTGTCTAATTTAACATTTTTGACGTTTCAGTCGATTTGACAACATTTTGACGTTTCAGTGAAAGTGTCAAATTTAACACTTTTTTCTTATTCGGAAGTGACAGTTAATGTGTCAAATTATAGAAAAAAAGTTGTCAAAAAACGTCAAAATACCTTAATTGCAAGTGTCTAGAACTGGTAAACTTACGCAAGTAGTTGGAGAGGGTTTAAAGGCCTGTAACTCGGTCACGTGACTAGATACGTGGTAGCACTAAGAGAGCTTTTTTGTTCTAAATTACCAGGGGAACAAAAAAGCCTTAATAGCCTTAGTTGCTAGCTTTTACCGTTTTTGAGTTACCGGGCCTTAAATGTTGGTTAATGTATCAAGTGAGGTTCAACCCATTAAGTAGTTTCCACGTCGAATACCATGGAAACGGTTATAATTTGACACTTTTTTCCTAACGGAAATGCCAGTTTGACAGCTAAAGTGTCAAATTACAGAAAAAAAGTTGTCAAAATACCTTAATTGCAATTGTCTACAACTGGTAAACTTACGCAAGTAGTTGGAGAGGAAAATTAACCAAAATTGACATAATATCACTGTATTTTGACAATTTGACTTTGACTTTTGCGAATTTGACACTGTATTTTGACAACCTGATCATAAATTTTACCAATTTGACACTCGTTGTCTAATTTAAAATTTTTGACGTTTTAGTGGATTTGACAACTTTTTGACGTTTCAGTGAAAGTGTCAAATTTAACACTTTTTTCTTATTCGGAAGTGACAGTTAATGTGTCAAATTATAGAAAAAAAGTTGTCAAAAAACGTCAAAATACCTTAATTGCAACTGTCTAGAACTGCTGAACTTACGCAAGTAGTTGGAGAGGGTTTAAAGGCCTGTAACTCGGTCATGTGACTAGTTACGTGGTAGCCCTAAGAAAGCTTTTTTGTTCTAAATTACCAGGGGAACAAAAAAGCCTTAATAGCCTTAGTTGCTAGCTTTGACCGTTTTTGAGTTACCGGCCTTCAAATTTTTGTTAATGTATCAAGTGAGGTTTAACCCATTAAGTAGTTTCCACGTCGAATACCATGGAGGCGGTTAGAATTTGACACTTTTTTCCTAATGGAAATGCCAGTTTGACAGCTAAAGTGTCAAATTACAGAAAAAAAAAGTTGTCAAAATACCTTAATTGCAACTCTCTTCAACTGGTGAACTTACGCAAGAAGTTGGAGAGGAAAATTAACCAAAATTGACATAATATCACTGTATTTTGACAATTTTACTTTGACTTTCGCAAATTTGACACTGTATTTTGACAACCTGAGCATAAATTTTACCAATTTGACACTCGTTGTCTAATTTAAAATTTTTGACGTTTTAGTGGATTTGACAACTTTTTGACGTTTCAGTGAAAGTGTCACAATTTAACACTTTTTTGTTATTGGAAAGTGAATGTGTCAAATTAAAGAAAGAAAGTTGTCAAAAAACGTCAAAATACCTTAATTGCAACTGTCTAGAACTGCTGAACTTACGCAAGTACTTGGAGAGGGTTTAAGGGCCTGTAACTCGGTCACGTGACTAGTTACGTGGTAGCCCTAAGAGAGCTTTTTTGTTCCAAATGACCAGAGGAACAAAAAAGCCTTTATAGCCTTAGTTGCTAGCTTTAACCGTTTTTGAGTTACCGGGCCTAGAACTTTGTTAAGGTAATAAACTGGTTTGAATTTGTGTTTCAGTCTATTTAAGTGCAAAATAAAAATCTGTTGACTGAAAACTTATCAAAAAAAATTGTGTAGCAATAGTTTAGACGTGAATATCCTTGAAAATTGTGTTTTTACGTAAAGTACATTTCCATAGTTGCCAAATGTGTACAAATTACATCATTTCCACTAAACAATCAAAATCAGGGACAAATCAATCTCGTTTGCTGAGGTTATAAAGTAGTTAAAATGCCAGGCATTAATGCAGATGGTCACCCTGTATACGGATGTGTTACACAGTGTTTGAGTATTTTTTTTTAATTGCAAATATTTGTCCAAAAATTTGTTGTGCTCCTTTTGACTGCATAATCCTATCAAATCATAGTAAATTGCATGTTTAAAGCACTTTTTGCAACTGAATCGGTTTGAATCCATTGTAAACAAGAAGTGCTAATTACTTTGTAGTTTGAATAGAAAAATCACAGTATTGTATTAATTAGAATTATTCAAAAAAGGCTGGAATGTAACTAATTCAGCTGATAAAGTGAAGTAGACAGTGATATTCGATTTTATTAATCTTATCAATAAAAGTAAAAATCATTTCAGTTTGGGTGTTTGTTGTGTGAATATGTCGATCAAAATTGCAAAACTCGAAGATTTGATCGAAAACTCTATTGGTGGGGAGCTGTTGGAGCAAACTGTAGAGTCCCTACTGCCTCCAGGAGAAAACTATGGAAGTGTGATATACAGGGTGGATTTTAAGGTAATATTATCCTGGAAACTAGTTGCTAGATTAATTCTCTACCGAAACCTTAGAGAGACATTTTGTCCTTAAGGGTCTCAGAAGGGAGATATTTGCTTGCGAATGTTTATTGTGTCTGAAAGTCGACTTGCGGAATTTCAATCCCACGTAACTCGGTTACTTTTGGGATTTCAGCGACCGTAAAAATCTCAAAATGTTTGTTTTTAACTGCTCTTTATTTCCTGTTTCTTAAGAAATTTCTGTAACTCCAACGGTTTCCAAGATATTCGACTTGGAAGCCACTTCGTGGCTTGAACCTCACTTGGTGCCTTAACCAAATTTCTAGGCCCGGTAACTCAAAAACCGTAAAAGTAAGCCGCTAGGGCTATTAAAGCTTTTTTGTTCCTCTAGTCATTTGGTACAAAAAAGCACTCTTAGGGCTACATTCTAACTGGTCACGTGACCGAGTTACAGGCCTTTAACCTTCTCCAACTACTAGTGTGAGTTCACCAGCTCCAGACAGTTGCAATCAAGGTTTTCTTTGTCACTTTTTGACAACTTTTTTTTGTAATTTGACACTTTAACCGTCAAACTGATATTTCCAAATAGAAAAAAGTGTCAAATTTGACACTTTGGCACACAAAATGTGACAGCAATGCCGCTATCATTTTTGTCAAAGTTGCATCATTTTTATGACAACATTTTTTGACAATTGATGGCAGTTTTGTGTCTTGACACTTTTTTAGACAATTTCTGACCAAACCGAACTTCCAAAGATGGTGTCCAATGTTTTCAAATTGACTAAAACGTCAAAAATAAAAAAATTGACAACGGGTGTCAAATTTGTAAAGTTTACGCTCAAATTGTCAAAATACAGTGTCAAATTGTCAAAGGTTAAATAAAAATTGCCGAAATACCGTGATAAAATGTCAAATTATTATATAATTGTTGTGTGTATTATATAATTGTTGAATATTTTTTGAAACTTACATCTAAAATTTGAGAAATTCCGTATCTCGGTTATTTTTAGAGTTTCAGCGACAGTAAAAAACAAAAAATGTTTGTCTTTTACTGCTCTTTATTTCCTGTTTCTTGAGAAATGTCTGTAACTCTAACGGTTTCCAAGATATTCGATTTGGAAGCCACTTCGTAAGTTGAACCTCACTTGGTGCCTTAACCAAATTTCTGGGCCCGGTAACTCAAAAACCGTAAAAGTAAGCCGCTAAGGCTATTAAAGCTTTTTTGTTCTTCTAGTCATTTAGAACAAAAAAGCTCTCTTAGGGCTACCACGTAACTAGTCACGTGACCGAGTTACAGGCCTTTAAACCCTCTGCATCTACTAGTGTGAGTTCACTAGCTCCAGACAGTTGCAATCAAGGTATTTTGACACTTTATGACAACTTTTTCTTGTAATCTGACACTTTGATTGTCAAACTGACAATTTCAATTAGAAAACTGTGTCAAATTTGACACTTTTGCACACGAAATGTGACAACAATTTTGCCAATATTTTTGACAACGTTGCGTCAGTTCTATGACAACAATTTTTGACAATTTATGGCTGTTTTGTGTCTTGACAGTTTTTCTGACAATTTCTGACCAAACTAAACTGCCAAAGATGGCGCCCAATGTTGTCAAATTGACTGAAACGTCAAAAATAAAAAAAATTGACAACGGGTGTCAAATTTGTAAAATTTACGGCCAAATTGTCAAAATACAGTGTCAAATTGTCAAACGTCAAATATAAATTGTCGAAATACGATGATAAAATGTCAAATTTGATTAATTGTTGAATATTTTTTAACTTGCATCCAAAATGTGAAAAATTCCGTATCTCGGTTATTTTTAGAGTTTCAGCGACTAAAAAACCCTCAAAATGTTTTTCTTTAACTGCTCTTAATTTCCTGTCTGTTGAGAAATTTCTGTAGCTCTAACGGTTTCCAAGATATTCGACTTGGAAGCCACTTCGTGGCTTGAACCTCACTTGGTACCTTAACCAAATTTCTAGGCCCGCTAACTCAAAAACCGTAAAAGTAAGCGGCTAGGGCTATTAAAGCTTTTTTGTTCCTGTTGTCATTTAGAACAAAAAAGCTCTCTTAGTGCTACCTTCTAACTGGTCACGTGACCGAGTTACAAGCTTTTAAACCTTCCACAACTACTAGTGTGAGTTCACTAGTTCCAGACAGTTGCATTCTAGGTATTTTGACATTTTTTGACAACTTTTTCTTGTAATCTGACACTTTAACTGTCAAACTGACAATTTCAATTAGAAAACTGTGTAAAATTTGACACTTTTGTACACGAAATGTGACAGCAAAGTCGTCATCATTTTTGACAACTTTTGCATCAGTTCTCTGAAGACAATTTTTGACAATTGATGGCAGTTTTGTATATTGACACTTTTTCTGACAATTTCTGACCAAACTAAACTTCCAAAGATGGTGTCCAATGTTTTCAAATTGACTAAAACGTCAAAAATAAAAAAATTGACAACGGGTGTCAAATTTGTAAAGTTTACGCTCAAATTGTCAAAATACAGTGTCAAATTGTCAAAGGTTAAATAAAAATTGCCGAAATACCGTGATAAAATGTCAAATTATTATATAATTGTTGTGTGTATTATATAATTGTTGAATATTTTTTGAAACTTACATCTAAAATTTGAGAAATTCCGTATCTCGGTTATTTTTAGAGTTTCAGCGACAGTAAAAAACAAAAAATGTTTGTCTTTTACTGCTCTTTATTTCCTGTTTCTTGAGAAATGTCTGTAACTCTAACGGTTTCCAAGATATTCGATTTGGAAGCCACTTCGTAAGTTGAACCTCACTTGGTGCCTTAACCAAATTTCTGGGCCCGGTAACTCAAAAACCGTAAAAGTAAGCCGCTAAGGCTATTAAAGCTTTTTTGTTCTTCTAGTCATTTAGAACAAAAAAGCTCTCTTAGGGCTACCACGTAACTAGTCACGTGACCGAGTTACAGGCCTTTAAACCCTCTGCATCTACTAGTGTGAGTTCACTAGCTCCAGACAGTTGCAATCAAGGTATTTTGACACTTTATGACAACTTTTTCTTGTAATCTGACACTTTGATTGTCAAACTGACAATTTCAATTAGAAAACTGTGTCAAATTTGACACTTTTGCACACGAAATGTGACAACAATTTTGCCAATATTTTTGACAACGTTGCGTCAGTTCTATGACAACAATTTTTGACAATTTATGGCTGTTTTGTGTCTTGACAGTTTTTCTGACAATTTCTGACCAAACTAAACTGCCAAAGATGGCGCCCAATGTTGTCAAATTGACTGAAACGTCAAAAATAAAAAAAATTGACAACGGGTGTCAAATTTGTAAAATTTACGGCCAAATTGTCAAAATACAGTGTCAAATTGTCAAACGTCAAATATAAATTGTCGAAATACGATGATAAAATGTCAAATTTGATTAATTGTTGAATATTTTTTAACTTGCATCCAAAATGTGAAAAATTCCGTATCTCGGTTATTTTTAGAGTTTCAGCGACTAAAAAACCCTCAAAATGTTTTTCTTTAACTGCTCTTAATTTCCTGTCTGTTGAGAAATTTCTGTAGCTCTAACGGTTTCCAAGATATTCGACTTGGAAGCCACTTCGTGGCTTGAACCTCACTTGGTACCTTAACCAAATTTCTAGGCCCGCTAACTCAAAAACCGTAAAAGTAAGCGGCTAGGGCTATTAAAGCTTTTTTGTTCCTGTTGTCATTTAGAACAAAAAAGCTCTCTTAGTGCTACCACGTATCTAGTCACGTGACCGAGTTACAAGCTTTTAAACCTTCCACAACTACTAATGTGAGTTCACCAGCTCCAGACAGTTGCAATCGAGGTATTTTGACAATTTTTTTTCTTGTAATCTGACACTTTAACTGTCAAACTGACATTTCGAAATAGAAAAAAGTGTCAAATTTGACAAGTTGCATCATTTTTATGACAAAAAATTTTTGACAATAATGCTAGTTTTGTGTCTTGACACTTTTTCTGACAATTTCTCACCAAACTAAACTGCCAAAGATGGCGTCCAATGTTGTCAAATTAACTGAAACGTCAAAAAAAAATTGACAACGAGTGTCAAATTTGTAAATTGTACGGCCAAATTGTCAAAATACAGGGTCAAATTGCCAAAAGTCAAATATAAATTGTCGAAATACCGTGATAAGATGTCAACTTTGGTTAATTGCTGAATATTTTTTGAAACACATCCAAAATTTTAAAAATTCCGTATCTCGGTTATTTTTAAAGTTTCAGCGACTGTAAAAAACTCAAAATGTTTGTTTTCAACTGCTCTTTATTTCCTGTTTCTTGAGAAATGTCTGTAACTCTAACGGTTTCCAAGATATTCGACTTGGAAGCCACTTCGTGGCTTGAACTTCACTTGGTGCCTTAACCAAATTTCTAGGCCCGGTAACTCAAAAACCGTAAAAGTAAGCCGCTAGGGCTATTAAAGCTTTTTTGTTCCTCTAGTCATTTGGAACAAAAAAGCTCTCTTAGGGCTACATTCTAACTGGTCACGTGACCGAGTTACACGCCTTTAAACCTTCCACAATACTAGTGTGAGTTCACCAGGTCCAGACAGTTGCAATCGAGATTTTTCTTGTAATCTTACACTTTAACCGTCAAACTGACATTCCCAGTTTGAAAAATGTGTCAAATTTGACACTTTGACACAGCAAATATGACAGCAACATCATTGTTGACAAAACATTTTTAAGAGTAGTTTTTTCGAGTAATCGCCCCAGCTAATCCAAAAAACAGGTGAGGACCACCAATGGAATCAAGGAATACCATGCGGTGGCCAAGTGCACACCATTAAACGAGGTGACCCAAGAAATGTTCAATATCCAGGAAACGTTTAAGTCGGAAATTGCCTGGTACACCACAGTGATACCGACAATGAAACAGTTTGCCAGGGAACAAGGTTTGAAGCGAAATTTGGACTTTTTCCAAGAGTTTTACGGCGCTAGAATCAGTCTGGATCCGGATAGTGACAAAGTGGATTTGGATGCTGTAATCCTGACTGAAAATCTTAAATATAAAGGTATTTTTCAGGTCAAAATACGATGATTTTGATGGATTGTCCAATTTACAAACTTTCAAGTCCAATATGAAGATAATCGTATTTTGACTTTTCTGTGAATATTTTTTGACCACCCAGTATAGCTAAAACTTGAACAGGATACGGCAACGTGGATCGTCACAAAGGTTTCGACGCTTCGGCCACCTTCAGTGTTCTCAAAGACTTGGCAACCTTCCATGCCGTTCCTCTAGCAATTCGTCTGGTCAATCCAGCTCTATTTGAAACCAAATTGGAACCATTTTGTCCAGTTTTCGCTGGCGGTCAAGGTGATAAGAAGAAAGAGATGGACCAGTTTCTTCTCAGCTCCGTAGAATCCATGGAAGAACAGGAAATCAAACCTCACCTGGATAGAGTGAAGAAGTGCATCCTGGAATCGTTCCCCTATGTCAGGCAGGGCGTTAGGGAACCTTGGGTGACCATCACCCACCTGGACTTTTGGTGCAACAACGTTATGGTAACCAAAGAAAAACCCCAGAAGAACATCATTCTTGATCTGCAGGTGCCTATGATAGGGAGTCCTGCAAGGGACGTGGTGTTTTTCCTTCTCACTTCCGTGGAATTCTCAGTGATCAAATCGAAATTTGACGAGTTTGTACGGTTTTACTACGAGGAACTGATCAACAATTTGAAGGAACTGAAAGTGAATACTGCACCGTTTACATGGGAGGGCTTTCTGGAAGAAGTGGATTACGCTGCCAGAACCACCGAGTTCACTCATTCACTAGGTCACGTGCAGTTTATTTTGATGGATAAGGGACAGTCGCATTTGGATTCTTCCGATGCCAATTTCAAGCCTGAAGACCGGAAAAATGTTAAGGTGAAGGCCAATGCGAGACAGACTGAGAAGACTGTGTGGATGACTGGAGAGGCAGTGAAACGGAACTGGATTTGAGTCGAGTTTTCGATTTTTTCGTGGTATTCCAACTTAAAAAATGAAATAAACTGCTCAAAATATGGGAAAATTGTTTTTTTTTTGTACAGTTTCTGAGATATTCAGGGTCAAAGTTGTTAGCGCAGGAAATGGCACCAAACCCGTTGATCTTGCATTCAAACACCGAAAAGTTCATTATTTTGAAAGGGATACCCTGTATGTATTATTACGTCATTAAATTTTGCTTGTCAAGGCCTATTATATATATAGGGTGACTCATTTTCGACACCTTGGTAGGGTAACTCGCTTATTTTTGAAAAAACAGTTTTTAAGTATATTTTGTGATTTGTACCTCTTTGGAATTGAATTTGACAGTTTTGAAGTTTCGACCAGAGCCAAAAGACAGTTGACAGTGACAACCAAACGTCACAACTGTCAAAATTTCAGTCATAAAGCCATAAGATACATTCTAGAACAGTTAAACTGATTTCATCACTTTTCAAGTTTTTGTTGGTGTGTACCTCTATGGGGTTGAATTTGATAGTTTCTAGGTTTAGAATAGATCAAAAGACAGTTGACACTGACGGCCAAATGTCACAACTGTCAAAATTTCATTCATGAAGCTTTAAAATACATTCAACCACAGTTTAACTGATTTTGTTACTTTGCGAGTATGTTTCGTTGGTTTGTACCTCTATGGGATTGAATTTGACAGTTTCCAGGTTTCAAACAGAGCAAAAAACAGTTGACAGTGACAACCAAACGTCACAACTGTCAAAATTACATTCATGAAGCTATAAAATGCATCCAACCAAAGTCAAACTGATTTTGTTACTAAGCAAGTAGGTTTCGTTGGTTTGTACTTCTATGGGGTTGAATTTGACAGTTTCCAGGTTTAGAATAGAACAAAAGACAGTTGACAGTGACAACCAAACGTCACAACTGTCAAAATTGCACTCATAAAGCTATAAAATGCATCCAAACAAAGTCAAACTGATTTTGTTACTACGCAAGTATGTTTCGTTGATTTGTACCTCTATGGGATTGAACTGGACAGTTTCTAGGTTTAGAATAGAACAAAAGACAGTTGACAGTGACAACCAAACGTCACAACTGTCAAAATTGTATTAATAAAGCTATAAAATACATTCAACCACAGTTAAACTGATTTTGTTACTTTGCGAGTATGTTTCGTTGGTTTGTACCTCTACGGGATTGAACTGGACAGTTTTCAGGTTTAGAATAGAATAAAAGACAGTTGACAGTGACAACCGAATGTCACAAATGTCAAAATTGCATTCATGAAGCTATAAAATACATTCAACCACACTTAAACTGATTTTGTTACTTTGAAAGTATGTTTCGTTGGTTTGTACCTCTATGGGATTGAATTTGACAGTTTCCAGGTTTCAAACAGAGCAAAAAACAGTTGACAGTGACAACCAAACGTCACAACTGTCAAAATTACATTCATGAAGCTATAAAATGCATCCAACCAAAGTCAAACTGATTTTGCTACTAAGCAAGTAGGTTTCGTTGGTTTGTACCTCTGTGGGATTGAACTGGACAGTTTCCAGGTTTAGAATAGAACAAAAGACAGTTGACAGTGACAACCAAACGTCACAACTGTCAAAATTGCACTCATAAAGCTACAAAATGCATCCAAACAAAGTCAAACTGATTTTCTTACTTTGGAAGTATGTTTCGTTGGTTTGTACCTCTATGGGATTGAATTTGACAGTTTCCAGGTTTCAAACAGAGCAAAAAACAGTTGACAGTGACAACCAAACGTCACAACTGTCAAAATTGCACTCATAAAGCTACAAAATGCATCCAAACAAAGTCAAACTGATTTTCTTACTTTGGAAGTATGTTTCGTTGGTTTGTACCTCTATGGGATTGAATTTGACAGTTTCCAGGTTTGGACCAGAGCCAAAAGACAGTTGACAGTGACAACCAAACGTCACAACTGTCAAAATTGAATTCATAAAGCTATAAAATGCATCCAATCAAAGTCAAACTGATTTTGTTACTTTGCGAGTATGTTTCGTTGGTTTGTACCTCTATGGGATTGAATTTGACAGTTTCCAGGTTTCAAGCAGAGCAAAAAACAGTTGACAGTGACAACCAAACGTCACAACTGTCAAAATTGCATTCATAAAGCTACAAAATGCATCCAAACAAAGTCAAACTGATTTTGTTACTATGCAAGTATGTTTCGTAGGTTTGTACCTCTATGGGATTGAACTGGACAGTTTCCAGGTTTAGAATCGAACAAAAGACAGTTGACAGTGACAACCAAACGTCACAACTGTCAAAATTGCATTCATGAAGCTATAAAATGCATCCAACCAAAGTCAAACTGATTTTGTTACTTTAGAAGTATATGTCGTTGGTTTGTACCTCTATGGGTTTGAATTTGACAGTTTCTAGGTTTTGAATAGAATAAAAAAGAGTTGACAGTGACAACCAAACGTCACAACTGTCAGTATTGCATTCATAAAGTTATAAAATGCATCCAACCAAAGTCAAACTGATTTTCTTACTTTGGAAGTATGTTTCGTTGGTTTGTACCTCTATAGGATTGAATTTGACAGTTTCCAGGTTTAGAATAGAACAAAAGACAGTTGACAGTGACAACCAAACGTCACAACTGTCAGTATTGCATTCATAAAGTTATAAAATGCATCCAACCAAAGTCAAACTGATTTTCTTACTTTGGAAGTATGTTTCGTTGGTTTGTACCTCTATGGGATTGAATTTGACAGTTTCCAGGTTTCAAACAGAGCAAAAAACAGTTGACAGTGACAACCAAACGTCACAACTGTCAAAATTGCACTCATGAAGCTATAAAATGCATCCAACCAAAGTCAAACTGATTTTGTTACTTTAGAAGTATATGTCGTTGGTTTGTACCTCTATGGGTTTGAATTTGACAGTTTCTAGGTTTTGAATAGAATAAAAAAGAGTTGACAGTGACAACCAAACGTCACAACTGTCAAAATTGCATTCATAAAGCTATAAAATACATTCAACCACAGTTAAACTGATTTTGTTACTTTGCGAGTATGTTTCGTTGGTTTGTACCTCTATGGGGTTGAATTTGACAGTTTCCAGGTTTCGACCAGAGCCAAAAGACAGTTGACAGTGACAACCGAATGTCACAAATGTCAAAATTGCATTCATGAAGCTATAAAATACATTCAACCACACTTAAACTGATTTTGTTACTTTGAAAGTATGTTTCGTTGGTTTGTACCTCTACAGGATTGAATTTGACAGTTTGCAGGTTTAGAACAGAGCAAAAGACAGTTGACAGTGACAACCAAACGTCACAACTGTCAAAATTTCATTCATAAAGCTATAAAATACATTCAACCACAGTTTAACTGATTTTGTTACTTTAGAAGTATGTTTCGTTGGTTTGTACCTCTATGGGATTGAATTTGACAGTTTCCAGGTTTAGAATAGAACAAAAGACAGTTGACAGTGACAACCAAACGTCACAACTGTCAAAATTGCATTCATGAAGCTATAAAATACATTCAACCACAATTAAACTGATTTTGTTACTTTGCAAGTAAGTTTCATTGATTTGTATCTTCATGAGACTGAATTTGACAGTTTCCAGATTTAGAATAGAACAAAAAAACAGTTGACAAAGTTTATAGTTGTACAAAGTTTCAACCGGATCGGTTCATCAGGGACGCGGCAGTGCCATTTTGAATGTTTTCCCACAATAATTAGGAAATGCAATGAAAACTCCTTTGTTTGATCACTTTGTTAACTTTGCGGATTTTTTTTTGAGTACGTCCCTGTGTTTTAAGGTTAATTTACTGCAAGTGGCTTACCCTGAAATGTTTCCTAAATTTTTGGCTTTTACAGTACGCCCTAACCTTAGATTATAAGAAGCATGTACAAGATTTCCGCATTGTAAATGTTGTTGTAGAAGGTTTCCTCAATACAATTTTTGCCGATTATTTCCTCTAATATTACTGAAAAACCCGTTAACCTCACTTTTTAAAAGGAAAAAGGAAATCTTTCTCGAGAAAAAAAATAAATAAAAATATCTCAAAAACTGTTTACCACAGGAAGAAAACTACTTAAATTGTACTAATTGTGTATGGTGGCTCCCTCACTGCGGCAACGTAGCAACTAAATTAACCTTAATCAATAACGAGGTGGCAACACTGCGATCAATACAACTTGGATTGGTTTGCTTGGCCGCCAGTCTCCTAGAGAGCGCCACCAGTATGCTTTTCTTTTTGCCCACACACTTACTCTGTTGGAACTTCCCTCCCATTAGTGCAACTGTAGAAATCTTGAAAAGCTGGTGAACTAGATATTGTTTTTTACATCATTAGATGAGAAATTTGATGAGTATTCCAGAAATAAGCTTAAAACAGTCATTTTCTCACTCTAAGTGGACTTAACAGGCGATTTTGCTCTTGACTGTTGAGATTGAGTTTCTGGCTGATGAAACTTTGACGCCACTTTTTTCCCTGACTTTACCTGATTTTGTATAGTTTTATTATGCTATTAGATAGGACATTTAATGAGGATTCCAAAAATGTGCTCAAAACAGTCATTTTCTCACTACAAGTTGGTTTTACAAGCAATTTTGTCCTTGACTGTCCTTTCAAACTGTCTTTCTGACAAATCAAACTTTGACACCGCTTTTCTCCCTGATTGTATTAAGTTTTAAAGTGTTTTTTAAGTTTGTTGGATAGGAAATTTAATGAGGATTCCAAAAATGTGCTTAAAATAGTCATTTTCTCACTACAAGTGGGTTTTACAAGCAATTTTGTCCTTGACTGTCCTTTCAAACTGTCTTTCTGACAGATTAAACTTTGACACCGCTTTTCTCCCTGACTGTACCCCGAATTTTGCAGTATTTTTTTATGTCATCAGATAGGAAGTTTAATGAGGATTCCAAAAATGTGCTTAAAATAGTCATTTTCTCACTACAAGTGGGTTTTACAAGCAATTTTGTCAATGACTGTCCTTTCAAACTGTATTTCTGACAGATTAAACTTTGACACCGCTTTTCTCCCTGACTGTATTAAGTTTTAAAGTGTTTTTTAAGTTTGTTGGATAGGAAATTTAATGAGGATTCCAAAAATGTGCTTAAAACAGTTATTTTACCACTCCAAGTGGGTTTTACAAGCGATTTTGTCCTTGACTGTCCTTTCAAACTGTGTTTCTGACACTTTAAACTTTGACACCACTTTTCTCCCTGACTGTACTCAGTTTCCTGGCGTTTTTTATGTCACTGGATAGGAAATTTAATGAGGATTCCAAAAATGTGCTTAAAATAGTCATTTTCTCACTACAAGTGGGTTTTACAGGCAATTTTCTCCCTGACTGTCCTTTCAAACTGTCTTTCTGACAGAACAAATTTTGACACCGCTTTTCTCCCTGACTGTATTAAGTTTTAAAGTGCTTTTTAAGTTTGTTGGATAGGAAATTTAATGAGGATTCCAAAAATGTGCTTAAAACAGTCATTTTCTCACTTCTAGTGGGTTTTACACTAGATTTTGTCCCTGACTGTCCTTTCAAACTGTCTTTCTGACAGAACAAATTTTGACACCGCTTTTCTCCCTGACTGTATTAAGTTTTAAAGTGTTTTTTAAGTTTGTTGGATAGAAAATTTAATGAGGATTCCAAAAATGCGCTTAAAACAGTCATTTTCTCACTATAAGTGTGTTTTACAAGCAATTTTGTCAATGACTGTCCTTTCAAACTGTCTTTCTGACAAATCAAACTTTAACACCGCTTTTTTGCCTGACTGTATTAAGTTTTAAAGTGTTTTTTAAGTTTGTTGGATAGGAAATTTAATGAGGATTCCAAAAATGTGCCTAAAACAGTCATTTTATCACTACAAGTGGGTTTTACACTTGATTTTCTCCCTGACTGTCCTTTCAAACTGTCTTTCTGACAGATTCAACTTTGACACCGCTTTTCTCCCTGACTGTATTAAGTTTTAAAGCGTTTTTTAAGTTTGTTAGATAGGACATTTAATGAGGATTCCAAAAATGTGCTCAAAACAGTCATTTTCTCACTACAAGTTGGTTTTACAAGCAATTTTGTCCTTGACTGTCCTTTCAAACTGTCTTTCTGACAAATCAAACTTTGACACCGCTTTTCTCCCTGATTGTATTAAGTTTTAAAGTGTTTTTTAAGTTTGTTGGATAGGAAATTTAATGAGGATTCCAAAAATGTGCTTAAAATAGTCATTTTCTCACTACAAGTGGGTTTTACAAGCAATTTTGTCCTTGACTGTCCTTTCAAACTGTCTTTCTGACAAATTAAACTTTGACACCGCTTTTCTCCCTGACTGTACCCCGAATTTTGCAGTATTTTTTTATGTCATCAGATAGGAAGTTTAATGAGGATTCCAAAAATGTGCTTAAAATAGTCATTTTCTCACTACAAGTGGGTTTTACAAGCAATTTTGTCAATGACTGTCCTTTCAAACTGTATTTCTGACAGATTAAACTTTGACACCGCTTTTCTCCCTGACTGTATTAAGTTTTAAAGTGTTTTTTAAGTTTGTTGGATAGGAAATTTAATGAGGATTCCAAAAATGTGCTTAAAACAGTTATTTTACCACTCCAAGTGGGTTTTACAAGCGATTTTGTCCTTGACTGTCCTTTCAAACTGTGTTTCTGACACTTTAAACTTTGACACCACTTTTCTCCCTGACTGTACTCAGTTTCCTGGCGTTTTTTATGTCACTGGATAGGAAATTTAATGAGGATTCCAAAAATGTGCTTAAAATAGTCATTTTCTCACTACAAGTGGGTTTTACAGGCAATTTTCTCCCTGACTGTCCTTTCAAACTGTCTTTCTGACAGAACAAATTTTGACACCGCTTTTCTCCCTGACTGTATTAAGTTTTAAAGTGCTTTTTAAGTTTGTTGGATAGGAAATTTAATGAGGATTCCAAAAATGTGCTTAAAACAGTCATTTTCTCACTTCTAGTGGGTTTTACACTAGATTTTGTCCCTGACTGTCCTTTCAAACTGTCTTTCTGACAGAACAAATTTTGACACCGCTTTTCTCCCTGACTGTATTAAGTTTTAAAGTGTTTTTTAAGTTTGTTGGATAGAAAATTTAATGAGGATTCCAAAAATGCGCTTAAAACAGTCATTTTCTCACTATAAGTGTGTTTTACAAGCAATTTTGTCAATGACTGTCCTTTCAAACTGTCTTTCTGACAAATCAAACTTTAACACCGCTTTTTTGCCTGACTGTATTAAGTTTTAAAGTGTTTTTTAAGTTTGTTGGATAGGAAATTTAATGAGGATTCCAAAAATGTGCCTAAAACAGTCATTTTATCACTACAAGTGGGTTTTACAAGCAATTTTGTCCCTGACTGTCCTTTCAAACTGTCTTTCTGACAGATTCAACTTTGACACCGCTTTTCTCCCTGACTGTATTAAGTTTTAAAGTGTTTTTTAAGTTTGTTGGATAGGAAATTTAATGAGGATTCCAAAAATGTGCTTAAAACAGTCATTTTCTCACTACAAGTATGTTTTACACTTGATTTTCTCCCTGACTGTCCTTTCAAACTGTCTTTCTGACAAATCAAATTTTGACACCGCTTTTCTACCTGACTGTACCTAATTTTGCAGTATTTTCTTGTGTCATCAGATAGGAAATTTAATGAGGATTCCAAAAATGTGCTTAAAACAGTCATTTTCTCACTTCTAGTGGGTTTTACACTTGATTTTGTCCCTGACTGTCCTTTCAAACTGTGTTTCTGACAGTTCAAAGATTCACACCACTTTTCTACCCGACTTTACATGATTTATTAATGTTTTTTTATGTCATTAGATAGTAAATTTAATGAGGATTTCAAAAATGTGCTCAAAAAAGTGATTTTCTTACTGCAAGTGGGCTTTACAGGCGATTTTGTCCCTGACTGTCCTTTCAAACTGTGTTTCTGGCAGTTAAAATTTTTACTGTTTGAAACAAACCACGTAAGAAACCCCATTCTCTGCTATATGACATCGCTGGCATTAATTTTTTCGAAAATACGGCCACTGGCTCAGCGACAGGGAAAAATAATTAATTAATTGAATTAATTAAAACCTTAAAATCTTGAAAATTTGGTGAACCCCAGTTTCTATACGACAAGGCATTTGGAATCTCTTACACGGTTCACAACATTTTTTGGAAGCTTCCAAACTGCTTTAATATCTTCTGGGACCGTTCGAAATGATTTTGAAAGCTTCTAGACTGTTCTGAAAGAAGTGAAAGCAAAACTCAGAGTCGATCTCCACAAATATACAGGGTGGTCCAGTTTTAAATGTCAATAATTCACCAATCCATAGCCAATTAAAAAATAAGTTGACATGCATTATGTCATTTTCCTGAAAAATGCTTTCTAAGTAAAATACATTCCTTCAAATTTCTGTTTAAAAAATCGTTTTTTTTGTCATAACTGGCAAACCGTTGGAGCAATTTTGATCAAATTTGGAACAAGCACTTATGAAATTAGTACTCATTATGAATATGACGTTTGCCAAAATTCTCCAGTACCGTAGATACAGGAAGATGGTTTTAATGTTTTTGCCTTATCTTCTACGTCTCTCATTTTTCAAAAATTACAGTTTTTTTAAATTTCACTGTTCACGATGAAAAAGAAATTACCTCTTATAAAATTCTGATTTAAAACTTCGTTTACGAGATAATTCAGTTATTACGTTCAAAGACCGAAAACGGAAAATTCGAAAAACTGAAAGACTTTAGTTTTGAAAATTGAAATTGATTTCAGAAGCTTAAAAATTGATTTTGTAACCATTTTTCATGCAAATCGAGACACTTTAATATTGAAAATTGTTTTGTAGACATAAAAAACTACTTTTTCTAGAATTTTTGACTACAAATTCGTACATTTAAACCTTAAAAATTGACTTAAACAACAAAACTGACTATGTACTAATGAAAAGTAACATCAGAATCTTAAAATTTGCATTTGAAGTAAATTTTCATAATTTTGAAACAAATTTCAATATTTTAGTCTTGAAAATAGTCTTAGATAGAGGACATTGATATTAGATTCATGAAAATTATTTTGAAAACTAACTTTTCTTGCTTTTTACTTTGCTTTTCATTTTCTCAGAATTCTGGACTATTATTAGTGCTTCAAAATTGCTTTCAGCTTGGAAAATCGAGTTTCAAGACTATCTTTACCAAGTTATTAACACAGCAAACTTAAAAAACAATTTTCACATTCTTCATAGACTTAAAATGGCATTCCAAGCTTTGTCACTATTAAATCGACTTCTAGACACCTCAGTGCTAAAAATTCGAGCTAAAAATTATTTCTTAAAAATCTAGATTGTGTTACAACCTATCTTTACGAAGTTTTTGACTTATCAGGCCTAAAATCCAGTTTGTACACTGTCTATAGTCTGGAAAATGTTATTTCAAGCTTCTTCACTATTAAATTGACTTCTAAACTCATAGGTGCAATAAATTGTAGCATCTTTAAGAAATTCAGACTGTTTTTAGTGCTTTTTAAGACTATTTCCAAAAGTTAAGTTTCTTCAAGTCAAAAAGTAAACAATTTTGGTACCAAATGCTACGTATTAGTCTTGAGAACTAATTTTTAGAAATGAAATAGTCCAAAATTGTATTTACTTCTAGACTTGTTCCGGTCCAGAAAATTGAGTTGTACACCAATTAAAGTCCTGAAAATAGACTTTTGGACTCTTTTTAGTCTTAGTAAAGTCAGTTCTAGCTTAAGTCAACTTTTAGATTATCTCTAGAAGTAAAAAATGGGTTTCATGCACAATGCAATATTTGTCTTGATTTCCGGACTGTTTTTACTTCTTGAAATCCAGTTTCAGACACTCAACTGAGACTGAGAGCTTCTAGACTAGTTGAAGATTGTTTGGAAGCCTTTAGAGTGTTCAAAAAGCTTTTGGAAGCTTCTAGACTGTTTTGGAAGGCTTTAGACATTTTTTGAAGTTTCGGTAGTGTTTTAAAACCTTTTTAGACTACTTTAGAAGCATACGGAAGATTTTGAGAGTTTATAGATAAATTTAGAAGCATTTGGAAGCTTTTAGACTGCTTTGTAAGCTTTGCAAGGCATTTTAGAGGTTTTATAGTGTTTTGGAATGTTTTTTACATTTATTTAGACCTCTTTAAGAGTATTTGGAAATTGTTTGGTCAGTTTAAATTTGTAAATTGATACTTATACAATTTGCAACATGTTTTTGTCGTTCAGAAGCCTTCAATATCTCATTATAGTAATTTTTTTTCAAAGCAGTTATTAGTTTAGTATATTCTTAAAAACTTGTAAAGCTCGTTTTGTAAAAAACTAGTTAAACCAGACAGAAATAGCAGTAAATAAGCACAAAAAACTAAAATAAGCACAAAACGAAGAAAAAAGCAAAAAAAAAGCATCAACAAAATGACGTTTTTTTGCATAAATCGTTCACATTAGATGTCAAAGGTTGGTTGTTTTCAGTATTTACAAAAAGTAAAATTTGTAGAAATCCGGACTCTAATAATAACATAAAAAACTACAAAATCGTGTAAATTCAGGGAAAAAAGTTGTCAAAGTTTTAACTGCCGGAAACACAATTTGAAAGGACAGGCAGGGACAAAACCGCCTGTAAAGCCCACTTACAGTAAGATAATGACTGTTTTAAGTACATTTTTGGAATCCTCATTAAATTTCCTATCTAATGACATAAAAAAACACTACAAAATCATGTAAATTGAGGGAAAAAAGTGATGTCAAAATTTTAACTGCCAGAAACACAGTTTAAAAGGACAGTCAGGGACAATATCGCCTGTCAAGCCCACTTGGAGTAAGAAAATTACTGTTTTAAGCACATTTTTGGAATCCTAATTAAATTTCCTATTTAATGACATAAAAAAACATTACAAAATCAGGTAAAATCAAGGAGAAAAGTTGTGTTAAAATTTTAACTGCCAGAAACACAGTTTGAAAGGACAGTCAGGGACAATATCGCCTGTCAAGCCCACTTGTAGTAAGAAAATTATAGTTTTAGGCACATTTTTGGAATCCTCATTAAATTTCAGATCTAATGACATAAAAAACACTTCAAAATCAATTAAAGTCAGGGAAAAAAGTTGTGTCAAAATCAAAATCAGATCTGCCAGAAACACAGTTCGACAGTCAAGAACGAAACCGCCTGTCAAGCTCACTTGCAGTAAGAAAATCACTGTTTTAAACACATTTTTGGAATCTTCATAACATTTCCTATATAATGACTAGAGTCCGGATTAAAAAACACTAAAGTCGTGAAAAAAAGCGCTTAAAAAGCAAAATTATTTTCTTCAAAAAAGCATAAAAATCTGTAAAAAAGCACAAAACTCTTTCACTGTCTTTCAGAGATGCAACATTTTTTTGAGTTCAACTTCTAGACATTTTTCGAAGATTTCAAATTGCTTTAGAAGCTTACGGAAGATTTTAGACTATTTTGAAAACTTTTGAGAGCATTTGGAAGGTTTTTGGACTGCTTAAACAGCATTATGAAGGTTCTGGAATGCTTTAGAGGCATTACACGGTACACAACATTTTTTGGAAGCTTCTAAACGGCTTTAATGTCTTCTGGGACTGTTCTAAAGGATTTTGAAAGCTTCTAGACTGTTTTCAAAAGACTTCCGACTGCTTTAGAAGCATTTTAGAGTTTCTGTAGTGTTCTGAAATCTTTTTAGACTACTTTAGGAGCATTGATGGTTTTGGACTTGTTTTAAGACATGTGAATTTAAACTTTTGAAAGCTTTGAAACTGCTTTAGAAGCATATGGAAGCTTTTAGACTGCCTTGAAATTTTTTGAGAGCTTCTAGACTAGTTAAAGATTATTTGGAAGCTTCTAGATTGTTTTGGAAGGTTTTAGACATATTTTGGAGCTTCTGTAGTGTTTTAAAACCTTTTTAGACTACTTTAGAAGCATTTGGAAGGTGTTTGGGCAGTTTAAAGAGCCTTGAAGGTTCTGGCCTGCCTTTAAGACATTTCAAATCTTGTAGACGGTTTTAGAAACTTTTGGAGGCTGTTAAACTGCTTTAGAAGCATACGAAGGCTTTTGAGAGTTTCTAGATAAATTGAAAAGCATTTAGAAGCTTCTAGGCTGCTTTGTAAGCTTTGCAAGGCATTTTAGAGGTTTTATAGTGTTTTGGAATGTTTTTAAATTTTTTTAAACCTCTTCAGGAGTATTTGGAAATTGTTTGGTCAGTTTAAATTTGTAAATTGATACTTATACAATTTGCAACATGTTTTTGTCGTTCAGAAGCCTTCAATATCTCATTATAGCAATTTTTTGTCAAAGCAGTTTTTAGTTTAGTTTATTTTCAAAAACTTGTAAATCTCGTTTTGTAAAAAACTAGTTAAACCATACAGAAATAGCAGTAAATAAGCACAAAAAACTAAAATAAGCACAAAAAGAAGAAAAAAGCAGAAAAAGCATCAACAAAATCTGACAAATGACGCGTTTTTGCATAAATCGTTCACATTAGCTGTCAAAGGTTGGTTGTTTTTATTATTTACAAAAAGCAAAATTTGTAGAAATCCGGACTCTAATAATGACATAAAAAAAACGACAAAATCGTGTAAATTCAGGGAAAAAAGTTGTGTCAAAATTTTAACTGCCAGAAACACAATTTGAAAGGACAGGCAGGGACAAAACCGCCTGTAAAGCCCACTTACAGTAAGATAATGACTGTTTTAAGTACATTTTTGGAATCCTCATTAAATTTCCTATCTAATGACATAAAAAAACATTACAAAATCGTGTAACGTCAGATAGAAAAGTGGTGTGAATCTTTGAACTGTAAGAAACACAGTTTAAAAGGACAGTCAGGGACAAAACCGCCTGTCAAGCCCACTTACAGTAACAAAATGACTGTTTTAAGTACATTTTTGGAATCCTCATTAAATTTACTATCTAATGACATAAGAAAACATTACAAAATCAGGTAAAATGAAGGAGAAAAGTTGTGTCAAAACTTTAACTGCCAGGAACACAGTTTGAAAGGTCAGTCAAGGACAAAACCGCCTGTAAAGCCCACTTTCAGTAAGGTCATGACTGTTTTAAGTACATTTTTGGAATCCTCATTAAATTTCCTATCCAATGACATAGAAAAACTATACAAAATCAGGTAAAGTTAGGGAAAAAGTGGTGTCAAAGTTTCATCTGCCAGAAACTCAATCTCAACAGTCAAGAGCAAAATCGCCTGTTAAGTCCACTTAGAGTGAGAAAATGACTGTTTTAAGCTTATTTCTGGAATACTCATCAAATTTCTCATCTAATGATGTAAAAAGCATTATCTAGTTCACCAGCTTTTCAAGATTTCTACAGTTGCACTAATGGGAGGGAAGTTCCAACAGAGTAAGTGTGTGGGCAAAAAGAAAAGCAAACTGGTGGCGCTCTCTAGGAGACTGGCGGCCAAGCAAACCAATCCAAGTTGTATTGATCGCAGTGTTGCCACCTCGTTATTGATTAAGGTTAATTTAGTTGCTACGTTGCCGCAGTGAGGGAGCCACCATACACAATTTGTGCAATTTAAGTAGTTTTCTTCCTGTGGTAAACAGTTTTTGAGATATTTTTATTGAATTTTTTTATCGAAAAGGATTTTCCTGATTTTTTTTTCTTTTTACATTTGAATATATTCAAACTTGAAGCTAGTTTTACTCTACCAGGTTTTCAAGATTCGTGAAGGCAAATTTGCACTATTTTAAAATGTAATGTTTTGATGCCAACTCAATCAGTGAGGATGACAATCAAAAGAATTATTTTGTTTACGTGCAAGATTAGCTGTAATTGGTCTATTTCATATCGCACGCTGAAGATTGGTCTATTTCATATCGCACAGTAGCGAAAAGTCTAGGATTCTGTATTCGTTCAGCCGGTAGCAAGTGCCTACTTATCCGTTCTCTAAACTGTTAAGGAATGAGCCAATATCCCTCTAGGAGTAGAAATAATCATGTCAGGGAGAAAAGTGGAGTCAAAATTCGATCTGGCAGAAACACAGCTAAAAATCGCCTGTAAAGTTCACTTGCAGTTAGAAAATTACTGTTTTGCGCACATTATTGAAATCCTCATTAAGTTTCCTATATACCGACATAAAAAAACATTACAAAATCATGTAAATTCAGAGAGAAAAGTTGTGTCAACATTTTAACTGCCAGAAACACAGTTTGAATGGACAGTCAGGGACAAAACCGCCTGTAAAGCCCACTAAGAAAATGACTGTTTTAAACACAGTTTTGGAATCCGCATTAAATTTCCTATATAATGACTAGAGTCCGGATCAAAAAGCACTAAAGTCGTGAAAAAAAGCGCTTAAAAAGCAAAATTATTTTCTTCAAAAAAGCACAAAACTCTTCAGAGATGCAACATTTTTTTGAGTTCAACTTCTAGACATTTTTTGAAGATTTCAAATTGCTTTAGAAGCTTACGGAAGATTTTAGACTGTTTTGAAAACTTTCAAAAGTATTTTGGACTACTTGAGAGCATTTGGAAGGTTTTTGGACTGCTTAAACAGCATATTGAAGGTTCTGGAATGCTTTAGAGGCATTTGGAATCTCTTACACGGTACACAAAATTTTTTGGAAGCTTCTCAACTGCTTTAATATCTTCTGGGACTGTTCTAAAAGCTTTTAGAAGCTTCTATAGGCTGCTTTGTAAGCTTTGCAAGGCATTTTAGAGGTTTTACAGTGTTTTGGATTGGTTTACATTTCTTTAGACCACTTCAAGAGTATTCCAGTCTCAGAGTCAGTTTAAATTTGTAAAGTGATACTTATACAATTTGCAACATGTTTTTGTCGTTCAAAGCCTTCAATATCTCAATTTTTTGTCAAAGCAGTTATTAGTTTAGTTTATTTTCAATAACTTGTAAAGCTCGTTTTGTAAAAAAACTAGTTAAACCATACAAAAATAGCAGTAAATAAGCACAAAAAACTAAAATAAGCACAAAACGAAGGAAAAAGCAAAAAAAACATCAACAAAATCTGTCAAATGACGCGTTTACGACAAAATCGTGTAAATTCAGGGAAAAAAGTTGTGTCAAAATTTTAACTGCCAGAAACACAGTTTGAAAGGACAGTCAGGGACAAAACCGCCTGTAAAGCCCACTTTCAGTAAGATAATGACTATTTTAAGTACATTTCTTGAATCCTCATTAAATTTACTATCTAATGACATATAAAAACATTACAAAATCTTGTAAAGTCAGGTAGAAAAGTGGTGTGAAACTTTGAACTGCCAGAAACACAATTTGAAAGGTCAGTCAAAGACAAAACCGCCTGTAAAGCCCACTTTTAGTAAGATAGTGACTGTTTTAAGTACATTTTTGGAATCCTCGTTAAATTTCCTATCTAATGACATAAAAAAACATTACAAAATCAGGTAAAATGAAGGAGAAAAGTTGTGTCAAAATTTTAACTGCCAGAAACACAGTTTGAATGGACAGTCAGGTACAATATCGCCTGTAAAGCCCACTTGCAGGAAGATAATGACTGTTTGAAGTACATTTTTGGAATCCTCATTAAATTTCCCATCTAGTGACAAAGACACTTCAAAATCATGTAAAGTCAGGGAGAAAAGTGGAGTCAAAATTTGATTTGGCAGAAACAAAGTTCGACAATAAAATCGCCTGTAAAATTCACTTAAAGTGAGAAAATGACTGTTTTAAACACATTTTTGGTATCCTCATTAAATTTCCTACCTAATGACATAAAAAACATTACAAAATCAAGGAGAAAAGTTGTGTCAAAATTTTAACTGCCAGAAACACAGTTTGAAAGAACAGTCAGGGACAATATCGCCTGTCAAGCCCACTTGAAGTAAGAAAATTACTGTTTTAAGCACATTTTTGGAATCCTCATTAAATTTCCTATCTAATGACAGAAAAAAACATCATAAAATGATGTAAAGTCAGGTAGAAAAGTGGTGTGAAACTTTAAACTGCCAGAAACACAGTTTGAAAGGTCAGTCAGGGACTAAAACGCCTGAAAAACCCACTTGCAGTAAGAAAAATCACAGTTTTGAATATATTTTTGGAATCCCCATTAAATTTCCTACCTAATGACATAAAAAAAAAACATTACGAAATCATGTAAATTCGGGGAAAAAAGTGTTGTCAAAATTTTAACTGATAGAATGGCCTGCCATTTTAAGAGTTTAAAACTAAAAAACGGTCACGTAGGCCCCACTCTTTAAAATTTAATTTAATTACTGAAAACAGTCACGTGAAACGTCAAATAATATCTTGTCATTTACAGTCACGTGATCTTCAGGGTTCCGTTTTGGCATTAATTAAGAGTCACGTGACCTGTGACTGACGTGAAATTTGAGCATTGAAAATCGTCACGCTACTTTATTCGAACTGCATAAAAAGAGTCACGTGACACTTCAAATAACATTTTTAACATCTAAAACAGTCACACGTTCCCCTTAGGATTCCGGTTTGACGTGAACCCGTTTTTATTTGAAAATGCATTAACGTGTGTCTTTAAATAACATTTTGACATTCAAAACAGTCATGTGACATTATAAAAGCCATTTTTAATCTTAATAGAGTCACGTGACCTTTAGGATTCTGTTTTGACGTTAAAAAAGAGTCACGTGGACAAAAAAAATTAAATTTGAGCATTGATAATTGTCACGTGACCATGTGCACATTAAAAGCAGTCACGTAATTGAAAAAATCTCAGATCAAACTGAAAAACGGTCACGGGACCCTTTAAACGTTATTTTGCTATTTACAGTCACGTAACCTTTAAAAATGTATTTTATTTTTTTAAAATCACATCACGTGGCCATTTGTACTGTAAAGAGGGTCACGTGTGTCTTTAAAAATATCAGTTTAAACTGAACAACGATTACGTGATCCTTCAAATGGCATTCAAAACCGTCATGTGACGTTATAAATTGCATTTTTAATCTTAAAAGAGTCACGTGACCTTCAGGATTCTGTTTTGACGTTAAAAAAGAGTCCCACGTGACTCTTAAAATAAATAGAATCTTTATTATCGATATCTCAAACCAGAAATTCTTTTCTTGTTTAGTTTTCAAAATACGAGTAAATTAACTGAAATTTATTTGAAAAAATCGCAAAAGAAAGCGGATTATAGGAAATACTGCAAAAGTTGGCAACCATGCCTGCAATGTCGAGCTGTATTAACGCCATCTCTTAGAGTTTACCTGTACCGGGTGACCGAATAAGACTGTTCCTCGACCATATCTCGGGAACCGTTCGTCGTATGACTTTGGGGTAAACATTTTTTTAGGTAAATCGGCCATGAAGAATCGCTGGAAATTATTCTCAAGTTCTAAAAATGGCCACCAGAGGCCGTAACTGCCAGCTTAAACTTTTAAATTGCATTTTCTATAAATTTTGCACAATAAACTAGAGTTTTTTTTCCACATTTTTAAAGCGAACCAATTTATCTATCATTTTCGTAAAACACAAATTTCTGTTATTTCAAAAACAAAAATGGCGTGGGGTGTTCAATAGTTTTTGCAATAACCTGCTTTAACTTGTTAACGGTTTGACCAATTTCAACAAGTTTGGTATTGTTGAAAAAAGCATTTCTTGGGCAATAAGAATCAACGAAAATATAGTTAATTTAGTTGAATATTTCTCCGCCAGGGGGCTAGTTTTGACACCATGACTCAAATTCCAAAAAAATAAAATAAAAAAAACAAATGGAATGATATGACTTTTTCTTTATGGAAAAGTAGCCAAAGAACATCCAAACAGGCCAGTGAAAATAGTTTTTTAAATTCTCGTTCCTAACCTGAAATATTGAGAAAATGAGATTAATGGATCTCTGAAGGCCAAGGATAGAGCATTAAATTTCATAAAACTATTAAAAATTTAGCTACATAATGAATAAAATTATATATATTCAATATTTTGGAAAATGACAGTTTTAAGCACATTTTCGGAATCCTCATTAAATTTACTATCTAATGACATAAAAAAACATTACAAAATCAGGTAAAATCAAGGAGAAAAGTTGTCAAAGTTTTAAGGTCAGTCAGGGACAAAACCGCCTGTTAAGCCCAATTGTGGAGTAAGAAAATGACAGTTTTAAGTACATTTTTGGAATCCCCATTGAATTTCGTATCCAATGGCATAATAAATCTATACAAAATTAGGTAGAGTCGGGGAAAAAAGTGGTGTCAAAGTTTCATATGCCAGAAACTCAATCTCAACAGTCAAGAGCAAAATCGCCTGTTAAGTCCACTTAGAGTGAGAAAATGACTGTTTTAAGCGTATTTCTGGAATACTCATCAAATTTCTCATCTAATGATGTAAAAAACAATATCTAGTTCACCAGCTTTTCAAGATTTCTATAGTTGCACTAATGGGAGGAAAGTTCCAACAGAGTAAGTGTGTGGGCAAAAAGAAAAGCATACTAGTGGCGCTCTTTAGGAGACTGGCGGCCAAGCAAACCAATCAAAGTTGTATTGATCGCAGTGTTGCCACCTCGTTATTGATTTAGGTGAATTTAGTTGCTACGTTGCCGTGGTGAGGGAGCCACCATACACAATTCGTGCAATTTAAGTAGTTTTCTTGTTGTGGTAAACAGTTTTTGAGATATTTTTATTTATTTTTTTTTCGAGAAAGATTTCCTTTTTCCTTTTAAAAAGTGAGGTAAACGGGTTTTTCAGTAATCTTAGAGGAAATAATCGGCAAAAATTGTATTGAGGAACCCTTCTACAACAACCTTTACAATGCGGAAATCTAGTACATGCTTCTTATCATCTAAGGTTAGGGCGTACAGTATAACCCAAAAATGTAGGAAAAATTTCATGGTAAGCCACTTGCAGTAAATTAACCTTAAAACACAGGGACGTACTCAAAAAAAAATCCAAAAGGTTAACAAAGTGATCAAACAAAGGAGTTTTCATTGCATTTCCTAATTATTGTGGGAAAACATTTAAAATGGCACTGCCGCGTCCCTGATGAACCGATCCGGTTGAAACTTTGTAAAGTAGTTAAGTACACTTTCCTTTAAAAACACTAAACTTTTTTTCTTTCTACGTCTATCAGTTTGGACGGGGTGAATTTTTGATTTGATAACGGATTTCACAAAAAAAAAAAAATTACACATTTTTTAGGTTATTTTTGAAACGATGCCACTTTTGACAAAACGGAGCTTAAAATCGTGTTTTCCGCACCGAAATTAGTCAAGATGACCACTTTGACAGATTGAAATTCAATATGGCGATTGTCGGTATAGTAGGTCAGGAGAACCAGTCATTTTAAGCAAAATTTCGGTACACGTTAGCAAAAAATTTCCAATAACTCGCTTATTTGAAACATTCTGTATAAATACGTCATATGACAAAATAAAGCTAATGAATAGGGTTACCACGTGACGTTGAGCGGGCTGCGCTATGTTGCACCGTTTGGCCGCTAGAGGGCGTCAAATTCCATAAAAAAATTTAGAGTAGTATACGAGGTACGCTTCAAATTTTTACAGAAAATTTATACAGAAGGTTTCAAACAAGCGAGTTATTTGCGATTTTCTGCAAAAATGCACCGAATTTGTACTTAAAATGACTGGTTTTCTTGACCTACTATACCAACAACCGCCATATTGGATTTCAGCCTGTCAAAGTGGTCATTTTGATTAATTTCAATCTGGAAAATACGAATTTCGTGTCCGTTTTGCCATAAGTGGCACTGTTTCGAAAATAACCTTAAATATGAAATTTTTGTAATATTTTGACAGATTTCCGGGCATGGCACCCTTAAAAAGTAACATTTTTGACAAATGACTTTTTACGTCATATTTGTACAATTAATTCAAAGATATTTAAGCTATGTTTCAATTTTGGAACTTTCGATAAGCTTCGGGGACTTCCTGGAAGCTTCTGAGATCTTCTAGAAGGTTCTGGGACTCTATGGAAACTTCGAGGACATTCTGGAAGCTACTGATACTTTATGGAAAGTTCTGAAACTCTCTGGAAACTTATAGGATATTTTGGAAGCTTCTGAGACTTTCTGGGAGGTTCTGGGACTCTCTAGAAGCTTCTAAGTCATTCTGAAAATATGGAAACTTCGGAGACTTTTTGGAGGGTTCTGAGACTCTCTCGAAGCTTCTCGGACCTTATAGAAGCTTCTGAGTCTTTCTGGAAAGTTCTGAAACTGTCTGGAAGCTTCCAGGATATTCTGGAACCTTCGGAAATTTTTAGAAGCTTCTGTGACTCTCTGAAAGCTTCTGGGTCGTTCTAGGAGCTTCTGGGATTATATAAAATTTTCTGAGACTGTCTGGAAGCTTCTGAAACTTTATAGAAGTATCTGGAACATCCTGGTAGCTTCTGAGACTCTTTAAAAGTGTCTGAGACTTTTTAGAAGCTTAAAACTGTCAGAGAATTAGAAAAACTGCCAATTTTTTTTAGGTTATTTTTGAAATGGTGCCACTTTTGACAAAATGGACCTAAAAATCGTGTTTTCCAGACCAAATTTTCTGAAATTAGCCACTTTGACAAGTTGAAATCCAATATGGCGGTTGTCGGTATAGTAGGTCAAGGAAACCAGTCATTTTAAGCAAAATTTCGGTACACTTTAGCAAAAAATTGCCAATAACTCGCTTATTTGAAACATTCTGTATAAATACGTCAAAATAAATAATTTCTGTATAAATATGACAAAATAAAGCTAATGAATAGGGCTATCACGTGACGTTGAGCGAGCAGCGCCAAGTGTCACCGTTTGTCCGCTAGAGGGCGTCAACGTTGACTAAAAATTTTGAAATTTCTTTGCAAATATCTCGAAAACTACTTAAGTTAGAGGATTGAAATTTTTGTTATGGATGTACCACAGCAAAACGAAACTTTTCTCATTTATACACTTTTTTCCATAAACCGACCGTTTGTCTTTGAAAAAAACAAAAACTGTTTTCTTCACATTTTTTACAGTGGTCTCCCCACTAAATTTTGGAAAAAAAAAATTTGAGTTTTGAATTTTTATTTTGACCGCCGGAATATCTTTGTAATAAGGGTTCAAATAAAACGTAAATTGTCATTTGTCAAAAAAGTCATTTTTAAGAGAGCCACTCAAATAACGGAGTTTGCACTACTTTCATTTTTTAAAACGGTTTTGGGGGAATATCTTCCTCAAATGACATTTTAGGGCAAAAGGGCCCTGATGCAATGTTGTTGGGAATTTAATTCGCTACAACTCTTCTTATTACACTTTTTGATATTTTTTCCAAATAACCGAGTTATTCACTTGTTTCGTTTTTTGAAACAGTTTTGAGGGAATATCTCCCTTAAATGACCTTTTAGGGCAAAAGTGCCCTGATGCATTCTTGTAACGAACTTAATTCGCTACAACTTCTCTTAATACACTTTTTTGATATTTTGTTCAAATAACCGAGTTATGCACGTTTCATTTTTTAAAACAGTTTTGAGGGAAAGTCTCTCGTAGAATTTGTGGCGTACGGTCGTATTTTACTTCGATGCGTATTAGTGCAACTTCTAGTGAGATAAAGTGATTAAAAATTTCTGATTTTCGCACAGAGTGTTCGCTATAACATCTATTATCTCCATACAAAATTCCAATAGTGTACATACTGTATTACATGAGATTATAGTCGTTAAACAAAGAACAATAGTCAGATATATTGTAACATAGTAATTACACTATGTTCCGTACCTGCATTTGCTTCGGTCTCCCCCAATACCAGACTTATGTAAACAAGATCGGCGAATTGGGGTCATGATGTAGGTATAAATACAGCTTCAAAGCACGTACTAATCACCATAGAGAAGTATATAAATATAGAGAAATATCTCATATGGCGGCTGTTGAAGTTGCGTCAATTGAAAAAGACAATGACAGTGTTTGAAAACCTATCTCGATAAGTTTAGCCGACAGAGGACGCTGAAATCATTTTTGCCTTATTTATGACAGTTGAAGCATAAAATATCGTTAAGAAGATGATGTCAATATTGTCAATACAAATTTTTGATTTTTCATTTTGTTCCCTTTACCCTTTACTTCGTTTGTCGTTAACCCGTAACGGATTTGTGTTTTATTTGTGGTTTTATCTCCGTTTGGTTGAGTCCTTGTGTTCAACTTTTGCAGAGTTTTTGGCCGGAATCTTTGTTTGTAATTACTTATTTTTGTTCCTTGCATATGTTTTAGTGTTTGTTGTGTTGTTTGTGTTTCTTGTTAGTTTATAAATTAGGTATATAATAATTGTTCCTTATGAGAAAGCCGGGTTGTATTGTGCCAGGCTGCAAGCCATCGGAATGATCTAGCAGGTTTAAATTTCCAAATCCTGAGAAAAACTCCGATCTTTTCAAGAAATGGAAAGATGTAATTGGAAACAGTGTAGTAAGCCAAATGTGTACTGACATGGAGATAGCACTAATGTAAGTATATGAAGTACTTTTTTGTTCTCCTTTCTTCATTAAGTGAATCTACTAGATCTTTACTGTAGTGTCTGCAAATATTAGGATATTTTTGTTTTTGTTTTTATTAGGTTATTATGCTAGCTTTGCTTCTCTATAGTATTAAATAAGACTACAATAACATATGTCTTTAGTATAAATGTTCACATTTAATTCAAAGAACAGTTTCAAACAGAATAAGAAACGTACAGCTACAGGAAAAAGCTGTACTTTTTTAAATATGTATGCCTTATTTGGTTTTGTTTTAGTTTTATTTTTTTTACATGTTCTATTCTGAGTTTTGTTCTTTTTGGAAGGCTTATTCATTAATTGTACCAAACTGAACAAATGAACATCTATTTCTATTCTATATACCTATATAAACTTTTTTAATTATTTTTGTGGATGTTATTGTTATATGTTTAACGTTTTTCAGGTTTTACATATGTGAGAAACACTTTATAGAAGGGCGTGACTTTAAAACAGTTAGAGGCAGAGCCATTTTACAAAAGTGTAGCACGGATAATTTGGAGTCCGGCCCTGACTATTTGATTCCCAAAAACGCGGATCGTGGCGCAGAGAGAGAAGGGTGTGGGCAACGGGAAGCACACGATCAACGCGACAAGCCTTATTATTTTTGTTAGTTTAAACCTAATAAATTATGAAAGTTGTACCTTTACGTTAATAAAACAAAGTTAAAGTGAAGTAAGTTGGTGTCTACATAATTACACAGTTTCGGCATTCCAGAACAGAAGACCTCCATTTTGTTTCGCGTGCTTAAGTGTGCCGTTTTTTTTTTCGCTAATCGCGTGTTCGATATTATCGCACAGTAAGTACGACGTGGAGATTTCTTTAAGTGTGAACTGTGAACAAGAAAGACACTGCTGTACAGTTCTTTTGCCATTTACCAATAGACACTGTTGTTCAGTTCTTTTTGTGAGTTTTTCGGCAAGGACACTGTCATACAGTTCTTTACCGCGTTCGCGTTCCTTTTGCTTGATTTTGGGCTGAACTGAGTAGGTTTAGAAGTCAAGCCGTACTACCGTAACTAACTATCGTTCCTTTGATCATTTTCGAGACTCACAATGTCTGACCACGAAGACGAAGCTATGCCCTCTGTCACCCAAATTGTAATGACACCTGAAATGCTACAGGTTCTAATCCAAAGAATCCAGGTGAGTGCATCCACTCAAAATGTGACAACTGCCAATAGGGGCAACTTCTCAAAGTGCTCGTTTTCTGGTCGTTCTGATGAAAACGTGGAAGCTTTTATTGATAGTATTTCTATTTACAAAGAATGTGTAGAGATTTCAGACTACAATGCCCTGAAAGGCTTGTCCATGCTCCTCCATGACGAAGCTGCTGTATGGTGGCAAGGAGTAAAATCAATCATAAGCACATTCAATGATGCTCTTGAAGCTCTTAGACATGCATATGGTTATGCTAAAGCTGCTTATCAGATCTATTGTGAACTCTTTGCACAAGAACAAAGATCTGATGAGCCCACTGACATATTTTTGAGCAGGTCCAGAGCCCTACTCTCCAGGTTACCAGTACCTGAGGCCGCACAACTAGACATGGTATTTGGCTTACTAAGACCTCAGATCAGGGAAAAGCTGGACAGGGACAGAATTGGTTCTTTTCGTGAGCTAATCGAGGAAGCCAGGAAGGTAGAACACACTATTTTGGAGAAGACAAGCTACAATCGGACCAATCCAAGTAATTACAATTTAAATAGTCGTAAATCTAAAGTCCAATGCCAGTATTGCAAGAATTATGGCCATACTAAGGATGATTGCCGAAAACTTGCCAAAATGAATGATGTGACAAGAAACCCACCCACACAAAATGTTGTAAAACCAGAAGCAAAACCTCAATTAGTGTGTTATGGTTGTGGTAAGGTTGGCTACATGAGAGCTAACTGCCCTACTTGTCGTATGCCACCAACTACCAGTACAAACCTAATGTCCACTGAATTTTTATGTAATTCTTTTGCACAGGTTTCACCTCAAAGACCCATGATCCAAGTTGAGCTTTGTAATCGAAAAGGTTATGCTATGTTAGACACTGGGGCCAAAACTAACATAGCCAGTCCCTCTCTAACCGAAATTTTCAGAAGCTATCAGTGTCAAAGCGAAAATCGACTGCTGCTGATGACTCTAGCTGACGGAGTGGAGCGTACAGTGAATGCCTGCATTTACACAAACATTGCAGTTACCATAGGAGGCAGAACCTTTGTAACATCTTTCGTTTCAGTTCAGGAACATACAAATGCTAGAACGCTACTGGGAATTGATTTCATCCAGTCAGCTGGAATAATCTTGGACACTTCTAGCAGTAAATGGTACTTTAAGGACACACCACACGAACAGCATCAACTAGTACCTGAACAAAATGTTATACTTGCAAAACCCACACTGGAAAAGACAACAGCTATCAATGCATGTACTATAGACCTGCATCTGAGAAGCGATGCTTAATGCATGCTTAATGAGGAGCAGCGTCAGCAAGTCAATCAGTTGTTGACTGAAAATCGAGATTTATTTGACCCCATTAATGAAACTACTCCTTTTGCAGAGCATCAGATTAAACTTACTGATGACACCCCGATTTCCACTCCACCATATCGAATTTCAGAAGCGAAGAGGGAAATCCTTAGGAAAGAACTAGATGCGCTACTGTCAGCAGGTCACATCGAAGAGTGCGAGTCTGCATACGCCGCCCCTGTAGTCCTAGTGCCTAAAAAGAATGGCGAAGTTAGGCTTTGCGTAGATTACCAACGCCTTAACCAGATTACACAGCCTGACCGGTACCCATTACCTCGTTTGGACGATTTGCTGCACATGGCAAAACGAACACCCTACATGACGTCCTTAGACTTGAAGTCTGGATATCATCAAATCAGCGTGAGACCTTCAGACAGAGACAAGACAGCATTCATAACATATTTCGGTCTTTTTCGGTATAATGTAATGCCTTTCGGTTTAAGAAATGCTCCGTCCACCTTCCAGAGGCTTATTGATAGACTGCGAACAGGATTGCAGCACATCACTTTACTTGCCTATCTGGATGACTTAATAATCCTATCGGAGACGTTCCAGGACCACTTACGAGACTTACAGGAGACGTTTGATCGTCTGAAACTGTTTAAGCTTGGCTTAAACCGGACTAAATGCACTTTCGCCTGCAACCAAGTGAAATACCTTGGTCATGTGATAACCGTCGAAGGAATCGCACCAGATCCAAGCAAGATCTCGGCTATACTACAGATGCCGCCACCAAATAATGTGAAACAACTTAGCTTAGCTTCCTGCAAACGTGTTCTTGGTTCCGCCGTTTCATTAATCAATTTTCAGATCACGCTAGACCGTTGACAGAATTAACCAAGAAAAATGCTAGATGGAAGTGGGACGCAAGGCAACAAGAAGTTTTTGAAAACCTGAAACAAATGTTGACCCAACAACCCATATTACGTCAAGCTGATCCGCGACTACCCTATGTTCTAAGAACGGATGCTAGTGCATACGCTTTAGGAGCGGTTTTGCTCCAGGGGGAGGGGATCGACGAGAGGCCTGTAGAGTACGCCAGCCGACTTCTAACTTCAGCTGAGAGGAATTATGCAACAACAGAGAGAGAAGCCTTAGCCGTCGTTTGGGCCGTCCAGAAATTTCGTGGATATTTGGAATCCTCTTCTGTTATTGTAAAGAGTGATCACCAGCCGTTGAAGTGGCTGCTAACCTTAAAATCACCCAGTGGTAGACTGGCAAGATGGGCGTTGATACTCCAAGCCTATGACCTGAAAATCGAATATGTCCCAGGAAAAGCTAACGTATTAGCTGATACTTTATCTCGACCATGTTTGTCAGACACGGAAGTAAGTACTATGACTGTCATTGACTTACCTGTTGAACGTGTAGCCACACTTAGAAAATCACAGATGGAAGACCCTGACCTAAAGAAAATAATTGACTGTTTTGAGGACACCCGAGCTGAACAAACCGACTTCAAAAGATGGAGTGAACGAGGTTATATTATGCATCAAGGCATACTTTATCGATACGACGCCGAAGTTGATGAAGAAGAAGCACAGCAAGTGGTACCCAAACATGAAGTGGAAAACACCATCAGAAAGTACCATGACAGCACTTTGTGCGGACATAATGGTGTAGAGCGCACTGTACAACGTTTGACCAAACGATACTACTGGCCTGGATTGCGACGCGACGTTGCCAAGTATGTAGCTAACTGTATTGATTGTCAACGATTTAAACCGACGAATCTGAAGCCCTCTGGATTGCTTCAGACACCAGTACGGTCACAACGATTTGAAATACTAGCTATAGATCTATTTGGACCACTCCCAGAGACACCAGACAAAGAAAAGTGGATTTTAATTGTCGAAGACGTAACGAGCCGATGGGTTTCGCCTTAAACGTAGCCACCGCTGAAGCATGCGCTCGAACTCTGATTGAAGAGGTTATACTGCGCTTTGGAGTACCAAGAAGAATAATAAGTGACAACGGAACCCAATTTGTGACAGCTATAATGCAACAGGTAGCCTTTTGTTTAGGATTTGAACAAGCACTTATACCTGTATACCATCCTGAGGCAAACCCTGTTGAGAGGCAAAATAAAGAACTGAAGACACAATTGGCCATTTGCGTACAAAATGAACATACAGGTTGGAAAACTGTATTAGTAAGAAATATCGTAAGAAGCTCGAGACACACAAGAGCGAGCTCAAGATAGAAATAAACATTACGTCGACAAAGGACGAAGGCCAGCAACTTTTGAAGTTGGGGACAAAGTGCTTGTTAGTACGCACGTACTTAGCAATGCCAAAACAGCCTATACAGCCAAATTTGCACCCAAACGAGACGGACCGTATGTTGTGGTCAAGTGTTGCAGCCCAAATACGTACGAAATTGCCACCTTGCAACGCCCTGACAAGACCCTTGGGAAATATCATGTTTCGTGCCTGACAAATTATGTAAATCAAGATGAGGGGGATGAAATCCCAGAGCCCGTGCGAGAATTGAGGGGACGAGGACGCCCACGACTTAACAAAGAGGCCGAACCACCCCAATTGGAGAGACCTGAAGCCTTACCTAACGACAAAAGCCAAAAGCCTAGGGAAGAACAGCAAACAAAACATGTTGATGGAAATGATGAAGAAAGTGAGCCAATCGATGAAAACCCAGAGCAGAGACGGGGAACGCGACTAAGAAAGACTCGAACTTGTACTTGTTGTCAACCGAACGTTTGGTTCGTAACCCTTAACGAGAACGTCAAGAGTTACGAAGGGGGAGAATGTAGCACGGATAATTTGGAGTCCGGCCCTGACTATTTGATTCCCAAAAACGCCGATCGTGGCGCAGAGAGAGAAGGGTGTGGGCAACGGGAAGCACACGATCAACGCGACAAGCCTTATTATTTTTGTTAGTTTAAACCTAATAAATTATGAAAGTTGTACCTTTACGTTAATAAAACAAAGTTAAAGTGAAGTAAGTTGGTGTCTACATAATTACTATCCCAGACCAGCTTACAAAAGGGTGTAGTGCCTTCACAGTTCCTGAGAAGAAAGCCCGAAAGCAAGCCAGCTGACCAGGATGATATACTCCATGATCACTGTTACTTTTTTGTTAGTGAAGATGGTAGTAAAGGTAAATACATATTTCTTTAAACAAAACCTAAAACACTGTCTTATATTCTGGGTATGGCGCAACAAGGTATTTTTACAGTGAACAAAGTACTACATACATTTATTTGACATTTCTTTTCAAAGATAACATCACTAAACCAATCAGATCGGTGTTTACCGAATGATGCGGCATTAATGGTGCTGTTCCTAGATTTTGGAACGCCATCTGTACTTTCTAACTCATAGAGTTGAGTACAGATGTCACCAGATGTTGCACACAACTATCATTTCTGGCATCCAGTTGACTATACTGGAACGAAGGTTTTGTTCTTTGGTTATCAAGCCCTATAGCCTCTCTGATGAGCCGTAATACGGCGAAACCGGTCAGAGGATTGGGATTGATAAACAAAAAACAAAACCTCACCATTTTCAACCAATCAGATCGGTGTTTACCGAATGATGCGGCATTAATGGTGCTGTTCCTAGATTTTGGAACGCCATCTGTACTTTCTAACTCATAGAGTTGAGTACAGATGTCACCAGATGTTGCACACAACTATCATCACTAAACTTGTTAGTATTAACACTTTGTCTATGCCTGAGTCGAGTGAAGTTTGTATTGCCACTCCACATCAGGTATCATTTGCAAGTTCATCTGCATCAGTAAAGGCTGTGGTAAAGGGTAACAATAAAAAAAATATTTTAGTAATATTTGCATGTGTCTATGTCACTTGGGTTTACAGAAAATAATCAGGGTCTCTTAGCCAGTGTGGGTGTTAAGAGAAAAATTGATTTGACCCCCAAAGCCCAAAAGATGTATCAAACAGCAAGAAGGTTAACACAAAGGTGTCAACAACTGAAAAGAAGATCCCAACAACTAAGAAAATCAATAAATGCTGGCCCCATCAAGCAAAAAGTGACAAAGTGGTTATCAGGTTCTTTTTCAGATGTTGTGAGACAGTTTATCTTATCCCAGAAGTTTTACAACAACATTAACAACAACATTATTTTAGGTTTTTATGGTGAAAAGCATAATTGGTAGCTGGAAGCAACCGGTTGCATACAATTTTGTAAAGGACAGTGCAAATCCAGCAGAAATAGTGTCAGTGATAATAAAGATTGTTGAGGAGGCTCAGAAATCTGGATTCACTATAGTTGCTTATTTTTCAATCAAATCAACCGTACAGGCGCAAAAAAATCAAAACCGTTTTCCCATGTTAATCTCCTATGTCCATGGTGCTCTTGGACACCTGGTATAGTAAATTAATAATAAAAACTAAATTCGCTTATAAATTAGTAGTAGAGGCGTACTTACATGTTTTTAATAGTTAGTTTAGTTTAACTTGGTGTCTGTGTAATTCCATCGATTTTATATTTTTTTATGTAGATAATGGAAAGGTTTTAGCTGATTCATTTCTTTTGTTTTATCTAGTAAGAAAGTGGAAAATAAATAATTTTAAAAATATGTTGTTTTTTTCTACTTTCCTGAATATTTATTATAGTTGTTTTTCAGCATAGTCATACGTCGAAAAAACATTTCTAAGTGATAAGCATGTTTTAATTCAAGAGTAATAATGTTCTTGCAAAACCTATCGCATTAACACTGCCAAATGTTGAAATTTTGAAGTATGTAATAATAATTATAGGCATCAAACAGCGAATACATGTTCAAGAACGATTTTTATCGCGGATTAAAACAAACTTAGTAAAATGTAAGAAATTATAGTTACTGTATAAAGCCCGCCAAAATTTAAATTCCTAGTTCTTGTGTAAGCCACCAGAGGGCAGACCATCTATAAAAAAAATGTTTGCTTGCGGCGCCATCTATTGGTGAAAGCTATCGAGATAGGATTTGATGAACTGTCAAAACGTGACTTCAGTCAAGTTACACTGACAGTAACATCTATATTTATAAGGTTTTCTATGCTAATCACTGATCTCTGGGTTAGTCTGGGTCCACCATCTGTGTAGCTTTTTAGTGGAGCGGGTGGTAACCAAGTGCAACACCCGGGAATCAGCCTGTTAAAGGAAATAGCACGGGCGAGCAGCATTAGTTGCCGTACCGGCTTACCTCCTTTTAGCAGTACCATCGCGTTTTAGTCGGCGTGGTGAATGCCCTGGGACATTAGTCTAGGGTTCTATTCATCCCCGGTAAGCGTGTGCCCTCCGCGAACTTCAGTAATCACTCCCGCTGATACACCGTAGGACTATTGTTACTATTATCTTGATTATTTCCCTCATTGTACTAGCAGCCAGTAAAATTCAATAAACCTTTCTAGTTTGACCAATGAGAGCCGTTTTATACTGAATAAATCTGTAGCTGCTAAAATTTAACAGTGACAATTCCACTCATGTACAAAAAATGCCATATATACGTCATCAAAACACGGTTTGCTATCGGCTAATAAGGAAGGAAGAGAGTTTGCTAGCGGATAAAAAAATCGGATAAATTTTGCTGTTGATTTCATCGTTTCCACGGATTTTCACTACACTTCTATTGTTGCAATGTCTCACCTTGAGGTTTTTGCTGGCACTGTCAATTTTGATGTTTGTTCGTATTGTTTTGGTTATGGCTCGCTTCGGATAGAGTTCTACTGCAGAAAATCAAAAGAACCAGAAAAATGTATTTCTGCCAGTACAAGACAGTAGCAGTCTTATTATATTATTGATTATATTCAGGGAATTGTCTTATCAAATACCACTCGAGCTCAGATTTTGAACAGGATAATTTTTCCGCTTGTCTTCTCATACTTTCTTTATGATACAAAACTCGACCTGTTTGGCAAAATCCTCGTGATTTAGTTACAACAGGTCTCGTGCAGTTACACCACAAAGAAAGTGTTCTAAGACAAGCACAAAAATTATCCGGCTAAATCTGAGCTCTTGTGGTATTGCCCCCGATTATTTCCTTCCTATCAATTTTGACCAATCGCTATCAATAATTAGTATAACAAATGTAAATTTTAAGTGGAAAAATCACTTGTCAACAACTGTCAACTTAGCTGTCAACAGTTTTTCCGGAAAAAAATTCGAAAAAATTTCACACTCCTCACAGCAACATAAAGAATAGTGTTACCCTTTCTAGCTTGAAAGTTATTGTTCTTATTGTTCTTATTGTTTTAATTAAAATAAAATGTTTATTTAACTCAGGAAATAATCTTACCAAATATCCCTCGTGCATCTAATTTTTCCTGTGGAAAAATTGGAATACTCGTTTCTAAGTAATTTGTTTTAACAAATAGCATGAGCGAGAGTGGTTTCAAAAATCATCCGAGTCAAAGACGAGAAAAAACAAATTACTTAGAAACTCGTTTTTCCGAATTTTTCCGGAAAAATTAAATGCACTAGGGGTATTACCCCCGACAAAATACAACAATTTAATTAATGAAAATTATACACTAAAATCAAGTAAATGTATGTTTTTTGATAGACATAATGGATACAACAGCTGCTGGGTCCAGGTAAGATTACGATGGCAATTTCATACCTAACCTATGTAATAAACCATGCTATTGCTGATGCATCATTACTACACATTTTTGTACTAACATTTTTTAAGGGTGGTTCTAGTAACTAATTAGGCTAGTCTTACAGATCTGCAACTGGTATATGCTGCATAGATCACTACTTTTCCATATGGATGAAAAAGCACAACTTTTATGAAGAAAGTGACTACATTTCCCAGGGACTGCAATCAAGTCAAGTTGAAGACGAATAAAATCCTGTGCAATATTTTAAACTATCTACATTACAACAGTGGATTAAAAAGCAAGTTTTAAGGTGAGTTAACTGATTTTAATGATAGTAACATTAAAAACAACAACAACAACAAACATACTTTATTGACAACTGTCAAAGGGCTAACGACCGGGGTCTTCCTGCCCGAATACAAAAATTTTCTTAACTTAATTTATACCAAACTCAAACATTATCCTGCATATTGCAAGGTGATACAAAAAAAAAAAAAAAGAAAACATGTTTTTTGAGTAACTAGTTCTAACTTAACAGTAACGGTTCAATTTACAAATTTTAAGTGTGTTTTGGGACTTGATTCTTCATTTCAGTTGTTTATTGGTGTATTTTTTGTAGCAATGATTTTTTCCATTATGGTTACTTCAGGGTATTTTCTTTTAGTTCTAGCATCCGGTTCCTGTTGAATAATTAGGTTCTGCATAATTGCTATGTTGTGGGGTTGGTGTGCATATGAGGTGCTAAGTTGATGCAGACGCTTCACGATGGGGATGATCCCAGTCCTCTGGTACAATAATTCGTTGGAAGGGTGGTGCATTGGATTTCGTGGGTGTCTGATCTTTGTGACTATCCTCAGACATTGCCTTTCAGCAACTTCCAAAGTTTTGGTGGTACTACTCCTGGAATTCCAGTAGAGGACATGGCCATATTCCAGCAAGGGACGACAAATCAATTTATAAATATTTGTTGCTGCCTGCGTGCTTACTCCTTCACCTTTGTATGTCAACTGTCTGAAATGTTTGGCTCTGCTTACGGCCTTGGCTTTAGCGCTAGCGGCTTGCTGTTTGAAATTCAGTTTTGGATCTATGCTTATTCCCAGGTATTTGACTTGAGATGACGGTGTAATATCAAGGTTATATATCTTAACTTTTGGAGAGGAGATTGAAATTCTATGATGAAAAATGATAAACTGGGTTTTTGTGGGGTTTAGTTTTATTCTCCATTGTTGGGTCCATTGAATGATGCAATCCAGTAATTGTTGTAGTTTTGCCACTGTATTCTGGAGAGAATAGCTGTGGAGTTACTAGGGCCGTGTCGTCAGCAAATTATAGAATATATGATGATTTGTCAATAACGTCTGGGAGTTTTCTTGCTTGGTGATAGATGTCATGGCAATACAGGTTGAACAGTAGAGGAGAAAGGGGCGAACCTTGTGGAATACCCTGCTCTGTTTGAAACACAAATGAATATGAATCTCGAATTTTTACTTTTAACTGTCTATTGGATAGGAAGCTAGCCAACACACTTAGAAGATAAGGAGGGCATTGTAATTTCATCAGGATGCCATTGTGCCATGTGGTGTCGAAAGCTTTTTGTATGTCAAGAAACAGTGCCGCGGAATGTTTTCCATATTTGTTAGCTGTCTGTAAATTTGATATTAAAATTGTTAGTGGGTGAATAGTTGATGTTTTTTCCTTGAAACCGAACTGATATGATGGAATATTGTGACCTACTTCCTTTTGTAGACGAAGTTTTATTATTGTTTCAAATATCTTTCCGATCACGGGTAGTAGTGTAATTGGTCGATAATTCTCCGGTAAACTGTGATTTTGGTTAGGTTTTGGTATTGTTTTTATTACCCCCTCTTTCCATTCCATAGGGAAATACGCACTTTGCAGACAGTAGTTGTAAATCTCCATAATTTTTTGGTGAATATTGCCTGTCAGCTGTCTAATTATCTTTCTTGGTACTTGATCGCCCCCAGGAGCTGTGTTTCGTCCTTTGTTCAGCACAGAGTAGTATTCGTCTGATGTAATAAGCTGGACATGTTCTATGATATGATTCTCCTTGTAAGCTTTACTCCATTCTAGTACCTGGTTAAAGTGGTTTGCGTCAAATTTTGGGTCATTTTCCATGGCATATGTATTGCTGAAGTATTTTGCGAACAGGTTGGCTATTTCTTTATCTTTTTTGACTTCTTGCCCGTTATCCACCAGGAATTTCACTGTATTGTGTGTTTTGTATTTCGACAGTTTGTTTATTTGTTGCCAATAATTTCTCCCCTGTTGTTTGTTAACTTCTTTGCATGCTTGTAAATAAGCTCCCATTCTGTATTGTTGGATAAGCTTTTGAATATTTTTGTTTAACTGATTGTAGAGCCTCTTTTTCTCTGAGCTTTCGTTTAATTGTATTTCGCGATATAATCTTTTTTTTGATTTGATTAAGGATATAATAAATGGTGGCAGAGTTTGGGAATAGAATTTCTTTTTTGACGTGGGTGTGTTCTTAAGGACTATTTGTGATAGCACCTTGCAGAAATGGGTGATGTATTGCCTATTCACTGGCAATATTGCATTTTGTTCAATGTAAGCTGAAAGATCATTATTTATCTTTATCATATTAGATTTTTCAAAATTGTATTTAATTTCTGTTGGTATTTGCTCTGGTAATCGTTTTAAATCCAAAGAGAACTGTATAGCAAGATGATCAGAGCAGAAGTTATGTATTAACTGAATGTCTGAAATATTGCTTCTGATGTTTTTTGTACAGAAAAAAAGATCCGGCGTTGAATTTGGGTTATTGTTCATGATGAACGTTGGTGGTGTGTTGATTTGTGTGAAGTCTGAATTGCATAAAAAGTTTTGTATTTGTTTCAGTTTTCCTTTATTGGGATTGAAGTCTCCTATTATAATCGCGTTTTCATATTGTGCTGCTTTGATGAATATATTGTCCTCAAGTTTATACGCCCCTGGATGACTGTATACCAAAAATATATGGAGTTTCTTACGTAAAAAATTTACCGTGCAGTGCATCATTTCATTTAAAGGATTGTTAAGTTGTGCCGGATTTCTGTGTGCTTGTATGAGACTACCTCCCCTAGTATTTGTGTTTGAAGTATTTCCTACCTTGTGCAATATGTCCCAGTTTTGATAGCTTACACTACTGTCCGGCTTAGTTTTTGTTTCTACAAATAAAGCACATTTAATGTCACTATTTTGTAAATAATAGTTCACTAGTGGTTTTTTGGATGTATAACAATTGATGTTGCAATACACAAATTTAGTAGCCATTGCTGTTTTCTACTTGGGTTTGTTGTCCTTCTTTCGGTTCCGTTGGTGTAGCCGCATTTTCTTGTAGAGTGTCAAACATTAGAATATACATTTTATTCCCAGAGAAAACGGCGTGTGTATCTATCTGGTACATTTCAATAAATTTGTTTTTTAGTTTGACGATTAGGTCTTGACGATCTTTGTTATTTGGGTTATTTACTTCAGACATATAATTTTCAATGATCACGTCGTGTATTGTGACTGGGCCATGTATGCGGGATTGTTTCAGTTGCTGGTTTTTAATTTCATATGACTTTTGTTAATGGACTTTATTTTTATGTTAGGGATGCCTTCAATTGGTTTCATTGGACGTTTTGGGCATTTGGGTGACTGGAAGACCCACATGCTTGATAAGAAGGTGCCAGTGTCGATTGACATTGAGCTTCTTTATGGTTTCCTCTGCATTTGGAACAAATCAAATTGTTAGGGCACGCTTCTGATTTGTGGGTAAATTCTGCACATTTGGCACATGGAATTGGGAGAGGATTTGGGGCGATGCTTGGATGAACGACAAAGTGTTTGCATTTGTAGTACACTCCATTGTTGAGTAGTGTTTCATATGATTTTAGACATTGGGTCATTATTCTAAAATGAGAGCATGGTTTGTTTGTGGCTTTTGCAATAATTCTTTTGCAAAAGCTTAATTTAATCTGTGTTTGTAAAAAAGTACTAAATTCCTCTTCTTGTATTTCCTTGTCTACCCAAAGTACCACGGCTGAGTAGGACATAGTTTTGATGGATGTACTTTATTTTGAGTTTTGTTTTTCCTTTGTTTCTTGAAAGTCTATAATTATTTTTTCATTTTTTAGCTCTTTTAGTGTTTCTAAGATTATTGCCTTTTCTTGATTGGATTTGAGTTGCAGAAACCCAGTTTAGTTTGTATGATAACATCTTGAGTTGATGGGTTTTTTACTGCCCATATGTTAGCAAGGTGCACTCTATTTATATTTTTATCTGTTTGTCAATAGAAATAGTTTTGGTATTGTGACGCTATTTACAGTCAGGAAGAAAAGCGGTGTCACAATTTGAACTGCCAGAAACACAGTTTGAAAGGCCAGTCAGGGACAAAATCGCGTGTAAAACCCACTTGGAGTGAGAAAATTACTGTTTTAAGCACATTTTTGGAATCCTCACTAAATTTCCTATCCAATGACATTAAAAACACTACAGAATTTGGTACAGTCAGGAAGAAAAGCGGTGTCAAAATTTGAACTGCCAGAAACACAGTTTGAAAGGACAGTCAGGGACAAAATCGCGTGTAAAACCCCCTTGTAGTGGGAAAATTGGTGTTTTAAGCACATTTTTGGAATCCTCACTAAATTTCCTATCCAATTTCATTAAAAACTCTACACAATTTGGTACAGTCAGGAAGAAAAGCTGTGTCAAAATTTGAACTTCTAGAAACACAGTTTGAAAGGACAGTCAGGGACAAAATCGCGTGTAAAACCCACTTGTAGTGGGAGAATTGGTGTTTGAGGCACATTTTTGGAATCCTCACTAAATTTCTTATCCCATGACATTAAAAACGCTACAAAAAAAGGTACAGTCAGGAAGAAAAGCGGTGTCAAAATTTGAACTGCCAGAAACACTGTTTGAAAGGACAGTCAGCGACAAAATCGCGTGTAAAACCCACTTGGAGTGAGAAAATTACTGTTTTAAGCACATTTTTGGAATCCTCACTAAATTTCTTATCCAATGACATTAAAAACCCTACAAAAAGAGGTACAGTCAGGAAGAAAAGCGGTGTCAAAATTTGAACTGCCAGAAACACTGTTTGAAAGGACAGTCAGCGACAAAATCGCGTGTAAAACCCACTTGGAGTGAGAAAATTACTGTTTTAAGCACATTTTTGGAATCCTCACTAAATTTCTTCTCCAATAACCAAAAAAACACTACTCAATTTGGTACAGTCATTAAGAAAAGCGGTGTCATAATTTGAACTGCCAGAAACGCTGTTTGAAAGGACAATCAGGGACTAAATTGCGTGTAAAACCCACTTGGAGTGGGAAAATGAGTGTTTTAAGCACATTTATGGAATCCTCATTAAATTTCCTATCCAATGACATTAAAAACCCTCCAAAAAGAGGTACAGTCAGGAAGAAAAGCGGTGTCAAAGTTTGAACTGCCAGAAACACTGTTTGAAAGGACAGTCAGCGACAAAATCGCGTGTAAAACCCACTTGTAGTGGGAAAATTGGTGTTTGAGGCACATTTTTGGAATCCTCACTAAATTTCTTATCCAATGACATTAAAAACGCTACACAATTTGGTACAGTCAGGAAGAAAAGCGGTGTCAAAGTTTGAACTGCCAGAAACACTGTTTGAAAGGACAGTCAGCGACAAAATCGCGTGTAAAACCCACTTGTAGTGGGAAAATTGGTGTTTGAGGCACATTTTTGGAATCCTCACTAAATTTCTTATCCAATGACATTAAAAACGCTACAAAAAGAGGTACAATCAGGAAGAAAAGCGGTGTCAAAATTTAAACTGGCAGAAACACTGTTTGAATGGACAGTCAGGAACAAAATTGCTTGTAAAACCCATTTGGAGTGGGAAAATGAGTGTTTTAAGCACATTTTTGGAATCCGCATTAAATTTCCTATCCAATAACCTAAAAAACACTACTCAATTTGGTACAGTCAGGAAGAAAAGCGGTGTCAAAGTTTGAACTGCCAGAAACACTGTTTGAAAGGACAGTCAGCGACAAAATCGCGTGTAAAACCCACTTGTAGTGGGAAAATTGGTGTTTGAGGCACATTTTTGGAATCCTCACTAAATTTCTTATCCAATGACATTAAAAACGCTACACAATTTGGTACAGTCAGGAAGAAAAGCGGTGTCAAAGTTTGAACTGCCAGAAACACTGTTTGAAAGGACAGTCAGCGACAAAATCGCGTGTAAAACCCACTTGTAGTGGGAAAATTGGTGTTTGAGGCACATTTTTGGAATCCTCACTAAATTTCTTATCCAATGACATTAAAAACGCTACAAAAAGAGGTACAATCAGGAAGAAAAGCGGTGTCAAAATTTAAACTGGCAGAAACACTGTTTGAATGGACAGTCAGGAACAAAATTGCTTGTAAAACCCATTTGGAGTGGGAAAATGAGTGTTTTAAGCACATTTTTGGAATCCGCATTAAATTTCCTATCCAATAACCTAAAAAACACTACTCAATTTGGTACAGTCAGGAAGAAAAGCGGTGTCAAAGTTTGAACTGCCAGAAACACTGTTTGAAAGGACAGTCAGCGACAAAATCGCGTGTAAAACCCACTTGTAGTGGGAAAATTGGTGTTTGAGGCACATTTTTGGAATCCTCACTAAATTTCTTATCCAATGACATTAAAAACGCTACAAAAAGAGATACAGTCAGGAAGAAAAGCGGTGTCAAAGTTTGAACTGCCAGAAACACTGTTTGAAAGGACAGTCAGGGAGAAAATCGCGTGTAAAACCCACTTGGAGTGGGAAAATGAGGGTTTAAGCACATTTTCGGAATCCTCACTAAATTTCCTATCGAATGACATCAAAAACACTACAAATAGAGGTACAGTCAGAAGGAAAAGCGGTGTCAAAATTTGAACTGCCAGAAACACTGTTTGAAAAGACAGTCAGGGACAAAATCGCGTGTAAAACCCACTTGTAGTGGGAAAATTGGTGTTTTAAGCACATTTCTGGAATCCTCACTAAATTACCTATCCAATAACCTAAAAAAACACTACACTATTTGGTACAGTCAGGAAGAAAGGCGGTGTCAAATTTTGAACTGCCAGAAACACTGTTTGAAAGGACAGTCAGGGAGAAAATCGCGTGTAAAACCCACTTGGAGTGGGAAAATGAGTGTTTTAAGCACATTTTTGGAATACTCATTAAATTTCCTCTCCAATAACCTAAAAAACACTGCTCAATTTGATACAGTCAGGAAGAAAAGCGGTGTCAAAATTTGAGCTGCCAGAACACACAGTTTGAAAGGCAGTCAGGGACAAAATCGCGTGTAAAACCCACTTGTAGTGGGAAAATGAGTGTTTTAAGCACATTTTTGAAATCCTCACTAAATTTCTTATCCAATGACATTAAAAACGCTACAAAAAGAGATACAGTCAGGAAGAAAAGCGGTGTCAAAGTTTGAACTGCCAGAAACACTGTTTGGAAGGACAGTTAGGGAGAAAATCGCGTGTAAAACCCACTTGGAGTGGGAAAATGAGTGTTTTAAGCACATTTTTGGAATTCTCACTAAATTTCTTATCCAATGACATTAAAAACGCTACAAAAAGAGGTACAATCAGGATAAAAAGCGGTGTCAAAGTTTGAACTGCCAAAAACACTGTTTGGAAGGAAAGTCAGGGAGAAAATCGCGTGTAAAACCCACTTGGAGTGGGAAAATAAGTGTTTTAAGCACATTTTTGGAATCCTCACTAAATTTTTTATCCAATGACATTAAAAACGCTACATAATTTGGTACAGTCAGGAAGAAAACGGTGTCAAAATTTGAACTGCCAGAAACACAGTTTGAAAGGACAGTCAGGGAGAAAATCGCGTGTGAAACCCACTTGGAGTGGGAAAATGAGTGTTTTAAGCACATTTTTGGAATCCTCACTAAATTTCTTTTCCAATGACATTAAAAACGCTACAAAAAGAGGTACAGTCAGGAAGAAAAGCTGTGTCAAAGTTTGAACTGCCAGAAACACTGTTTGGAAGGACAGTCAGGGAGAAAATCGCGTGTAAAACCCACTTGGAGTGGGAAAATGAGGGTTTAAGCACATTTTTGGAATCCTCACTAAATTTCTTTTCCAATGACATTAAAAACGCTACAAAAAGAGGTACAGTCAGGAAGAAAAGCTGTGTCAAAGTTTGAACTGCCAGAAACACTGTTTGGAAGGACAGTCAGGGAGAAAATCGCGTGTAAAACCCACTTGGAGTGGGAAAATGAGTGTTTTAAGCACATTTTTGGAATCCTCATTAAATTTCCTCTCCAATAACCTAAAAAACACTGCTCAATTTGATACAGTCAGGAAGAAAAGCGGTGTCAAAATTTGAGCTGCCAGAAACACTGTTTGAAAGGACAGTCAGGGAGAAAATCGCGTGTAAAACCCACTTGGAGTGGGAAAATGAGTGTTTTAAGCACATTTTTGAAATCCTCACTAAATTTCTTATCCAATGACATTAAAAACGCTACAAAAAGAGATACAGTCAGGAAGAAAAGCGGTGTCAAAGTTTGAACTGCCAGAAACACTGTTTGGAAGGACAGTCAGGGAGAAAATCGCGTGTAAAACCCACTTGGAGTGGGAAAATGAGTGTTTTAAGCACATTTTTGGAATTCTCACTAAATTTCTTATCGAATGACATTAAAAACGCTACAAAAAGAGGTACAATCAGGATAAAAAGCGGTGTCAAAGTTTGAACTGTCAAAAACACAGTTTGAAAGGACAGTCAGGGAGAAAATCGCGTGTAAAACCCACTTGGACTGAGGAAATGAGTGTTCTAAGCACATTTTTGAAATCCTCACTAAATTTCTTATCCAATCACATTAAAAACGCTACACAATTTGGTACAGTCAGGAAGAAAAGCGGTGTCAAAATTTGAACTGCCAGAAACACTGTTTGGAAGGAGAGACAGGGACAAAATCGCGTGTAAATCTCACTTGGAGTGGGAAAATGAGTGTTTTAAGCACATTTTTGGAATCCTCTTTAAATTTCCTCTCCAATAACCTAAAAAACACTGCTCAATTTGGCACAGTCAGGAAGAAAAGCGGTGTCAAAATTTGAGCTGCCAGAAACATAGTTTGAAAGGACAGTCAGGGACAAAATCGCGTGTAAAACCCACTTCGAGTGGGAAAATGACGGTTTTAAGCACATTTTTGGAATCCTCACTAAATTTCCAATCGAATGACATTAAAAACACTACAAATATAGGTACAGTCAGAAAGAAAAGCGGTGTCAAAATTTGAACTGCCAGAAACACAGTTTGAAAGGACAGTCAGGGAGAAAATCGCGTGTAAAACCCACTTGGAGTGGGAAAATGAGTGTTTTAAGCACATTTTCGGAATCCTCACTAAATTTCCTATCGAATGACATCAAAAACACTACAAAAAGAGGTACAATCAGGATGAAAAGCGGTGTCAAAGTTTGAACTGCCAGAAACACAGATTGAAAGGACAGTCAGGAACAAAATCGCGTGTAAAACCCACTTGGAGTGGGAAAATGAGTGTTTTAAGCACATTTTTGGAATCCTCATTAAATTTCCTCTCCAATAACCTAAAAAACACTGCTCAATTTGGTACAGTCAGGAAGAAAAGCGGTGTCAAAATTTGAGCTGCCAGAAACACAGTTTGAAAGGTCAGTCAGGGACAAAATCGCGTGTAAAACCCACTTGGAGTGGGATGATGACGGTTTTAAGCACATTTTTGGAATCCTCACTAAATTCTTATCCAATCACATTAAAAACGCTACACAATTTGGTACAGTCAGAAAGAAAAGCGGTGTCAAAATTTGAACTGCCAGAAACACAGTTTGAAAGGACAGTCAGGGACAAAATCGCGTATAAAACCCACTTGTAGTGGGAAAATTGGTGTTTTACGCACATTTTTGGAATCCTCACTAAATTCTTATCCAATCACATTAAAAACGCTACACAATTTGGTACAGTCAGGAAGAAAAGCGGTGTCAAAATTTGAACTGCCAGCAACACAGTTTGAAAGGACAGTCAGGGAGAAAATCGCGTGTAAAACTCACTTGGAGTGGGAAAATGAGTGTTTTAAGCACATTTTTGAAATCCTCTTTAAATTTCCTCTCCAATAACCTAAAAAACACTGCTCAATTTGGCACAGTCAGGAAGAAAAGCGGTGTCAAAATTTGAGCTGCCAGAAACACAGTTTGAAAGGACAGTCAGGGACAAAATCGCGTGTAAAACCCACTTCGAGTGGGAAAATGACGGTTTTAAGCACATTTTTGGAATCCTCACTAAATTTCCTATCGAATGACATTAAAAACACTACAAATAGAGGTACAGTCAGAAAGAAAAGCGGTGTCAAAATTTGAACTGCCAGAAACACAGTTTGAAAGGACAGTCAGGGAGAAAATCGCGTGTAAAACCCACTTGGAGTGGGAAAATGAGTGTTTTAAGCACATTTTTGGAATCCTCACTAAATTTCCTATCGAATGACATTAAAAACACTACAAATAGAGGTACAGTCAGAAAGAAAAGCGGTGTCAAAGTTTGAACTGCCAGAAACACAGTTTGAAAGGACAGACAGGGACAAAATCGCGTGTAAAACTCACTTGGAGTGGGAAAATGAGTGTTTTAAGCACATTTTTGGAATCCTCATTAAATTTCCTCTCCAATAACCTAAAAAACACTGCTCAATTTGGTACAGTCAGGAAGAAAAGCGGTGTCAAAGTTTGAACTGCCAGAAACACTGTTTGGAAGGACAGACAGGGACAAAATCGCGTGTAAAACTCACTTGGAGTGGGAAAATGAGTGTTTTAAGCACATTTTTGGAATCCTCATTAAATTTCCTCTCCAATAACCTAAAAAACACTGCTCAATTTGGTACAGTCAGGAAGAAAAGCGGTGTCAAAATTTGAGCTGCCAGAAACACAGTTTGAAAGGTCAGTCAGGGACAAAATCGCGTGTAAAACCCACTTGGAGTGGGATGATGACGGTTTTAAGCACATTTTTGGAATCCTCACTAAATTCTTATCCAATCACATTAAAAACGCTACACAATTTGGTACAGTCAGGAAGAAAAGCGGTGTCAAAATTTGAACTGCCAGAAACACAGTTTGAAAGGACAGTCAGGGACAAAATCGCGTATAAAACCCACTTGTAGTGGGAAAATTGGTGTTTTACGCACATTTTTGGAATCCTCACTAAATTCTTATCCAATCACATTAAAAACGCTACAAAAAGAGATACAGTCAGGAAGAAAAGCGGTGTCAAAATTTGAACTGCCAGCAACACAGTTTGAAAGGACAGTCAGGGAGAAAATCGCGTGTAAAACTCACTTGGAGTGGGAAAATGAGTGTTTTAAGCACATTTTTGGAATCCTCTTTAAATTTCCTCTCCAATAACCTAAAAAACACTGCTCAATTTGGCACAGTCAGGAGGAAAAGCGGTGTCAAAATTTGAACTGCCAGCAACACAGTTTGAAAGGACAGTCAGGGACAAAATCGCGTGTAAAACCCACTTCGAGTGGGAAAATGACGGTTTTAAGCACATTTTCGGAATCCTCACTAAATTTCCTATCGAATGACATCAAAAACACTACAAATAGAGGTACAGTCAGAAAGAAAAGCGGTGTCAAAATTTGAACTGCCAGAAACACTGTTTGAAAGGACAGTCAGGGACAAAATCGCGTGTAAGCCCACTTGTAGTGGGAAAATTGGTGTTTTAAGCACATTTCTGGAATCCTCACTAAATTACCTATCCAATAACCTAAAAAAACACTACACAATTTGGTAGTCAGGAAGAAAAGCGGTGTCAAAGTTTAAACTGGCAGAAACACTGTTTGAAAGGACAATCAGAGACAAAGTCGCGTGTAAAACCCATTTGTAGTGGATAAATGAGTGTTTTAAGCACATTTTTGGAATCCTCACTAAATTTCTTATCCAATGACATTAAAAACGCTACAAAAAGAGGTACAGACAGGAAGAAAAGCGGTGTCAAAGTTTGAACTGCCAGAAACACTGTTTGGAAGGACAAACAGGGACAAAATCGCGTGTAAAACTCACTTGGAGTGGGAAAATGAGTGTTTTAAGCACATTTTTGGAATCCTCATTAAATTTCCTCTCCAATAACCTAAAAAACACTGCTCAATTTGGTACAGTCAGGAAGAAAAGCGGTGTCAAAATTTGAGCTGCCAGAAACACAGTTTGAAAGGTCAAAATCGCGTGTAAAACGTGTAAAAGGGACAAAATCGCGTGTAAAACCCACTTGTAGTGGGAAAATTGGTGTTTTAAGCACATTTTTGGAATCCTCACTAAATTTCTTCTCCAATAACCAAAAAAACACTACTCAATTTGGTACAGTCATTAAGAAAAGCGGTTATAATTTGAACTGCCAGAAACACAGTTTGAAAGGACAGTCAGGGACTAAATCGCGTGTAAAACCCACTTGGAGTGGGAAAATTGGTGTTTTAAGCACATTTTTGGAATCCTCACTAAATTTCTTATCCAATGACATTAAAAACGCTACACAATTTGGTACAGTCAGGAAGAAAAGCGGTGTCAAAATTTGAACTGCTAGAAACACAGTTTGAAAGGACAGTCAGGGACAAAATCGTGTGTAAAACCCCCTTGTAGTGGGAAAATTGGTGTTTTAAGCACATTTTTGGAATCCTCACTAAATTTCTTCACCAATAACCAAAAAAACACTACTCAATTTGGTACAGTCATTAAGAAAAGCGGTGTCATAATTTGAACTGCCAGAAACACTGTTTGAAAGGACAGTCAGGGACTAAATCGCGTGTAAAACCCACTTGGAGTGGGAAAATGAGTGTTTTAAGCACATTTTTGGAATCCTCACTAAATTTCTTATCCAATGACATTAAAAACGCTACAAGAAAAGGTACAATCAGGATGAAAAGCGGTGTCAAAGTTTGAACTGCCAGAAACAGAGTTTGAAAGGACAGTCAGGGACAAAATCGCGTGTAAAACCCACTTGTAGTGGGAAAATTGGTGTTTTAAGCACATTTTTGGAATCGTCACTAAATTTCTTATCCAATGACATTAAAAACGCTACACAATTTGGTACAGTCAGAAAGGAAAGCGGTGTCAAAATTTGAACTGCCAAAAAGACTGTTTGGAAGGACAGTCAGGGACTAAATCTACTAAAGCTTACAAAATAAGTGGTTATATGCTTAATACTGTACCAAACAACCAGTTTGATAAGAAGTTGATCAGATTTGACAAAAATCAAGGAATACAAATTTGTCAAAATGGCTCCAACACATCGCAAGCAGAATAAAAATATTATTGGGCCAGCAATCCTTGATATTTCTTGAATTTCACTGATTAGCATATACAGCCTCCTATTTATCTTCTGTACTTCTTCTAAAGGCAACCACAATTCCAGATCATTATTCAGGGCATCAAAACGCAGTGCAAGATTTTCAATTATCAATCCCAAATAGAGAACTGCAATTTCAAGCCGGAGTAGTAGGTAATTATATGTAAACCCCATGAGAATAGCAAATATAGATTGATGGTCATTAATAAACTGGTACGTTAAATGACATAACTTATAAACATCAAGAAACATCCATGTAAATATAACAGCTTCTATAAACAATTTCCGTTTGCTGTCCAGCTTTATTGCTACATAATCTTCAGCTTTACTGCTAAATGACAATTGAAATGTCAAAATAACATTCAAAATGCAGCTACTCACAGTAATGAATACAAATGCACCACCCCATTGGGTTTTATATTCGTTTATTACGGCATCAGTCGAGTTAATTACTAGAGGTAAAATAGTCCAAAACTGACAAAATAGCTGGAAAAAACATTGAAAAATTGAAAATAACAATGTTTTTGAAGGCTTGACAAGAAAATAAATGTAAGTTAAAGCGAATGATAAAAACTTGTCTTTAAAGCTGCTCATCACTAAGTTCAATGTTAGCAACCAAAAATAATTGGGCGAACGTTAAGTGGACAGTTTTTTCATATGAAATTGTTTATTTATTTAAGTAAATGATTTTTTAAGCGGATGTGTGGATCATTAATCAAAATTACTTTTATTTTCCGATAATCATTCTTATACCATTTGGAACAACACAAATAAAAACATATAGTTAAAAAAATTTAGAAACAGTTACACAGCAATTACAATTAAAACTTCTTTATAGATCGATAGCCAGAGATGAACAGTATAATTGAATTCAGTTTATGTTATTGTTCCACAGTGTTGTAACATACCTGCTGGACAATTTGAAAATGTTTCAAGATTGCGAAACAAACATTTATGTAAAGACTCTCTCGGAGAAAAGAAATGATACTTTCAACAACAATTGCATCATTTGTTTTGATTTAATACTTTGTATAATTTGATTAAAATGTTGAGTGTGGCCTCTTAAATAAGCAAATTGTAACACGTTTACGTTTAAAACTTTCTTATGTAATATTCGTCAATTTTGTTTGTTCTGTTATAACAAGATTTGATCAGATTATATCATTTTCACGTCGGAATTTGTTTGTCAGGACAAAACCACAGAATTGCGATTTTTGATTGTCCAAGCGTTAGTGTAAAGTTGCCCATAAATACACAGCCATAAAAAGGATAAGTTCCATCCGCACCAATATAGGCCTACTATAATATCTACCGACCGTAGAAAATGTACAGGGTGCTGCATTAACGATGGTTTTACGGGGTACACAGAGAAAACGGTAATAGATTATTTATAGAAAAAAAGTAGCATACGTGTTCCGATCTATTTTTCCGAGCTGAGATGACTGGCGAAGAGTGGGCTGCGCAAACTACTTTTGTTTCAAAGATACGGGGGGTTTTTGAAAAATGGTCATTTTTGAACCTCCTCTGTATTTCATTTGCTATAAAAGTTATTAAAAAAAGAAAAACGGTTTCCGGTACAACTTTTTACGTAGAATTCAATGGCATAGCCAGTTTTATTCTATTACGTTTAGTTTTTTACATATGGCAGTAAGTTACATTTTTTTAAATGGAACACCCTATATATTTGTACGTCATTTAATTCTGTTCATTTTTACCTTTTCAACAGAGTATTACAACATATGTTTGTAGAGGTTATTCCTATTATTTAAAAAAAAGTCGTTTGCTAAGTTAAAAAAATGCCAATATCTAAAATACGAAACAAAAACAATCGGAAATCATATAAACTAACAAATCAAAAAAATTCAATATTTTTAATATATCCTATAATTAAAAAAAATCTAAATTACAAAAAGTTCTACCGTCGCTTTAATAAGAAAAGTGGCTATTTTTATTTTCTACTATTTTTAAGGTAGAAGTTAAAAAAACTGTTTATAAACGACATGTAACATGTTAATATGAACATATCCAAATTTTGTTTCGACTGTGGGTATTTTTATACATATTGTTACGGTTTGGGCCTACTATACTCGAGTCAGGATGAAACCGATGCGCCGCAATATCTGGCCGGGCGCGTGTTAAAGTAGGCCACAGTTAGGAGGCGCCACCTGGAAGAATCTTGGACGTTCGAAGCAAATCGCGAAGCGTTTCGCGGTCGTTCTACAACGTGTGTAACGAAGTTACGAATATTTTTCTGTTTGGTTTATTAAGCCGTCCGTTAGTACCGTTGGATTTGCGGCGATATGCAGATAAGGGATCTATTAATAGAAGCCGTTTAGTAAAGTGACCAGTGTTAGTACGTTGCCAAAATACGATAAGCCGTATTATTAAGTTATTATATTTTCTCAGGATTGGCCAGTCCGATTTTTACCATTCTTGTTGGAAACCATTGGTAGAATTACAGGGTTTACAACAACGCTGCAGTTTGTAAGCGCGCAATAGGAATTTAATGGTTTACGGCTTTCCTTGTAATTATAATTCGCGAGTTGACGTAGCCGGCTAGGTTGGCCGAAGCGTACCGTTTTCCTGCAGTACTGCGGTTCTGTACGCGTCATTCGAGTAGGGCCGTGTTTCCCACTACCCGAAAGTGGGGAATCAGACTGTCTATAAAACTGGCGTGCGCCGCCAGTTCGTGGTCTGTTGAGATCACTAGCTCACCCCGAGCAACATCTCAACCTTCCAGCAGCACCGCCGCATCCCAGTAAGTATACCTGTTTAGTGGTTAGCTCTCCTAGTGCACTGTGTACCTGTTATTTGAACACCGACGATCGCTAGACCGGGTGTTCGTTCCCTGTTTACTCCAACCCTGTACCGCCGTTTGTTGTAGCGTCGTGGTTCGCTAGACCGGGCGCTGCTGTAACGTTCACGTCACCTGTTTTCATTGCAAACGCTACATGGTTCGCTAGACCGGGCGTTTGCACCGTTAGTCCCAGTCCGGCCATTTTTCCTGCCCTTTTACTTCAGTAGCATCGTGGCTCGCTAGACCGGGTGCTACGCCATATATCCGGCACTGTAGGCTTCTATACAAACACTACATGGTTCGCTAGACCGGGTGTTTGTATACTTTTCCCCGATAGGCCAATTTCCGGCCCTAGTTCACTCTGTAGCGTCGAGGTTCGCTAGACCGGGCGCTACACGATAGTTCCACCTTCAACACAAACGCTACATGGTTCGCTAGACCGGGCGTTTGTGTCATTTAGTAGTCCGGCCGCACTTCCTGGCCCTGTCTTTTGTTGACTACGCTACATGGTTTGCTAGACCGGGCGTAGGAGGCAAGTTTCTAGATCCCGTTGCCAACAAGAACCACTACAAGGCTCGTATAGACCGGGTGGTTCAGTAATACCCTGTTACAACTCTTTTACCGACCCGTGACACCGTAACTTTATTTGCACTAGGACGGTTAATTGCTTAGTTGTAAACGTAGACCTGCATTGACCCTGTAATTAACTTTGATTCATTTTGTACCTGTAACATTCATTGCACTGCGTGGCTTTTTAACTTTCTGCATTATACCGTTGACCTGTTTTGCATCGCATCCGACCCGTACCGTAACTAAGTTGCACACTCTCACTCTCGTTCTTGTTTAATTAAGGGGAGGGGGGATTTAAGATACGCTTGTTTGCATAAGTATTTGCTTTAGTTAAGTTTGCTGGCATTTTAAGTTAATCACAGAGAATAAACGTTAGTTGATTGGTACTTTTGGCTTTTATTTGCGTTCTCACGAACTGAACCACTGTTACCACAGATTGTCGGGAACCTTGTCTCCAGCTGTTTAAAAGCTACCAAGGCATACGAATTGTGTTTCCTGGTTCACATTTCGAAAACTCTAAATACTTTCTTAAAACCAGGTGGCGCCCGAGGCAATTCTCATTAACTTTTGTTCTAGAACATACTTTAATTCGAACTCCCGAATAAATAGCGTCACAAAATTGGCGCCCGAGCAGGGACCGTATTTCTGTTTTCTGATTGTGACAGTGGGACAGTACTTTTCTTTCAAAAGTAGTACAATAACTTTGTTTTTTTTTGAGTGTGCAACTTGGTTGGGGAAACCCAACATAACTCGACCGCCTGTATTATATAACGTCATTGCTTGTAACATTTTACACCGCCGGCCTGTTACGCACGTTTACTTTGGTTTGGTTGCTAGTTAGCTTGTTAGTTGCTATTTAGATCCACAAATAGAGTAGCCCCCTGTTCCTGTAATATCCTATCATGAATACCGAACAGAGAGAGGATTTACCGTTCGAAACTACCGCCGGTGCCACCGAACCCCTTGACTCCAAAATCGCGATAATATGCCAACTAAAGAAAGATGCTTTGATCGTTGAATTATCCAAGATTGGATTAGACACCAGTGGCACCACAGAGGTGTTAAGAAAACGCCTAATTGCTTATTTAATGGGTGGCGAATCAACCCCAATAGTCAAAACTGCACCATTTTCTTTCCCTGCAGTTTATACCGAACCGACCGCTACCACAGTAACTTTGCCCCCGACTACCGTAGTAGTTAAAGTTACCGAGTCACTTACGACGACCGCCCCCATTTTTACAACGCCATCGACGTGGGGTACTTCACGCCCCATCCCCAGTTGCAATACCGCCCTAACGTTCACTTCGGCTCATACAACTCTACCGATTTCCGGTTCCCGAGCCCCCCCTTTATCTTTGACTTTACCGGTGACTTATCCCTGGATACCGCCCATGACCACAGCCAATGAGGCGTTAACAAAGCCACTTTCCTGTCTGCCGGAACCCACGCCGACCCTGAACCGGCAAACAACCATGTATTTTCGAGCTCAAGACTGGAAAGTCTACTTTAATGAACAGGATGATCCTGTTGCTTTCCTGGAGCAATTAATGGAGATTTGCGCCGCTAATCAAATCCATCCCGATTTATTAGTGCCGCAATTACCTATGGTGTTGCGTGGTAATGCGCTATTGTGGTTCCGAAACAACCGGCACCGTTGGGCGACGTGGCAGCAATTTGAGGCTGATTTCCGCACTTTTTATTACCCTCTGGATTACTATGATAATCTTGAGGCACAGATAAGCCGCAGATTGCAAAAACAAGGGGAATCTGTCAGCCTGTACTTTACTGACTTACAAACTGATCCGCCGACATGGCAGTATTACACCCGAACAGGAGTTACGTTGGTTGTACCGCAATATGACACCACAATTAAGACAGATGGTCCGGCCGACCGACTTTTACGATATGTTAACTCTGTCACAGAAAGCCCGTGAGACCGAACGCCTCTTGGAGGAGGTAAGGCAGGCAGAGGCATGTAGTTACCGCCCTCAACCTGAGTTTACTAGAGTGAATAGTAATCAGGAAACGACCGTAAAATCACAACCAGTACCCGAGACACGGGTTACCGTACCAGGCCGCCCACGACCAAATGAAGTGAGTCGACAGCCTCGCCCCAACCAGTTTCTCAATACAACGCACAACAGGCCACCTCAACACCCATCCCGTACCGAAAATCGTCAGGATGCTCCCGTGGGCAATCCTGGAGGAATATGTTGGCGTTGTGGAGAGACCGGGCATTTCCGTACAGAATGTACACGTCCATCCCGTCTGTTCTGTTCCAGATGTGGAAAACAAGGTGTACAGTCTCGGCATTGTAATTGTGCACGGCCGGAAAACTAGAAGGGCGTTGTGATAATGCGAGGAAAGCACAACCGCCATCAAACCCCATTTTACCGACCGTTACCTTAGCTAACGTTACCGTACCGCCTGTTCCTGTATCCTGTCGTACCGTACCGCCTGTTCCTGTCACTTGTCATACCGTACCGCCTGTTCCTGTCACCTGTTATAGCGTACCACCTGTTCCTGTCACCTGTTATACCGTATCACCTGTTCCTGTCACCTGTCATACCGTACCGACCGTGTCTGCAACCTGTTGTACCGTACCGACCGTTAGTAGACATAAACGTGACGTTACTCCAGTTACTAAAGTACCTAACGTTACTACCAGTTACCCTGTACCGACCGAGACGTTGGATAAGGATTCTGACACAAAAGACTACGTTCATCCGACCGCAACACCAGACCTTACCGTACCGACCGTCCCAGTACCGTCTGTTGCGGATATACCAGCAGTTACCGCCCTTAAGGCTTTCTTGACGACTGACAACCGACCCCACATCTCTGTCAGAATATTTGACACAGACTTTATGGCATTAGTAGACACTGGTGCTGCCCGTTCATACGTAGGGGCCGTGGTACGACAGTTGTGTCTTAAGCACGATTGCACACCTCTCCGTCCAGCCGTTGAAAACGCTAAAGTTGCAAACGGCAGTAAGGTAGATATTACCGAGGCTTTCAGGGTCAAACTGACTTTTGAGGGCTACCCGACTGTAACGGAGGTGTTGCACTATTTACAAGGGTTGACCGTATTTATCGTACTTGGTATGGACCTACTGGGAAAACATCCATTTCAAGTAAATTTGCAGACAAAGGCTGTACAAATAGTAAGCCCCAGACCAGTATACCGAAAAAGATTAGTCCAGTCAACACCATTGATCCGCCTGAGCCCTTAGCGTTGACTGAAACCGAAAACACCAGGCTGCTACAGTTTTTGAACACCGAACTTCCAAAGTTCGATCGAATTAGCGGTGTAACTCCATTAACCACACACACCATTCATTTGGAACAAACCGAACCAATTAAGCAACGCTATCACCCTCGCAATCCTCGTATGCAGGAGATTATTAATACCGAGGTAAAGCAGATGTTGCAAGACGGTATTATTGAGCCGTCAACCAGTCCGTGGAGTTCCCCTGTAGTAATTGTCCGTAAAAAGGATGGTAAGCACCGTTTCTGTATTGACTTTCAAAAAGTCAATGACGTTACCCGAAAAGATGCATACCCGTTACCGTTTATTAATGCAATCTTGGACAAACTCCGCCGTGCCCGTTATATATCCAGTATTGACTTGAAACAGGGTTACTGGCAAGTAGCTCTCGATAAAGCTAGCAAACCAATTACCGCATTTACGGTGCCGGGCATGGGCTTGTTTCAATTCAAAGTCATGCCATTTGGTTTACACTCAGCTCCCGCTACATTTCAACGATTAATGGATAGAGTCATCGGCCCTGATCTGGATCCGTACTGTTTTGCGTATCTGGACGACATTATTGTTCTTGGTGAAACTTTTTAACAACATCTCGACAACCTGTCCGAGGTATTCCGTCGTCTCAGAGCTGCAAATCTTAGACTTAATCCAGAAAAGTGCCAGTTTTGCCGAAAATCCCTACGTTACTTGGGTCACCTGGTTACATCCAATGGTATCTGTACCGACCCGGAAAAAGTGTCAGCTATTCAAAATTTGCCGGCACCAACTACCGTAAGAGGTGTCCGCCGTTTCTTAGGCATTGCCTCCTGGTACCGTCGTTTTGTGAAAGGCTTTTCTCAGATTGCCTCCCCCCTAAACCGACTATTAAAAAAGGGAGTCAAGTGGTCCTGGTCAGAAGACCAACAGCAAGCATTTGAACAGCTAAAGAAATGCTTAACCGAAGCCCCTATTTTGGCATGTCCAGATTTTTCCCGACCGTTTGTACTACAAACAGATGCGTCGGATCATGGGCTAGGTGCTGCATTAATTCAGCATGATTCCAATGGAGACCACATCATAGCTTATGCAAGCAGAACGCTGACAGCTACCGAGCGGAAGTTTTCGGTGACCGAGAAAGAATGCTTAGCAATAGTCTGGGGAGTTGAAAAGATGCGACCGTACCTGGACCGCTTTACCGCTTTACCGTAGTGACTGATCACCAGTCGTTACGTTGGCTACACTCCTTAAAAAGCCCGTCCGGACGTCTAGCACGTTGGAGTATTTATCTCCAACAATTTGATTTGAAATCAAGTACCGTAAGGGAGTTTTGAATAAAGTCGCGGATGCTCTGTCACGAGATCCGGTTCCGACAACGTCTACCGATCCGCCAGACTCCGTAGCAGTAATTGAAGACTTTGAGCCGTGTTCTTGGTATCTGGCCAAGAAGAAAGCCGTTGAGAACAATCCTAGCGAGTTTCCCGATTACTGCATAAAAGACGGCCGCCTGTTCCGACATTTCTGGGATATAAATGAAGGCACCACCGCCGAACCGAACGCGCCTTGGAAATTTTGCGTCCCAAAAACTGCTCGTGAAACCGTTTTGCGGCAGAACCATAATGAACCGACCGCCGGACACTTGGGAATAGCAAAAACTACCGTCCGTATTGCCCAACGTTATTACTGGCCGGGAATGATGCGTGATATTGCTAAATATGTCCGTAATTGTTCCTCCTGTCAAAGATATAAGCTTTCACAGCAGGCACCTCCAGGCCAGATGCAACCGTCTCGTAACAACAATCCTTGGGAAACCGTCAGTACCGATTTAGTTGGCCCTTTACCTCGTTCGGCCAAAGGAAACAACTACCTACTAGTTTTCCAGGACCGTTTCACTAAATGGGTACAGTGTCGAGCGATAAGGAAGGCAACAGCCCGTGCCGTAAGCCAGGCTTTCTACGAGGAGATTGTAACTCGTTTCGGTTGTCCAAAGACTGTGCTGTCCGACAATGGCACCCAATTTACCGGCCAACCGTTTAAACAGTTGCTTGAGGAGTTAGGAATAGCTCACCGTTTCACTCCGCCGTATACGCCTCAAGCTAATCCTGTCGAGCGTACTAACAAGACGCTCAAGACCATGATTGCGCAATTCTGCGAAAATGATCATCGCAAGTGGGATGTCTTTCTGCCGGAATTGGTGTTTGCCATAAACACATCACAACATGACTCTACCGGGTTCACGCCCGCGTACCTGAATTTTGGCCGTGAGTTAGAGCCCCCAAAGGCTCTGTATCGTTTTGCTAGGCCGGAAACCGACCGTATCGAACCGTCCGTGGAGCCCCAGTTCTCCGATATTGAGGAGCATAATAGCCGCTTCAAACAGCTTTGTGATATTTTTGAGCTGGTCCGTCTAGATCTGAGTCGGGCGTTCACCACTCAGAGCCGCCACTACAATCTCCGGCGACGCGAGTGGAGATGTCACCTGGGAGATCAAGTTTTCCGCAGGGAAAATCCTCTGTCCTCCGCTGTCCGAGGTTTTGCCTCGAAACTAGCGCCTAAATACTCAGGGCCGTATACCGTTGTCAAAGTTGTTTCTCCCGTGGTCTATGATCTTAAAGATCGTACCGGCAAAGTTCTTCGACATATCCACATAAAGGACCTTAAGACCTTAAGTCGGCGTATGTCGAGGAAGTCGATCGTAGGACAAGTCAATCTTAGCCGCAAGAAGACCGTCCTGCCACCGCCCAGGGTGTGCCGCCTGGGTTCCGAAGGAGCGAGCCGTCGTTGTGACCGTTGTTTCAGTGTAGTGTTGCGTTCTGTGCACCCGTGCCAGGGGCCGAGTGATAGTCGTAAGAAGTTTTCTTTTTCTTTCAAGTTTTAATTTTAGAGTCTGGTGCAGAGATAAGGTTTAGTATATTATTTTGTAACCGGGGAGGTCAATCATTGAAGTTGCAGATGTCATACGAGGTGAAGGATCGTCAAACAATGTTATTAATTTATCGAGTATCTTATTATTGTCACGTATAGTATTTCGAATCTCGTGAAGGTCTTTGTATACAAGAAGCGTCCATTTGTCATTTGATATTTTGACTGTACCTGCTTCATGGTAAAATATTCCTATCGTATTATTAATTGGTGATATGTTGAATTGAGCGATGACTTGCGATCTAATTCCGAGGAATCTGGAAAGAAAAACTAATCATAGAATGGTTTCATTCTGTCAAAGTTTATTTTTGAAAGTGAATTAGTATCTAAATTTCTAACTTTAGCTGATGTTTCATAAACTTCAATAATTTCGAACGGACCATTAAATTTATTATGGGACTTGTCTTTAATTTGAGATTCTTTTACATACACTTTATCACCTACTTTATATTCAGGGACATTTCTGGTTATTAAATTATCGAATCTCACCTTAGCTTTTTCTTTTTGCGCGATTGATCTTGATCTTGCTATTTTGTAATAGTGTTCCATACGATTATTTAGGTCTCGAATGTATTTTGAGATTAGTTCTTTTTGATTGTAAAGTGTTTCAGGAGGTCTAATAGACGTATGTCCGAATAATAATTCGTAAGGACTGAAACCATGAGTTTTATTTTTTGTGTTGTTATAAGAAATTACAGCATATGGAAGAATATTAAAAGCATGTTCATCGGGATGTTCTGTTTTGTGGATATTTATCATTTCATTTAATGTAGCATGAAATCTTTCTAACGAACCGTTAGATTGAGGATGACTAACGCTTGAAAAAGTTAATTTTATTTCAAAAAGACGGCAAAGGTCTCTTAAGAGGACGTTATCAAATTCTCTGCCACGATCACAATGTATTCTTAAAGGAGTTCCATAGTGTTGGAAAAATACTAATAAAGTATTCGCAACATTTGAAGCTTTCTTATCAGATAGAGGATAAGCTTGAGTGAATTTTGTTAATTCATCACGAATGGTCAGTGCGTAATTGCGAGTAGGATATTCAAACAGATCGATGTTAATTCGTTCAAAAGGTGTTTTTGGTGTCTCTGTGACGACTAAAGGTGTACTAAGATTTTTCCTACAAATTTTCACTTTTTGACAAATTTCGCAACTTTTAATTAACCTTTCGACATCCTTGGTTAAACCTGGCCAATTATATTTTTCTTTAATTCGCTTAATAGTTTCATTTATACCTCGATGTAAGTTGTTTTTTCCACTATGGTATTGCTCCAAAATGATTGGAATTTGGTCATCGTCTGGAGTTCTGACAATATTTTGGCATATTTTCAAATGAACATCTTTGTCGGCCAAAATAAAACATAGAATTTCAGTTATAGGTAACTGTAAATTATTTTCTATACAATATGTTTTATTAGGTTCAAATTTTTCACGATCTTTATATAAAGTTAAAAAGAGAATTGGAACTACGGAGTCATTATCGTAAGGTAGTGGTATTATGAAATATTTACGATCTTTGACACTTTTACTAGAAACAATATTAATCGTTTTAGATTGAAAATCGAAATCTTTTTCTAGTATATCGTCAATGATTTTCTCATGCAGTTCTTCGAGTTTATTTCGCCAAAAGAATGTAACGATGTTTTTGTGAGATTTATCTAAAAGTTGTAAATTAGATATTTCTATTTTTGAGTAGTCATTCATAGATGTGGTTTTATATAAATGCGTAAATGTATTGTATTCGTTAGTTATTTCTTCGACATTCATAAAACTGTTGTCTTCAAAAGGTGGATCTTCATTATTAATAGATGGTCCAGCTTCTTCGTTTAAAGCAAAATTTCGAACCTTTGAGTGAAATTTCACACATTCTTGAAAATGATTAACTCTTATTCTTGATAATGCATCAGCGTTGTTATTGATTCTTCCGGGTTTGTATTCGATTTTATAATCATATTCCTCTAACTTTAGACGCCAACGTGCTAAGCGACTTCCGGGGTCTTTAATGGAAAAGAGCCATGTTAAAGGACGATGATCGGTAATGAGAATGAATTTACGACCAAAAAGATATGGACGAAAATGTTTTACTGCCCATACAATTGCGAGGAGTTCTCTTTCAATTGTGGAATATTTTGTTTCAGCACTACATAGAGTTCTTGAGGCGTAAGCAATTGGTAAATCTTTTCCAACAGGACATTGGGATAAAACGGCACCTATCGCAAAGGAGCTTGCGTCTGTTGTAAGCAAAAATGTTTCGTCAAAATTGGGATAAATCAAAATGGGATTTGAAGTTAAAGCTTTTCTCAATGTGTTAAAAGAGTTTACACATTCTTCATCAAAATGGAAAGTAACATCTTTTTGAAGTAATTTAGTTAATGGTTTAGAAATCTTTGCGAAATTAGGGATGAATCGTCGGTAGTAACCGGAAAGACCTAAGAATGATTTTATTTCTTTAGGTGAAGTAGGGACTGGGAATTTTTCAATGCATTTAATTTTGTCTGGATTGGGTTTTACACCATGTTGAGTAATAAGGTGTCCAAGATAAGCTACTTCTTTCCTTAAAAATTCACATTTGTCTGGTTGAATTTTTAAGTTTGCGTTACGTAGACGTTTAAAGACTTCCGTTAATCTGGTAATGTGTTCGTGGATAGTTGGTGAATAGACAATAATGTCATCCATGTAAACTAGACATCGTTCATTTTGAATGCCTAAAAGAATGTTGTCCATGACGCGTTGGAAAGTGGACGGTGCATTCTTGAGTCCGAATGGCATACGAACAAATTCGTAAAGACCATTTTCAACTGAAAAAGCTGTTTTTGAAATGTCTTTAGGATCTACTTCAATCTGGTGAAAACCAGAGGCAAGGTCGAGTGTTGTGAAATATTCACACTTACCTAATTGGTCTAGTAAGGGGGACACGGAAGGAGCCTCCACGCGAGCAGTGTAATTACAAACGACAAACAAAACCATTAGATATAACTACACTGCCGGCGTCCACTGGAAACGTCTCTTCGAGACGGCCAATCCTTCCACCACCGAGTCCTACATTGCAAGGGAAAATGCGAGATAGAGAAAGGTTCTTCTCAGAACCAACTCTGACGATAGCAAGCGTGAATATAGAGGGTTTGACTAACAATAAGCAGGATTTGCTCTCAGAGTTCTGTAGAAGCACCAAGTGCCATGTTATTTGCATACAGGAAACACATAGGGATGCCAACTCACCCCGGCCCAAGATACCAGGAATGAAGCTTGCTATTGAGGTGCCACATATAAATTACGGCAGCGCAATCTTTGTGAAACCTGATCAGAACATAACTTCTGTGAGCTCAACAAACGTGAATAACATAGAGATTCTTACAGTGGAAATTGGACAATGTACCGTAACGTCCGTATACAAGCCGCCCGGTCAGGAGTTCGTCTTTGACGTACCATCCAATTTTGGGAATCGAGAGAACTGTTTCGTTCTGGGTGATTTCAATAGCCATAGCACCGCATGGGGATACGGAGAGACCAACACCGACGGTAGCCTCGTGGAAGAATGGGCAGATGCTAATAACTTTTCTCTCATCCATGACCCAAAACTGCCACCATCATTTCACAGTAAAATTTGGAAACGAGGCACAAATCCAGATATTTGCTTCACTAGCACTAACCTTGAGGCTAGATGCATCAAGATGGTATATAATCCCCTGCCAAAAACACAACATAGACCGGTTGGTCTGAACATCTATGCAGACATAAGATTGCAAACGATCCCTTACAGAAGACGTTTTAACTTCCGAAAGGCAAACTGGTCTGATTTTGCCGGAATTTTGGATGAGGCAGTGGATGGAATAGAACCTGCCCCCGAAAGTTACGAGTGCTTCGTCGGAAAAGTTAAATACGTTTCCAGAAAGGCAATACCAAGAGGATGTCGACAACAATACATCCCAGGTCTAACCACCGAATCGAAAAAACTTCTGGATCAATACACAAATTCGTACGAGAATGACCCTTTTAGCGATCAAACAGTGGAATCAGGTAACCTGCTTCTCAGAGAGCTTAGTCATGCACGACAAGAAAAATGGGTTGAGACAATCGAAAAACTGAATATGACCCATAGTAGTAAGATCGCGTGGAACCTGTTGAAAAAACTTAACGGGGACCCTATGGAATCGAAACAACCCAGTAACGTCACCCCCGATCAGATCGCCCACCAGCTGCTGATAAATGGAAAAACCGATGCAAAGCCTAGAGCATGTAAAATCCACAGAAACCTCGAAGGTGAAGCTCTAACTATTAATGCACCTTTCACAATTAAGGACCTTAATGAGGCCATTCACAGTCTGAAAAATGGGAAGGCGGCAGGGGTGGATGACATGTGCGTGGAGCAGATTAAACATTTTGGAGATAAAACAAAGCGGTGGATCCTACAATTAGTTAATAGGTGCTATTCGACGAAACAAATTCCCAAGTCCTGGAGAAAATCAAAAGTCATCGCACTATTAAAACCTGGCAAAGACCCAAGCCTCGCCAGTAGCTATAGACCTATCTCTCTCCTGTGCCACTTATACAAACTCTATGAACGGCTAATACTCAACAAAATTCAGAACTGTGTGGACCAAAGACTGATTCCACAACAGGGAGGGTTCCGTCCAGGAAGGTCATGCACGGGGCAGGTTCTAGCTTTGACTGAACACATTGAGAGGGGCTTTGAGGAGAGGAATATAACCGGAGTAGTTTTTGTGGACCTATCAGCGGCCTATGACACCGTGAACCAAAGGGCCCTCTTCTCCAAGATATACAATACCACCAAGGATTACGAGTTAACTAGGGTAATCGAATCTTTACTACAAAATAGGAGGTACTATGTAAGCCTAGAAGGCAAGAAGAGCAGATGGCGGACACAAAAAAACGGTCTTCCCCAGGGTAGTGTTCTTTCCCCAATATTGTTTAACATATACACCAATGACCAACCCACACCTGGTGATACTGAGCACTTCCTCTACGCCGATGACTTGGCCATCGCAGCCCAAGGAAAAAACTTTCCGGTTGTTGAAGAGATATTACAAAATGCCCTATTACGGATGTCAGCCTACTATAAAGCAAACTCTCTGAAACCCAATCCGTCGAAAACCCAAGCATGCGCCTTCCACCTGAACACCAAGGCCGCCGGAAGAAAATTACAGATCCAATGGGACGGTTTTACTATAGAACACACACCCCAACCGAAATATCTGGGAGTAACTCTGGACCGATCCCTCACGTACAAGTTCCACTGTCATAAGACCCGACAAAAGGTATCGTCTAGGAACCAGCTCCTCAAGAAATTAACGGGAAGTAAATGGGGAGCTCACCCCTCTGTGATCAGAACAACGGCTGAAGCACTATGTTTCTCCACAGCGGAGTATGCTTGCCCGGTGTGGAATAGGTCTGTGCATGTCAAATCTATCAATGCTGCTGTTAACGAGACATGCAGGCTTATGACTGGATGCATGAGGGCCACCCCGCTGGATGAGCTCTATAAAGCTGCAGGGTGCGAACCACCAACAACCCGACGACTAGCCATCGAACACACCGAAAGATTTAGGCAAACATTTGATAGCCGTCACCCTCTCTATGAAGCACCCGAGCCGGTGAGGCGATTGAAGTCACGTAGAGGCTTCCTGAATACAGTACCGATAGACCCACCAGAAGCCTTCCCCTTAAAACAAGAACCCTCAGCAGGCTCCAGGCTGGACTGGAGGAGCTGGAGATCCCTCAACCGTCTCAGAACCGGAGTTGCCCCTGTAAAGACGAACCTCGCAAAATGGGGAATTATTAACGAACAGGATGTCAGATGCGAATGTGGGGTGACGCAGACTATGGAACATCTCCTGGTTTGCAGGAACTGCCCAAGCTCCTGTTCCCTCGAAGATTTATGGCTTGCTAAAGATAATGCTCTGGACGTAGCCCGATACTGGGCTGACAAATTGTAGTATGGACTCGGACACGAAAAAGTAAGTTCTTATTAAAGTGACGGTAGAACTGTTTGTAACTTAGATTTTTAATAAGATTTATTAAAAATATTTAATTTTCTGATGTGTTAGTTTATATGATTTCCGATTTTGTTTGGTATTTTAGATATTGGCCTTTTTTTAGCTTAGCAAAGGTCCTTTTTTTAAAATAACAGGATTAACCTCTACAAACTTATATGTTGTAATACACCGTTGAAAAGGGAAAAATAAACAGAATTAAATGAACTAAAAATATATAGGGTGTTCCATTTAAAAAAATATAACTTACTGTCATATGTCAGAAACTAAACGTAATAGAAAAAAACTGACTACGCCATTGGATTCTACGTCAAAACTTCTACCGGAAACAGTTTTTCCTTTTTTGATAACTTTAATAGCAAATGAAATACAGAGGATGTTCCAAAATGACCAATTTTCAAAAACCCCCCGTATCTTTGAAACACAAGAAGTTTGCGCAGCCCACTCTTCGCCAGTCATCTCAGCTCAGAAAATGAGATCGGAACACGTATGCTACTTTTTTTCTATCTATTACCGTTTTCTCTGTACCCCGTAAAACCATCGAAAATGCAGCACCCTGTACACTATTGGAATTTTGTATGGAGATAATAGATGTTATAGCGAACACTCTGTGTAAATTTTTAATCACTTTATCTCACTAGAAGTTGCACTAATACGCATCGAAGTAAAATACGACCGTACGCCACAAATTCTACGAGAGACTTTCCCTCAAAACTGTTTTAAAAAATGAAACATGCATAACTCGGTTATTTGAACAAAATATCAAAAAAGTGTATTAAGAGAAGTTGTAGCGAATTAAGTTCGCTACAAGAATGCATCAGGGCACTTTTGCCCTAAAAGGTCATTTATGGGAGATATTCCCTCAAAACTGTTTCAAAAAACGAAACAAGTGAATAACTCGGTTATTTGGAAAAAATATCAAAAAGTGTAATAAGAAGAGTTGTAGCGAATTAAATTCCCAACAACATTGCATCAGGGCCCTTTTGCCCTAAAATGTCATTTGAGGGAGATATTCCCCCAAAACCGTTTTAAAAAATTAAAGTAGTGCAAACTCCGTTATTTGAGTGGCTCTCTTAAAAATGACTTTTTTGACAAATGACAATTTACGTTTTATTTGAACCCTTATTACAAAGATATTCGGGCGGTCAAAATAAAAATTCAAAACTCAAATTTTTTTTTTCCTAATTTTAGTGGGGAGACCACTGTAAAAAATGTGAAGAAAACAGTTTTTGTTTTTTTCAAAGACAAACGGTCGGTTTATGGAAAAAAGTGTATAAATGAGAAAAGTTTCGTTTTGCTGTGGTACATCCATAACAAAAATTTCAATCCTCTAACTTAAGTAGTTTTCGAGATATTTGCAAAGAAATTTCAAAATTTTTAGTCAACGTTGACGCCCTCTAGCGGACAAACGGTGACACTTGGCGCTGCTCGCTCAACGTCACGTGATAGCCCTATTCATTAGCTTTATTCTGTCATATTTATACAGAAATTATTTATTTTGACGTATTTATACAGAATGTTTCAAATAAGCGAGTTATTGGCAATTTTTTGCTAAAGTGTACCGAAATTTTGCTTAAAATGACTGGTTTCCTTGACCTACTATACCGACAACCGCCATATTGGATTTCAACTTGTCAAAGTGGCTAATTTCAGAAAATTTGGTCTGGAAAACACGATTTTTAGGTCCATTTTGTCAAAAGTGGCACCATTTCAAAAATAACCTAAAAAAAATTGGCAGTTTTTCTAATTCTCTGACAGTTTTAAGCTTCTAAAAAGTCTCAGACACTTTTAAAGAGTCTCAGAAGCTACCAGGATGTTCCAGATACTTCTATAAAGTTTCAGAAGCTTCCAGACAGTCTCAGAAAATTTTATATAATCCCAGAAGCTCCTAGAACGACCCAGAAGCTTTCAGAGAGTCACAGAAGCTTCTAAAAATTTCCGAAGGTTCCAGAATATCCTGGAAGCTTCCAGACAGTTTCAGAACCTTCCAGAAAGACTCAGAAGCTTCTATAAGGTCCGAGCAGCTTCGAGAGAGTCTCAGAACCCTCCAAAAAATCATCTCCAAAGTTTCCATATTTTCAGAATGACTTAGAAGCTTCTAGAGAGTCCCAGAACCTCCCAGAAAGTCTCAGAAGCTTCCAAAATATCCTGTAAGTTTCCATAAAGTTTCAGAACTTTCCATAAAGTATCAGTAGCTTCCAGAATGTCCTCGAAGCTTCCATAGAGTCCCAGAACCTTCTAGAAGATCTCAGCAGCTTCCAGGAAGTCCCCGAAGCTTATCGAAAGTTCCAAAATTGAAACATAGCTTAAATATCTTTGAATTAATTGTACAAATATGACGTAAAAAGTCATTTGTCAAAAATGTTACTTTTTAAGGGTGCCATGCCCGGAAATCTGTCAAAATATTACAAAAATTTCATATTTAAGGTTATTTTCGAAACAGTGCCACTTATGGCAAAACGGACACGAAATTCGTATTTTCCAGATTGAAATTAATCAAAATGACCACTTTGACAGGCTGAAATCCAATATGGCGGTTGTTGGTATAGTAGGTCAAGAAAACCAGTCATTTTAAGTACAAATTCGGTGCATTTTTGCAGAAAATCGCAAATAACTCGCTTGTTTGAAACCTTCTGTATAAATTTTCTGTAAAAATTTGAAGCGTACCTCGTATACTACTCTAAATTTTTTTATGGAATTTGACGCCCTCTAGCGGCCAAACGGTGCAACATAGCGCAGCCCGCTCAACGTCACGTGGTAACCCTATTCATTAGCTTTATTTTGTCATATGACGTATTTATACAGAATGTTTCAAATAAGCGAGTTATTGGCAATTTTTTGCTAACGTGTACCGAAATTTTGCTTAAAATGACTGGTTCTCCTGACCTACTATACCGACAATCGCCATATTGGATTTCAATCTGTCAAAGTGGTCATCTTGACTAATTTCGGTGCGGAAAACACGATTTTAAGCTCCGTTTTGTCAAAAGTGGCATCGTTTCGAAAATAACCTAAAAAATGTGTAATTTTTTTTTTTTGTGAAATCCGTTATCAAATCAAAAATTCACCCCGTCCAAACTGATAGACGTAGAAAGAAAAAAAGTTTAGTGTTTTTAAAGGAAAGTGTACTTAACTACTTTACAAAGTTTCAACCGGATCGGTTCATCAGGGACGCGGCAGTGCCATTTTGAATGTTTTCCCACTATAATTAGGAAATGCAATGAAAACTCCTTTGTTTGATCACTTTGTTAACTTTGCGGATTTTTTTTTGAGTACGTCCCTGTGTTTTAAGGGTAATTTACTGCAAGTGGCTTACCCTTAAATTTTTACTAAATTTTTGGCTTTTACAGTACGCCCTAACCTTAGATTATAAGAAGCATGTACAAGATTTCCGCATTGTAAAGGTTGTTGTAGAAGGTTTCCTCAATACAATTTTTGCCGATTATTTCCTCTGATATTACTGAAAAACCCGTTAACCTCACTTTTTAAAAGGAAAAAGGAAATCTTTCTCGAGAAAAAAAATAAATAAAAATATCTCAAAAACTGTTTACCACAGGAAGAAAACTACTTAAACTGTACTAATTGTGTATGGTGGCTCCCTCACTGCGGCAACGTAGCAACTAAATTAACCTTAATCAATAACGAGGTGGCAACACTGCGATCAATACAACATGGATTGGTTTGCTTGGCCGCCAGTTTCCTAGAGAGCGCCACCAGTATGCTTTTCTTTTTGCCCACACACTTACTCTGTTGGAACTTCCCTCTCATTAGTGCAACGGTAGAAATCTTGAAAAGCTGGTGAACTAGATATTGTGTTTTTACATGTTTTTTAGGGAGAACTTTGATGAGTATTCCAGAAATAAGCTTAAAACAGTCATTTTCTCACTCTAAGTGGACTTAACAGGTGATTTTGCTCTTGACTGTTGAGATTGAGTTTCTGGCAGATGAAACTTTGACACCTCTTTTCTCTCTGACTTTACCTGATTTTGTATAGTTTTTTTATGCCATTAGATAGTAAATTTAATGAGGATTCCAAAAATGTACTTAAAACAGTCATTATCTTACTGAAAGTGGGCTTTACAAGCGGTTTTGTCCCTGGCTGTCCATTCAAACTGTGTTTCTGGCAGTTAAAATTTTGACACAACTTTTCTCCTTGATATTACCTGATTTTGTAATGTTTTTTATGTCATTAGATAGGAAATTTCATAAGGATTCCAAAAATGTAATTAAAACAGTCATTATCTTACTGAAAGTGGGCTTTGCAGGCGGTTTTGCCAATGGCTGTCCTTTCAAACTGTGTTTCTGGCAGTTAAAATTTTGACACCACATTCTTCCCTCAATTTACCTGATTTTGTAGTGTTTTTTATGTCATTAGATTGGAAATTTAATGAGAGTTTCAAAAATGTACTTAAAACAGTCATTATTTTACTGAAAGTGGGCTTTACAGGCGGTTTTGTCCATGACTGTCCTTTCAAATTGTGTTTCTGGCAGTTAAAATTTTAACACAACTTTTCTCCTTGATTTTACCTGATTTTGTAATGTTTTTTTATGTCATTAAATAGGAAATTTAATTAGGATTCCAAAAATGTGCTTAAAACAGTAATTTTCTTACTCCAAGTGGGCTTGACAGGCGATATTGTCCCTGACTGTCCTTTTAAACTGTGTTTCTTACAGTTCAAAGTTTCACACCACTTTTCTACCTGACGTTACACGATTTTGTAATGTTTTTTTATGTCATTAAATAGGTAATTTAATGAGGATTCCAAAAATGTACTTCAAATAGTTATTATCTTACTGTAAGTGGGCTTTACAGGCGGTTTTGTCCCTGACTGTCCTTTCAAATTGTGTTTCCGGCAGTTAAAACTTTGACACAACTTTTTTCCCTGAATTTACACGATTTTGTAGTTTTTTAGAGTCCGGATTTCTACAAATTTTACTTTTTGAAAATAATAAAAACAACCAACCTTTGACAGCTAATGTGAACGATTTATGCAAAAAAACGTCATTTGACAGATTTTGTTAATGCTTTTTCTGCTTTTTTCTTCTTTTTGTGCTTATTTTAGTTTTTTGTGCTATTTTTGTATGGTTTAACTAGTTTTTTACAAAACGAGATTTACAAGTTTTTGAAAACAAACTAAACTAATAACTGCTTTGACAAAAAATTGCTATAATGAGATATTGAAGGCTTCTGAACGACAAAAAAATGTTGCAAATTGTATAAGTATCAATTTACAAATTTAAACTGACCAAACAATTTCCAAATACTCCTGAAGAGGTTTAAAAAAATTTAAAAACATTCCAAAACACTATAAAACCTCTAAAATGCCTTGCAAAGCTTACAAAGCAGCCTAGAAGCTTCTAAATGCTTTTCAATTTATCTAGAAACTCTCAAAAGCTTCCGTATGCTTCTAAAGCAGTTTAACATCCTCCAAAAGTTTCTAAAACCGTCTACAAGATTTGAAATGTCTTAAAGGCAGGCCAGAACCTTCAAGGCTCTTTAAACTGCCCAAACACCTTCCAAATGCTTCTAAAGTTGTCTAAAATGGTTTTATAACACTACAGAAACTCCAAAATATGTCTAAAACCTTCCAAAACAATCTAGAAGCTTCCAAAAAATTTCAAGGCAGTCTAAAAGCTTCTATTTGCTTCTGAAGCAGTTTCAAAGCTTTCAAAAGTTCGAAATTCACATAAAACAAGTCCAAAACCATCCTTGCTCGCAAAGTAGTCTAAAAAGATTTCAAAACACTACAGAAACTCTAAAATGCTTCTAACGCAGTCGGAAGTCTTTCAGAACTGTCTAGAAGCTTTCAAAATCATTTAGAACAGTCCCAGAAGATATGTGCAGATATGCAGTTTGGAAGCTTCCAAAAAATTTTGTGAACCGTGTAAGAGATTCCAAATGCCTTGTCGTATAAAAACTGGGGTTCATCAAATTTTCAACATTTTAATCTTTGAATTAATTTAATTAATGAATTATTCTTCCCTGTCGCTGTAAAGCCCACTTGCAGTAAGAAAATGACTGTTTTGAGCACATTTTTGAAATCCTCATTAAATTTCCTATCTAATGGCATAAAAAACATTACAAAATCAGGTAATATCAAGGAGAAAAGTTGTGTCAAAATTTTAACTGCCAGAAACACAGTTTGAATGGACAGCCAGGGACAAAACCGCCTGTAAAGCCCACTTTCAGTAAGATAATGATTGTTTTAAGTACATTTTTAGAATCCTCATTAAATTTCCTATCTAATGGCATAATAAAACTATACAAAATCAGTTAAAGTCAGGGAGAAAAGAGGTGTCAAAGTTTCATCTGCCAGAAACTCAATCTCAACAGTCAAGAGCAAAATCGCCTGTTAAGTCCACTTAGAGTGAGAAAATGACTGTTTTAAGCTTATTTCTGGAATACTCATCAAATTTCTCATCTAATGATGCAAAATGCAATATCTAGTTCACCAGCTTTTCAAGATTTCTACAGTTGCACTAATGGGAGGGAAGTTCCAACAGAGTAAAGGCAGGGACACATTGTTCTGACGCGACACCACGCTACGCCACTCGACGTGATGCGTCAGATAAACTGTGTGTGCACATACGAGTTCATACCACGCTAAGCTACATTATCAAAAATCAAGGAGCAGTTCCTCTGATGAGTGGGATCAAGAAATAGAAGCAGTGGCACGTTTATTAGTATTAGAAGAAAGAAAAAGACGAAAACATTGGATACATCCAATAAACTTGACACGTTATTTTCATGGAGAATATCACACGTTAATAGAGCTTCTCGAAATGAATGATAATAGAGACCGATTTCATGTGACGAAAATCAGACAAGTTGGGATTTGTATCACGTTGCGGGGCGTCGCGTGGCGTGGGGTAGTATCGCGTCAGAACTGTATGCACACGTACAGGGTGATTGATTCAATTTTGACCACCCCCTTAACTTTCTTAATTTTGATTTTAGTAAAAACCTTTAAATACAAAACTAGAAGATATTTAGGTCTACTTTATTTTTAGATAAACAGTTATTCTACAGGGTGTCCCAAATTTGAGTAACAAACCAAACTTATGTTTTTTTAAATACAATGACCAACTTTTTAATCGATATTTTAATTCAACGTCTAATTCTAGGCCTAATTGATGTAAAATGTCTGTATCGATATTCAAATGTTTCCGCAGCAGCGTCCTTGATTGATTGAATTTTAACCACCCCCTTAACTTCCGTATTTTTGATTTTAGTAAAAAAACTAGTTGTAGCAACAGTTATAGATATTTGGGTCTACTTTTACTCTTAGATAAACAGTTATTATACAGGCTGCCCCAAATTTGAGTAACTAAATTAACCCTTAATCACATAGTCGAGGAAACATTGTTAAAGTAACAGATGCTGCGGAAACAGTTGAATATCGATACAGACATTTTACATCAATTAGGCCTAGAATTTGACGTAGAATTCAAATATCGGATAAAAAGTTGGTCATCGTATTTAAAAAAACATAAGTTTGGTTCGTCACTAAAATTTGGGACACCCTGTATAATAACTGTTGATCTAAAAATAAAGTAGATCTAAATATCTACTAGTTTTGTATTTAACGTTTTTTGCTAAAAGCAAAATTAAGAAAGTTAAGGGGGTGGTCAAAATTCAATCAATCACCCTGTATATTCTTCTGGCATAACAAAAGAAAAATGATCACAACTCGGTTGTTTTTGGGCTTTCAGCATGCTGCAAGCACTCACTGTGATCCTTTTTAACTCCTCTAGTTAATGATCACAAAAATTGTAAACGCAGTTGCCAAATTTCCCAAGAAAATTCAAAATATAGCCTCCATGTCCATTCTTTTGGCATAACAAGAGAAAATGGTCACAACTCGGTTGTTTTTGGGCTTACAGCCTGCTGCAATCACTCACTGTGATCCTTTTTAACTCCCCTACTTAATGATTACAAAAAAATGAAAGCGCAGTGGCCAATTTCCCTAGAAAATTCAAAAATATAGTCTCCATGTCCATTCTTTGGCATAACAAGAGAAAATGGTCACAACTCGGTTACTTTTCGGCTTTCAGAATGCTGCAAGCACTCGTTGTGATCCTTTTTAACTCCTCTAGTTAATGATCACAAAAACTGAAAGCGCAGTTGCCAAATTTCATTAGAAAATTCAAAAATATAGTCTCCATGTACATTCTTCTGGCATAACAAGAGAAAATAGTCACAACTCGGTTAGTTTTGGGCTTTCAGAATGTGGCAAGCACTCACTGTGATCCTTTTTAACTCCTCTATTTAATGATCACAAAAAACTGAAAGCGCAGTTGCCAAATTTCCCTAGAAAATTCAAAAATATAATCTCTATGTCCATTCTTTTGGTATAACAAGAGAAAAAATGGTCACAACTCGGTTGTTTTTGGGCTTTCAGAATTCTGCAAGCACTAACTGTGATCCTTTTTAACTCCCCTATTTAATAATCACAAAAAAATTAAGGCGCAGTTGCCAAATTTCATTAAAAAATTCAAAATACAGTCTCTATGTCCAATCTTTTAGCATAACAAGAGAAAATGATCACAACTCGGTTAGTTTTGAGCTTTCAGCGTCCTCTGTTTTAATAAAATAAAGAAAGCGCAGTTGCCAAATGTATCAAAAAGTTGCTAAAAAAACGCCTTCATATGCTTTAAGAGTGTCTTGAACACTTTTCACTCTCCTTTACTGCCTTAAAGCCATTTTATTGTTGTTGTGAAAGTGACTTTTCTGCACTACTTCAAATTTGTGTCTGTTTCACCCTGGAAACTGTTGAAAATAGTGCATAAATTGAAAATATTCTAAAGTCTTCCAGAAACTGCAGTTTTACTAGAAATTTAGTCTTGAAGCTTTGTTATCTACTGAATTTTCAATTTTTTGAACTTTTTCCGAAAATCATCTTATGTAGTTCCAATGGTTCGCTCTTCCTACCTAACCTAACCTAGTACGTTGGAATCCTCAATAAATTTCCTATCTAAAGACATAAGAAAAATACTAAAAAATCAAGTACTGTCAGGGATAAAAGTAGTGTGAAAATTTGAACTGCCAAAAAGACAGTTTTCAAGGACAGTCAGGGTGAAAATTGCTTGTAAAACCCACTTGGAGTACGAAAATAACTGTTTGAAGCACATTTTTGGAATCCTCATGAAATTTCTTTTCTAACGACATAAAAAAATACTAAAAAATCAAGTACAGTCAATAAGAAAAGTGGTGTAAAAAGTTGAACTGCCAAAAAGACAATTTTCAAGGACAGTCAGGGTTAAAATCGCTAGTAAAACCCACTTGTACTACGAAAATAACTGTTTTAAGCACATTTTTCGAATCGTCATTAAATTTCCTATCTAACGACATAAAAAAAATACTAAAAAATCAAGTACAGTCAGGAAGAAAGTTGGTGTAAAAAGTTGAACTGCCAAAAAGACAGTCAAGGCGAAAATAGCCTGTAAAACCCACTTGTAGTACAAAAATGACTATTTTAAGCACATTTTTGGAATCCTCATTAAATTTCCTATCCAATGACATAAAAAAATACGACAAAATCAAGTACAGTTAGGAAAAATAGTAATGTGAAATTTGAAACTGCCAAAATGACAATTTTCAACGACAGTCAGGGACAAAATCGCTTGTAAAACCCACTTGGAGTACGAAAATAACTGTTTCAAGCACATTTTTGGAATCCTCGTTAAATTTCCTATCCAATGACATAAAAAAATACTACAAAATCAAGTACAGTCAGGGAGAAAAATGGTGTAAAAATTTGAACTGTCAAAAAGACAGTTTTCAAAGACAGTCAGGGTCAAGATCGCCTTTAAATCCCACTTGGAGTACGAAAATAAGTGTTTTAAGCACATTTTTGGAATCCTCGTTAAATTTCCTGTCCAATGACATAAAAAACATTACAAAATCAAGTACAGTTAGAGAAAAAAGTATTATCAAATTTGAAACTGCCAAAATGACAGTTATCAAGGAGAGTCAGGGTGAAAATCGCTTGTCAAACCAACTTGGAGTACGAAAATGACTGTTTTAAGCACATTTTTGGAATCCTCATTAAATTTCCTATCTAATGACATAAAAAAAACACTAAAAAATCAAGTACAGTCAAGGAGAAAAGTAGTGTGAAATTTGAAACTGCCAAAATGACAGTTTTCAAAGACAGTCAGGGTCAAAATCGCCTGTAAAACCCACTTGGAGTACGAAAATTACTGTTTTAAGCACATTTTTGGAATCCTTATTAAATTTCCTATCCAATAACCAGAAAAAAACAGTACAAAATATGGTACAGTCATAGACGGAGAGGCAACGCTTAGAAAAATTAAAATCATGAAAATTATGTTCAATATCATAAAATTTCACTTTAAAACTGAAAATTGACTTCAAAATCGTGACAATTAAGTTGAAAATCAAAAAATTGACATCAAAATTAACGAAACTCTACTTAAAACCCAAATTTTTACGTCAAATCCACTTGTATTGTCTGAGAGACATAAAATTGACTTCAAAATCATGGAAATTGACTGGAAACCTATCAATTGACTTCAGAATATTGTATAGTGCATTAGAAACATCAAAAGTTTTTGAACAGATGAGGAGGAAGTGTTACTTAAATTTGACGCCCTCTAGCGGCGTTACGCTTGAACACGATTTTGACGTGTAGCCCCATTTTCGGAAAGCTTACATTACGAGCTAATTACCAGTTTTTTGCTCCACTCTGTATCTTTTTAAGTGACCGAGTTATTAACGGTTGAAACAAGCAGTGTCCCAACTTTTCTGGGGAGGGGCTCAAAAAGTTTAGGCCCCGTTTACACGAAAACGGTTGGTCCTACAAAAAAATGTTATAGATGATAAAAGTTTGCTTTTAGGGAGTTCTACAAGCAGTGAAAATTTCATTAAAATCAGATGCGTGACAGGGCAGAAATCAATTGAAATTTGATTGGCAGCAGACGGAATACTAAAAGCACATATTTTCTGAGCACTACATTCTAACATTTTTATTGGATTTTTTTGAAAAATTAGTCAATTAACAGTCGCTTAAGCTAACACAATCTCCGGTACTGTTCCTGACGTAGCCCGGTATACAAAAACATCCTTCTACGCATACTTGAATACAGAGTTGTGCCTGGAAAGTGCACGTGTCTTGGCAAGCTGATCCACACGCGCTGTATTCTTCATTTAGTCTGCTACAAACTAAAAAAAAATACGAATCTTCAGTTCTGAGAGTATCTGAAAAGTTCTGAGACATTCTGGAGAGTTCTGGGATTTTCTGGAAGCTTCTGAAACATTGTAAAAGTCCTTAAAACTTTATGAAAACCTCTGAGAGTTTCTGGAAGGTTCTTATATATTCTGGAAGCTTCTGAGACATTGTGGAAGTCCGTGAGATTATGAAAGCCTCTGAGAGTATCTGAAAAGTTCTGGGACATTCCGGAGGGTTCTGGGAATTTCTGGAAGCTTCTGAGACATTTCAGATATCCCTGGGACTTTTTGGAAGCCTCTGAAAGCTTCTGAGATTTTCTAGGACCTTCTGAGACTTCAAGGAGAGTTCTGGGATTTTCTGGAAACTTCTGAGACATTGTGAAAGTTACTGAAACTTTATGAAAATTTCTGAGAGTTTCTGGAAGGTTCTGATATATTCTGGAAGCTTCTGAGACATTGTGAAAGCCTCTGGGTGTGAAGTGGGTTTTACAGGCGGTTTTGTCCTTAACTGACCTTTCAAACTGTGTTTCTGGCAGTTAAAATTTTGATAACTTTTCTCTTTGATTTTACCTGATATTTTAACGTTTTTTCATGTCATTAGATAGGAAATTTAATGAGGATTCCAAAAATGGGCTCAAAAGAGTCATTTTGTTACTTTAAGTGGGTCTGACAGGCGGTTTAGTCCCTGACTGTCTTTTCAAACTGTGTTTCTGGCAGTTAAAATTTTGACACAACTTTTCTCCTTGATTTTATCTGATTTTGAAATGTTTTTTTATGTCATTAGATAGTAAATTTAATGAGGATTCCAAAACTGTACTTAAAGCAGTCATTATCTTACTGAAAGTGGGCTTTACAGGCGGTTTTGTCCCTGACTGACCTTTCAAACTTTGTTTCTGGCAGTTCAAAGTTTTACACCACTTTTCTACCTGACTTTACATGATTTTGAAATGTTTTTTTCTGTCATTAGATAGTAAATTTAATAAGGATTCCAAAAATGTGCTTAAAACTGTCATTTTTTAATAGTTTTATGAAATTTAATGCGCTAATTAAAGCTCTATTCCGATTGAAGATGTTTTAAAAAATATTTATTTTCGAAATAAGGCACTTATAACTAATGAGCAATACTTAAACAGCAACAAACGGTTAGCTTGGCTTTGACATAAGTAATGATAATAGTACGAACGCAACAAATGGTTTTAAAGAACTATTCTGCTTACTGCAGCAGTTTTCTAGCTTACTCTAGTGTAGTACGTGGGTTTAGGGACATTTCTCCTCCACCCTTAGATTTTTCAACGTCCTCGTTGAGAAGTTTTTGTAACGTTTTAATAGGAATATACTTCAAGTATTTTTGTTTTTTCCATTGATAGATTACGATACCTATAATACAAATAATCAATATGAATACAATAATAAAAATACTAGTTGTTATAATGTTTGATTGTGACTGTGCAAAGTCTTCAAATTTGATAGGTTCTAAGAGATCTTCTTCAATTAGGCCTGGATCATTTAAATGTTTTACTTTAAAATTCAACGTATAGTTTGTTATTTCAAAATTCAAAGATTCGACTAACGTTGCCGTTATATTATTACTAGCCAAGGCATATCGATATTGATTAAAAATTACATCACATTGACTTCCGACAATATTACAGCCCTTTAGGTGTTTTTTCTCAAATTTGAAACAGTTTTCATAGATTACTTCACTTGATTTAGTACATATTAATAATGCCTTATGATAAGTTAAAGAATGTACCTTATAGTTATTTGCTATGTTTGCGTAATAACAATTCTTCCTTAAAATACAACTATTTTCTAAGGGTTCCGCACAAATCCACTTCGCGTTGATTTCCTCGCACTTTTTGAACCATAACTCGCCACAATAAAACTTACTAGGACTTACAAGGATTTTAGATTGATTATTTGGGATTGGGTAGACGAATTTTAAGTCACAAAAACTTTGTTCGAACACCGGTATTTTAATCGCTAGAATGACCATATCATTAAGTATTAAAGCTCCAGTTTTACAAATTAATGTTAACTCAGTCATGTGACTTATTGACCATAGGACTTTCTTTGGGTAGTGATATAGCAAGTATTGCCAGATTTCACTAATTTCTAATGGAGAAAGAATTTCTAGGTCTAATGTCTCCAGATGAGCAAAAGAAAGCACTCTTATAAGTTTTTCCAATAAGTCATTTACGTGATGAATTTGTATGTATAAATCTTGTATTGACAGCGTGAGCATCAATTGATTATTGATTTGCAATATTTGTTTTTGAATCATATCAGAATTATCATTAATGCTTTTCAAAGTGTCTCTGAATTTTGACATTACATGGCCAGCAATTGAGCTGAGTTCATTGATTTTATGCATTGAATTCAGCTGATTTCTTTTAAGAACCTCAAAATTTTGAGTTATAGTTTGCAAATCGTTATCGTCTAGATTTCCGGTAACAAACTTAATACCTGCTCCAAGAAAATTGAATAATCCTCGTTTAGTGCGGGTTTCCTTATGTAACTTTAATTTGTCATATGTGTCAAAGGTTCTATTGAGCAGTTTACATGTGTGCAAATATAGTGTTTCAATGGTGTTATTTGTATGTTCGTCCACTAGAGGCTTAATAATTATTATGTTAGTAAGAAGCTGTGATAAAATATTTCCTATATTAGTAATATTAAAAGGGATATAAGTTGTATGATAATGATTAATTATTTGCGTACGAGCAATATCTTCTTCATAGAATCCGTTGTTTGCCAGTTCATGTATTTGAAGGGCCTGGACCGGAAGAGTCAGAATCAGGAGGATCGGGATCAATATCCTGTGGAACAACAGATTTTTTCCTAAGTCTCTTGATTTTTCTAACGTGAGTATTAATAGTTTTCTTTTTCGATTGCCCAGAAATTTTGTTTCCTGACGCATGAGTTACGTTTGTAGGAATATACTGGGGATTCATTTTATTTCGTAAGGGGTTTTTTCGATAAACAGTGTCACCAGTTTGAATTACAGGGGGTTGTTCGACATTTTTATTTTGTTTCTGTGTATTTTCAGATTGTTTCTTGTATGTAGTTTTATATACATGCTCATGGAACGGTAAAACTTCCTGTTTTCGTTTTTCATTGTATTGTTCGTAAAGGGTTAAATCAGGATCGAACTCTGGTTCATTTATGTACGGACCATATAGGAGGGAAAACGGTGAATGACCAGTAGTCGAATGAATACTTTGGTTATAAATAAGAACCGCAGAAATCATTAAATTTTGGGGAGTCTCATCAGGATTCTTAATTTTCATGACACGTAACTTTTCTAATAGCGTGGAGTGTAGTCTCTCTACTGGGCTATTTGACGAGGAATTTCCAGGAGTTGTATAATGTACTTCGATATTAAAAAGTTGACAAAACTCTTGAAAAACATGATTTTGAAATTCTTTTCCTCTATCAGCAACAATTCTTTGTGGAGTGTTGTGATGTGAAAAGTAGTGTCGTAATTTACTTAAGACAGTGATAGAATTTTTATCTTGATTAAAATATGCTTGTGCGTATTTTGAAAATGAATCGATAATAGTTAAAAACTGACAATTAGAAAATTGGAATATATCGATATGTAATGTCTTAAAGGGTCTTTCAGCTAGTAAGGGTCCTTCGTAGGCAATTCTGTAAGGGTGACGTTCATACTTACTTTGCAAACAGATTTCACATCGATTTATGTAGGTAGTGATTTGATCTCGTAATTTCGGCCAATAGTACTTTTGTTTTAAATGGTTATAAGTTTCGTTTATTCCATTATGATTTTTCTGATGGTAAGAACTAATGAGATCAGCTTGATCTTCTGTATTGGTCACATCTATTAGGTTAATGTTTGAGAATACAAGTTTGGCTGTTGTGTTTAAATTTGCAGCAACTAATCGCTGAAATTCTAGTTTTAATTCAGGCTCTTTTATACAAATTGTAAACACTACATCAGGCTTAATTATTTCTTTAAAAATTTTAGAAATTTGTTCTTGACTATTTTCTTTCTTAATCTGAACTAAATGGTGATTTTTGTTAAATCGTTTGGAAAAAGTATGTTTGAATTCATCTCCATATCTGATAATCAATCGATTGGAGGCGTAATTCACTGGTAATTCAGAAATAGGTAGACCTTTAGCATCAGGGTCATTGTTAGAGTGAACTGTGGTGTCAGAAATATTATCTGGGTTAATGTTTACTGGCGTATTCTTATCGCTACTAAGATAACGCTGATTAACACAGTAGTCCGCTAGATCAAATTCCTGCAGGTTTGCAACTGTATCGTCAGCATTTGCGATATGAGATTGCGTTTCTGTATTATCGTTTTGTTTTTTCGTTTCACTGACATTGAGGTCAATTCTAGATAACGCATCAGCAACTACGTTTTCTTTTCCTTTTTTATATTTTATTTCAAAATTAAACTCCTCTAATTTTAATTTCCATCTTACTAAACGTGAGTTTGGTTCCTTGATTTTTGATAACCATACAAGTGGATTATGATCAGTTTCGATAATAAATTTGGTTCCATAAAGATAACATCTAAAATGTTTTGTGGAATCTAAAATAGACAATAATTCTTTCTCGATAGTTGAGTAGTTCTTTTCTGCAGAGTTTAAAGTTCTCGAGTAAAATGCGATAGGATGATCATTTTGAGATAAGACCGATCCAATTGCAATATTTGAAGCATCTGTTGTTAATTTAAATGGTTTCGTAAAATCGGGATATTGAAGTATTGGAGAGTTTGTTATTAATTCCTTGCATTTTTGAAAAGCTTCACAATATTCTTGGTTTCCAATGTTTTTCTCACATCCTTTTCTTAAACATTTAGTTAAAGGAAAAGTTATTTTAGAAAAATTACGAATAAAGCGTCTGTAATATCCTACTAAACCTAGAAAGGCTTTTATTTCCTTTTGGGTTTTAGGTATGGGATATCTTTGAATAGCTTCAATCTTTTGCGGATTTGGTTTAATACCGTCAGGTGTAATTATATGACCTAAAAATGATACTTCTTTGTTTAAAAACTCTGATTTATCTAATTGTATTTTTAAGTTTACTTCTCTCAATTTTTTAAATATGATTCTAATGTGGTCTAGATGTTCTGGCAGTGATTTTGAAAATATCACTACATCGTCCATATAGACAAAACAAAACTTATACAAGTAGTCCCTTAATATTTCGTCCATCATACGTTGAAATGTAGCAGGCGCGTTTTTTAGACCAAAGGGCATACGCAAATACTCAAAGTGTCCATTGTTTACTGAAAATGCGGTTTTTTCGATGGATGAAGAATCCATTTCTATTTGATGGAAACCTTGGGCTAAATCGAGTGTTGTAAAATACATACACTTTCCTAAATTGTCCAAGATTTCTTCGATTCTTGGTAAAGGGTATTTTTCTTCAATGGTCACATCATTCAATTTTCGATAGTCAATAACCATGCGAAATTTTGGTTTACCAGAAGCGTCTGCTTTTTTTGGTACTATCCAAACAGGTGCTGAATAAGGAGAAATGGATGGTCTAATTATTTTATTGTCCAATAACTTTTGAATTTGAAGTTTTATCTCTTTATTCATGTTTGGAGGGTGCCTAAACGATTTTACGTAGACTGGCCTATCATCACTAGTCCGAATAAAATGTTTAGTTTGACTGGTAAAAGTTAAGTCACTGTTCTCACGATACATTATGTCTTTGAATTCATGACAGATTGGGAGGATTTTTGATCTTTCAAATGGTGTTAAGTGATCTAATCGAAGTTGAAGTTCAGGGTTAAATTGGGTTTCTTTGTTAAAAGGTGGATCAATTAATTCGAATTGATCTTGAGGTATTACTTTAATTCTTTGATGAAAATTTATTTGTAACTCAGGTTTCGGATTGGGAATTTTACAAAGTCCATTTTTTACTTGAACTAATGAGTCTGGGATGACATGTTCTTGTATCTTAAATGATGGTAAAATAGCCGTACCTTGTTCAAAGTTTACAGGTATTATTAAAAAATTATTATTTTCATTCTGGATAGGTTTAGTTAAAGGCTTGTTGTAAGCAAGAGAAAATGGTATTATGATGTCTTCTAAAGTTAAGGTTTTTTCCTCATAATTCAACAAAGCGTTCAACATTCTCAAATCTTTTGTACCGATAAGAGCATCAAAATTGTCATGCCAATTTAGCACACGCATTTTGAAAGAGTACTGAATGCCAAGTTCTTCTAGTAATTTTAGACTGAGATTTTTGTCTTCTTTGTAATTTTGCTTACAGGCAATTACTTCAAATGGCTCAATAAACACATTATTTGGAAAAAGTTTTGCAATTTTGGGTGAAATAATAGAGTCAGAGGCTCCAGAATCTATTAAAATCGTAACTTGTTTATTTGGAAGGTAAAAGTAGGGTAATTCAATTGTTTGTGCAACATTATTTAAGTTAATTCCTTGTCGGAGGCTACATCCTGAAAATTTTCTGGTTCTTGAAAATTTTGATTTTGACAATCAATTATTTCTTCAAATTCTGTGTTAGGATCTTGAATATACTCGTCATTCGGCATTTGAGGGTAGTTATCAAAACAACAATTATTAGGCGTATTATTGTCATAATAAACTTGGTCTTCAAATTGAGGATTTGCTTCAAGATTAGTTAACTCTTGTGATATGAAATTTCTTTGTCCCGAAGGTTGGAAATTATTATATCTTTGAGGTTGTCTTTGTTGGAATAATCGGGATGGTCCTGCTGTGGATGTTGACATAGGAGTAGGTGTATCAAATTTTGGTTTGAATTGGGGTTGTCTCCCAAATACTTGTGAATTAGTCGGGTAGTGTCTATTAACATTGGGTCTTGATTGAATGTTAATTGGTTGACTAGGAAATTGTTTTGGTTGTGTAAACTGATTTCCTGGTGTAAATGGATTGAATAGGGGTTTGTGTACTGGTCGTGTATGTCTATTTTGTGTATTGGTGTTAAATTGTTGGTTTTGATTTTGTTGATGGCGTTGATGGTGTACAGTATTAATTTGTGTAAAATTAACTTGAGATTCAATCATGTTGTAATTAATTACATGTTGAAAAGCAGCATCTAACGAGTTAGGCCTTTGAATCATAAGCATTGTCTTTAATGTTTGCGGTGAATTTGCTGTAAGAATAAGAACTGCAGTATTTTCTACTTGTGAAAGTAGGGTTAATTTAGAAGCTTGATCTAAAACTTCACACTGAATTTTGGCTATAATTCTCTGTACAAAGGTCTTAATTCTTTCTACAAATTGCAACAATGATTCATATTTATTGATTTTAATATATTGGAGTTCTTGCAATAAAATTTGATATGTTACAGGATCTCCAAACTTTTGACGTAGACCAGTTTTAATGGCATTCCAATTATTTAAATCAGGACGTGAAAGGCAAAAATTCCTTGCATCCTCAACCAACTTAGACTTAATTGCGGCTGTCACTAACTGTTTCTGTTCATTTGTCCCATTATAATAAGTAGCAAAAAATTCATCTACTGACAAAATGAAACTTTCTAAATGCTCTTGTTTCCCAGAGAAGGTAGGTAAGAGAGTAGTGTGGAAACGAATATTTTCCATTTTTATCTTATTACTATTACTTTGTAAAGGTGCACTTAAAGTATTTATGTTTAAATTATCAATTAATTCAACGAGTTCTTCTTGCTCGTGTGTAACAACTTTATCTAAATTACACTCTTCGTCGAGTTGATCAGTTTCACTATCTGAACTTTCAGAATCAAAAATTTGTCCTAACCTTAAGGAAGCCCTATGTTCAAATAAAACCTTTTTCAACCTATTAGACATGTAACAAAAATGGTCATTTCAACGACTTACACAATCGTAGAACCCATGGGAACCGCTTTGTCACTATCTGGTGGAAAATCCCTGTATCTCCAGCACTGACATGCAGAGGCGTGCGATGATTCTCTCAGGAACCCTTCACTGACGTGATGCGACACTTCCAGGTGATCTCAGGTTGCTATCTTCTTTTCGGAAATCGGCTCGGTTCGATGTGTGGCAGATAGCGCGATAAAGATTTTGAAAAATCACTTCCCGGCAACGAAAACTCGATAAAGACGGAAACTCGCACTATCCTACCGGCTGCGCCAATTAAAGCTCTATTCCGATCGAAGATGTTTTAAAAAATATTTATTTTCGAAATAAGGCACTTATAACTAATGAGCAATACTTAAACAGCAACAAACGGTTAGCTTGGCTTTGACATAAGTAATGATAATAGTACGAACGCAACAAATGGTTTTAAAGAACTATTCTGCTTACTGCAGCAGTTTTCTAGCTTACTCTAGTGTAGTACGTGGGTTTAGGGACATTTCTCGCGATTTTATCCCTGACTGTCCTTTCAAACAGTGTTTCTGGCAGTTCAAACTTTGACACCGCCTTTCTTCCTGACTGTACCTCTTTTTGTAGCGTTTTTAATGTCATTGGATAAGAAATTTAGTGAGGATTCCAAAAATGTGCTTAAAACACTCATTTTCCCACTCTAAGTGGGTTTTAAACGCGATTTTCTCCCTGTCTGTCCTTCCAAACAGTGTTTCTGGCAGTTTAAATTTTGACACCGCTTTTTTTCCTGCCTGTACCTCTTTTTGTAGCGTTTTTAATGTCATTGGATAAGAAATTTAGTGAGGATTCCAAAAATGTGCTTAAAACACCAATTTTCCCACTACAAGTGGGTTTTACACGCGATTTTGTTCCTGACTGTCCTTTCAAACTGTGTTTCTGGCAGTTCAAATTTTGACACCGCTTTTCTTCCTGACTGTACCAAATTGTGTAGCGTTTTTAATGTCATTGGAGAGGAAATTTAATGAGGATTCCAAAAATGTGCTTAAAACACTCATTTTCCCACTCCAAGTGGGTTTTACACGCGATTTAGTCCCTGACTGTCCTTTCAAACTGTGTTTCTGGCAGTTCAAATTGTGACACCGCTTTTCTTCCTGTCTGCTACCAAATGTGTAGCGTTTTTTTTAGGTTATTGGATAGGAAATTTAGTGAGGATTCCAAAAATGTGCTTTTAAAACAGTAATTTTCTCACTACAAGTGCGTTTTACAGGCGATTTTGTTCCTGACTGTCCTTTCAAACAGTGTTTCTGGCAGTACAAATTTTGACACCGCTTTTCTTTCTGACTGTACCTCTATTTGTAGTGTTTTTAATGTCATTCGATAGGTAATTTAGTGAGGATTCCAAAAATGTGCTTAAAACACTCATTTTCCCACTCCAAGTGGGTTTTACACGCGATTTAGTCCCTGACTGTCCTTCCAAACAGTCTTTTTGGCAGTTCAAATTTTGACACCGCTTTCCTTTCTGACTGTACCAAATTGTGTAGCGTTTTTAATGTCATTGGATAAGAAATTTAGTGACGATTCCAAAAATGTGCTTAAAAGACCAATTTTCCCACTACAAGTGGGTTTTACACGCGATTTTGTCCCTGACTGTCCTTTCAAACTGTGTTTCTGGCAGTTCAAATTTTGACACCGCTTTTCTACCTGACTGTACCAAATTCTGTAGTGTTTTTAATGTCATTGGATAGGAAATTTAGTGAGGATTCCAAAAATGTGCTTAAAACAGTAATTTTCTTACTCCAAGTGGGTTTACACGCGATTTTGTCCCTGACTGTCCTTTCAAACTGTGTTTCTGGCAGTTCAAATTGTGACACCGCTTTTCTTCCTGTCTGTACCAAATTGTGTAGCGTTTTTTTTAGGTTATTGGATAGGAAATTTAGTGAGGGTTCCAAAAATGTGCTTAAAACAGTAATTTTCTCACTACAAGTGCGTTTTACAGGCGATTTTGTTCCTGACTGTCCTTTCAAACAGTGTTTCTGGCAGTACAAATTTTGACACCGCTTTTCTTTCTGACTGTACCTCTATTTGTAGTGTTTTTAATGTCATTCGATAGGTAATTTAGTGAGGATTCCAAAAATGTGCTTAAAACACTCATTTTCCCACTCCAAGTGGGTTTTACACGCGATTTAGTCCCTGACTGTCCTTTCAAACAGTGTTTCTGGCAGTTCAAATTTTGACACCGCTTTTCTTTCTGACTGTACCTCTATTTGTAGTGTTTTTAATGTCATTCGATAGGTAATTTAGTGAGGATTCCAAAAATGTGCTTAAAACACTCATTTTCCCACTCCAAGTGGGTTTTACACGCGATTTTCTCCCTGACTGTCCATTCAAACTCTGTTTCTGGCAGTTCAAATTTTGACACCGCTTTTCATCCTGATTGTACCTCTTTTTGTAGCGTTTTTAATGTCATTGGATAAGAAATTTAGTGAGGATTCCAAAAATGTGCCTCAAACACCAATTTTCCCACTACAAGTGGGTTTTACACGCGATTTTGTCCCTGACTGTCCTTTCAAACTGTGTTTCTGGCAGTTCAAATTTTGACACCGCTTTTCTACCTGACTGTACCAAATTCTGTAGTGTTTTTAATGTCATTGGATAGGAAATTTAGTGAGGATTCCAAAAATGTGCTTAAAACAGTAATTTTCTTACTCCAAGTGGGTTTTACACGCGATTTTGTCCCTGACTGTCCTTTCAAACTGTGTTTTGGCAGTTCAAACTTTGACACCGCTTTTCTTCCTGACTGTACCTCTTTTTGTAGCGTTTTTAATGTCATTAGATAAGAAATTTAGTGAAGATTTCAAAAATGTGCTTAAAACACTCATTTTCCCACTCCAAGTGGGTTTTACACGCGATTTTGTTCCTGACTGTCCTTTCAAACTGTGTTTCTGGCAGTTCAAACTTTGACACCGCTTTTCATCCTGATTGTACCAAATTGTGTAGTGTTTTTTAGGTTATTGGATAGGAAATTTGATGAGGATTCCAAAAATGTGCTTAAAACACTCATTTTTCCACTCCAAATGGGTTTTACACGCGACTTTGTCCCTGACTGTCCTTTCAAACAGTGTTTCTGCCAGTTTAAACTTTGACACCGCTTTTCTTCCTGACTGTACCAAATAGTGTAGTGTTTTTTTAGGTTATTGGATAGGTAATTTAGTGAGGATTCCAGAAATGTGCTTAAAACACCAATTTTCCCACTACAAGTGGGTTTTACACGCGATTTTGTCCCTGACTGTCTTTTCAAACAGTGTTTCTGGCAGTTCAAATTTTGACACCGCTTTTCTTTCCGACTGTACCTCTATTTGTAGTGTCTTTGATGTCATTCGATAGGAAATTTAGTGAGGATTCCAAAAATGTGCTTAAAACACTCATTTTACCACTCTAAGTGGGTTTTACACGCGATTTTCTCCCTGGCTGTCCTTTCAAACTGTGTTTTGGCAGTTCAAACTTTGACACCGCTTTTCATCCTGATTGTACCTCTTTTTGTAGCGTTTTTAATGTCATTGGATAAGAAATTTAGTGAGGATTCCGAAAATGTGCTTGAAAGACCAATTTTCCCACTACAAGTGGGTTTTACACGCGATTTTGTCCCTGACTGTCCTTTCAAACTGTGTTTCTGGCAGTTAAAATTTTGACACCGCTTTTCATCCTGACTGTACCCCTTTTTGTAGCGTTTTTAATGTCATTGGATAGAAAATTTAGTGAGAATTCTAAAAATGTGCTTAAAACACCAATTTCCCACTACAAGTGGGTTTTACACGCGATTTTGTCCCTGACTGTCCTTCCAAACAGTCTTTTTGGCAGTTCAAATTTTGACACCGCTTTCCTTTCTGACTGTACCAAATTGTGTAGCGTTTTTAATGTCATTGGATAAGAAATTTAGTGAGGATTCCAAAAATGTGCTTGAAAGACCAATTTTCCCACTACAAGTGGGTTTTACACGCGATTTTGTCCCTGACTGTCCTTTCAAACTGTGTTTCTGGCAGTTCAAACTTTGACACCTGTTTTCTCTCTGACTGTACTCAATTTTTGTAGTGTTTTTAATGTCATTGGAAAGAAAATTTAGTTAAGATCCGAGAAATGTGCTTAAAACACTCATTTTCCCACTCCAAGTGGGTTTTACACGCGATTTAGAACCTGACTGTCCTTTCAAACAGTGTTTCTGGCCGTTCAAATTTTGACACCGCTTTTCTTAATGACTGTACCAAATTGAGTAGTGTTTTTTTGGTTATTGGAGAGGAAATCTAATGAGGATTCCAAAAATGTGCTTAAAACACTCATTTTCCCACTCCAAGTGGGTTTTACACGCGATTTAGTTCCTGACTGTCCTTTCAAACAGTGTTTCTGGCCGTTCAAATTTTGACACCGCTTTTCTTAATGACTGTACCAAATTGAGTAGTGTTTTTTTGGTTATTGGAGAGGAAATCTAATGAGGATTCCAAAAATGTGCTTAAAACACTCATTTTCCCACTCTAAGTGGGTTTTACACGCGATTTTCTCCCTGACTGTCCTTTCAAACTGTGTTTTGGCAGTTCAAACTTTGACACCGCTTTTCATCCTGTATGTACCTCTTTTTGTAGCGTTTTTAATGTCATTGGATAAGAAATGTAGTGAGGATTCCAAAAATGTGCTTAAAACACTCATTTTCCCACTCCAAGTGGGTTTTACACGCGATTTTGTCCCTGACTGTCCTTTCAAACAGTGTTTCTGGCTGTTCAAATTTTGACACCGCTTTTCTTAATGACTGTACCAAATTGAGTAGTGTTTTTTTGGTTATTGGAGAGGAAATCTAATGCGGATTCCAAAAATGTGCTTAAAACACTAATTTTTCCACTCCAAGTGGGTTTTACACGCGATTTTGTACCTGTCTGTCCTTCCAAACAGTCTTTTTGGCAGTTCAAATTTTGACACCGCTTTCCTTCCTGACTGTACCAAATTGTGTAGCGTTTTTAATGTCATTGGATAAGAAATTTAGTGAGGATTCCAAAAATGTGCTTAAAACACTCATTTTTCCACTCCAAGTGGGGTTTACACGCGATTTTCTCCCTGACTGTTCTTTCAAACTGTGTTTTTGGCAGTTCAAACTTTGACACCGCTTTTTATCCTGATTGTACCAAATTGTGTAGCGTTTTTAATGTCATTGGATTAGAAATTTAGTGAGAATTCCAAAAATGTGCTTAAAACACTCATTTTCCCACTCCAAGTGGGTTTTACACGCGATTTTCTCCCTGACTGTCCTTCCAAACAGTGTTTCTGGCAGTTCAAACTTTGACACGCTTTTCTTCCTGACTGTACCTCTTTTTGTAGCGTTTTTAATGTCATTCGATAGGAAATTTAGTGAGGATTCCGAAAATGTGCTTAAAACACTCATTTTACCACTCTAAGTGGGTTTTACACGCGATTTTCTCCCTGACTGTCCTTTCAAACTGTGTTTTGGCAGTTCAAACTTTGACACCGCTTTTCATCCTGATTGTACCTCTTTTTGTAGCGTTTTTAATGTCATTGGATAAGAAATTTAGTGAGGATTCCGAAAATGTGCTTAAAACACTCATTTTCCCACTCCAAGTGGGTTTTACACGCGATTTTCTCCCTGACTGTCCTTTCAAACTGTGTTTCTGGCAGTTCAAATTTTGACACCGCTTTTCTTTCTGACTGTACCTCTATTTGTAGTGTTTTTAATGTCATTCGATAGGAAATTTAGTGAGGATTCCAAAAATGTGCTTAAAACCGTCATTTTCCCACTCGAAGTGGGTTTTACACGCGATTTTGTCTCTGACTGTCCTTTCAAACTGTGTTTCTGGCAGCTCAAATTTTGACACCGCTTTTCTTCCTGACTGTGCCAAATTGAGCAGTGTTTTTTAGGTTATTGGAGAGGAAATTTAAAGAGGATTCCAAAAATGTGCTTAAAACACTCATTTTCCCACTCCAAGTGAGTTTTACACGCGATTTTGTCCCTGTCTCTCCTTCCAAACAGTGTTTCTGGCAGTTCAAACTTTGACACCGCTTTTCTTCCTGATTGTACCTCTGTTTGTAGCGTTTTTAATGTCATTGGACAAGAAATTTAGTGAGGATTTCAAAAATGTGCTTAGAACACTCATTTCCTCAGTCCAAGTGGGTTTTACACGCGATTTTCTCCCTGACTGTCCTTTCAAACTGTGTTGCTGGCAGTTCAAATTTTGACACCGCTTTTCTTCCTGACTGTACCAAATTGTGTAGCGTTTTTAATGTGATTGGATAAGAATTTAGTGAGGATTCCAAAAATGTGCGTAAAACACCAATTTTCCCACTACAAGTGGGTTTTATACCCGATTTTGTCCCTGACTGTCCTTTCAAACTGTGTTTCTGGCAGTTCAAATTTTGACACCGCTTTTCTTCCTGACTGTATCTCTTTTTGTAGCGTTTTTAATGTCATTGGATAAGAAATTTAGTGATGATTTCAAAAATGTGCTTAAAACACTCATTTTCCCACTCCAAGTGGGTTTTACACGCGATTTTCTCCCTGACTGTCCTTCCAAACAGTGTTTCTGGCAGTTCAAATTTTGACACCGCTTTTCTTCCTGACTGTGCCAAATTGAGCAGTGTTTTTTAGGTTATTGGAGAGGAAATTTAAAGAGGATTCCAAAAATGTGCTTAAAACACTCATTTTCCCACTCCAAGTGAGTTTTACACGCGATTTTGTCCCTGTCTCTCCTTCCAAACAGTGTTTCTGGCAGTTCAAACTTTGACACCGCTTTTTATCCTGATTGTACCTCTTTTTGTAGCGTTTTTAATGTCATTGGATTAGAAATTTAGTGAGAATTCCAAAAATGTGCTTAAAACCGTCATTTTCCCACTCCAAGTGAGTTTTACACGCGATTTTGTCCCTGTCTGTCCTTCCAAACAGTGTTTCTGGCAGTTCAAACTTTGACACCGCTTTTCTTCCTGTCTGTACCTCTTTTTGTAGCGTTTTTAATGTCATTGAATAAGAAATTTAGTGAGGATTCCAAAGATGTGCTTAAACCTTAATTTTCCCACTCCAAGTGGGTTTTACAGGCGATTTTCTCCCTGACTGTCCTTTCAAACAGTGTTTCTGGCAGTTCAAACTTTGACACCGCCTTTCTTCCTGACTGTACCTCTTTTTGTAGCGTTTTTAATGTCATTGGATAAGAAATTTAGTGAGGATTCCAAAAATGTGCTTAAAACACTCATTTTCCCACTCCAAGTGGGTTTTACACGCGATTTTGTTCCTGACTGTCCTTTCAAACTGTGTTTCTGGCAGTTCAAACTTTGACACCGCTTTTCATCCTGATTGTACCAAATTGTGTAGTGTTTTTTAGGTTATTGGATAGGAAATTTGATGAGGATTCCAAAAATGTGCTTAAAACACTCATTTTTCCACTACAAATGGGTTTTACACGCGACTTTGTCTCTGACTGTCCTTTCAAACAGTGTTTCTGCCAGTTTAAACTTTGACACCGCTTTTCTTCCTGACTGTACCAAATTGTGTAGTGTTTTTTTTAGGTTATTGGATAGGTAATTTAGTGAGGATTCCAGAAATGTGCTTAAAACACCAATTTTCCCACTACAAGTGGGTTTTACACGCGATTTTGTCCCTGACTGTCCTTTCAAACAGTGTTTCTGGCAGTTCAAATTTTGACACCGCTTTTCTTAATGACTGTACCAAATTGAGTAGTGTTTTTTTTGGTTATTGGAGAGGAAATCTAATGAGGATTCCAAACATGTGCTTAAAACACTAATTTTCCCACTCCAAGTGGGTTTTACACGCGATTTTGTACCTGTCTGTCCTTCCAAACAGTCTTTTTGGCAGTTCAAATTTTGACTCCGCTTCCCTTTCTGACTGTACCAAATTGTGTAGCGTTTTTAATGTCATTGGATAAGAAATTTAGTGACGATTCCAAAAATGTGCTTAAAACACCAATTTTCCCACTACAAGTGGGTTTTACACGCGATTTTGTCCCTGACTGTCCTTTGTTACGTACGAAATAGAGTTTTCGTCCGTTAACTCGTTTGATTTGTGTTTTTAATGTACATGGGCCTAGTTACACTAGTAGACCGATTCCGATCGCTTAAATCCTCCAATTGCACTTTGTGCATAATTTGTTGTAAATGTGGGTGCGTGACCTTATAAGTTATCAGGTGCCGTAGTCACGTGATTGGTTTCGATTTTTGTCGGGGAAGCGTCGGTTTGTGGTCGTGTTTCTTTGTGTCAGGTGCCATGTGCCTATTTAATCACCCCACTTTGTGATATCGGTCTCTTTACCACTACAGCACTCGAACTGCCGACATCTGATCCTTTTTTTCTGAGCCGTGTGGCGTGTGTGTGAATTTGATTTTTAATCCGTGATCATCTGGCCGAATTACAGCATTGTGTTCGGCCCAACCGGAGATTCAGGGACTTTTCCAACCGGATATTCGGAGATTTTTCCAACCGGAGATTTAAAGACACTTTCCAACCGGAAATCTAAGGGCTTTTTGACCGGAAATCTGAGGGTTTTCTGACCAGAGTTCCAGAGATTTTTCCGACCGGAGAACATTTCAATCGGGGATTGAATCAGCCTGACCGGGACTGCTTTGTCCAGAGTTTTCCGGACCAGCCCACGTGTTGGGAAAGCCGATCACCGGCCACAGTTTCAAAAGGTCAGAGTTGAACCACCACAACTCCTCACTCGATTCAGTTTAGTTTGATTTAGTTTTATTCAATTTTATTTTATTTTTATTTTTTATTTATATTAGTTTGCTCTAAACAACTTCAACACTTGTCACCACCTCTGGTCACCTTTTTGGTTGCCGGAACAAGTGTTGAAGCTGTTTGTTCGTTTTCCCTGGTGTTCTGCTGTTTTCTGCCCTAGGTACCTGTCACCAGTCTCTGGACCCCATTTCCTACCTGGAAATCAGCGGTGGCCACTACTGACGACTGGGAAGAGGATACTGGAGGTTCCAGGACCCAAACATCGTCTTTGACAGCTGGTAAGGGCAGTTAGAGACAGTTTGGCACTGGGAAAACTTTTCCTGTTTTTTTAAATTTCAAATTTAACTTTTTTTAATTTCTCATTTGTTTTAAATTCAACTCTCTTTTTGTTTTCAACCTTTTTGTGGCAACTCTTGTAAATTTTGTAAATTCTGTAAATTGTAAATATTGTAGTTTGTTTGTTTTTAATTTGTAATATACACGTGTACATATACAACAAGTGGTTCGTTTGATTTCCTGCAGTATATCCAAGTGTGTTCATCTATAGCTAGTTATGAACTCATGCAATTAATCCACGACCTTGAGCTATCTAATTAAAAAATGTTGAAATCTCATTAACGTGAGGTTTCATCATAACACCTTTCAAACTGTATTTCTGGCAGTTCAAACTTTGACACCGCTTTTCATCCTGATTGTACCTTTTTTTGTAGCGTTTTTAATGTCATTGGATAAGAAATTTAGTGAGGATTCCAAAAATGTGCTTAAAACACTCATTTTCCCACTCCAAGTGGGTTTTACACGCGATTTAGTCCCTGACTGTCCTTTCAAACAGTGTTTCTGGCAGTTCAAACTTTGACACCGCTTTTCTTCCTGACTCTACCTCTTTTTGTAGGGTTTTTAATGTCATTGGATAGGAAATTTAGTGAGGATTCCAAAAATGTGCTTAAAACACTCATTTTTCCACTCCAAGTGGGGTTTACACGCGATTTTCTCCCTGACTGTCCATTCAAACTGTGTTTCTGGCAGTTCAAACTTTGACACCGCCTTTCTTCCTGACTGTACCTCTTTTTGTAGCGTTTTTAATGTCATTGGATAAGAAATTTGGTGAGGATTCCAAAAATGTGCTTAAAACACTCATTTTCCCACTTCAAGTGGGTTTTACACGCGATTTTCTCCCTGACTGTCCATTCAAACTGTGTTTCTGGCAGTTTAAATTTTGACACCGCTTTCCTTCCTGACTGTACCAAATTGTGTAGCGTTTTTAATGTCATTGGATAAGAAATTTAGTGAGGATTCCAAAAATGTGCTTAAAACACTCATTTTTCCACTCCAAGTGGGGTTTACACGCGATTTTCTCCCTGACTGTTCTTTCAAACTGTGTTTTTGGCAGTTCAAACTTTGACACCGCTTTTTATCCTGATTGTACCTCTTTTTGTAGCGTTTTTAATGTCATTGGATTAGAAATTTAGTGAGAATTCCAAAAATGTGCTTAAAACACTCATTTTCCCACTCCAAGTGGGTTTTACACGCGATTTTGTCCCTGACTGTCATTTCAAACAGTGTTTCTGGCAGTACAAATTTTGACACCGCTTTTCTTTCTGACTGTACCTCTATTTGTAGTGTTTTTAATGTCATACGATAGGAAATTTAGTGAGGATTCCAAAAATGTGCTTAAAACACTCATTTTCCCACTCCAAGTGGGTTTTACACGCGATTTAGTCCCTGACTGTCCTTTCAAACAGTGTTTCTGGCAGTTCAAATTATGACACCGCTTTTCTTAATGACTGTACCAAATTGAGTAGTGTTTTTTTGGTTATTGGAGAAGAAATTTAGTGAGGATTCCAAAAATGTGCTTAAAACACTAATTTTCCCACTCCAAGTGGGTTTTACACGCGATTTAGTCCCTGACTGTCCTTTCAAACTGTGTTTCTGGCAGTTAAAATTTTGACACCGCTTTTCATCCTGACTGTACCCCTTTTTGTAGCGTTTTTAATGTCATTGGATAGAAAATTTAGTGAGAATTCTAAAAATGTGCTTAAAACACCAATTTCCCACTACAAGTGGGTTTTACACGCGATTTTGTCCCTGACTGTCCTTCCAAACAGTCTTTTTGGCAGTTCAAATTTTGACACCGCTTTCCTTTCTGACTGTACCAAATTGTGTAGCGTTTTTAATGTCATTGGATAAGAAATTTAGTGAGGATTCCAAAAATGTGCTTAAAAGACCAATTTTCCCACTACAGGTGGGTTTTACACGCGATTTTGTCCCTGACTGTCCTTTCAAACTGTGTTTCTGGCAGTTCAAACTTTGACACCGCTTTTCATCCTGATTGTACCTTTTTTTGTAGCGTTTTTAATGTCATTGGATAAGAAATTTAGTGAGGATTCCAAAAATGTGCCTCAAACACCAATTTTCCCACTACAAGTGGGTTTTACACGCGATTTTGTCCCTGACTGTCCTTTCAAACTGTGTTTCTGGCAGTTCAAACTTTGACACCTGTTTTCTCTCTGACTGTACTCAATTTTTGTAGTGTTTTTAATGTCATTGGATAAGAAATTTAGTGAGGATTCCAAAAATGTGCTTAAACCCTCATTTTCCCACTCCAAGTGGGTTTTACACGCGATTTAGAACCTGACTGTCCTTTCAAACAGTGTTTCTGGCAGTTCAAATTTTGACACCGCTTTTCTTAATGACTGTACCAAATTGAGTAGTGTTTTTTTGGTTATTGGAGAGGAAATCTAATGAGGATTCCAAAAATGTGCTTAAAACACTCATTTTCCCACTCCAAGTGGGTTTTACACGCGATTTTCTCCCTGACTGTCCTTTCAAACAGTGTTTCTGGCAGTTCAAACTTTGACACCGGTTTTCTTCCTGACTGTACCTCTATTTGTAGTGTTTTTAATGTCATACGATAGGAAATTTAGTGAGGATTCCAAAAATGTGCTTAAACCCTCATTTTCCCACTCCAAGTGGGTTTTACACGCGATTTAGAACCTGACTGTCCTTTCAAACAGTGTTTCTGGCAGTTCAAATTTTGACACCGCTTTTCTTAATGACTGTACCAAATTGAGTAGTGTTTTTTTGGTTATTGGAGAGGAAATCTAATGAGGATTCCAAAAATGTGCTTAAAACACTCATTTTCCCACTCCAAGTGGGTTTTACACGCGATTTTCTCCCTGACTGTCCTTTCAAACAGTGTTTCTGGCAGTTCAAACTTTGACACCGGTTTTCTTCCTGACTGTACCTCTTTTTGTAGCGTTTTTAATGTCATTGGATAGGAAATTTAGTGAGGATTCCAAAAATGTGCTTAAAACACCAATTTTCCCACTACAAGGGGGTTTTACACGCGATTTTGCCCCTGACTGTCCTTTCAAACTGTGTTTCTGGCAGTTCAAATTTTGACACCGCTTTTCTTCCTGACTGTACCAAATTGTGTAGCGTTTTTAATGTCATTGGATAAGAAATTTAGTGAGGATTCCAAAAATGTGCTTAAAACACTCATTTTCCCACTCCAAGTGGGTTTTACACGCGATTTTCTCCCTGACTGTCCTTTCAAACAGTGTTTCTGGCAGTTCAAACTTTGACACCGCTTTTCTTCCTGACTGTACCTCTTTTTGTAGTGTTTTTAATGTAATTCGATAGGAAATTTAGTGAGGATTCCAAAAATGTGCTTAAAACCGTCATTTTCCCACTCCAAGTGGGTTTTACACGCGATTTTGTCCATGACTGTCCTTTCAAACTGTGTTTCTGGCAGCTCAAATTTTGACACCGCTTTTCTTCCTGACTGTATCAAATTGAGCAGTGTTTTTTAGGTTATTGGAGAGGAAATTTAATGAGGATTCCAAAAATGTGCTTAAAACACTCATTTTCCCACTCCAAGTGAGTTTTACACGCGATTTTGTGCCTGTCTGTCCTTCCAAACAGTGTTTCTGGCAGTTCAAACTTTGACACCGCTTTTCTTCCTGACTGTACCTCTTTTTGTAGCGTTTTTAATGTCATTGGATAAGAAATTTAGTGAGGATTCCAAAAATGTGCTTAAACCCTAATTTTCCCACTCCAAGTGGGTTTTACACGCGATTTTCTCCCTGACTGTCCTTTCAAACAGTGTTTCTGGCAGTTCAAATTTTGACACCGCCTTTCTTCCTGACTGTACCTCTTTTTGTAGCGTTTTTAATGTCATTGGATAAGAAATTTAGTGAGGATTCCAGAAATGTGCTTAAAACACCAATTTTCCCACTACAAGTGGGTTTTACACGCGATTTTCTCCCTGACTGTCCATTCAAACTGTGTTTCTGGCAGTTCAAATTTTGACACCGCTTTTCATCCTGATTGTACCTTTTTTTGTAGCGTTTTTAATGTCATTGGATAAGAAATTTAGTGAGGATTCCAAAAATGTGCTTAAAACACTCATTTTCCCACTCCAAGTGGGTTTTACACGCGATTTAGTCCCTGACTGTCCTTTCAAACAGTGTTTCTGGCCGTTCAAATTTTGACACCGCTTTTCTTAATGACTGTACCAAATTGTGTAGCGTTTTTAATGTCATTGGAGAGGAAATCTAATGAGGATTCCAAAAATGTGCTTAAAACACCAATTTTCCCACTCCAAGTGGGTTTTACACGCGATTTTGTTCCTGACTGTCCTTTCAAACTGTGTTTCTGGCAGTTCAAATTTTGACACCGCATTTCATCTTGATTGTACCAAATTGTGTAGTGTTTTTTAGGTTATTGGATAGGAAATTTGATGAGGATTCCAAAAATGTGCTTAAAACACTCATTTTTCCACTCCAAATGGGTTTTACACGCGACTTTGTCCCTGACTGTCCTTTCAAACAGTGTTTCTGCCAGTTTAAACTTTGACACCGCTTTTCTTCCTGACTGTACCAAATTGTGTAGTGTTTTTTTAGGTTATTGGATAGGAAATTTGGTGAGGATTCCAAAAATGTGCTTAAAACACTCATTTTCCCACTTCAAGTGGGTTTTACACGCGATTTTCTCCCTGACTGTCCATTCAAACTGTGTTTCTGGCAGTTTAAATTTTGACACCGCTTTCCTTCCTGACTGTACCAAATTGTGTAGCGTTTTTAATGTCATTGGATAAGAAATTTAGTGAGGATTCCAAAAATGTGCTTAAAACACTCATTTTTCCACTCCAAGTGGGGTTTACACGCGATTTTCTCCCTGACTGTTCTTTCAAACTGTGTTTTTGGCAGTTCAAACTTTGACACCGCTTTTTATCCTGATTGTACCTCTTTTTGTAGCGTTTTTAATGTCATTGGATTAGAAATTTAGTGAGAATTCCAAAAATGTGCTTAAAACACTCATTTTCCCACTCCAAGTGGGTTTTACACGCGATTTTGTCCCTGACTGTCATTTCAAACAGTGTTTCTGGCAGTACAAATTTTGACACCGCTTTTCTTTCTGACTGTACCTCTATTTGTAGTGTTTTTAATGTCATACGATAGGAAATTTAGTGAGGATTCCAAAAATGTGCTTAAAACACTCATTTTCCCACTCCAAGTGGGTTTTACACGCGATTTAGTCCCTGACTGTCCTTTCAAACAGTGTTTCTGGCAGTTCAAATTATGACACCGCTTTTCTTAATGACTGTACCAAATTGAGTAGTGTTTTTTTGGTTATTGGAGAAGAAATTTAGTGAGGATTCCAAAAATGTGCTTAAAACACTAATTTTCCCACTCCAAGTGGGTTTTACACGCGATTTAGTCCCTGACTGTCCTTTCAAACTGTGTTTCTGGCAGTTAAAATTTTGACACCGCTTTTCATCCTGACTGTACCCCTTTTTGTAGCGTTTTTAATGTCATTGGATAGAAAATTTAGTGAGAATTCTAAAAATGTGCTTAAAACACCAATTTCCCACTACAAGTGGGTTTTACACGCGATTTTGTCCCTGACTGTCCTTCCAAACAGTCTTTTTGGCAGTTCAAATTTTGACACCGCTTTCCTTTCTGACTGTACCAAATTGTGTAGCGTTTTTAATGTCATTGGATAAGAAATTTAGTGAGGATTCCAAAAATGTGCTTAAAAGACCAATTTTCCCACTACAGGTGGGTTTTACACGCGATTTTGTCCCTGACTGTCCTTTCAAACTGTGTTTCTGGCAGTTCAAACTTTGACACCGCTTTTCATCCTGATTGTACCTTTTTTTGTAGCGTTTTTAATGTCATTGGATAAGAAATTTAGTGAGGATTCCAAAAATGTGCCTCAAACACCAATTTTCCCACTACAAGTGGGTTTTACACGCGATTTTGTCCCTGACTGTCCTTTCAAACTGTGTTTCTGGCAGTTCAAACTTTGACACCTGTTTTCTCTCTGACTGTACTCAATTTTTGTAGTGTTTTTAATGTCATTGGATAAGAAATTTAGTGAGGATTCCAAAAATGTGCTTAAACCCTCATTTTCCCACTCCAAGTGGGTTTTACACGCGATTTAGAACCTGACTGTCCTTTCAAACAGTGTTTCTGGCAGTTCAAATTTTGACACCGCTTTTCTTAATGACTGTACCAAATTGAGTAGTGTTTTTTTGGTTATTGGAGAGGAAATCTAATGAGGATTCCAAAAATGTGCTTAAAACACTCATTTTCCCACTCCAAGTGGGTTTTACACGCGATTTTCTCCCTGACTGTCCTTTCAAACAGTGTTTCTGGCAGTTCAAACTTTGACACCGGTTTTCTTCCTGACTGTACCTCTTTTTGTAGCGTTTTTAATGTCATTGGATAGGAAATTTAGTGAGGATTCCAAAAATGTGCTTAAAACACCAATTTTCCCACTACAAGGGGGTTTTACACGCGATTTTGTCCCTGACTGTCCTTTCAAACTGTGTTTCTGGCAGTTCAAATTTTGACACCGCTTTTCTTCCTGACTGTACCAAATTGTGTAGCGTTTTTAATGTCATTGGATAAGAAATTTAGTGAGGATTCCAAAAATGTGCTTAAAACACTCATTTTCCCACTCCAAGTGGGTTTTACACGCGATTTTCTCCCTGACTGTCCTTTCAAACAGTGTTTCTGGCAGTTCAAACTTTGACACCGCTTTTCTTCCTGACTGTACCTCTTTTGTAGTGTTTTTAATGTAATTCGATAGGAAATTTAGTGAGGATTCCAAAAATGTGCTTAAAACCGTCATTTTCCCACTCCAAGTGGGTTTTACACGCGATTTTGTCCATGACTGTCCTTTCAAACTGTGTTTCTGGCAGCTCAAATTTTGACACCGCTTTTCTTCCTGACTGTATCAAATTGAGCAGTGTTTTTTAGGTTATTGGAGAGGAAATTTAATGAGGATTCCAAAAATGTGCTTAAAACACTCATTTTCCCACTCCAAGTGAGTTTTACACGCGATTTTGTGCCTGTCTGTCCTTCCAAACAGTGTTTCTGGCAGTTCAAACTTTGACACCGCTTTTCTTCCTGACTGTACCTCTTTTTGTAGCGTTTTTAATGTCATTGGATAAGAAATTTAGTGAGGATTCCAAAAATGTGCTTAAACCCTAATTTTCCCACTCCAAGTGGGTTTTACACGCGATTTTCTCCCTGACTGTCCTTTCAAACAGTGTTTCTGGCAGTTCAAATTTTGACACCGCCTTTCTTCCTGACTGTACCTCTTTTTGTAGCGTTTTTAATGTCATTGGATAAGAAATTTAGTGAGGATTCCAGAAATGTGCTTAAAACACCAATTTTCCCACTACAAGTGGGTTTTACACGCGATTTTCTCCCTGACTGTCCATTCAAACTGTGTTTCTGGCAGTTCAAATTTTGACACCGCTTTTCATCCTGATTGTACCTTTTTTTGTAGCGTTTTTAATGTCATTGGATAAGAAATTTAGTGAGGATTCCAAAAATGTGCTTAAAACACTCATTTTCCCACTCCAAGTGGGTTTTACACGCGATTTAGTCCCTGACTGTCCTTTCAAACAGTGTTTCTGGCCGTTCAAATTTTGACACCGCTTTTCTTAATGACTGTACCAAATTGTGTAGCGTTTTTAATGTCATTGGAGAGGAAATCTAATGAGGATTCCAAAAATGTGCTTAAAACACCAATTTTCCCACTCCAAGTGGGTTTTACACGCGATTTTGTTCCTGACTGTCCTTTCAAACTGTGTTTCTGGCAGTTCAAATTTTGACACCGCATTTCATCTTGATTGTACCAAATTGTGTAGTGTTTTTTAGGTTATTGGATAGGAAATTTGATGAGGATTCCAAAAATGTGCTTAAAACACTCATTTTTCCACTCCAAATGGGTTTTACACGCGACTTTGTCCCTGACTGTCCTTTCAAACAGTGTTTCTGCCAGTTTAAACTTTGACACCGCTTTTCTTCCTGACTGTACCAAATTGTGTAGTGTTTTTTTAGGTTATTGGATAGGTAATTTAGTGAGGATTCCGAAAATGTGCTTAAAACACTCATTTTCCCACTCTAAGTGGGTTTTACACGCGATTTTCTCCCTGACTGTCCTTTCAAACTGTGTTTTGGCAGTTCAAACTTTGACACCGCTTTTCATCCTGATTGTACCAAATTGTGTAGTGTTTTTTTAGGTTATTGGATAGGTAATTTAGTGAGGATTCCATCATTGTACTTAAAACACCAATTTTCCCACTACAAGTGGGTTTTACACGCGATTTTGTCCCTGACTGTCTTTTCAAACAGTTTCTGGCAGTTCAAATTTTGACACCGCTTTTCTTTCTGACTGTACCTCTATTTGTAGTGTTTTTGATGTCATTCGATAGGAAATTTAGTGAGGATTCCGAAAATGTGCTTAAAACACTCATTTTCCCACTCTAAGTGGGTTTTACACGCGATTTTCTCCCTGACTGTCCTTTCAAACTGTGTTTTGGCAGTTCAAACTTTGACACCGCTTTTCATCTTGATTGTACCTCTTTTTGTAGCGTTTTTAATGTCATTGGATAAGAAATTTAGTGAGGATTCCAAAAATGTGCTTAAAACACTAATTTTCCCACTTCAAGTGGGTTTTATACGCGATTTTCTCCCTGACTGTCCTTTCAAACTGTGTTTCTGGCAGTTCAAATTTTGACACCGCTTTTCTTTCTGACTGTACCTCTATTTGTGGTGTTTTTAATGTCATTCGATAGGAAATTTAGTGAGGATTCCAAAAATGTGCTTAAAACCGTCATTTTCCCACTCCAAGTGGGTTTTACACGCGATTTTGTCCCTGACTGTCCTTTCAAACTGTGTTTCTGGCAGTTCAAATTTTGACACCGCTTTTCTTTCTGACTGTACCTCTATTTGTAGTGTTTTTAATGTCATTCGATAGGAAATTTAGTGAGGATTCCAAAAATGTGCTTAAAACCGTCATTTTCCCACTCCAAGTGGGTTTTACACGCAATTTTGTCCCTGACTGACCTTTCAAACTGTGTTTCTGGCAGCTCAAATTTTGACACCGCTTTTCTTCCTGACTGTACCAAATTGAGCAGTGTTTTTTAGGTTATTGGAGACGAAATTTAATGAGGATTCCAAAAATGTGCTTAAAACACTCATTTTACCACTCCAAGTGAGTTTTACACGCGATTTTGTCCCTGTCTGTCCTTCCAAACAGTGTTTCTGGCAGTTCAAACTTTGACACCGCTTTTCTTCCTGACTGTACCTCTTTTTGTAGCGTTTTTAATGTCATTGGATAAGAAATTTAGTGAGGATTCCAAAAATGTGCTTAAACCCTAATTTTTCCACTCCAAGTGGGTTTTACACGCGATTTTCTCCCTGACTGTCCTTTCAAACAGTGTTTCTGGCAGTTCAAACTTTGACACCGCCTTTCTTCCTGACTGTACCTCTTTTTGTAGCGTTTTTAATGTCATTGGATAAGAAATTTAGTGAGGATTCCAAAAATGTGCTTAAACCCTAATTTTTCCACTCCAAGTGGGTTTTGCACGCGATTTTCTCCCTGACTGTCCTTTCAAACAGTGTTTCTGGCAGTTCAAACTTTGACACCGCCTTTCTTCCTGACTGTACCTCTTTTTGTAGCGTTTTTAATGTCATGGGATAATAAATTTAGTGAGGATTCCAAAAATTTGCTTAAAACACTCATTTTCCCACTACAAGTGAGTTTTACACGCGATTTTGTCCCTGTCTGTCCTTCCAAACAGTGTTTCTGGCAGTTCAAACTTTGACACCGCTTTTCTTCCTGACTGTACCAAATTGTGTAGCGTTTTTAATGTCATTGGATAAGAAATTTAGTGAGGATTCCAAAAATGTGCTTAAACCCTAATTTTTCCACTCCAAGTGGGTTTTACACGCGATTTTCTCCCTGACTGTCCTTTCAAACAGTGTTTCTGGCAGTTTAAACTTTGACACCGCCTTTCTTCCTGACTGTACCTCTTTTTGTAGCGTTTTTAATGTCATTGGATAAGAAATTTAGTGAGGATTCCAAAAATGTGCTTAAAACACTAATTTTCCCACTCCAAGTGGGTTTTAAACGCGATTTTCTCCCTGACTGTCCTGTCAAACTGTGCTTCTGGCAGTTCAAATTTTGACACCGATTTTCTTCCTGACTGTACCAAATTGTGTAGCGTTTTTAATGTCATTGGATAAAAAATTTAGTGAGGATTCCAAAAATGTGCTTAAAACACTCATTTTCCCACTCCAAGTGGGTTTTACAGGCGATTTTCTCCCTGACTGTCCTTTCAAACAGTGTTTCTGGCAGTTCAAACTTTGACACCGCCTTTCTTCCTGACTGTACCTCTTTTTGTAGCGTTTTTAATGTCATTGGATAAGAAATTTAGTGAGGATTCCAAAAATGTGCTTAAAACACTCATTTTCCCACTTCAAGTGGGTTTTACACGCGATTTTCTCCCTGACTGTCCATTCAAACTGTGTTTCTGGCAGTTCAAATTTTGACACCGCTTTTCTTCCTGAGTGTACCTCTTTTTGTAGCGTTTTTAATGTCATTGGATAAGAAATTTAGTGAGGATTCCAAAAATGTGCTTAAAACCGTCATTTTCCTACTCCAAGTGGGTTTTGCACGCGATTTTCTCCCTGACTGTCCTTTCAAACAGTGTTTCTGGCAGTTCAAACTTTGACACCGCCTTTCTTCCTGACTGTACCTCTTTTTGTAGCGTTTTTAATGTCATGGGATAATAAATTTAGTGAGGATTCCAAAAATTTGCTTAAAACACTCATTTTCCCACTCCAAGTGAGTTTTACACGCGATTTTGTCCCTGTCTGTCCTTCCAAACAGTGTTTCTGGCAGTTCAAACTTTGACACCGCTTTTCTTCCTGACTGTACCAAATTGTGTAGCGTTTTTAATGTCATTGGATAAGAAATTTAGTGAGGATTCCAAAAATGTGCTTAAACCCTAATTTTTCCACTCCAAGTGGGTTTTACACGCGATTTTCTCCCTGACTGTCCTGTCAAACTGTGTTTCTGGCAGTTCAAATTTTGACACCGATTTTCTTCCTGACTGTACCAAATTGTGTAGCGTTTTTAATGTCATTGGATAAAAAATTTAGTGAGGATTCCAAAAATGTGCTTAAAACACTCATTTTCCCACTCCAAGTGGGTTTTACAGGCGATTTTCTCCCTGACTGTCCTTTCAAACAGTGTTTCTGGCAGTTCAAACTTTGACACCGCCTTTCTTCCTGACTGTACCTCTTTTTGTAGCGTTTTTAATGTCATTGGATAAGAAATTTAGTGAGGATTCCAAAAATGTGCTTAAAACACTCATTTTTCCACTCCAAGTGGGGTTTACACGCGATTTTCTCCCTGACTGTCCTTTCAAACTGTGTTTTTGGCAGTTCAAACTTTGACACCGCTTTTTATCCTGATTGTACCTCTTTTTGTAGCGTTTTTAATGTCATTGGATTAGAAATTTAGTGAGAATTCCAAAAATGTGCTTAAAACACTCATTTTCCCACTCCAAGTGGGTTTTACACGCGATTTTCTCCCTGACTGTCCTTCCAAACAGTGTTTCTGGCAGTTCAAACTTTGACACGCTTTTCTTCCTGACTGTACCTCTTTTTGTAGCGTTTTTAATGTCCTGGGATAAGAAATTTAGTGAGGATTCCAAAAATGTGCTTAAAACACTCATTTTCCCACTCCAAGTGGGTTTTACACGCGATTTTTTCCCTGACTGTCCTTTCAAAATGTGTTTCTGGCAGTTCAAACTTTGACACCGCTTTTCATCCTGATTGTACCAAATTGTGTAGTGGTTTTTAGGTTATTGGATAGGTAATTTAGTGAGGATCCCAGAAATGTGCTTAAAACACCAATTTTCCCACTACAAGTGGGTTTTACACGCGATTTTGTCCCTGACTGTCCTTTCAAACAGTGTTTCTGGCAGTTCAAATTTTGACACCGCTTTTCTTTCTGACTGTACCTCTATTTGTAGTGTTTTTAATGTCATACGATAGGAAATTTAGTGAGGATTCCAAAAATGTGCTTAAAACCGTCATTTTCCCACTCGAAGTGGGTTTTACACGCGATTTTGTCTCTGACTGTCCTTTCAAACTGTGTTTCTGGCAGCTCAAATTTTGACACCACTTTTCTTCCTGACTGTGCCAAATGGAGCAGTGTTTTTTAGGTTATTGGAGAGGAAATTTAAAGAGGATTCCAAAAATGTGCTTAAAACACTCATTTTCCCACTCCAAGTGAGTTTTACACGCGATTTTGTCCCTGTCTCTCCTTCCAAACAGTGTTTCTGGCAGTTCAAACTTTGACACCGCTTTTCTTCCTGATTGTACCTCTGTTTGTAGCGTTTTTAATGTCATTGGACAAGAAATTTAGTGAGGATTTCAAAAATGTGCTTAGAACACTCATTTCCTCAGTCCAAGTGGGTTTTACACGCGATTTTCTCCCTGACTGTCCTTTCAAACTGTGTTGCTGGCAGTTCAAATTTTGACACCGCTTTTCTTCCTGACTGTACCAAATTGTGTAGCGTTTTTAATGTGATTGGATAAGAATTTAGTGAGGATTCCAAAAATGTGCGTAAAACACCAATTTTCCCACTACAAGTGGGTTTTATACCCGATTTTGTCCCTGACTGTCCTTTCAAACTGTGTTTCTGGCAGTTCAAATTTTGACACCGCTTTTCTTCCTGACTGTATCTCTTTTTGTAGCGTTTTTAATGTCATTGGATAAGAAATTTAGTGATGATTTCAAAAATGTGCTTAAAACACTCATTTTCCCACTCCAAGTGGGTTTTACACGCGATTTTCTCCCTGACTGTCCTTCCAAACAGTGTTTCTGGCAGTTCAAATTTTGACACCGCTTTTCTTCCTGACTGTGCCAAATTGAGCAGTGTTTTTTAGGTTATTGGAGAGGAAATTTAAAGAGGATTCCAAAAATGTGCTTAAAACACTCATTTTCCCACTCCAAGTGAGTTTTACACGCGATTTTGTCCCTGTCTCTCCTTCCAAACAGTGTTTCTGGCAGTTCAAACTTTGACACCGCCTTTCTTCCTGACTGTACCTCTTTTTGTAGCGTTTTTAATGTCATTGGATTAGAAATTTAGTGAGAATTCCAAAAATGTGCTTAAAACACTCATTTTCCCACTCCAAGTGGGTTTTACACGCGATTTTCTCCCTGACTGTCCTTTCAAACTGTGTTTCTGGCAGTTCAAACTTTGACACCGCTTTTCATCCTGATTGTACCAAATTGTGTAGTGTTTTTTAGGTTATTGGATAGGAAATTTGATGAGGATTCCAAAAATGTGCTTAAAACACTCATTTTTCCACTACAAATGGGTTTTACACGCGACTTTGTCTCTGACTGTCCTTTCAAACAGTGTTTCTGCCAGTTTAAACTTTGACACCGCTTTTCTTCCTGACTGTACCAAATTGTGTAGTGTTTTTTTAGGTTATTGGATAGGTAATTTAGTGAGGATTCCAGAAATGTGCTTAAAACACCAATTTTCCCGCTACAAGTGGGTTTTACACGCGATTTTGTCCCTGACTGTCCTTTCAAACAGTGTTTCTGGCAGTTCAAATTTTGACACCGCTTTTCTTAATGACTGTACCAAATTGAGTAGTGTTTTTTTGGTTATTGGAGAGGAAATCTAATGAGGATTCCAAACATGTGCTTAAAACACTAATTTTCCCACTCCAAGTGGGTTTTACACGCGATTTTGTACCTGTCTGTCCTTCCAAACAGTCTTTTTGGCAGTTCAAATTTTGACACCGCTTTCCTTTCTGACTGTACCAAATTGTGTAGCGTTTTTAATGTCATTGGATAAGAAATTTAGTGACGATTCCAAAAATGTGCTTAAAACACCAATTTTCCCACTACAAGTGGGTTTTACACGCGATTTTGTCCCTGACTGTCCTTTGTTACGTACGAAATAGAGTTTTCGTCCGTTAACTCGTTTGATTTGTGTTTTTAATGTACATGGGCCTAGTTACACTAGTAGACCGATTCCGATCGCTTAAATCCTCCAATTGCACTTTGTGCATAATTTGTTGTAAATGTGGGTGCGTGACCTTATAAGTTATCAGGTGCCGTAGTCACGTGATTGGTTTCGATTTTTGTCGGGGAAGCGTCGGTTTGTGGTCGTGTTTCTTTGTGTCAGGTGCCATGTGCCTATTTAATCACCCCACTTTGTGATATCGGTCTCTTTACCACTACAGCACTCGAACTGCCGACATCTGATCCTTTTTTTCTGAGCCGTGTGGCGTGTGTGTGAATTTGATTTTTAATCCGTGATCATCTGGCCGAATTACAGCATTGTGTTCGGCCCAACCGGAGATTCAGGGACTTTTCCAACCGGATATTCGGAGATTTTTCCAACCGGAGATTTAAAGACACTTTCCAACCGGAAATCTAAGGGCTTTTTGACCGGAAATCTGAGGGTTTTCTGACCAGAGTTCCAGAGATTTTTCCGACCGGAGAACATTTCAATCGGGGATTGAATCAGCCTGACCGGGACTGCTTTGTCCAGAGTTTTCCGGACCAGCCCACGTGTTGGGAAAGCCGATCACCGGCCACAGTTTCAAAAGGTCAGAGTTGAACCACCACAACTCCTCACTCGATTCAGTTTAGTTTGATTTAGTTTTATTCAATTTTATTTTATTTTTATTTTTTATTTATATTAGTTTGCTCTAAACAACTTCAACACTTGTCACCACCTCTGGTCACCTTTTTGGTTGCCGGAACAAGTGTTGAAGCTGTTTGTTCGTTTTCCCTGGTGTTCTGCTGTTTTCTGCCCTAGGTACCTGTCACCAGTCTCTGGACCCCATTTCCTACCTGGAAATCAGCGGTGGCCACTACTGACGACTGGGAAGAGGATACTGGAGGTTCCAGGACCCAAACATCGTCTTTGACAGCTGGTAAGGGCAGTTAGAGACAGTTTGGCACTGGGAAAACTTTTCCTGTTTTTTTAAATTTCAAATTTAACTTTTTTTAATTTCTCATTTGTTTTAAATTCAACTCTCTTTTTGTTTTCAACCTTTTTGTGGCAACTCTTGTAAATTTTGTAAATTCTGTAAATTGTAAATATTGTAGTTTGTTTGTTTTTAATTTGTAATATACACGTGTACATATACAACAAGTGGTTCGTTTGATTTCCTGCAGTATATCCAAGTGTGTTCATCTATAGCTAGTTATGAACTCATGCAATTAATCCACGACCTTGAGCTATCTAATTAAAAAATGTTGAAATCTCATTAACGTGAGGTTTCATCATAACACCTTTCAAACTGTATTTCTGGCAGTTCAAACTTTGACACCGCTTTTCATCCTGATTGTACCTTTTTTTGTAGCGTTTTTAATGTCATTGGATAAGAAATTTAGTGAGGATTCCAAAAATGTGCTTAAAACACTCATTTTCCCACTCCAAGTGGGTTTTACACGCGATTTAGTCCCTGACTGTCCTTTCAAACAGTGTTTCTGGCAGTTCAAACTTTGACACCGCTTTTCTTCCTGACTCTACCTCTTTTTGTAGGGTTTTTAATGTCATTGGATAGGAAATTTAGTGAGGATTCCAAAAATGTGCTTAAAACACTCATTTTTCCACTCCAAGTGGGGTTTACACGCGATTTTCTCCCTGACTGTCCATTCAAACTGTGTTTCTGGCAGTTCAAACTTTGACACCGCCTTTCTTCCTGACTGTACCTCTTTTTGTAGCGTTTTTAATGTCATTGGATAAGAAATTTGGTGAGGATTCCAAAAATGTGCTTAAAACACTCATTTTCCCACTTCAAGTGGGTTTTACACGCGATTTTCTCCCTGACTGTCCATTCAAACTGTGTTTCTGGCAGTTTAAATTTTGACACCGCTTTCCTTCCTGACTGTACCAAATTGTGTAGCGTTTTTAATGTCATTGGATAAGAAATTTAGTGAGGATTCCAAAAATGTGCTTAAAACACTCATTTTTCCACTCCAAGTGGGGTTTACACGCGATTTTCTCCCTGACTGTTCTTTCAAACTGTGTTTTTGGCAGTTCAAACTTTGACACCGCTTTTTATCCTGATTGTACCTCTTTTTGTAGCGTTTTTAATGTCATTGGATTAGAAATTTAGTGAGAATTCCAAAAATGTGCTTAAAACACTCATTTTCCCACTCCAAGTGGGTTTTACACGCGATTTTGTCCCTGACTGTCATTTCAAACAGTGTTTCTGGCAGTACAAATTTTGACACCGCTTTTCTTTCTGACTGTACCTCTATTTGTAGTGTTTTTAATGTCATACGATAGGAAATTTAGTGAGGATTCCAAAAATGTGCTTAAAACACTCATTTTCCCACTCCAAGTGGGTTTTACACGCGATTTAGTCCCTGACTGTCCTTTCAAACAGTGTTTCTGGCAGTTCAAATTATGACACCGCTTTTCTTAATGACTGTACCAAATTGAGTAGTGTTTTTTTGGTTATTGGAGAAGAAATTTAGTGAGGATTCCAAAAATGTGCTTAAAACACTAATTTTCCCACTCCAAGTGGGTTTTACACGCGATTTAGTCCCTGACTGTCCTTTCAAACTGTGTTTCTGGCAGTTAAAATTTTGACACCGCTTTTCATCCTGACTGTACCCCTTTTTGTAGCGTTTTTAATGTCATTGGATAGAAAATTTAGTGAGAATTCTAAAAATGTGCTTAAAACACCAATTTCCCACTACAAGTGGGTTTTACACGCGATTTTGTCCCTGACTGTCCTTCCAAACAGTCTTTTTGGCAGTTCAAATTTTGACACCGCTTTCCTTTCTGACTGTACCAAATTGTGTAGCGTTTTTAATGTCATTGGATAAGAAATTTAGTGAGGATTCCAAAAATGTGCTTAAAAGACCAATTTTCCCACTACAGGTGGGTTTTACACGCGATTTTGTCCCTGACTGTCCTTTCAAACTGTGTTTCTGGCAGTTCAAACTTTGACACCGCTTTTCATCCTGATTGTACCTTTTTTTGTAGCGTTTTTAATGTCATTGGATAAGAAATTTAGTGAGGATTCCAAAAATGTGCTTAAAACACTCATTTTCCCACTCCAAGTGGGTTTTACACGCGATTTAGTCCCTGACTGTCCTTTCAAACAGTGTTTCTGGCCGTTCAAATTTTGACACCGCTTTTCTTAATGACTGTACCAAATTGTGTAGCGTTTTTAATGTCATTGGAGAGGAAATCTAATGAGGATTCCAAAAATGTGCTTAAAACACCAATTTTCCCACTCCAAGTGGGTTTTACACGCGATTTTCTCCCTGACTGTCCATTCAAACTCTGTTTCTGGCAGTTCAAACTTTGACACCGCTTTTCATCCTGATTGTACCTTTTTTTTGTAGCGTTTTTAATGTCATTGGATAAGAAATTTAGTGAGGATTCCAAAAATGTGCCTCAAACACCAATTTTCCCACTACAAGTGGGTTTTACACGCGATTTTGTCCCTGACTGTCCTTTCAAACTGTGTTTCTGGCAGTTCAAATTTTGACACCGCTTTTCTTCCTGACTGTACCAAATTCTGTAGTGTTTTTAATGTCATTGGATAGGAAATTTAGTGAGGATTCCAAAAATGTGCTTAAAACCGTAATTTTCTTACTCCAAGTGGGTTTTACACGCGATTTTTTCGCTGACTGTCCTTACAAACAGTGTTTCTGGCAGTTCAAACTTTGACACCGCTTTTCTTCCTGACTCTACCTCTTTTTGTAGGGTTTTTAATGTCATTGGATAGGAAATTTAATGAGGATTCCAAAGGTGTGCTTAAAACACTCATTTTCCCACTCCAAGTGGGTTTTACACGCGATTTAGTCCCTGACTGTCCTTTCAAACAGTGTTTCTGGCAGTTCAAATTATGACACCGCTTTTCTTAATGACTGTACCAAATTGAGTAGTGTTTTTTTGGTTATTGGAGAAGAAATTTAGTGAGGATTCCAAAAATGTGCTTAAAACACCAATTTTCCCACTACAAGTGGGTTTTACACGCGATTTTGTACCTGACTGTCCTTTCAAACTGTGTTCCTGTCAGTTCAAATTTTGACACCGCTTTGCATTCATCGCTTTCAAAATGTGCTTAAACACTCATTTTCCCACTTCAAGTGGGTTTTACACGCGATTTTCTCCCTGACTGTCCATTCAAACTGTGTTTCTGGCAGTTCAAACTTTGACACGCTTTTCTTCCTGACTGTACCTCTTTTTGTAGCGTTTTTAATGTCATTCGATAGGAAATTTAGTGAGGATTCCAAAAATGTGCTTAAAACCGTCATTTTCCCACTCCAAGTGGGTTTCACACGCGATTTTGTCCCTGACTGACCCTTCAAACTGTGTTTCTGGCAGCTCAAATTTTGACACCGCTTTTCTTCCTGACTGTACCAAATTGAGCAGTGTTTTTTAGGTTATTGGAGAGGAAATTTAATGAGGATTCCAAAAATGTGCTTAAAACACTCATTTTCCCACTCCAAGTGAGTTTTACACGCGATTTTGTCCCTGTCTGTCCTTCCAAACAGTGTTTCTGGCAGTTCAAACTTTGACACCGCTTTTCTTCCTGTCTGTACCTCTTTTTGCAGCGTTTTTAATGTCATCGGATAAGAAATTTAGTGAGGATTCCAAAGATGTGCTTAAACCCTAATTTTCCCACTCTAAGTGGGTTTTACAGGCGATTTTCTCCCTGACTGTCCTTTCACAAACAGTGTTTCTGGCAGTTCAAACTTTGACACCGCCTTTCTTCCTGACTGTACCTCTTTTTGTAGCGTTTTTAATGTCATTGGATAAGAAATTTAGTGAGGATTCCAAAAATGTGCTTAAAACACTCATTTTCCCACTCCAAGTGGGTTTTACACGCGATTTTCTCCCTGACTGTCCTTTCACAAACAGTGTTTCTGGCAGTTCAAATTTTGACACCGCTTTTCATCCTGATTGTACCTTTTTTTGTAGCGTTTTTAATGTCATTGGATAAGAAATTTAGTGAGGATTCCAAAAATGTGCTTAAAACACTCATTTTCCCACTCCAAGTGGGTTTTACACGCGATTTAGTCCCTGACTGTCCATTCAAACTCTGTTTCTGGCCGTTCAAATTTTGACACCGCTTTTCTTAATGACTACCAAATTGTGTAGCGTTTTTAATGTCATTGGAGAGGAAATCTAATGAGGATTCCAAAAATGTGCTTAAAACACCAATTTTCCCACTCCAAGTGGGTTTTACACGCGATTTTCTCCCTGACTGTCCATTCAAACTCTGTTTCTGGCAGTTCAAACTTTGACACCGCTTTTCATCCTGATTGTACCTTTTTTTGTAGCGTTTTTAATGTCATTGGATAAGAAATTTAGTGAGGATTCCAAAAATGTGATTAAACCCTCATTTTCCCACTCCAAGTGGGTTTTACACGCGATTTTCTCCCTGACTGTCCTTTCAAACAGTGTTTCTGGCAGTTCAAACTTTGACACCGGTTTTCTTCCTGACTGTACCTCTTTTTGTAGCGTTTTTAATGTCATTGGATAGGAAATTTAGTGAGGATTCCAAAAATGTGCCTCAAACACCAATTTTCCCACTACAAGTGGGTTTTACACGCGATTTTGTCCCTGTCTGTCCTTCCAAACAGTGTTTCTGGCAGTTCAAACTTTGGCACCGCTTTTCTTCCTGACTGTACCTCTTTTTGTAGCGTTTTTAATGTCATTGAATAAGAAATTTAGTGAGGATTCCAAAAATGTGATTAAACCCTCATTTTCCCACTCCAAGTGGGTTTTACACGCGATTTTCTCCCTGACTGTCCTTTCAAACAGTGTTTCTGGCAGTTCAAACTTTGACACCGGTTTTCTTCCTGACTGTACCTCTTTTTGTAGCGTTTTTAATGTCATTGGATAGGAAATTTAGTGAGGATTCCAAAAATGTGCTTAAAACACTCATTTTCCCACTCCAAGTGGGTTTTACACGCGATTTTGTCCCTGACTGTCCTTTCAAACTGTGTTTCTGGCAGTTCAAATTTTGACACCGCTTTTCTTCCTGACTGTACCAAATTGTGTAGCGTTTTTAATGTCATTGGATAAGAAATTTAGTGAGGATTCCAAAAATGTGCTTAAAACACTCATTTTCCCACTCCAAGTGGGTTTTACACGCGATTTTCTCCCTGACGGTCCTTTCAAACTGTGTTTTTGGCAGTTCAAACTTTGACACCGCTTTTCATCCTGATTGTACCTCTTTTTGTAGCGTTTTTAATGTCATTGGATAAGAAATTTAGTGAGGATTCCAAAAATGTGCTTAAACCCTCATTTTCCCACTCCAAGTGGGTTTTACACGCGATTTTCTCCCTGACTGTCCTTTCAAACAGTGTTTCTGGCAGTTCAAACTTTGACACCGCTTTTCTTCCTGACTGTACCTCTTTTTGTAGTGTTTTTAATGTAATTCGATAGGAAATTTAGTGAGGATTCCAAAAATGTGCTTAAACCCTCATTTTCCCACTCCAAGTGGGTTTTACACGCGATTTTGTCCATGACTGTCCTTTCAAACTGTGTTTCTGGCAGCTCAAATTTTGACACCGCTTTTCTTCCTGACTGTATCAAATTGAGCAGTGTTTTTTAGGTTATTGGAGAGGAAATTTAATGAGGATTCCAAAAATGTGCTTAAAACACTCATTTTCCCACTCCAAGTGAGTTTTACACGCGATTTTGTGCCTGTCTGTCCTTCCAAACAGTGTTTCTGGCAGTTCAAACTTTGACACCGCTTTTCTTCCTGACTGTACCTCTTTTTGTAGCGTTTTTAATGTCATTGGATAAGAAATTTAGTGACGATTCCAAAAATGTGCTTAAAAGACCAATTTTCCCACTACAAGTGGGTTTTACACGCGATTTTGTCCCTGACTGTCCTTTCAAACTGTGTTTTGGCAGTTCAAACTTTGACACCGCTTTTCATCCTGATTGTACCTCTTTTTGTAGCGTTTTTAATGTCATTGGATAAGAAATTTAGTGAGGATTCCAAAAATGTGCTTAAAACACTCATTTTCCCACTCCAAGTGGGTTTTACACGCGATTTTGTCCCTGACTGTCCTTTCAAACAGTGTTTCTGGCTGTTCAAATTTTGACACCGCTTTTCTTAATGACTGTACCAAATTGAGTAGTGTTTTTTTGGTTATTGGAGAGGAAATCTAATGAGGATTCCAAAAATGTGCTTAAAACACTAATTTTTCCACTCCAAGTGGGTTTTACACGCGATTTTGTCCCTGACTGTCCTTTCAAACAGTGTTTCTGGCTGTTCAAATTTTGACACCGCTTTCCTTTCTGACTGTACCAAATTGTGTAGCGTTTTTAATGTCATTGGATAAGAAATTTAGTGACGATTCCAAAAATGTGCTTAAAACACTAATTTTCCCACTCCAAGTGGGTTTTACACGCGATTTTCTCCCTGACTGTCCATTCAAACTCTGTTTCTGGCAGTTCAAACTTTGACACCGCTTTTCATCCTGATTGTACCTTTTTTTGTAGCGTTTTTAATGTCATTGGATAAGAAATTTAGTGAGGATTCCAAAAATGTGCCTCAAACACCAATTTTCCCACTACAAGTGGGTTTTACACGCGATTTTGTCCCTGTCTGTCCTTCCAAACCTGTGTTTCTGGCAGTTCAAATTTTGACACCGCTTTTCTTCCTGACTGTACCAAATTCTGTAGTGTTTTTAATGTCATTGGATAGGAAATTTAGTGAGGATTCCAAAAATGTGCTTAAAACCGTAATTTTCTTACTCCAAGTGGGTTTTACACGCGATTTTTTCGCTGACTGTCCTTTCAAACAGTGTTTCTGGCAGTTCAAATTATGACACCGCTTTTCTTAATGACTGTACCAAATTGAGTAGTGTTTTTTTGGTTATTGGAGAAGAAATTTAGTGAGGATTCCAAAAATGTGCTTAAAACACCAATTTTCCCACTACAAGTGGGTTTTACACGCGATTTTGTACCTGACTGTCCTTTCAAACTGTGTTCCTGTCAGTTCAAATTTTGACACCGCTTTGCATTCATCGCTTTCAAAATGTGCTTAAACACTCATTTTCCCACTTCAAGTGGGTTTTACACGCGATTTTCTCCCTGACTGTCCTTTCAAACAGTGTTTCTGGCCGTTCAAATTTTGACACCGCTTTTCTTAATGACTGTACCAAATTGTGTAGCGTTTTTAATGTCATTGGAGAGGAAATCTAATGAGGATTCCAAAAATGTGCTTAAAACACCAATTTTCCCACTCCAAGTGGGTTTTACACGCGATTTTCTCCCTGACTGTCCTTCCAAACAGTGTTTCTGGCAGTTCAAACTTTGACACCGCCTTTCTTCCTGACTGTACCTCTTTTTGTAGCGTTTTTAATGTCATTGGATAAGAAATTTAGTGAGGATTCCAAAAATGTGCTTAAAACACTCATTTTCCCACTTCAAGTGGGTTTTACACGCGATTTTCTCCCTGACTGTCCTTTCACAAACAGTGTTTCTGGCAGTTCAAATTTTGACACCGCTTTTCATCCTGATTGTACCTTTTTTTGTAGCGTTTTTAATGTCATTGGATAAGAAATTTAGTGAGGATTCCAAAAATGTGCTTAAAACACTCATTTTCCCACTCCAAGTGGGTTTTACACGCGATTTAGTCCCTGACTGTCCTTTCAAACAGTGTTTCTGGCCGTTCAAATTTTGACACCGCTTTTCTTAATGACTGTACCAAATTGTGTAGCGTTTTTAATGTCATTGGAGAGGAAATCTAATGAGGATTCCAAAAATGTGCTTAAAACACCAATTTTCCCACTCCAAGTGGGTTTTACACGCGATTTTCTCCCTGACTGTCCATTCAAACTCTGTTTCCGGCAGTTCAAACTTTGACACCGCTTTTCATCCTGATTGTACCTTTTTTTTGTAGCGTTTTTAATGTCATTGGATAAGAAATTTAGTGAGGATTCCAAAAATGTGCCTCAAACACCAATTTTCCCACTACAAGTGGGTTTTACACGCGATTTTATCCCTGACTGTCCTTTCAAACTGTGTTTCTGGCAGTTCAAATTTTGACACCGCTTTTCTTCCTGACTGTACCAAATTCTGTAGTGTTTTTAATGTCATTGGATAGGAAATTTAGTGAGGATTCCAAAAATGTGCTTAAAACCGTAATTTTCTTACTCCAAGTGGGTTTTACACGCGATTTTTTCGCTGACTGTCCTTTCAAACAGTGTTTCTGGCAGTTCAAACTTTGACACCGCTTTTCATCCTGATTGTACCTTTTTTTGTAGCGTTTTTAATGTCATTGGATAAGAAATTTAGTGAGGATTCCAAAAATGTGCTTAAAACACTCATTTTCCCACTCCAAGTGGGTTTTACACGCGATTTAGTCCCTGACTGTCCTTTCAAACAGTGTTTCTGGCAGCTCAAATTTTGACACCGTTTTTCTTCCTGACTGTACCAAATTGAGCAGTGTTTTTTAGGTTATTGGAAAGGAAATTTAATGAGGATTCCAAAAATGTGCTTAAAACACTCATTTTCCCACTCCAAGTGAGTTTTACACCCGATTTTGTCCCTGTCTGTCCTTCCAAACAGTGTTTCTGGCAGTTCAAACTTTGACACCGCTTTTCTTCCTGTCTGTACCTCTTTTTGCAGCGTTTTTAATGTCATTGGATAAGAAATTTAGTGAGGATTCCAAAAATGTGCTTAAACCCTAATTTTCCCACTCTAAGTGGGTTTTACAGGCGATTTTCTCCCTGACTGTCCTTTCACAAACAGTGTTTCTGGCAGTTCAAACTTTGACACCGCCTTTCTTCCTGACTGTACCTCTTTTTGTAGCGTTTTTAATGTCATTGGATAAGAAATTTAGTGAGGATTCCAAAAATGTGCTTAAAATACTCATTTTCCCACTTCAAGTGGGTTTTACACGCGATTTTCTCCCTGACTGTCCATTCAAACTGTGTTTCTGGCAGTTCAAATTTTGACACCGCTTTTCATCGTGATTGTACCTTTTTTTGTAGCGTTTTTAATGTCATTGGATAAGAAATTTAGTGAGGATTCCAAAAATGTGCTTAAAACACTCATTTTCCCACTCCAAGTGGGTTTTACACGCGATTTAGTCCCTGACTGTCTTTTCAAACAGTGTTTCTGGCCGTTCAAATTTTGACACCGCTTTTCTTAATGACTGTACCAAATTGTGTAGCGTTTTTAATGTCATTGGAGAGGAAATCTAATGAGGATTCCAAAAATGTGCTTAAAACACCAATTTTCCCACTCCAAGTGGGTTTTACACGCGATTTTCTCCCTGACTGTCCATTCAAACTCTGTTTCTGGCAGTTCAAACTTTGACACCGCTTTTCATCCTGATTGTACCTTTTTTTGTAGCGTTTTTAATGTCATTGGATAAGAAATTTAGTGAGGATTCCAAAAATGTGCCTCAAACACCAATTTTCCCACTACAAGTGGGTTTTACACGCGATTTTGTCCCTGTCTGTCCTTCCAAACAGTGTTTCTGGCAGTTCAAACTTTGGCACCGCTTTTCTTCCTAACTGTACCTCTTTTTGTAGCGTTTTTAATGTCATTGAATAAGAAATTTAGTGAGGATTCCAAAAATGTGATTAAACCCTCATTTTCCCACTCCAAGTGGGTTTTACACGCGATTTTCTCCCTGACTGTCCTTTCAAACAGTGTTTCTGGCAGTTCAAACTTTGACACCGGTTTTCTTCCTGACTGTACCTCTTTTTGTAGCGTTTTTAATGTCATTGGATAGGAAATTTAGTGAGGATTCCAAAAATGTGCTTAAAACACCAATTTTCCCACTACAAGGGGGTTTTACACGCGATTTTGTCCCTGACTGTCCTTTCAAACTGTGTTTCTGGCAGTTCAAATTTTGACACCGCTTTTCTTCCTGACTGTACCAAATTGTGTAGCGTTTTTAATGTCATTGGATAAGAAATTTAGTGAGGATTCCAAAAATGTGCTTAAAACACTCATTTTCCCACTCCAAGTGGGTTTTACACGCGATTTTCTCCCTGACGGTCCTTTCAAACTGTGTTTTTGGCAGTTCAAACTTTGACACCGCTTTTCATCCTGATTGTACCTCTTTTTGTAGCGTTTTTAATGTCATTGGATAAGAAATTTAGTGAGGATTCCAAAAATGTGCTTAAACCCTCATTTTCCCACTCCAAGTGGGTTTTACACGCGATTTTCTCCCTGACTGTCCTTTCAAACAGTGTTTCTGGCAGTTCAAATTTTGACACCGCTTTTCTTCCTGACTGTACCTCTTTTTGTAGTGTTTTTAATGTAATTCGATAGGAAGTTTAGTGAGGATTCCAAAAATGTGCTTAAACCCTCATTTTCCCACTCCAAGTGGGTTTTACACGCGATTTTGTCCATGACTGTCCTTTCAAACTGTGTTTCTGGCAGCTCAAATTTTGACACCGCTTTTCTTCCTGACTGTATCAAATTGAGCAGTGTTTTTTAGGTTATTGGAGAGGAAATTTAATGAGGATTCCAAAAATGTGCTTAAAACACTCATTTTCCCACTCCAAGTGAGTTTTACACGCGATTTTGTGCCTGTCTGTCCTTCCAAACAGTGTTTCTGGCAGTTCAAACTTGGACACCGCTTTTCTTCCTGACTGTACCTCTTTTTGTAGCGTTTTTAATGTCATTGGATAAGAAATTTAGTGACGATTCCAAAAATGTGCTTAAAAGACCAATTTTCCCACTACAAGTGGGTTTTACACGCGATTTAGAACCTGACTGTCCTTTCAAACAGTGTTTCTGGCTGTTCAAATTTTGACACCGCTTTCCTTTCTGACTGTACCAAATTGTGTAGCGTTTTTAATGTCATTGGATAAGAAATTTAGTGAGGATTCCAAAAATGTGCTTAAAACACTCATTTTCCCACTCCAAGTGGGTTTTACACGCGATTTTGTCCCTGACTGTCCTTTCAAACAGTGTTTCTGGCTGTTCAAATTTTGACACCGCTTTTCTTAATGACTGTACCAAATTGAGTAGTGTTTTTTTGGTTATTGGAGAGGAAATCTAATGAGGATTCCAAAAATGTGCTTAAAACACTCATTTTCCCACTCTAAGTGGGTTTTACACGCGATTTTCTCCCTGACTGTCCTTTCAAACTGTGTTTTGGCAGTTCAAACTTTGACACCGCTTTTCATCCTGATTGTACCTCTTTTTGTAGCGTTTTTAATGTCATTGGATAAGATATTTAGTGAGGATTCCAAAAATGTGCTTAAAACACTCATTTTCCCACTCCAAGTGGGTTTTACACGCGATTTTGTCCCTGACTGTCCTTTCAAACAGTGTTTCTGGCTGTTCAAATTTTGACACCGCTTTTCTTAATGACTGTACCAAATTGAGTAGTGTTTTTTTGGTTATTGGAGAGGAAATCTAATGAGGATTCCAAAAATGTGCTTAAAACACTAATTTTTCCACTCCAAGTGGGTTTTACACGCGATTTTGTCCCTGACTGTCCTTTCAAACAGTGTTTCTGGCTGTTCAAATTTTGACACCGCTTTCCTTTCTGACTGTACCAAATTGTGTAGCGTTTTTAATGTCATTGGATAAGAAATTTAGTGACGATTCCAAAAATGTGCTTAAAACACTAATTTTCCCACTCCAAGTGGGTTTTACACGCGATTTTCTCCCTGACTGTCCATTCAAACTCTGTTTCTGGCAGTTCAAACTTTGACACCGCTTTTCATCCTGATTGTACCTTTTTTTGTAGCGTTTTTAATGTCATTGGATAGGAAATTTAGTGAGGATTCCAAAAATGTGCCTCAAACACCAATTTACCCACTAGAAGTGGGTTTTACACGCGATTTTGTCGCTGACTGTCCTTTCAAACAGTGTTTCTGGCAGTTCAAACTTTGACACCGCTTTTCTTCCTGACTCTACCTCTTTTTGTAGGGTTTTTAATGTCATTGGATAAGAAATTTAGTGAGGATTCCAAAAATGTGCTTAAAACACTCATTTTTCCACTCCAAGTGGGGTTTACACGCGATTTTCTCCCTGACTGTCCATTCAAACTGTGTTTCTGGCAGTTCAAACTTTGACACCGCCTTTCTTCCTGACTCTACCTCTTTTTGTAGGGTTTTTAATGTCATTGGATAAGAAATTTAGTGAGGATTCCAAAAATGTGCTTAAAACACTCATTTTCCCACTTCAAGTGGGTTTTACACGCGATTTTCTCCCTGACTGTCCATTCAAACTGTGTTTCTGGCAGTTTAAATTTTGACACCGCTTTCCTTCCTGACTGTACCAAATTGTGTAGCGTTTTTAATGTCATTGGATAAGAAATTTAGTGAGGATTCCAAAAATGTGCTTAAAACACTCATTTTTCCACTCCAAGTGGGGTTTACACGCGATTTTCTCCCTGACTGTTCTTTCAAACTGTGTTTTTGGCAGTTCAAACTTTGACACCGCTTTTTATCCTGATTGTACCTCTTTTTGTAGCGTTTTTAATGTCATTGGATAGAAAATTTAGTGAGAATTCTAAAAATGTGCTTAAAACACCAATTTCCCACTACAAGTGGGTTTTACACGCGATTTAGTCCCTGACTGTCCTTTCAAACTGTGTTTCTGGCAGTTAAAATTTTGACACCGCTTTTCATCCTGACTGTACCCCTTTTTGTAGCGTTTTTAATGTCATTGGATAGAAAATTTAGTGAGAATTCTAAAAATGTGCTTAAAACACCAATTTCCCACTACAAGTGGGTTTTACACGCGATTTTGTCCCTGACTGTCCTTCCAAACAGTCTTTTTGGCAGTTCAAATTTTGACACCGCTTTCCTTTCTGACTGTACCAAATTGTGTAGCGTTTTTAATGTCATTGGATAAGAAATTTAGTGAGGATTCCAAAAATGTGCTTAAAAGACCAATTTTCCCACTACAAGTGGGTTTTACACGCGATTTTGTCCCTGACTGTCCTTTCAAACTGTGTTTCTGGCAGTTCAAACTTTGACACCGCTTTTCATCCTGATTGTACCTTTTTTTGTAGCGTTTTTAATGTCATTGGATAAGAAATTTAGTGAGGATTCCAAAAATGTGCCTCAAACACCAATTTTCCCACTACAAGTGGGTTTTACACGCGATTTTGTCCCTGACTGTCCTTTCAAACTGTGTTTCTGGCAGTTCAAACTTTGACACCTGTTTTCTCTCTGACTGTACTCAATTTTTGTAGTGTTTTTAATGTCATTGGAAAGAAAATTTAGTTAAGATCCGAGAAATGTGCTTAAAACACATTTTCCCACTCCAAGTGGGTTTTACACGCGATATAGAACCTGACTGTCCTTTCAAACAGTGTTTCTGGCAGTTCAAATTTTGACACCGCTTTTCTTAATGACTGTACCAAATTGAGTAGTGTTTTTTTGGTTATTGGAGAGGAAATCTAATGAGGATTCCAAAAATGTGCTTAAAACACTCATTTTCCCACTCCAAGTGGGTTTTACACGCGATTTAGTTCCTGACTGTCCTTTCAAACAGTGTTTCTGGCCGTTCAAATTTTGACACCGCTTTTCTTAATGACTGTACCAAATTGAGTAGTGTTTTTTTGGTTATTGGAGAGGAAATCTAATGCGGATTCCAAAAATGTGCTTAAAACACTCATTTTCCCACTCTAAGTGGGTTTTACACGCGATTTTCTCCCTGACTGTCCTTTCAAACTGTGTTTTGGCAGTTCAAACTTTGACACCGCTTTTCATCCTGATTGTACCTCTTTTTGTAGCGTTTTTAATGTCATTGGATAAGAAATTTAGTGAGGATTCCAAAAATGTGCTTAAAACACTCATTTTCCCACTCCAAGTGGGTTTTACACGCGATTTTGTCCCTGACTGTCCTTTCAAACAGTGTTTCTGGCTGTTCAAATTTTGACACCGCTTTTCTTAATGACTGTACCAAATTGAGTAGTGTTTTTTTGGTTATTGGAGAGGAAATCTAATGCGGATTCCAAAAATGTGCTTAAAACACTCATTTTTCCACTCCAAGTGGGGTTTACACGCGATTTTCTCCCTGACTGTTCTTTCAAACTGTGTTTTTGGCAGTTCAAACTTTGACACCGCTTTTTATCCTGATTGTACCAAATTGTGTAGCGTTTTTAATGTCATTGGATTAGAAATTTAGTGAGAATTCCAAAAATGTGCTTAAAACACTCATTTTCCCACTCCAAGTGGGTTTTACACGCGATTTTCTCCCTGACTGTCCTTCCAAACAGTGTTTCTGGCATTTCAAACTTTGACACCGCTTTTCATCCTGATTGTACCTTTTTTTGTAGCGTTTTTAATGTCATTGGATAGGAAATTTAGTGAGGATTCCAAAAATGTGCCTCAAACACCAATTTTCCCACTACAAGTGGGTTTTACACGCGATTTTGTCCCTGACTGTCGTTTCAAACTGTGTTTCTGGCAGTTCAAACTTTGACACCGCCTTTCTTCCTGACTGTACCTCTTTTTGTAGCGTTTTTAATGTCATTGGATAAGAAATTTAGTGAGGATTCCAAAAATGTGCTTAAAACACTCATTTTCCCACTTCAAGTGGGTTTTACACGCGATTTTCTCCCTGACTGTCCATTCAAACTGTGTTTCTGGCAGTTCAAATTTTGACACCGCTTTCCTTCCTGACTGTACCAAATTGTGTAGCGTTTTTAATGTCATTGGATTAGAAATTTAGTGAGAATTCCAAAAATGTGCTTAAAACACTCATTTTCCCACTCCAAGTGGGTTTTACACGCGATTTTCTCCCTGACTGTCCTTCCAAACAGTGTTTCTGGCAGTTCAAACTTTGACACGCTTTTCTTCCTGACTGTACCTCTTTTTGTAGCGTTTTTAATGTCATTGGATAAGAAATTTGATGAGGATTCCAAAAATGTGCTTAAAACACTCATTTTCCCACTCCAAGTGGGTTTTACGCGCGATTTTGTTCCTGACTGTCCTTTCAAACTGTGTTTCTGGCAGTTCAAATTTTGACACCGCTTTTCATCCTGATTGTACCAAATTGTGTAGTGTTTTTTAGGTTATTGGATAGGAAATTTGATGAGGATTCCAAAAATGTGCTTAAAACACTCATTTTTCCACTACAAATGGGTTTTACACGCGACTTTGTCTCTGACTGTCCTTTCAAACAGTGTTTCTGCCAGTTTAAACTTTGACACCGCTTTTCTTCCTGACTGTACCAAATTGTGTAGCGTTTTCAATGTCATTGGAGAGGAAATCTAATGAGGATTCCAAAAATGTGCTTAAAACACCAATTTTCCCACTACAAGTGGGTTTTACACGCGATTTTGTCCCTGACTGTCCTTTCAAACTGTGTTTCTGGCAGTTCAAACTTTGACACCTGTTTTCTCTCTGACTGTACTCAATTTTTGTAGTGTTTTTAATGTCATTGGAAAGAAAATTTAGTTAAGATCCGAGAAATGTGCTTAAAACACTCATTTTCCCACTCCAAGTGGGTTTTACACGCGATTTAGAACCTGACTGTCCTTTCAAACAGTGTTTCTGGCAGTTCAAATTTTGACACCGCTTTTCTTAATGACTGTACCAAATTGAGTAGTGTTTTTTTGGTTATTGGAGAGGAAATCTAATGAGGATTCCAAAAATGTGCTTAAAACACTCATTTTCCCACTCTAAGTGGGTTTTACACGCGATTTTCTCCCTGACTGTCCTTTCAAACTGTGTTTTGGCAGTTCAAACTTTGACACCGCTTTTCATCCTGATTGTACCTCTTTTTGTAGCGTTTTTAATGTCATTGGATAAGAAATTTAGTGAGGATTCCAAAAATGTGCTTAAAACACTCATTTTCCCACTCCAAGTGGGTTTTACACGCGATTTTGTCCCTGACTGTCCTTTCAAACAGTGTTTCTGGCTGTTAAAATTTTGACACCGCTTTTCTTAATGACTGTACCAAATTGAGTGGTGTTTTTTTGGTTATTGGAGAGGAAATCTAATGAGGATTCCAAAAATGTGCTTAAAACACTAATTTTTCCACTCCAAGTGGGTTTTACACGCGATTTTGTACCTGTCTGTCCTTCCAAACAGTCTTTTTGGCAGTTCAAATTTTGACACCGCTTTTCTTCCTGACTGTACCAAATTGTGTAGCGTTTTTAATGTCATTGGAGAGGAAATCTAATGAGGATTCCAAAAATGTGCTTAAAACACCAATTTTCCCACTCCAAGTGGGTTTTACACGCGATTTTCTCCCTGACTGTCCATTCAAACTCTGTTTCTGGCAGTTCAAACTTTGACACCGCTTTTCATCCTGATTGTACCTTTTTTTGTAGCGTTTTTAATGTCATTGGATAAGAAATTTAGTGAGGATTCCAAAAATGTGCCTCAAACACCAATTTTCCCACTACAAGTGGGTTTTACACGCGATTTTGTCCCTGTCTGTCCTTCCAAACAGTGTTTCTGGCAGTTCAAACTTTGGCACCGCTTTTCTTCCTGACTGTACCTCTTTTTGTAGCGTTTTTAATGTCATTGAATAAGAAATTTAGTGAGGATTCCAAAAATGTGATTAAACCCTCATTTTCCCACTCCAAGTGGGTTTTACACGCGATTTTCTCCCTGACTGTCCTTTCAAACAGTGTTTCTGGCAGTTCAAACTTTGACACCGGTTTTCTTCCTGACTGTACCTCTTTTTGTAGCGTTTTTAATGTCATTGGATAGGAAATTTAGTGAGGATTCCAAAAATGTGCTTAAAACACCAATTTTCCCACTACAAGGGGGTTTTACACGCGATTTTGTCCCTGACTGTCCTTTCAAACTGTGTTTCTGGCAGTTCAAATTTTGACACCGCTTTTCTTCCTGACTGTACCAAATTGTGTAGCGTTTTTAATGTCATTGAATAAGAAATTTAGTGAAGATTCCAAAAATGTGATTAAACCCTCATTTTCCCACTCCAAGTGGGTTTTACACGCGATTTTCTCCCTGACTGTCCTTTCAAACAGTGTTTCTGGCAGTTCAAACTTTGACACCGGTTTTCTTCCTGACTGTACCTCTTTTTGTAGCGTTTTTAATGTCATTGGATAGGAAATTTAGTGAGGATTCCAAAAATGTGCTTAAAACACCAATTTTCCCACTACAAGTGGGTTTTACACGCGATTTTCTCCCTGACTGTCCTTTCAAACAGTGTTTCTGGCAGTTCAAACTTTGACACCGGTTTTCTTCCTGACTGTACCAAATTGTGTAGCGTTTTTAATGTCATTGAATAAGAAATTTAGTGAAGATTCCAAAAATGTGATTAAACCCTCATTTTCCCACTCCAAGTGGGTTTTACACGCGATTTTCTCCCTGACTGTCCTTTCAAACAGTGTTTCTGGCAGTTCAAACTTTGACACCGGTTTTCTTCCTGACTGTACCTCTTTTTGTAGCGTTTTTAATGTCATTGGATAGGAAATTTAGTGAGGATTCCAAAAATGTGCTTAATGTTAGAGATTGTTATAACTAATCTTAAATAAGACGAGTTAAAATTATGTCTAGTTTGTAAAAAGGTAAAATTACCTTTTTGTAATATGGTACAAGTTAGTTTTTGAAGTTGATGTTGTGTAATTTTTTCGGGCTGTCTAATTTAATTTTCTTATCTTAAATAAAACGTTTAAAGTTATTACTCTGTTGCTAATTACAACCCAACAGGTTATGGGCCCAGAGTTCGTTAAGCTGCGGAAGTGATTTTGAAGATAGTGTTACAGAGGTCTTCAGTAAAAATAAAATTTGGACCTGGTGTTTGGTCGTGGTCATAAAGGCATAAAATTAAAAACTAAAATGACGGAGGAAGACGTTTCTCAGATTCAGAGATTAACAAATAGTGAAACATATCAAATTTGGAAATTTCAAGTCACAATCCTGTTTAAGGCACATGGATTATGGGAAATTGTGTCAGGAATAAAGAAAATGGAAGATCTGGCAGATGATAAGGAAAAAGCAGATTTTGAAAGGAAAGACGCCCGAGCTCAGAAAATAATAATAACAACCATAGATAAGAAGCAACTAATGCATATTTTTAACTGTAAAAGTTCTAAAGAAATGTACGACAAGCTTAAAAACATATATGAGAAACAAACAGAAGACGAAAAATGTTATTTGATGCAACAATTTTTTAATTTTTCGTACAGCAAAGGAACTGACATTTTAATGCACATTAGCAAAATTGAAAACTTGGCATGTAGGCTAAGAGTACTTGGACAAGATATCCCAGACAGTATGTTGGCATCTAAAATACTTGCAACATTACCTGATCAGTTTAGAAATTTTGCTACGTCTTGCGAATCCACTTCACAAGGTGATAAAACCCTTGAAAATCTCTCAAACAGACTGATTGGAGAAGAAGAAAGACAGAAGAAACAATGCGAACCCGAAGGTATGGTTTTTAAAGCTCAGCTACAACAACAAGTAAATAAGAATAAAACAAGATTTGGAGGAAAATGTTTTAAATGTGGCAAGGAGGGACATATTGCTCGTTATTGTGACAAAAGGTCATGTAGAATATGTAAAAAAACAAATCATGTAGAAAGCAATTGTTACTTCCGAAACAGACAGAGCCAAGATCAAGGTCGACAGGAAACTCATAGCAAAATAGCTTTTCTATGTGAAGATATGGATTTAGAATCAAATACAGCAACTTTCTTCATTGACTCTGGAGCTTCATCGCATATGACAAGCAATAAAAATCTGTTCACTTCATTACAAGCAGATTGTTCAGATGTTTTAGTAGCCAAGAAGAATTCATCTATAACTTCAGAGGGTAAAGGATTCATTGAAACAGATCAATGTGTTCTTGAAAATGTGCTGTATGTTCCGGAGTTAAGCAAAAACTTATTATCGGTCAATAAAATTACTGAAAATGGTGGTGAGGTAATATTTACAAAAAACAAAGTGGTCGTTTCTAAAAATAAACTACCAGTGTTGCAAGGTCAAAAGGACAATAGTGGACTTTATTGTATTAAGTTGTCAACTGAAGAAAAATGTTTAATGACAGAAAGAAGGGATCAAAATGTTTTGTGGCATAAAAAATTAGGCCATCTTAGTGCTAGCAGTATGAAAAAACTACAAGATTTTTCAAAGGGCATGATTTTAAATACTGTAGAATGTGATCAAAAAATAAAGGATTGTGTAGTTTGCTTACAGTCTAAGCAAACTCGTAAACCCTTTAACAGCACTAGGACCAGAGCCACAAGACCATTAGAACTGATACATAGTGATGTGTGTGGTCCAATTGAACCAGAAACCTGGGATGGCAATAGGTATTTCTTGACAATAATGGATGATTTCACTCATTACACTCAAGTTTATCTAATGAGACATAAGAGTGAATCAGCTGAAAATCTTAAAAACTACATACACGAAGTGGAAGCTTGTCAAAATTTAAAAGTATCAAAAATACGGTGCGATAATGGAGGAGAATATAAAAATCGAAACTTCATGGATTGGTGCAAAGCTAGAGGTATAGTTGTAGACTATACGGTGTCCTACTCTCCTCAGCAAAATGGTCGATCTGAGAGGCTAAATCGAACCATAATGGAAAAGGCTAGAGCTCTTATATTTGAGGCAAACTTGGACAAGGCTTTCTGGGGTGAAGCTGTATACACTGCAACTTATTTGTTAAATAGAAGTCCTTCAAGTACTATTGATAAAACTCCTATTGAAATGTGGAATGGAAAAAAACCTGATTTAACAAATTTACAAATCTTTGGATGCATAGCTTATGCGAAAAGACTGGGACCAACGAAGAAGCTTGATTACCGTTGTGATGAGTACATTTTTGTTGGATACTCTTTAGGAAGTTATCGCCTGTGGGACAATAAAAATAGAAAAATCGTAACTTCCAGAGATGTTATCTTTAAAGAACCAGTGGTTAGACCAGAATTTAACACAACTAAAAAAACCGTGTTTCTGGAAGATAACCTAAATGAAGAGATTGAACATTTGGAACCTGCTTCAGATGTAAATTTACCTGAAAATGTCATGGATGAAATCTGCAATGAAAATGTACCTAATGAAGAAGTTTCTGATGTCCAAGAAGAAATCGAAAATAATGTTCAAACAAGAAGTGGAAGAATCATCAAGAAGCCTCAACGATTAAATGAGTACGTAATGCTGTCATACAGCGAAGCTATAAATGGGGTTGAAAGGCACAAATGGGTTGAAGCAATAAATGAAGAGAAGGAGTCATTAGAGAAAAATCAAACTTGGATGTATGTGGACAGAGAGGCGGCTAAAAGTAAGAAGATTTTAAGTAGTAAATGGGTTTTTCGAATTAAAGAAAATAATAAATATAAAGCTAGACTAGTAATTAGGGGATTTGAGCAAGAACAGGGAATAGATTATACGGAAACGTTTAGTCCAGTCATAAGTACAGCTCCGTTAAGAATTTTGATTGCTTTAGCTGCTAAAAATAGTTTAATAATTAGGAAATTCGATGTCAAAACGGCCTTTTTGTATAGCGAATTAAAAGATGAAATTTTTATGGAAATTCCAGAGGGTTATTCGAAAGTAAATTGTGAAAATAAAATCTGTTTGTTAAAAAAAGCATTGTATGGGCTTAAACAAAGTCCAATGAGGTGGAATGAACATTTTACTTCTGTTTTAAAATCAATTGGTTTGATACACCTTAAAAGTGAACAATGTATATTCAAAAATGAATCCTCCACCTTATTTCTAGCGATTTACGTAGATGATGGTCTAATTTTAGGAAATGATGAGGAACAGATTAATATTTTGATTCAGAAATTAACAACTAATTTTGAGATAGTGTCCTGTAAAAATCCAACTTCCTTTTTAGGTATTGAGATTTGCAAATGCAAAGATTCTCTTAAACTTTCTCAAAGTAAGTACATATCAGAAATCTTGGATGATTTTGATTTGGAAAACATGAAACCAGTTAGTACTCCTATGATTTATAATCCAAGCACTGATGATACTTGTTTGAACAAAGTTTTTCCTTACAGAGAATTAGTAGGTACATTACTATATCTTTCAAATAAAACTAGGCCAGACATATCTTATGCGGTAGGATATTGTAGTAGGAAATTAGATAAACCCTCAGAACGTGACGTAGGAAATATTAAAAGAATTTTGCGTTATTTAGTTTCAACAATCAATTTGGGCATTCAATATACAAGTCATAGTGAGGATTTAAATTTGTTAGCTTATAGTGACTCAGATTTTGCAGGAGATATATTCTCAAGGAAAAGCACTACAGGGTATATCATAAAATTTTGTGGTGGTCCTGTGGCATGGTGTTCTAAACGCCAACCTATAGTATCACTTTCCAGTACTGAAGCAGAGTATATAGCTGCTGCAGAATGTATTAAAGAAGCTTTGTTTTTAAAGTCAGTTATAGATGAGCTTTTGGGAGTAAATATAAATATAAATCTACATGTTGATAATCAAAGTGCTATTACTATAATTAAAAATGGACAGTTTAACAAACGCAGCAAGCACATTGATGTCCGGTATCATTTTATTAATGAGAAGGTATCTGAAGGTATTGTTAAATTGTTTTATTGTCCAAGTAGTGAGCAGCTTGCAGATAGTTTAACCAAACCTTTAGATAAAGTGAAATTTCAAAATTTTAAATGTAATACGATGTTGGATTAGATTTATGTGTTTGTACTTGTAATAGATAATAAGTATTCTTATTTAAGATTAGGAGAGGGTGTTAGAATTTGTTATAACTAATCTTAAATAAGACGAGTTAAAATTATGTCTAGTTTGTAAAAAGGTAAAATTACCTTTTTGTAATATGGTACAAGTTAGTTTTTGAAGTTGATGTTGTGTAATTTTTTCGGGCTGTCTAATTTAATTTTCTTATCTTAAATAAAACGTTCAAAGTTATTACTCTGTTGCTAATTACAACCCAACACTTAAAACACCAATTTTCCCACTACAAGGGGGTTTTACACGCGATTTTCTCCCTGACTTTCCTTTCAAACAGTGTTTCTGGCAGTTCAAACTTTGACACCGCTTTTCTTCCTGACTGTACCTCTTTTTGTAGTGTTTTTAATGTAATTTGATAGGAAATTTAGTGAGGATTCCAAAAATGTGCTTAAAACCGTCATTTTCCCACTCCAAGTGGGTTTTACACGCGATTTTGTCCATGACTGTCCTTTCAAACTGTGTTTCTGGCAGCTCAAATTTTGACACCGCTTTTCTTCCTGACTGTATCAAATTGAGCAGTGTTTTTTAGGTTATTGGAGAGGAAATTTAATGAGGATTCCAAAAATGTGCTTAAAACACTCATTTTCCCACTCCAAGTGGGTTTTACACGCGATTTTGTCCATGACTGTCCTTTCAAACTGTGTTTCTGGCAGCTCAAATTTTGACACCGCTTTTCTTCCTGACTGTATCAAATTGAGCAGTGTTTTTTAGGTTATTGGAGAGGAAATTTAATGAGGATTCCAAAAATGTGCTTAAAACACTCATTTTCCCACTCCAAGTGAGTTTTACACGCGATTTTGTGCCTGTCTGTCCTTCCAAACAGTGTTTCTGGCAGTTCAAACTTTGACACCGCTTTTCTTCCTGACTGTACCTCTTTTTGTAGCGTTTTTAATGTCATTGGATAAGAAATTTAGTGACGATTCCAAAAATGTGCTTAAAAGACCAATTTTCCCACTACAAGTGGGTTTTACACGCGATTTAGAACCTGACTGTCCTTTCAAACAGTGTTTCTGGCAGTTCAAATTTTGACACCGCTTTTGTTAATGACTGTACCAAATTGAGTAGTGTTTTTTTGGTTATTGGAGAGGAAATCTAATGAGGATTCCAAAAATGTGCTTAAAACACTCATTTTCCCACTCTAAGTGGGTTTTACACGCGATTTTCTCCCTGACTGTCCTTTCAAACTGTGTTTTGGCAGTTCAAATTTTGACACCGCTTTTCTTCCTGACTGTACCAAATTGTGTAGCGTTTTTAATGTCATTGAATAAGAAATTTAGTGAGGATTCCAAAAATGTGATTAAACCCTCATTTTCCCACTCCAAGTGGGTTTTACACGCGATTTTGTCCCTGACTGTCCTTTCAAACTGTGTTTCTGGCAGTTCAAATTTTGACACCGCTTTTCTTCCTGACTGTACCAAATTGTGTAGCGTTTTTAATGTCATTGGATAGGAAATTTAGTGAGGATTCCAAAAATGTGCCTCAAACACCAATTTACCCACTAGAAGTGGGTTTTACACGCGATTTTGTCCCTGACTGTCCTTTCAAACTGTGTTTCTGGCAGTTCAAATTTTGACACCGCTTTTCTTCCTGACTGTACCAAATTCTGTAGTGTTTTTAATGTCATTGGATAGGAAATTTAGTGAGGATTCCAAAAATGTGCTTAAAACACTCATTTTTCCACTCCAAGTGGGGTTTACACGCGATTTTCTCCCTGACTGTCCATTCAAACTGTGTTTCTGGCAGTTCAAACTTTGACACCGCCTTTCTTCCTGACTGTACCTCTTTTTGTAGCGTTTTTAATGTCATTGGATAAGAAATTTAGTGAGGATTCCAAAAATGTGCTTAAAACACTCATTTTCCCACTTCAAGTGGGTTTTACACGCGATTTTCTCCCTGACTGTCCATTCAAACTGTGTTTCTGGCAGTTTAAATTTTGACACCGCTTTCCTTCCTGACTGTACCAAATTGTGTAGCGTTTTTAATGTCATTGGATAAGAAATTTAGTGAGGATTCCAAAAATGTGCTTAAAACACTCATTTTTCCACTCCAAGTGGGATTTACACGCGATTTTCTCCCTGACTGTTCTTTCAAACAGTGTTTCTGGCAGTACAAATTTTGACACCGCTTTTCTTTCTGACTGTACCTCTATTTGTAGTGTTTTTAATGTCATACGATAGGAAATTTAGTGAGGATTCCAAAAATGTGCTTAAAACACTAATTTTCCCACTCCAAGTGGGTTTTACACGCGATTTAGTCCCTGACTGTCCTTTCAAACTGTGTTTCTGGCAGTTAAAATTTTGACACCGCTTTTTATCCTGATTGTACCTCTTTTTGTAGCGTTTTTAATGTCATTGGATTAGAAATTTAGTGAGAATTCCAAAAATGTGCTTAAAACACTCATTTTCCCACTCCAAGTGGGTTTTACACGCGATTTTGTCCCTGACTGTCATTTCAAACAGTGTTTCTGGCAGTACAAATTTTGACACCGCTTTTCTTTCTGACTGTACCTCTATTTGTAGTGTTTTTAATGTCATACGATAGGAAATTTAGTGAGGATTCCAAAAATGTGCTTAAAACACTAATTTTCCCACTCCAAGTGGGTTTTACACGCGATTTAGTCCCTGACTGTCCTTTCAAACTGTGTTTCTGGCAGTTAAAATTTTGACACCGCTTTTCATCCTGACTGTACCCCTTTTTGTAGCGTTTTTAATGTCATTGGATAGAAAATTTAGTGAGAATTCTAAAAATGTGCTTAAAACACCAATTTCCCACTACAAGTGGGTTTTACACGCGATTTTGTCCCTGACTGTCCTTCCAAACAGTCTTTTTGGCAGTTCAAATTTTGACACCGCTTTCCTTTCTGACTGTACCAAATTGTGTAGCGTTTTTAATGTCATTGGATAAGAAATTTAGTGAGGATTCCAAAAATGTGCTTGAAAGACCAATTTTCCCACTACAAGTGGGTTTTACACGCGATTTTGTCCCTGACTGTCCTTTCAAACTGTGTTTCTGGCAGTTCAAACTTTGACACCTGTTTTCTCTCTGACTGTACTCAATTTTTGTAGTGTTTTTAATGTCATTGGAAAGAAAATTTAGTTAAGATCCGAGAAATGTGCTTAAAACTCTCATTTTCCCACTCCAAGTGGGTTTTACACGCGATTTAGAACCTGACTGTCCTTTCAAACAGTGTTTCTGGCAGTTCAAATTTTGACACCGCTTTTCTTAATGACTGTACCAAATTGAGTAGTGTTTTTTTGGTTATTGGAGAGGAAATCTAATGAGGATTCCAAAAATGTGCTTAAAACACTCATTTTCCCACTCTAAGTGGGTTTTACACGCGATTTTCTCCCTGACTGTCCTTTCAAACTGTGTTTTGGCAGTTCAAACTTTGACACCGCTTTTCATCCTGATTGTACCTCTTTTTGTAGCGTTTTTAATGTCATTGGATAAGAAATTTAGTGAGGATTCCAAAAATGTGCTTAAAACACTCATTTTCCCACTCCAAGTGGGTTTTACACGCGATTTTGTCCCTGACTGTCCTTTCAAACAGTGTTTCTGGCTGTTCAAATTTTGACACCGCTTTTCTTAATGACTGTACCAAATTGAGTAGTGTTTTTTTTGGTTATTGGAGAGGAAATCTAATGCGGATTCCAAAAATGTGCTTAAAACACTAATTTTTCCACTCCAAGTGGGTTTTACACGCGATTTTGTACCTGTCTGTCCTTCCAAACAGTCTTTTTGGCAGTTCAAATTTTGACACCGCTTTCCTTCCTGACTGTACCAAATTGTGTAGCGTTTTTAATGTCATTGGATAAGAAATTTAGTGAGGATTCCAAAAATGTGCTTAAAACACTCATTTTTCCACTCCAAGTGGGGTTTACACGCGATTTTCTCCCTGACTGTTCTTTCAAACTGTGTTTTTGGCAGTTCAAACTTTGACACCGCTTTTTATCCTGATTGTACCAAATTGTGTAGCGTTTTTAATGTCATTGGATTAGAAATTTAGTGAGAATTCCAAAAATGTGCTTAAAACACTCATTTTCCCACTCCAAGTGGGTTTTACACGCGATTTTCTCCCTGACTGTCCTTCCAAACAGTGTTTCTGGCAGTTCAAACTTTGACACGCTTTTCTTCCTGACTGTACCTCTTTTTGTAGCGTTTTTAATGTCATTCGATAGGAAATTTAGTGAGGATTCCGAAAATGTGCTTAAAACACTCATTTTACCACTCTAAGTGGGTTTTACACGCGATTTTCTCCCTGACTGTCCTTTCAAACTGTGTTTCTGGCAGTTCAAATTTTGACACCGCTTTTCTTTCTGACTGTACCTCTATTTGTAGTGTTTTTAATGTCATTCGATAGGAAATTTAGTGAGGATTCCAAAAATGTGCTTAAAACCGTCATTTTCCCACTCGAAGTGGGTTTTACACGCGATTTTGTCTCTGACTGTCCTTTCAAACTGTGTTTCTGGCAGCTCAAATTTTGACACCACTTTTCTTCCTGACTGTGCCAAATGGAGCAGTGTTTTTTAGGTTATTGGAGAGGAAATTTAAAGAGGATTCCAAAAATGTGCTTAAAACACTCATTTTCCCACTCCAAGTGAGTTTTACACGCGATTTTGTCCCTGTCTCTCCTTCCAAACAGTGTTTCTGGCAGTTCAAACTTTGACACCGCTTTTCTTCCTGATTGTACCTCTGTTTGTAGCGTTTTTAATGTCATTGGACAAGAAATTTAGTGAGGATTTCAAAAATGTGCTTAGAACACTCATTTCCTCAGTCCAAGTGGGTTTTACACGCGATTTTCTCCCTGACTGTCCTTTCAAACTGTGTTGCTGGCAGTTCAAATTTTGACACCGCTTTTCTTCCTGACTGTACCAAATTGTGTAGCGTTTTTAATGTGATTGGATAAGAATTTAGTGAGGATTCCAAAAATGTGCGTAAAACACCAATTTTCCCACTACAAGTGGGTTTTATACCCGATTTTGTCCCTGACTGTCCTTTCAAACTGTGTTTCTGGCAGTTCAAATTTTGACACCGCTTTTCTTCCTGACTGTATCTCTTTTTGTAGCGTTTTTAATGTCATTGGATAAGAAATTTAGTGATGATTTCAAAAATGTGCTTAAAACACTCATTTTCCCACTCCAAGTGGGTTTTACACGCGATTTTCTCCCTGACTGTCCTTCCAAACAGTGTTTCTGGCAGTTCAAATTTTGACACCGCTTTTCTTCCTGACTGTGCCAAATTGAGCAGTGTTTTTTAGGTTATTGGAGAGGAAATTTAAAGAGGATTCCAAAAATGTGCTTAAAACACTCATTTTCCCACTCCAAGTGAGTTTTACACGCGATTTTGTCCCTGTCTCTCCTTCCAAACAGTGTTTCTGGCAGTTCAAACTTTGACACCGCCTTTCTTCCTGACTGTACCTCTTTTTGTAGCGTTTTTAATGTCATTGGATTAGAAATTTAGTGAGAATTCCAAAAATGTGCTTAAAACACTCATTTTCCCACTCCAAGTGGGTTTTACACGCGATTTTCTCCCTGACTGTCCTTTCAAACTGTGTTTCTGGCAGTTCAAACTTTGACACCGCTTTTCATCCTGATTGTACCAAATTGTGTAGTGTTTTTTAGGTTATTGGATAGGAAATTTGATGAGGATTCCAAAAATGTGCTTAAAACACTCATTTTTCCACTACAAATGGGTTTTACACGCGACTTTGTCTCTGACTGTCCTTTCAAACAGTGTTTCTGCCAGTTTAAACTTTGACACCGCTTTTCTTCCTGACTGTACCAAATTGTGTAGTGTTTTTTTAGGTTATTGGATAGGTAATTTAGTGAGGATTCCAGAAATGTGCTTAAAACACCAATTTTCCCGCTACAAGTGGGTTTTACACGCGATTTTGTCCCTGACTGTCCTTTCAAACAGTGTTTCTGGCAGTTCAAATTTTGACACCGCTTTTCTTAATGACTGTACCAAATTGAGTAGTGTTTTTTTGGTTATTGGAGAGGAAATCTAATGAGGATTCCAAACATGTGCTTAAAACACTAATTTTCCCACTCCAAGTGGGTTTTACACGCGATTTTGTACCTGTCTGTCCTTCCAAACAGTCTTTTTGGCAGTTCAAATTTTGACACCGCTTTCCTTTCTGACTGTACCAAATTGTGTAGCGTTTTTAATGTCATTGGATAAGAAATTTAGTGACGATTCCAAAAATGTGCTTAAAACACCAATTTTCCCACTACAAGTGGGTTTTACACGCGATTTTGTCCCTGACTGTCCTTTGTTACGTACGAAATAGAGTTTTCGTCCGTTAACTCGTTTGATTTGTGTTTTTAATGTACATGGGCCTAGTTACACTAGTAGACCGATTCCGATCGCTTAAATCCTCCAATTGCACTTTGTGCATAATTTGTTGTAAATGTGGGTGCGTGACCTTATAAGTTATCAGGTGCCGTAGTCACGTGATTGGTTTCGATTTTTGTCGGGGAAGCGTCGGTTTGTGGTCGTGTTTCTTTGTGTCAGGTGCCATGTGCCTATTTAATCACCCCACTTTGTGATATCGGTCTCTTTACCACTACAGCACTCGAACTGCCGACATCTGATCCTTTTTTTCTGAGCCGTGTGGCGTGTGTGTGAATTTGATTTTTAATCCGTGATCATCTGGCCGAATTACAGCATTGTGTTCGGCCCAACCGGAGATTCAGGGACTTTTCCAACCGGATATTCGGAGATTTTTCCAACCGGAGATTTAAAGACACTTTCCAACCGGAAATCTAAGGGCTTTTTGACCGGAAATCTGAGGGTTTTCTGACCAGAGTTCCAGAGATTTTTCCGACCGGAGAACATTTCAATCGGGGATTGAATCAGCCTGACCGGGACTGCTTTGTCCAGAGTTTTCCGGACCAGCCCACGTGTTGGGAAAGCCGATCACCGGCCACAGTTTCAAAAGGTCAGAGTTGAACCACCACAACTCCTCACTCGATTCAGTTTAGTTTGATTTAGTTTTATTCAATTTTATTTTATTTTTATTTTTTATTTATATTAGTTTGCTCTAAACAACTTCAACACTTGTCACCACCTCTGGTCACCTTTTTGGTTGCCGGAACAAGTGTTGAAGCTGTTTGTTCGTTTTCCCTGGTGTTCTGCTGTTTTCTGCCCTAGGTACCTGTCACCAGTCTCTGGACCCCATTTCCTACCTGGAAATCAGCGGTGGCCACTACTGACGACTGGGAAGAGGATACTGGAGGTTCCAGGACCCAAACATCGTCTTTGACAGCTGGTAAGGGCAGTTAGAGACAGTTTGGCACTGGGAAAACTTTTCCTGTTTTTTTAAATTTCAAATTTAACTTTTTTTAATTTCTCATTTGTTTTAAATTCAACTCTCTTTTTGTTTTCAACCTTTTTGTGGCAACTCTTGTAAATTTTGTAAATTCTGTAAATTGTAAATATTGTAGTTTGTTTGTTTTTAATTTGTAATATACACGTGTACATATACAACAAGTGGTTCGTTTGATTTCCTGCAGTATATCCAAGTGTGTTCATCTATAGCTAGTTATGAACTCATGCAATTAATCCACGACCTTGAGCTATCTAATTAAAAAATGTTGAAATCTCATTAACGTGAGGTTTCATCATAACACCTTTCAAACTGTATTTCTGGCAGTTCAAACTTTGACACCGCTTTTCATCCTGATTGTACCTTTTTTTGTAGCGTTTTTAATGTCATTGGATAAGAAATTTAGTGAGGATTCCAAAAATGTGCTTAAAACACTCATTTTCCCACTCCAAGTGGGTTTTACACGCGATTTAGTCCCTGACTGTCCTTTCAAACAGTGTTTCTGGCAGTTCAAACTTTGACACCGCTTTTCTTCCTGACTCTACCTCTTTTTGTAGGGTTTTTAATGTCATTGGATAGGAAATTTAGTGAGGATTCCAAAAATGTGCTTAAAACACTCATTTTTCCACTCCAAGTGGGGTTTACACGCGATTTTCTCCCTGACTGTCCATTCAAACTGTGTTTCTGGCAGTTCAAACTTTGACACCGCCTTTCTTCCTGACTGTACCTCTTTTTGTAGCGTTTTTAATGTCATTGGATAAGAAATTTGGTGAGGATTCCAAAAATGTGCTTAAAACACTCATTTTCCCACTTCAAGTGGGTTTTACACGCGATTTTCTCCCTGACTGTCCATTCAAACTGTGTTTCTGGCAGTTTAAATTTTGACACCGCTTTCCTTCCTGACTGTACCAAATTGTGTAGCGTTTTTAATGTCATTGGATAAGAAATTTAGTGAGGATTCCAAAAATGTGCTTAAAACACTCATTTTTCCACTCCAAGTGGGGTTTACACGCGATTTTCTCCCTGACTGTTCTTTCAAACTGTGTTTTTGGCAGTTCAAACTTTGACACCGCTTTTTATCCTGATTGTACCTCTTTTTGTAGCGTTTTTAATGTCATTGGATTAGAAATTTAGTGAGAATTCCAAAAATGTGCTTAAAACACTCATTTTCCCACTCCAAGTGGGTTTTACACGCGATTTTGTCCCTGACTGTCATTTCAAACAGTGTTTCTGGCAGTACAAATTTTGACACCGCTTTTCTTTCTGACTGTACCTCTATTTGTAGTGTTTTTAATGTCATACGATAGGAAATTTAGTGAGGATTCCAAAAATGTGCTTAAAACACTCATTTTCCCACTCCAAGTGGGTTTTACACGCGATTTAGTCCCTGACTGTCCTTTCAAACAGTGTTTCTGGCAGTTCAAATTATGACACCGCTTTTCTTAATGACTGTACCAAATTGAGTAGTGTTTTTTTGGTTATTGGAGAAGAAATTTAGTGAGGATTCCAAAAATGTGCTTAAAACACTAATTTTCCCACTCCAAGTGGGTTTTACACGCGATTTAGTCCCTGACTGTCCTTTCAAACTGTGTTTCTGGCAGTTAAAATTTTGACACCGCTTTTCATCCTGACTGTACCCCTTTTTGTAGCGTTTTTAATGTCATTGGATAGAAAATTTAGTGAGAATTCTAAAAATGTGCTTAAAACACCAATTTCCCACTACAAGTGGGTTTTACACGCGATTTTGTCCCTGACTGTCCTTCCAAACAGTCTTTTTGGCAGTTCAAATTTTGACACCGCTTTCCTTTCTGACTGTACCAAATTGTGTAGCGTTTTTAATGTCATTGGATAAGAAATTTAGTGAGGATTCCAAAAATGTGCTTAAAAGACCAATTTTCCCACTACAGGTGGGTTTTACACGCGATTTTGTCCCTGACTGTCCTTTCAAACTGTGTTTCTGGCAGTTCAAACTTTGACACCGCTTTTCATCCTGATTGTACCTTTTTTTGTAGCGTTTTTAATGTCATTGGATAAGAAATTTAGTGAGGATTCCAAAAATGTGCCTCAAACACCAATTTTCCCACTACAAGTGGGTTTTACACGCGATTTTGTCCCTGACTGTCCTTTCAAACTGTGTTTCTGGCAGTTCAAACTTTGACACCTGTTTTCTCTCTGACTGTACTCAATTTTTGTAGTGTTTTTAATGTCATTGGATAAGAAATTTAGTGAGGATTCCAAAAATGTGCTTAAACCCTCATTTTCCCACTCCAAGTGGGTTTTACACGCGATTTAGAACCTGACTGTCCTTTCAAACAGTGTTTCTGGCAGTTCAAATTTTGACACCGCTTTTCTTAATGACTGTACCAAATTGAGTAGTGTTTTTTTGGTTATTGGAGAGGAAATCTAATGAGGATTCCAAAAATGTGCTTAAAACACTCATTTTCCCACTCCAAGTGGGTTTTACACGCGATTTTCTCCCTGACTGTCCTTTCAAACAGTGTTTCTGGCAGTTCAAACTTTGACACCGGTTTTCTTCCTGACTGTACCTCTATTTGTAGTGTTTTTAATGTCATACGATAGGAAATTTAGTGAGGATTCCAAAAATGTGCTTAAACCCTCATTTTCCCACTCCAAGTGGGTTTTACACGCGATTTAGAACCTGACTGTCCTTTCAAACAGTGTTTCTGGCAGTTCAAATTTTGACACCGCTTTTCTTAATGACTGTACCAAATTGAGTAGTGTTTTTTTGGTTATTGGAGAGGAAATCTAATGAGGATTCCAAAAATGTGCTTAAAACACTCATTTTCCCACTCCAAGTGGGTTTTACACGCGATTTTCTCCCTGACTGTCCTTTCAAACAGTGTTTCTGGCAGTTCAAACTTTGACACCGGTTTTCTTCCTGACTGTACCTCTTTTTGTAGCGTTTTTAATGTCATTGGATAGGAAATTTAGTGAGGATTCCAAAAATGTGCTTAAAACACCAATTTTCCCACTACAAGGGGGTTTTACACGCGATTTTGCCCCTGACTGTCCTTTCAAACTGTGTTTCTGGCAGTTCAAATTTTGACACCGCTTTTCTTCCTGACTGTACCAAATTGTGTAGCGTTTTTAATGTCATTGGATAAGAAATTTAGTGAGGATTCCAAAAATGTGCTTAAAACACTCATTTTCCCACTCCAAGTGGGTTTTACACGCGATTTTCTCCCTGACTGTCCTTTCAAACAGTGTTTCTGGCAGTTCAAACTTTGACACCGCTTTTCTTCCTGACTGTACCTCTTTTTGTAGTGTTTTTAATGTAATTCGATAGGAAATTTAGTGAGGATTCCAAAAATGTGCTTAAAACCGTCATTTTCCCACTCCAAGTGGGTTTTACACGCGATTTTGTCCATGACTGTCCTTTCAAACTGTGTTTCTGGCAGCTCAAATTTTGACACCGCTTTTCTTCCTGACTGTATCAAATTGAGCAGTGTTTTTTAGGTTATTGGAGAGGAAATTTAATGAGGATTCCAAAAATGTGCTTAAAACACTCATTTTCCCACTCCAAGTGAGTTTTACACGCGATTTTGTGCCTGTCTGTCCTTCCAAACAGTGTTTCTGGCAGTTCAAACTTTGACACCGCTTTTCTTCCTGACTGTACCTCTTTTTGTAGCGTTTTTAATGTCATTGGATAAGAAATTTAGTGAGGATTCCAAAAATGTGCTTAAACCCTAATTTTCCCACTCCAAGTGGGTTTTACACGCGATTTTCTCCCTGACTGTCCTTTCAAACAGTGTTTCTGGCAGTTCAAATTTTGACACCGCCTTTCTTCCTGACTGTACCTCTTTTTGTAGCGTTTTTAATGTCATTGGATAAGAAATTTAGTGAGGATTCCAGAAATGTGCTTAAAACACCAATTTTCCCACTACAAGTGGGTTTTACACGCGATTTTCTCCCTGACTGTCCATTCAAACTGTGTTTCTGGCAGTTCAAATTTTGACACCGCTTTTCATCCTGATTGTACCTTTTTTTGTAGCGTTTTTAATGTCATTGGATAAGAAATTTAGTGAGGATTCCAAAAATGTGCTTAAAACACTCATTTTCCCACTCCAAGTGGGTTTTACACGCGATTTAGTCCCTGACTGTCCTTTCAAACAGTGTTTCTGGCCGTTCAAATTTTGACACCGCTTTTCTTAATGACTGTACCAAATTGTGTAGCGTTTTTAATGTCATTGGAGAGGAAATCTAATGAGGATTCCAAAAATGTGCTTAAAACACCAATTTTCCCACTCCAAGTGGGTTTTACACGCGATTTTGTTCCTGACTGTCCTTTCAAACTGTGTTTCTGGCAGTTCAAATTTTGACACCGCATTTCATCTTGATTGTACCAAATTGTGTAGTGTTTTTTAGGTTATTGGATAGGAAATTTGATGAGGATTCCAAAAATGTGCTTAAAACACTCATTTTTCCACTCCAAATGGGTTTTACACGCGACTTTGTCCCTGACTGTCCTTTCAAACAGTGTTTCTGCCAGTTTAAACTTTGACACCGCTTTTCTTCCTGACTGTACCAAATTGTGTAGTGTTTTTTTAGGTTATTGGATAGGTAATTTAGTGAGGATTCCGAAAATGTGCTTAAAACACTCATTTTCCCACTCTAAGTGGGTTTTACACGCGATTTTCTCCCTGACTGTCCTTTCAAACTGTGTTTTGGCAGTTCAAACTTTGACACCGCTTTTCATCCTGATTGTACCAAATTGTGTAGTGTTTTTTTAGGTTATTGGATAGGTAATTTAGTGAGGATTCCATCATTGTACTTAAAACACCAATTTTCCCACTACAAGTGGGTTTTACACGCGATTTTGTCCCTGACTGTCTTTTCAAACAGTTTCTGGCAGTTCAAATTTTGACACCGCTTTTCTTTCTGACTGTACCTCTATTTGTAGTGTTTTTGATGTCATTCGATAGGAAATTTAGTGAGGATTCCGAAAATGTGCTTAAAACACTCATTTTCCCACTCTAAGTGGGTTTTACACGCGATTTTCTCCCTGACTGTCCTTTCAAACTGTGTTTTGGCAGTTCAAACTTTGACACCGCTTTTCATCTTGATTGTACCTCTTTTTGTAGCGTTTTTAATGTCATTGGATAAGAAATTTAGTGAGGATTCCAAAAATGTGCTTAAAACACTAATTTTCCCACTTCAAGTGGGTTTTATACGCGATTTTCTCCCTGACTGTCCTTTCAAACTGTGTTTCTGGCAGTTCAAATTTTGACACCGCTTTTCTTTCTGACTGTACCTCTATTTGTGGTGTTTTTAATGTCATTCGATAGGAAATTTAGTGAGGATTCCAAAAATGTGCTTAAAACCGTCATTTTCCCACTCCAAGTGGGTTTTACACGCGATTTTGTCCCTGACTGTCCTTTCAAACTGTGTTTCTGGCAGTTCAAATTTTGACACCGCTTTTCTTTCTGACTGTACCTCTATTTGTAGTGTTTTTAATGTCATTCGATAGGAAATTTAGTGAGGATTCCAAAAATGTGCTTAAAACCGTCATTTTCCCACTCCAAGTGGGTTTTACACGCAATTTTGTCCCTGACTGACCTTTCAAACTGTGTTTCTGGCAGCTCAAATTTTGACACCGCTTTTCTTCCTGACTGTACCAAATTGAGCAGTGTTTTTTAGGTTATTGGAGACGAAATTTAATGAGGATTCCAAAAATGTGCTTAAAACACTCATTTTACCACTCCAAGTGAGTTTTACACGCGATTTTGTCCCTGTCTGTCCTTCCAAACAGTGTTTCTGGCAGTTCAAACTTTGACACCGCTTTTCTTCCTGACTGTACCTCTTTTTGTAGCGTTTTTAATGTCATTGGATAAGAAATTTAGTGAGGATTCCAAAAATGTGCTTAAACCCTAATTTTTCCACTCCAAGTGGGTTTTACACGCGATTTTCTCCCTGACTGTCCTTTCAAACAGTGTTTCTGGCAGTTCAAACTTTGACACCGCCTTTCTTCCTGACTGTACCTCTTTTTGTAGCGTTTTTAATGTCATTGGATAAGAAATTTAGTGAGGATTCCAAAAATGTGCTTAAACCCTAATTTTTCCACTCCAAGTGGGTTTTGCACGCGATTTTCTCCCTGACTGTCCTTTCAAACAGTGTTTCTGGCAGTTCAAACTTTGACACCGCCTTTCTTCCTGACTGTACCTCTTTTTGTAGCGTTTTTAATGTCATGGGATAATAAATTTAGTGAGGATTCCAAAAATTTGCTTAAAACACTCATTTTCCCACTACAAGTGAGTTTTACACGCGATTTTGTCCCTGTCTGTCCTTCCAAACAGTGTTTCTGGCAGTTCAAACTTTGACACCGCTTTTCTTCCTGACTGTACCAAATTGTGTAGCGTTTTTAATGTCATTGGATAAGAAATTTAGTGAGGATTCCAAAAATGTGCTTAAAACACTAATTTTCCCACTCCAAGTGGGTTTTAAACGCGATTTTCTCCCTGACTGTCCTGTCAAACTGTGCTTCTGGCAGTTCAAATTTTGACACCGATTTTCTTCCTGACTGTACCAAATTGTGTAGCGTTTTAATGTCATTGGATAAAAAATTTAGTGAGGATTCCAAAAATGTGCTTAAACACTCATTTTCCCACTCCAAGTGGGTTTTACAGGCGATTTTCTCCCTGACTGTCCTTTCAAACAGTGTTTCTGGCAGTTCAAACTTTGACACCGCCTTTCTTCCTGACTGTACCTCTTTTTGTAGCGTTTTTAATGTCATTGGATAAGAAATTAGTGAGGATTCCAAAAATGTGCTTAAAACACTCATTTTCCCACTTCAAGTGGGTTTTACACGCGATTTTCTCCCTGACTGTCCATTCAAACTGTGTTTCTGGCAGTTCAAATTTTGACACCGCTTTTCTTCCTGAGTGTACCTCTTTTTGTAGCGTTTTTAATGTCATTGGATAAGAAATTTAGTGAGGATTCCAAAAATGTGCTTAAAACCGTCATTTT